>NC_138375.1:111134019-111174704 GCF_054177405.1 Leptonychotes weddellii
CTAGTTCCAATCACATAGTTGCAAATGGCAAGATTTCATTTTTTTTTTTTGATGGCTACATAATATTCCATTGTATATATACACCACATCTTCTTTATCCATTCATCTGTTGATGGACATCTAGGCTCTTTCCATAGTTTGGCTATTGTGGACACTGCTGCTATAAACATTGGGGTGCATGTGCCCCTTTGGATCACTACATTGGTATCTTTGGGGTAAATACCCAGTAGTGCAATTGCTGGGTCGTAGAGTAGCTCTATTTTCAAGTTTTTGAGGAACCTTCATACTGTTTTCCAGAGTGGCTGCACCAGTCTGCATTCCCACCAACAGTGTGGGAGGGTTCCCCTTTCTCCGCATCCTCGCCAACATCTGTTGTTTCCTGACTTATGGTGTGAGGTGGTATCTCATTGTGGTTGTGATTTGTATTTCCCTGATGCCGAGTGACGTTGAACACTTTTTCATGTGTCTGTTGGCCATTTGGATGTCTTCTTTGCAGAAATGTCTGTTCATGTCTTCTGCTCATTTCTTGAATGGATTCTTTATTCTTTGGGTGTTGAGTTTGATAAGTTCTTTATAGATTTTAGATACTAGCCCCTTATCTGGTATGTCATTTGCAATTATCTTCTCCCATTCTGTCGGTTGTCTTTTGGTTTTGTTGACTGTATCCTTTGCTGTGCAAAAGCTTTTTATCTTGATGAAGTCCTAGTAGTTCATTTTGAGCAACCTACTCTTGATTTCAGCTCAGATCATGATCTCGTTGTTCCAAGTTCAAGCCCCATGTTAGGTGTAGAGATTACTTACATAAACTTAAAAAAAGTCTCACAAAGGAGAAACCTAGATGAAATTCTGATAATGTATATAATTAACCCAATTATAAATCTATGATTAAAAATCATTATTTATGGGGCTCCTTAGTGGCTCAGTCGGTTAAGCGTCTGCCTTAGGCTCAGGTCATGATCCCAGAGTCCTGGGATCAAGCCCTAGGTCAGGCTCCCTGCTCAGTGGGGAGCCTGCTTCCCCCTCTCCAGCTCCCCGCTGCTTGTGTTCCCTCTCTTGCTGTCTCTCTTTGTCAAATAAATAAAATCTAAAAAAAAAAAAGGTTAAAAAATAATTATTTATTTTTTAAATGTAATCTCTACCCCCAAAGTGAGGCTTGAACTCACAACCCCAAAATCAAGAGTCACATGCTCCAACAACCGAGCCAGTCAGGTGTCCCTAAAAATTATTTTTAAAAAGGCAAGAACTCAGTTTACTTTAACCTGTCTTCACAATAGCACAGTTATGGTTTTGTTAAAACACAACAACACTAAACACTTCCAATTAAGAAAACTAATGTTCACATACTGGGTTTTTTTTAGGATGAAAAAAATATATATATCTTATTTTGTTATTTTATTTTTTTAAATATCTTATTTATTTATTTGAGAAAGAGAGAAAGGGAGAAGCAGATTCCCCGCTGAGCAGGAGCCTGATGTGGGGCTCGATCCCGGGACTCCAGAATCATGACCCAAGCTGAAGGCAGACACTTAACCGACTGAGCCACCGAGGCGCACCATTACACTTATTTTAAAGATTTATTTATTTATTTATTTGAGGGGGAGAGGGGAAGAGGGAGAGAGAGTCCTTTTTTTTTTTTTTTTTGGAAGATTTTATTTATTTATTTGACAGAGAGACAGCAAGAGAAGGAACACAAGCAGGGGAAGTGGGAGAGGGAGAAGCAGGCTTCCCGCTGAGCAGGGAGCCCCATGCGGGGCTCGATCCTAGGACCCTGGGACCATGACCTGAGCCGAAGGCAGACACTTAACGACTGAGCCACCCAGGCACCCCACGGGAGAGAGAGTCTTAAGGAGACTCCATGCTGAGTGTGGAGCCTGATGCAGGGCTAGATCTCAAAGCCCTGAGATCACAACCTGAGCTGAAACCAAGAGTAGGACATTTAACCAACTGCACCATCCAGGCACCCCAGGATGAAAAAATATTTTTTATTTCCCAGGGACAACCGTTTTTCTCCAAGCAGCTATATTATTCATTAAGTGTACTATACAAATCTAGTATCCTATATAGTACCATACAGTAATATTTCATGTTCAATTTTTCATCTGTAACTTTCAAAAGTTAACTTCCATATACCCCCACATCTACCCCTTGAATCCTTAATTATAAATTCCTCGAGTGAGAGATAAGATGTATCATATTCTTTACTCCATTTTCCAGAGACTAGAATGTAAGAGGCACTCAAATGCTTGAATGAATGGATGAATGCCTAGCACAGTACCAAACAGAATCACTTGCAAATGGGAAGATAAACAAAAGCGCATAAACTTCCAGAGGAAGTCTAGTCTATTTGGCTTAGTCAATGATAATGTCACCAAATAGTCCACAGTGATATACAAAATATATTAATTACTGAACTTGAATGGAACAGGTTTTTTGTTTTTTTTTTTAAATTTTACTTATTTATTTGAGAGAGAGAGTGGGGGGGAAGGGTAGGAGAGACAGAGGGAGAGGGAGAGGCAAACTCCCCACTGAGCAGGAAGCCTGACGTGGGGCTTGATTTCAGGACCCTGAGATCATGACTTGAGCTGACACTTAACCAACTGAGCCACCCAAGCATCCCTGGAACAGGTATTTTTGGGTGAGACTGGATGACACCAAAGAACAAGAAGTTTCTTTGAGCACTTTGGCAGCAACCACTTAGATGGAAATGTTCTAAGTAAAGACAATATTCTTTGTTCATTATTGAAGATCAAGAACTTTCCCTAGACTTTATTTTTTTTTTAAGATTTTATTTATTTATTTATTTGAGAGAGAGAAATGGTATGAAAGGGGAGAGGGTCAGAGGGAGAAGCAGGCTCTCTGCTGAGCCGGGAGCCCAATGTGGGACTCGATCCCAGGACTCCGGGATCATGACCTGAGCCTAAGGCAGTCGCTTAACCAACTGAGCCACCCAGGTGCCCCTAGACTTTATATTTTATCTTTATGAACTACCATTTACTTATTTCAAAACTTGGAAAAAAAAAATTTCAACCAGTCCAAGATCCTAGGAACAGTCTGTCTGGAATACTCCACAATCTGCATCCCCCACATCATGCATCTTTAGTCTTCACTCAAATGTTGCCTTTGGAGAAGTGCTTCTAGGAAATCCCCCATTTCCATTCAATTTCTTGTTAAATACTATCATGGAAAAGTGCAAGCTGCTTTAGTAACTCATCCTACTTCATTTTTATCTGATTATTTAATGTCTCTCGACATTAAATGAAAAATAAGGACTTGACCTCTAGCTTTCTGCACAATGCCTGGTCCAATGGAAGCGCCCACTAAGTGTCTGTTGAAGAATAGTTACAATTACACAAAGTAATTATAAGTAGCTGGAGAAACACAAGATCTTTCTTTGTAAGATACTTAAAAATACATATGTCTGAAATCCAACTGCATATTACAATCAATGGCATGTCAGCTTAACTGGCAGTATGTTTTCTTTCTTAGTAGTATATACAATAACGATACATCTTTCAATTGATAGCATCAGATTCAATGAAGTAAAGTACTTGGAAAAGCAGTAATATTCTCTGATACTGCAGCCACGGGATCCTATACCTAACAAAGTACAAGTTTAGAATTTTGGCAATCAGGGCCAAAGGAGAAAATGACTTAGTAAATGACAGAGTTAGGACAGGGAAAGCACAACTCTTCTACAAGACTACTTAGGTAATAGGGGGACAAAAATATTAAGGAGGCACACATGGTACCAAAAGCAAAACAGTTAACAACTCCTGGAGCTGAGGAGCAGTGGTAGTTAGGTCGTCCGGGCAGGTTAGACTGTATACAGGGTACCTATCAGAGTTTGAAATTTCCTCTCCTTTCAGTTACTAAAGCAGTGGTCAATGCTCTTCAGTACTCTATGTCCAAAATGAGGGTGGCAGATAGCCAGGTAGATGGGAAGGGTCTATGAGCTAAAAGACAATTAGTAGAGCACCTATGCTAAAAGATTCCACCACTCACTAAGCTGCTCCAAAGAAAATACTGAAAGGCCAGGAAAAGCTCCCTTCCTAGCGTTCAGGTAACCAGAATCTTGTACACCCCACCAGCTGATTCCACCTCAATTGACAACTATGTAGCAAACTAGAAACCTAAAGAACTTATTTTGTCAAAGGTCACCACCACGCTTTTCCATAACAATAATCATGTACCATAGTCCCACGCTACAGAAAATAGGGAAATGAACTGATACTAATATAATTAATCTTGGTGTATTTCTGTGCTACTTCCAGTGGCAGAACAATGGGGACCTCAAAAAGAGGTAAAAATGACATCTTATGTCCCATTATACTGCTTTTTTTTTTTTAAGATTTTATTTATTTATTCATGAGAGACAGAGAGAGAGAGAAGCAGAGGAAGAAGCAGGCTCCCAAGGAGCAGGGAGCCTGATGCGGGACTCGATCCCAGGACTCTGGGATCATGACCTGAGCCGAAGGCAGACGCTTAATCATCTGAGACACCCAGGTGCCCTGTCCCATTATACTCTGTAAAACTATGCTCCACCCCCTAAAAAAATACATGTACTATTTTTAGTAAGTAGCATATGATTAAGTTTTGGTTCTCTGATGTTTTGAAATATATAAAAACTGTTAACCTAGAACTGTAAGTCCTTGAAATTTATTTATTTATTTTTAAAGATTTTATTTATTTGACAGAGAGAGACACAGCGAGAGGGGAGTGGGAGAGGGAGAAGTAGGGGGAGTAGGAGAGGGAGAAGCAGGCCTCCGTGGAACAGGGAGCCAGATGCGGGGAGCCAGGACCTCATGACCTGAGCTGAAGGCAGACGCTTAATGACTGAGTCAACCAAGGCGCCCCGAAATTTATTTATTTTTAAAGATTTCACTTATTTATTTGAGAGAGAGTGAGAGAGCACGAGGAGGGGGGAGAGGCAGCGAGAGAAGGAGAGGCAGACTCCCTAGTGAGCAGGGAGTCAGATGCGGGGCTCAATCCCAGGGCTCTGGGATCATGACGTGAGCCAAAAGCAGAGGCCTAACCAACTGAGGCATCCAGACACCCCAAATCCTTGAAATTTAAAAGTAATACTCATAGACTTTACTCTTCAATTCCAAAGCATAGTCAGTTTCCATTTCACAAGTTCTCTAACACTAACCCAGGGAGTTCAAAATGGTGAATTTGTCCAGTTAAATCAGCCTTCCTACAGACTGACAATCTCTGATATAAAATGGATGATCAAAGTCAACTAAACTATTAAATTTTACTATGCTAGAAGACTGGCTACATATTTGCAAAGCTGCCTCATGTAATGATCAAGGCACAGAAAATACAATTCACAAAAAAAAAAAAAAAAAGCCCAAACCAAGTTATTCAAAATACCAAGTGACAGAAAAAGATTTTTGCGTCTCTATGTAATAGTCCAACCTTCAAAACTAGACACTAGACAGTATTAACAAAAGTGTGAATAGGTACATCTGAAGAAATGTCTTTTCAAAATTACATTTTATGTAAGCTTAGAGATAGGAGCTCTTTGTCCACATTGAAATCACTTGAGATGCCATCTAATCAAATATCTTCTACACAGTAATAGAAGCATTTATTAGTGTCTTGGGGGAAGATATTACAGAACCATCACAAGAAAAATGAACAGTTCCTGTTTTCCAATGATGAAATTCACACTCTAAAAGAATTTCCACTTCATCAGCAGCAAGAGTTGGGAAAAGGCCAGACAAAATTCAAGTCTATAGTTAGGCTGCGGAAAGGTTTGAGACCAATAAATATTACCTGTTTTATTTTTTATTTATTTTTAAAAAGATTTATTTGAGAGAGAGAGCGTGAGTGCATGAGACAGGGGGAAGGGCAGAGGGAGAGGGAGAAGCAGACTCCCCACTGAGCAGGGAGCCTGACCCGGAACTTGATCCCAGGACTCTGGGATCATGACCTGAGCCAAAGGCAAGCGCTTAACCAACTGAGCCACCCAGGCACCCATATTACCTGTTTTAAGAACATTTTATACTTCCTGATATTAAGAACAAAGCATAACTCTCATAGGCAGTTTTTAACATGGCAGATCTGACCAAGCAACCTGCAGGGAATGTTTAACCCATCTAATCATTACAGAGGTGTACTTGAGGATTCTGAGAGCATTTCTGAGATTAACAAAGAGGGGTAGCAAGCAGAGCAGCAGTTCTTTGGTATGACAATAGGAAGAGTATGAAAACATTATGAATCAAGTGAAAAAAAAAAAGACAGCTAGTCAGCCTCAAGTTTCTTTCTGTTTTTTAAGTTTTTACTTAAATTCTAGTTAGTTGGGGGCACCAGGGTGGCTCAGTCGGTTGGGCCTCAGACTCTTGACTCCAGCCCAGGTCATAATCTCAGGGTTGTTAAATCAATCAAGCCCTGCGACAGGCTCTTCGCTCAGTGGGGAGTCTGCTGGAGGTTCTTTCCCTCTCTCCCTCCTCCTGCACTTGCTCTCTCTCTAAAATAAATAAATAAATCAATCTTAAAAAAAAAAAAAAAACACCCTAGTTAGGGACACCTGGGTGGCTCAGTTGTTAAGCATCTGCCTTCGGCTCAGGTCATGATCCCAGGGTCCTGGGGTCGAGCCCTGCGTCGGGCTCCCTGCTCAGTGGGAAGCCTGCTTCACCCTCTCCCACTCCCCCCGCTTGTGTTCCCTCTCTCGCTGTGTCTCTCTCTGTCATATAAATAAATAAAATCTTTAAAATAAAAAAAAAAAACCCTAGTTAACATACAGTGTAATATTAGTTTCAGGTGCGGCCTCAAGTTTCTCAATACACATGTGCTATCAAGACCATGAGTTAAGTGACAGTTTTGGTAGGAACAAGTCTGGTAGTATGAAATTCCTTCTCCCTGTAATTCAAATTTTATCCAACAATTTCCAAACAGGCAACCATGAAGAGAGCCACCTCCTTGATCTTTAGGCTTTTAAAGTCTTACAGAAAAAACTTAAAGAATATAAGGTGAAAAAACACAAAAGAGCCTAGTAATTACATTTTAATGCTACAAGAAATAGTTTAATTCCAATACCTATATAGCTCTTTAGAACTTAAATGCTAGTTATCTTTTATCTTTTTAATTCCTTTTCTTAGTCTCCCAGCACTAGGTTACACAAAGCAACTTGGAGGAGGGAGAGGATGGAGGAAATGGGGAGATGTTGGTTAGAGTACTTCCAGTTATAGTATGAACAAGATCTGGGGATCTAACGTACAGCAAGGTGATTATAGTTAGTAATACTGTATTATATACTTAAAACTTCCTAAAAGAGTATACCTTAAATGTTCTTACCACAAGAAAGAAATGGTAATTATGTGACATGTGGGGATGGTTACCCAACACTATGGTGGTAATTATTTTGCAATATGTAAGTGTATCAAATCAACACTGTATACCTTAAACTTAGACAATGTTAATGTCTAAGTTTATCTATTTGTCTATTTCAATAAAGCTGAGAAAAAAAGAAAAAATAACTAAAGCAATTTAGGAAGTTATTCTGACAGGAAAAAAACAGGCCCCTATAAATAAATGACTATCTTTTTCCTCAAAACAATCACATTTTTAGGTTTTATTCCAACAAGCCTTTCCCTTCTCATCTATTCCTCCTCCCTTCCTTCCTCCTACTACTGATTGGCTAAACAAATCTTTTTTTTTTTTTTAAAGCTTTTATTTTATTTATTTGACAGAGAGAGAGAGAGAGAGAGCACAGGCAGGGGGAGTGGCAGGCAGAGGCAGAGGGAGAAGCAGGCTTCCCGGCAGAGCAGGGGGAGCCTGATGTGGGACTCGATCCCAGGACCCTGGGATCATGACCTGAGCCGAAGGCAGTCGCTTAACCAACTGAGCCACCCAGGCGCCCTGGCTTAACAAATCTTCAGAAAAACTTTCGAATTAACATTTGGGAAAATGTTAATTTAATATTACTCAACCATTAGAATTCTTTTTAATGAATCAAAAAAAATTCTACTAAATTAAATTTATAACACATGACCTTATCCAAGAAGTAAATACATTAAGACAACATTTACTATAATTTCTCCTGCAATAAATAATCTCCAGAGATGGCTATTGACAATCTCTCCGTCCCTATAAGAACATACTATTCCTCTAATCAACAAATCATCTAGGGGCGCCTGGATGGCTCAGTCGGTTAAGCAACTGACTCTTGATTTCGGCTCAGGTCATGCTCTCAGGATTGTGAGATAAAGCCCTGCGTTGAGTGCTGTGCTCAGTGGAAAGCCTGCTGGAGATTCTCTCTCTCCTTCTCCATCTGCCCCCCTCCCGTCTCCTGTTCTCTTAAAAAAAAAAAAAATCCATTTCCGTTCCCCTAGAATCCAGGCTGGCTGAGCATCCTGGTTGACCAAAAAGGTAGAGCAAATTATGACACTGTGTCAGTTTTAAGTCTAGTGTTTTAGAGGCTTGACAATTTTTCTTCTTTTGCTCTGAGCCATCACATAGGAAGTCCAGGCCATCTTGCTGGAAAGACCCTTTGAGGGCTGGGAATGTACATTTCAGCTTACAGTGAGCATCAAGTTTCCAGACATGTGGGGGATGTCTTCTTGAACCTTCTAACTTTGGTGACAGCTGAATACAACCACAGAAATTACCCTAGCTGACAATACATGAGCCAAAACTGCCTGATCAATCCAAAGAATCCTGAGAAATAGTAAGTCGTTGTTTTAAGGCACTAAACTTTGGAATCATTTATTACACAGCAAAGCTAACTGATAAATATCCCTATATAGTCTCTAAAGAGAGTAGGAATGAGGAAGGCATGGTCAAGGCCCCTGAGGCACTCCATGTGGGTAAAGGAGATGCATAAGCAGGGTATGTTAATAAAATATGGTAACTGTACTCATAAAAGTATTCACAAGATGCTACTCAAGCTCAGAGGAAGCCCAGGCTGGATCATCACAGAAATTTTCTGGAAGAGACATGTTTGAGCTGAGCTTTAAAGAAGAGTTAGTCAGCCAGACAGGTAGGAAGGAAACAGTATGAGAAACACCAGAAAGGGGGAAAAGCAGGATGTTTGTGTGTGAGGAGTTGGGTGCATACGTATGTGTGAATGCATATGTGACTCAATGTTACAAGCAATTTGGTGTTACCAGAAGACTGAGAAGCCAGAGATGCAGTTGGCAGGGGTAAAGAGGTTATGAAGAGCTTTGCTCATCATGCAAAGGTGCTCAAAGCTCTTGTATGAGATAAAGAGCCACTCTGGGGTTTTTAAGAAGGTTAGTAACAAGGTCACAGTAAGGTGATTGTGTTTTAGAAAGCTAGCTTTGGCAGCATGTGGAAAAAGTCTTTACAGGGAACTAGACTGAAAATCAAGAGACTAGAAATGGGGACAATAGATTAGTCCAGGTGAGAGACGATGGCCTGAATTAGGGCACTGAGAAAGGGATGAAGAGAAAGAGACAAAAATTGGCAAGGCACAGTCACTAATTGGATACAGAGGACTCCATTGGTCATCATCTAATCAGGAAAGCAGAACCCATGCCAGTGAGTTTCACAGAAGAAATTTAACATGGGGAACTATTTTTGAAGGTGTCAGAAAAATGAAAGGGCTAATAGGAAACAGATGGAAACCCCGAGATTAGGAAGAGCAGGGCTACTATCCCTGAGACTGGAGGGACCAAAGAGGCAGGTCGTATCATCAGAACCCAGGGGCTGTGACTGCCTAGAGGGAGCTGGACCATGAAAGAGATGTAGTGATCTCAAGCAACAAGAGGGAAGGGAAGAAATGCCCTCCCCTGGTCTTCTTAATCCCACTGGCCAACCCTGACTAGGAGCTGGTTGGCAAGGGAGCTTGAGAAAGGTTGCTTGCCTTCTGCAGGAAGAGCAAAGTAGAGGAAGGTAAGAAAATAGATCTGAGCATAAAGAGCAAATGAGCAAGGCATGAGGATAAAGGAGAAAGAGTAGATTGATTCCTCCTTGCTATCTGGCTTTGACAGAGGTGGGGTGGTAGTGTCAGAACCTGAGATTAGGAAACCAGGAAGATGGTGGGGGTGAGGGGGATAAGGGAAGGGATACAGAGAAGGACACAAATAATCTAACTTCTAAAAACTCCCTCACTGGGGCACCTGGGTGGCTCAGTCGGTTAAGATTAAGCATCCGACTCTTGATTTTGGGGTCATGAGATGAAGCCCCACGTTGGGCTCCATGCTCAGCAGGGAGTCTGCTTGGGAATCTCTCTCTCTCTCCCTTTGCCCGTCCCCCATCCTCTCTCTCTCTAAAATAAATGAATCTTAAAAAAAAAAAAATAGGACTCTGAATAATAGATCCTGCCAATTATTACCACAGCAGTTTCTCAGCAAAACAATCACAAATTTCTTTTTTTTTTTAAGATTTTATTTATTTGTCAGAGAGAAAGAGAGAGAGCACACACAAGCAGGGGGAGCGGCAGGCAGAGGAAGAAGCAGGCTCTCTGCTGAGCAGGGAGCCCAATACGGGGCTCCATCCTAGGACCCTGGGATCATGATCTGAGCTGAAGGCAGTTGCTTAACGACTAAGCCACCCATGTGCCCCAAAATAGTCACAAATTTCTAATTCTGCTAAATACTAAAACAATAAAAAAACAAAACCAACCCACAACTGCCTTGTTACCAAAAGCTACTTGCTGAAAAGAAAAATTGTTAATATTTTAAAATATTGTTAAGGGTAGGAAGTTATGATAAAAGTAGTTTATTTCCAGTGATCCACTTCCACTTCCCTCCAGATTTGACATCCTAATAAATTATCCAGGGTCCTTTACAACACCAAACAATATTCTTGGTAGATATAAATATTCATCTAAAACCTCAAATGAAGTAAATAATAGGCCAGCCATCTTAGCTAAATATAGAAGACAGCCATTTTTAAATGTTACATATTGATCTAGAAGGAAATCATGAAATATTTTTAGAATACTGTAAATGTCCAATACTTTCATCTGCTACATAAAAATAATTAGATCTACAGGGTTTCTGTACTTTATGACTTTTGAAGTACCTGTTTAAGTTACAATTCCTAGAAATACAGATTTTGGTCTAACAATACAGCATGTGTTTAGAAAGATAAGAACCACTGAAAGTATATCAAACTTTCAGGCAAAATGACAGATTGAACATGTAACTTTTACTCTCTCCAAAATCTTATTAAAAGAGTCAACAGAGTTTTAAAAATTTTTTAATTTCAGCATAGTAACCATACAGTGTTATATTCCTTTCAGGTGTATAATATAGAGATTCAACAATTCCATATATTACTCAGTGCTCATCAAGATAAATGTACTCTTAATCCCCTTCTCCTATTTCAACCATTCCCTGACCCACCTCCCCTCTGGTCACCATCTATTTATTTTCTATATTTAAGAAGTCAACACCTTTTTTTAAAAGGCTTAAACCCACTAGAGGACAAAGAATGGGAGAAGAGTCAATAGCAACAAAATTCTGGGAAAGTAAAAGGCAAGAGTGATGAATGTTGGGGGTAGAGACTACTTAAAATAAAATCTTAAAAAAAAAAGATGTTATGACTATATCATGCACATGATTTTTAAAGAGTTCTTATCTCAGGGTTTTTCAATCTGGGCAATATTGACATTTTGGGCTGGGTAATTCTTTGTTGTTGGAAGCTGTCCTATGCATTGTAGAATGTTTAACAGCTCCCTAGCCTCTACCTACTAGATGCCAGTAGCACCCAGTGTAGGCTGCCAGTTTTGAGAACCAAAAATGTCTACAAACAATGCCAAATGTCACTTAGTGGGCAAAATCACCCAGAGTTGAAAACCACTGACTTATCTTTTAGTAATGCATCTGAATTATTTACAGATGTAATGATGTGATATTTGGGATTGACTTCAAAATAATCCAGTGAGGGTAGAAGAGTTAATTGAGAAATAACACAAAATGATGGGTGATGGGGTGCTTGGAAATTTATTAGACATCTACTTTGTGCATTTTTCTATAGTGTGTTATATTCATAATAAGGTAAATTTTATTTTTTTAATTTTTATTTTTTTAAAGATTTTATTTATTTGAGAGAGAGAGAGAGAGACAGCGAGAGAGAGAGAACACAAGCAGGGGGAGTGGGAGAGGGAGAAGCAGGCCTCCCACGGAGCAGGGAGCCTGATGCGGGGCTCGATCCCAGGACCCTGGGTTCATGACCTGAGCCGAAGGCAGACACTTAACGACTGAGCCACCCAGGCGCCCCAATAAGGTAAATTTTAAAAGAAAGAAAGTTAATCAGAAACTCTTGTACCTTGTTAGTTGGGTGTCTAAAAACGTTGGAAAACAATTCCTCAGTATCTTACCAAAACGAAAAGGCTCACATTCTATAACCGAACAACTCTAATGACTATAAAAAGAAACCTTCATCTATGTGCACCAATGTTGATGTTTCAGTGTCTGTAGTAGCAAAAACTTGGAAACAATGCCTATCACAGCGGAATAAATTAAAAAAAAATAATTTGTTGGTACATTTGTATGCACTGAAAATGCATGTTCTTTAAAATGTATACATTTCTGGGCACCTGGGTGGCTCAGTTGGTTAAGCGACTGCCTTCAGCTCAGGTCATGATCCCGGAGTCCCAGGATCGAGTCCTGCATCGGGCTCCCTGCTCAGCGAGGAGCCTGCTTCTCCCTCTGACCCTCCCCCCTCTCATGTACTCTCTCTCTCTCATTCTTGCTCTCTCAAATAAATAAATCTTTAAAAAATAAAATGAAATAAAATAAAATAAAATATACACATTTCCATAACATCTATATAAATTCTGACAACTAAACAGTTAATGTTATTTATGGATAAAAATCTTAAGAATAATAAAGATAAAACTTTAAAACTTAAAACTCATAAGAGTAATGTCTAGATCATTTCCTTGACTCTGGACTCCTCCAGTGAATGCCTCTCCTCTCAAGCCACAGGCTAGAGGTTTGTTCTCTGGAAAGAATAAAACAGAACGCCTCAGGAATGAGAGACTATAAGCACAATCAAGGGGATGGATGATGTACAAAAAACAGGAAGGTTGAGTGAACATTTACATACAAACTTTGTTTCCAGTGGTTCTGAGAAAACTGGAAGCTGGGCCTGTACTGTCTAGGCAGGAGATTACAAGATCCTCAGGAAAATGTGACCAGCACAAGATAAAGAGCTTTAGGGGCGCCTGGGTGGCTCAGTCGTTAAGCGTCTGCCTTCGGCTCAGGTCGTGATCCCAGGGTCCTGGGATCGAGCCCCGCATCAGGCTCCCTGCTCGGCGGGAAGCCTGCTTCTCCCTCTGCCACTCCCCCTGCTTGTGTTCCCGCTCTCGCTGTGTCTCTCTCTTCAAATAAATAAATAAAATCTTTAAAAAAAAAAAAAAAAGATAAAGAGCTTTACCATTCACTGATATTAATAGTTCATCCAGAGAAATAGCCCAGCCAGCAAACCGTAAACTGAACTCCACAGTTGCCAAACCTCACCTGTATATGCTCAGACTTTTTCATCAATTTTTTAGTACTCCAATCCTAATAAGTATAAATGACAATGAAGAAATCAGCCATCTTATCATTCATCTTCAACATGAAAGATAAACACCAAGGGGCGCCTGGGTGGCTCAGTCGTTAAGGGTCTGCCTTCGGCTCAGGTCATGATCCCAGGGTCCTGGGGTCGAGCCCCGCATCGGGCTCCCTGCTCGGCGGGAAGCCTGCTTCTCCCTCTCCCACTCCCCCTGCTTGTGTTCCCTCTCTCGCTGTTTCTCTCTCTCTCTGTCAAATAAATAAATAAAATCTTAAAAAAAAAAAGAAAAGAATAGAAAGAAAGATAAACACCAAAACAATGTATAGAAAAAAGCAAAGGAAAACAAAGACCATGCAAGGAGAAAAAGTCAAAACAAAAGAAAAACTATCATGAATATCCTAAAAGGTAAGAGAAGTTATTGCTTCTATGAAAGAGCAAAATCCTTAAAACATACTAAGAATGAGAAAGTCTTCTACGAAATAGATAAAAGACAAAGATGGAAAATAGAAAATATAGGAGGACTAATCCAAATACTCCCCCAACTTGATCTACAGATTCCATGTAATTTCTATCAACATTCCAAATGCCCCCCCCCTTTTTTTTTTTTACAGAAATGACAAAGTGATCCTTAAATTCATATAGTAATGCAAGGGACCCAAAGACCAAAACAATCATGGAAAATAATAAATTTAGAAGACTCACACTTAAGGATTTTACTTTATTTTTTTAAGATTTTATTTACTTATTTGACAGAGAGACACAGTGAGAGAGGGAACACAAGCAGGGGGAGTGGGAGAGGGAGAAGCAGGCTTCCCCCGGAGCAGGAAGCCCAATGCAGGGCTCAATCCCAGGACCCTAGGATCATGACCTGAGCCGAAGGCAGATGCTTAATGACTGAGCCACCCAGGCGCCCCAAGGATTTTAAAACAATACAAAACCATAGTATTCAAGACAGTATGACATAAGAACAGTCTGGCATAAGAATAGACATATTTATCAATGGAACAGAAAGTTCAGAAATAAACCCATACATCTATGGCCAACTGGTTTTTTACACAGTTGTCAAACTCACTTGGGGGAAAGAATAGTCTTTTCCACAAATGGTTCTGTGACAACTGGATATTCACATGCAAAAGATGAACCTAGACCCCTACTTCACATCATATACAAAAATTAACTAAAAATGGACCGGACACCACAATCTCACACCCATCAGGAAGGCTATTATTAAAAAAACAAAAAACAAAACCCAAACAAAAAAAAAAACACAGAAAGTAACAAGTATTGTCTGGATGTACAGAAATTAGAACCCTTGTATTGGTGGGAGCGTAAAATGGTACAGTCACTGTGGAAGACAGTATGGCAGTTTCTCCGAAAATTAAAAATAGAATTACCATATGATCTAACAATTCCAGTTCTAGGTATAAACCTACATAACTGAAAGCAGAGTCTTGAAGAGATATTTGTACACGCATGTTCCTAAGAACGTTACTCAGAATAGCTAAAACATGTAAACAACCCAAGTGTCCATCACCAGATGAATGGATAGGTAAAATGTGGCATGGAGTATTACTTAACCTTAAGAAAGGATATTCTTTTTTTTTTTTTTTAAAGATTTTATTTATTTATTTGACAGAGAGCGAGAGCAGGAACACTAGCAGGGGGAGTGGGAGAGGGAGAAGCAGGCTTCCCGCCAAGCAGGGAGCCTGATGCGGGGCTCGATCCCAGGACCCTGGGATCATGACCCGAGCCGAAGGCAGACGCTTAATGACTGAGCCACCCAGGCGCCCCAAGGAAGGATATTCTGATAACATGGATGAACTTTAAGAATACTGTGCTAAAGTGAAAGAAGAGAGTCACACAAAAGTAAATACTTTATGATTCCAATTATATGAGGAACCTAGTCAAAAACCATAGAGACAAAAAGTGGAAGGAAGATTGCCAGGGGATGGAGAGAAAGAGGATAGGGAGTTATTGTTTAATGGGTATAGTTGCAGTTTTGAAAGGTGAAAAGAGTTCTAGAGATGGATGATGGTAACAGCTGTAAAACAATATGAGTGTACTTAATACCACTGAAATGTCTATTTAAGAACGGCTAAGAGGGGGGCGCCTGGGTGGCTCAGTCGTTAAGCGTCTGCCTTCAGCTCAGGGCATGGTCCCAGGGTCCTGGGATCAAGCCCCGCATCGGGCTCTCCCCTCAGCGGGAGGCCTGCTTCTCCCTCTCCCACTCCCCCTGCTTGTGTTCCCTCTCTCGTGATTTCTCTGTCAAATAAATAAATAAAATCTTTAAAAAAATTTTTGAAAAAATAGATCAAAGATTTAAATGTAAGAGCTAAAACTATAACACTCTTAAAAGGAAACATAAATGTAAATCTTTGTATCCTTGGATACAACTCCTTAGCTATGACACCAAGAGCACAAGCAACAAAAGAAAAATTAGATAAACTGGACTTCCATCAAAATTTAAAACTTCTGTATATCCATGAAGAAAGTGAAAAGGCAACCCACAAATGGGAGAAAAATTCTGCAAATCAATTATCTGATAATGGTTTAATATATAGAATATACAAAGAATTCTTATAGCTCAACAATAAAGACAATCCAATTTTAATATGGGCAAAGGATATACTTTTCTCCAAAGAGGATATATATATGGCCAATGAACACATGAAGAAATGCTCAGTATCATTCAGTAATTAAGAGAAATGCTAATCATAACCACTATATCACCTGATACCTACTAGGAAAGCTATAATCAAAATAATAAAGTAACAAGTGTTGATGATGATGTATAGAAACTGGAAACCTCATACACTGTTGATGGGAATGTAAAATAGTACAGCCTGTTTATTCCTCAAAAAGTTAAACACAGCGGGAGGGGGGGCACCTGGTTGGCACAGTGGGTTGAGCTTCTGACTCCTGGTTTCGGCTCAGGTCATGATCTCAGGGTTGTGAGATCGAGCCCTGTGAAGGTTTCCACACTCACCGGGGAGTCTGCTTAAGGATTCTCTCTCTCCCTCTCCCTCTGCTCCTCACACTACTCACATGTGCACAAGAGCACACGCTCTCTCTCTCTCTCTCTCAAATAAATAAATCCCCCCCAAAAAAACCAACAAAAAAACCAAAATGTTAAACACAGAATTACCACATGATCCAGCAATTCCACTCCTAAGTATATATCCAAGAAGAATGGAAGTATATGTTCGGACAAAAATTGAAAGTATCTGAAAAATACTGTTCGTAGCAGCATCACTCTTAACAGTTAAAAAAAACCAAAAAACAAAAAAAAGGAAACAACTCAAATGCCCATTATCTGATAAATGGAAAAAAGAAAATGTGGTATACCTATACAAAAGAATATTCAGTCATAAAAAGGAATTAAGGGGACGCCTGCGTGGCTCAGTTGGTTAAGTGTCTCTTTATTTCAGCTCAGGTCAGGATCTCAGGGTTGTGAGATTGAGCCCAGCATCCACCTCCAGCTCTCCTGTGGAACCTGCTTAAGATTCTCTTTCTCCCTCACCCTCTCCCTCTGCTCCTCCCTTCCCCCCTACCCTCACACACCCACATTCTCTCTCTCTCTTAAAAAAAGAATTAAGTACTGATACATACTGCAACTTGGACATAGTTTCTATAAACTGTAACTTGGATACAGCCGGACACAAAAGGTCACATACTGTATGATTCCATTTATATAAAATGTCCAGAATAGGGAAATCCATGTGAGTAGAAAGGGTGTGGGGGGAGCAGGGGGAGAGCAGTCCAGGAAGTCCAACATCCAGTAAGTTTTAAAAAAGGAAGAAGAGGGGCGCCTGGGTGGCTCAGTTGGTTAAGCATCTGCCTTTGGCTTAGGTCATGATCCCAGGGTCCTGGGATAAAGCCCCACATCGGGCTCCCTGCTCAGCGGGGAGCCTGCTTCTCCTTCTCCCTCTGCCTCCCCCCACCAACCCCCACTTGTGCTCTCTGGCTCTATCTCTCTGTCAAATAAATAAATAAAATCTTAAAAAAAAAAAAAAGGAAGAGGGGTGCCTAGGTGGTGTAGTGGGTTAAGCCTCGACTCTTGGTTTCGGCTCAGGTCACGATCTCAGGGTCATGAGATCTAGCCCCATGCAGGGCTCCCCATTCAGTGTGGAGTCTGCTTAAGATGGTCTCTCCTTCTCCCTCTGCCCCACCCCAAATACATAAATAAATCTTATAAAATAAATCTCAAAAAGACCAACTGAATTTTGAGCAAAACAAATGAAAATTGACCTACACCATCACTTATGAAATTTCCCACATGTGGGACAAAGAAAACCTATAAGCTTCCAGAAAGGAAACTGGCCACATATATAGGATCAGGAATCAGAATAGTTTTGGACTTAACAGCAATACTGGAAGCTAAGAGACAATGAAAATACTGACTGTAAAAGTAAAAACAGTGCCACAGTAGTGGCCTTACCCCAGACTCCAAGATTACAGGTCAGGTCATGTCTACAGTCCAGCCTAAGAAACTAACAGCTCCTTTCCAAACGCCAATAAACACTGCTGGTTTCAAGTTGTTCCTCAAAGTCTGGACAATTTTTCTTAACCTTATATTAATGTTGCATGTGACCTCATTCAATTTAATTTCCACATCAAGTTGTAGATTCAACAAAAGAGGAACTAAAATAAGACACGTATACTAAAAAATAAATGACTGCATAAGCATGTTTTGGGATTGCCACTATAAGTTAAACAGATTTTATTTATTCAAGATTTGTCCTAGTGATGAAAATAAAGAGTATAACTATTTTTTTTTTTAAAGATTTTATTTATTTATTTGAGAGAGAGAGAATGAGAGACAGCATGAGAGGAAGGAGGGTCAGAGGGAGAAGAAGACTCCCTGCCGAGCAGGGAGGCCGATGTGGGACTCGATCCCGGGACCCCAGGATCATGACCCGAGCTGAAGGCAGTTGCTTAACCAACTGAGCCACCCAGGCGCTCCAAGAGTATAACTATTTCTGTTTTGAGAAAGAATTCTAATTTTTGTTTTAAACCAATTTAATCAGTATTTTAAACATTTGGAAAATGGTTTCAAATCACCCTTGAAGTAGATATACTAAATATCATGGTAATTCACACTTTTAAAAAGAGCTCACAAATATGTATGATATACTGCTGGTAAGCTCAATAATTTCAAAGTGGATTTTACTATTTATAGTCAACAAAACTGAAGCACAATGCTTAAAGATACAAATAATCTGGGGCGCAAGGGTGGCTCAGTTGGTTAAGTGTCTGTCTTTGGCTCAGGTCATGATCTCAGGGTCCTGGGATCGAGCCCCACATCGGACTCTCTGCTCAGCGGGGAGTCTGCTTCTCTGTCTCACTCTCCCTCTGTGTGTGTTCTCTCTCTCAAATAAATAAATAAAACCTTAAAAAAAAGAAATAATCTGGTCTACTACTGAACTGGCCTACTACTAAACTCAGTGATGATATATTGAAGTAGGGGTGGTTCCACAAGCAATTCCCCATCACCTACAATAACCACCCTTATCAAAACATAAATAATATTTCTAAATATGCAAAGATGCTACGCTCATAAATTGAAAAGAGAAGCTATCGGGGCACCTGGCTGTCTCAGTCCATGGAGTGTGCAACTCTTGATCTCAGGGTTGTGAGTGTAAGCCCCAAGATGGGCAGAGTTTACTTAAAAAAAAAAAAAAATATATATATATATATATATTTTTTTAAGATTTTATTTATTTGAGAGAGAGAGTGAGCACAAGCAGGCGGAAGGGTAGAGGGAGAGGAAGAAGCAGACTCCCTGATGAACAGGGAGCCTGATGTGGGGCTTGTCCCAGGACCCTGAGATCATGACCTGAGCCGAAGGCAGACGCTTAACTGACTGAGCCACCCAGGTGCCCAATAAAAAAAATATTAAAAAAAGAGAGAAGTTATTGCTTTAACACTAGATTCTAGTTTTAAATAAACTTTAACACTAGAGCTAAATTAGATAGTTCTTCTGAATGTTAAATTGGATAGCAAGTACACAGGTGTCGATCATAAGAGTGTCTAAAATCTTTTATACTTTTGCATAAAGTATTTCATAATAAAAGATAAGTTTCAGGACTTTACAGTTGTTTCCAAATATTTCTAAGAATAGAGATTAGTGTATTTAAACAGGATACCAGAGTTATCAAAATTAGCTCAGAATAACACTAAATTAAAAGTATGGTCTTGGTTTACTCCAAGAATAGCTGTAGAAAAGGCCACCCCACAATACCTTGTGCTCTCCCTTTCCAACCAGGGCCTGGCAGAATGGCTCCCATAAAGAAGGGTGGCAAGAAGGGCCATTCTGCCACCAATAAGGTAGTGACCTGAGAATATACCATCAACATTCACAAGCGCATCAATGGAGTGGCTTTCAAAAAGCAAGCCCCTTGGGCATGTAGAGAGATCTGGAAACTGGCCATGATGGAGATGGGAACTCCAGATGTGCACATTGATACCAGGCTCAACAAAGCTATCTGGGCCAAAGGAATAAGGAATGTTCAATACCGTATCTGTGTGCAGTTGTCCAGAAAACACAGGAGGATGAAGATTCGCCAAACAAGCTCTATACATTGGTTCCCTATGTACCTGTCACCACTTTCAAAAATCTACAAACAGTTAATGTGGATGAGAACTAATGGCTGATTATCAAATAAAGGTATAAAACTGAAGCAAAAAGGAGGGAAGGAGGGAGGGAAAGAAGGAAGGAAGGAAGGAAGGAAGAGCCATATTCCCTAACTGGAAAAAGTGCTATGTGGTTACAATTACTGGGTTGAACTTCCTGTATCTATTTTAAGTAATGTTCTACATGACTGGCACTATTACTCTAAATAGTTTTTATCTGAATATTTATGCCAAATAAGAAGCCCTTTATTTTATTATTATTTTTTTTTAATTCTGCGAGCATCTACAAGGGGATGGGCATGACCCAGTTTAGGATGTACAAGTCAGGACAATTAAGGGCATCCCCGGGGAAGGGACAGCAAGAATGGTATCTATGCAGGTGCACTATAGTGGTGGGAGGTTGATTATATACTGGGAAACTGATCAAATGAGTAAATATATAAAGAATAACAGAAGCCAGGTTTCTCACTGTCAGAAAAGAATTAGGAATATCAAAAGGGGGGTGCCCAGACGGCTCAGTCTGTTTAGCGTCTGATTCTTGATTTCAGCTCACATCATGATCTTAGGGTTGTGGGATCGAGCCCACATCAGGCTCCACAGCGGGGATTCCGCTTGACATCCTCTCTCTCCCTCTGCCCCTCCCCACCCCAAATAAATCTTAAAAAAAAAAAAAGGAATACTGAAAGGAAGAAATATAGGGTGAACCCTACGATATTAGACAGGAATTAGAAGTACCATTGTGAACTAATGGGTTTTTTTATATATAAAGAGAAAAGTAAATATACATGGAAATGTGTATACTGTTATGTGTGTATCTGTATATACATACACATATTCCCTAACTACATCCACTGATTACACTGAGAAACCCTGAAAGCAGTGAGATTCCAAGAGCAATGAGCACACCTAGCATCCAGATCTTGATTTCTAAATACCATTTTCCAGTAAACAGAACTAGGAATCCTTGGAAAAATAGATAATTACAAGACTAGAGCAGGGTAAAAAAGAAAAAGCCAGAGATATCTTGTGGTACCAAAACAAAGTACTCAAAGAATGATGAGGGAAAAAAAAAAAAAGAAAGAAAACTTGAGCATTAAAATAAATAATAAATTATTATAATCTACCTGAATAACATAAGAAATCATGAGTCCATACAAATATACATTTAAAAATGAGTAAGTTAAAACTTTTGCATAACGGTGTGGTACCCAGACTCCAAAACAGCTCCCCATGATCCTTGACTCCTCGTACTCATACCCTTTAGTCATCTCTCCCACTTTGTACCAGGAGTGGTCTCTGAAACCAAAAGAATATAGCAAAAGTGATAGTATGCCACTTCTGAGATTAGGTTATAAAAGATACTGTGGTTGCTCATTCTTGCACTCTCTCTAAAGGAAGCCATGTCTTAAGCATACTCAGGCAGCTCTATGGAAAGACCCATGTGGGAAGGCAATGAATCCCTTAGTCCAATAATCCACAAGGAACTGAGATCTGCCAACAACCATGGAAGTGAGCTTAGAGGGGATCCTCCAGCCTTCAGAGAACTGCAGCCTCAGGCAACAGCTTGGCTGCAACCTCAAAAATGACCCTGGGACAGAATCATCTAGCTATAAGCCATTCTCAGATTTCTGATCTTCAGAAACTGTGTGATAGTAAATGTTTAAGTTTTGGGGTACTTTCTTCTATAGCAATATATAAATAATACAAGCAGGATAAGTACATATTCTCAAAGTACCTCCCAACAAATTACTTATTCATTACAAAGAGAAAAAGAATTAACTCTATAGTAGAGAACCCTGGTAGACATTACCTTAATCAAGTGATGGAAGTGAAAATTCTCAGTAGTGGGTCAAATTGAAATTGCATACCACTTGACAGAATGCAACGAGAAGAATCCAACCAAAATCACACACCACTTGATAGGATGGAAAGAGAGCGACACAACATCGCTTCTGTCACATTCCTGCCAAAGACCCATGACCTAAATCTGATTATAAGGAAAAAAAACCCAAACTGAGGGACACTGCAAAACAACTGGACTCTAATGTTTGAAAAGTGTCAAAGTCATGAAGCTAAGAAAAGACTAAGGAATTAAAAGAGACCACAGATAGATAACAAAATGGAACAAGTAACTCTGGATTGGATCCTTCCCTATAAAACAACTGGCAAACTCGCATGGGGTCTGAGGACTATATGGCAATAAGATCTAAATGGAAATTTCCTAATTTTGAATGCTATATTGTGATTATGTGGCAGAATGTCCTTGTTTCTAAGAAATATACGTTAAAGTATTTGGGTCGATGAGACATCACGTTAATAACTAATATTAAAAACTACCTTTTATATAGTCCATATTTCCTTTCTACTCATCCCCCACAGGTTTGCAGGGTGACACTATCCTCATTCTATAGACAAGGAAGCTAGCACATGACTCAATAGGCATGTTACTCCAAAATCCTTTTTTTTTTTCTACCATATCACTTGCTGTCAGCATTCACTGAATGTTGCTGACAAAAACTGAATGCCTACTATGCATCAGATACTGGGAATATAATGAGTAAGACCAGGACTTTGCCCAGGAGAGCTCAGTCCAGAGAAGGAGAATAATTAATCATGTCTACGTACTAAGAAATAGTTCTATAGTGGAACTCTACTGCTTGCATGCCTGGGGCATGCTACACAGAAAAGCCATTTCTGTTAGGTCTCCAAGGATGAATAAAGAATTCAGAGGAGGGGGTGGGGTGAGAAGACATTCTTTGTATAAGGAAAAGCACAGAGACTACAGGAAAATGATTCTGAAAAGGATCAATTAGAACTGTTTGAATTACAGCAGTATTTCTCATGAAACACTAATATGTATTACAGGAATAAAGGTGGCACTATTTTTTGTCCTAAATTTTATCCACTTTTAATACATGTTTTTAAGAAATACTACATATTTCTACAGATTTAAGGCAATAATTTGCCTCAAGACACTAGAACACAAAGCAAACGATGTCCATCTGTGTTGCAATGCACAAACTGCATTTCATCATGGGTATTATCGTCTATTTGACTCCACTGATCTATCCAGTTTCTTGTCCTAATTCAATATATATTTGAGATTTAATCAAAGCTTACTATATACTAAGTATTCCTACTATACTAACCCATTCCTCATAGAGTTATAACTAGAATATCAAAGTTCTTTTTTAAAGATTTTATTTATTCCAGAGAGAGAGCACAAAGGGGAGGGGGGACGACAGGGGGGGAAGTAGAGAGACACTTAGGCAGACTCTGCTCTGAGCACAGAGCCCAATGCAGGGCTTGATCCCACCACCATTGAGATCATGACCTGAGCCAAGAGTTGGATGCTTAACCTACTGCACCACCCAGGTGCCCCTAAAAAAAAAAAGGAAATGTTTTTATTTTATTCTATTTATTTGTCAGAGAGAAGAGAACAAGCAGGGGGAGCAGCAGGCAGAGGGAGAAGCAGTTCGCTCCCCTCGAGCAAGGAGCCCGATACGGGACTCAATTCCAGGACCCTGGGTTCATGACCTGAGCCGAAGGCAGATGCTTAACGACTCAGCCACCCAGGCATCCCTAAAATATGGAAGTTTAAAATGAAAAAGTCCTTCGAGGGTGCCTGGGTGGCTCAGTTGGTTAAGCGTCTGCCTTCAGCTCAGGTCATGATCCTGGGAAACCAGGGATCGAGCCCTGAGTCAGGCTCCCTGCTTGGCAAGGAGCCTGCTTCTCCCTCTCCCTCTGCCATCCCCCCAAACCACCCCTCACTTGTGCTCTCTGGCTCTCTCTGTCAAATAAATAAAATCTTTAAAAAAAAAAAAGTTCTGGGCACCTGGGTGGCTCAGATGGTTAAGCGTCTGCCTTCGGCTCAGGTCATGATCCCAGGGTCCTGGGATCGAGTCCCACATCGGGCTCCCGGCTCAGCGGGGAGCCTGCTTCTCCCTCTGACCCTCTCGCCTCTCGTGCTGTTTCTCTCTCGCTCGCTCTCTAAAAAATAAATAAAATCTTAAAAAAATAAATAAATAAAATAAAAATAAATAAAAAAAGTTCTTTATTAAAAAAAGAAAGTCTTTAGATTCGTAAGCCTCCCAAATAAAATTATTTTGAAATAAACATGAGCAAAGCATATCTTTTTTAATTAGGTGACCCGTCTACATCTACCCATGAGACAATTAATATTGATAATAGCCTAACTGCACAAATACTGCCAAATATATATTTGTATTCTTTTGCTACGGTGCACCTGTTTGAAACCAATTTTCATATTATACTGTAATGAAAACAATATACAGTAACACATTTAATGCAGCCCTTGATGAAGATCTCTTTTATCATTTAAGAAAATTACCATTTTTATGGGGCGCCTGGGTGGCTCAGTCGTTAAGTATCTGCCTTCAGCTCAGGTCATGGTCCCAGGGTCCTGGGATCAAGCCCCACATCAGGCTCCCTGCTCAGCGGGGAGCCTGCTTCTCCCTCTCCCACTCCCCCCTGCTTGTGTTCCCTCTCTCGTTTTGTCTCTCTCTAATAAATAAAATCTTTAAAAAAAAAAAACACCATTTTTAGTTTGCTCCTTCACAACAAAATGACAATGATGTTTCATTTTAATATATTTTTTTAATTTACCAAATTTTGTGCTTCTGATATTATATTTTGATTACATATTTTAATTAATTTACCCAGGACCTGTCAATCTTAATCCAAGTGTACACTGTTTCACAAACTCTTATTTGTATCCATCAATAGTATTAGTTTGAAAAGCATTCTAATAAAGTTAGGAAACACTACATATGAAGGAGACAGCAGTTTATCTTCAGAAGCTAAGGGAAATGAGTGATAACAACGTGACTGTTATAAAAATTAAATAAAAACTGAGGAGGTGTCCACTGAATCTGGCAATTAAGTAATTGCCTTACTAAGCAGTCCCAGAACAGTGAATAGACTTTTTTTTTTTTAAGATTTTATTTATTTGACAGAGAGAGACACAGCGAGAGAGGGAACACAAGCAGGGGGAGTGGGAGAGGGAGAAGCAGGCTTCCCGCTGAGCAGGGAGCCCGATGGAGGGCTCGATCCCAGGACCCTGGGATCATGACCTGAGCTGAAGGCAGACGCTTAACGACTGAGCCACCCAGGCACCCCTGAATAGACTATTCTTTTAAGAATTTTGGCACTGAAATGCCAGAGATGGGAGGGATAAAGAGGAAGGAATCAGCTATAGTGGACTAGGGAAGTTAAAAAGTTTTTTGTTGTTGGGTTTTTTTTTTTTTTTTAGGATGCAGAAATCTTGAATAAGCTTGGATGCAGAGGGGACTTAAAAGAGACTGGAACTAGGAGAGCGGAGAAAAATACTCAAGAGCAAGGACCTGGCAGGAAGAATAGGAAAGCATAAGTTAGCTTGACAAAGGGAAAAGTATAGCTTCTGCAGAGACAAGAAGGAAGAAGAGTGATGACTAAGGTAAATTTGGAGTAATGGCTGGCTAGAGTCAAGACTGCATATATCTGAATCTTGGCTCTTCTTACCATATCATATAATCATAGGCAAATTCATTTACTTCTCCAAGTGTCTGTTTTCCCATCTAACCTGGGGAGAACAGAATTCTCACAGGGTTGTTCAGAAGATTCAGTAATTCTGAAACTGAGTGAGTACTATAAAGATGGTAGCTGTAGAGTTTAGTTTTTGTTCTTAAAGGCCTCAAAGGAAATCTGAAAGAATTCACATAGAAGATTTCTATTTTCTCTGTAGAATAGGTAACTGGGTCACCAACTCACATTAAAACAGAGTGTTTAAGGACATAAGACAGTGATTCTCGGGGCGCCTGGGTGGCTCAGTCATTAAGCGTCTGCCTTCGGCTCAGGTCATGATCCCAGGGTCCTGGGATCGAGCCCCACATCGGGCTCCCTGCTCCTCAGGAGGCCTGCTTCTCCCTCTCCCACTCTCCCTGCTTGTGTTCCCTCTCACCGTGTCTCTCTCTGTCAAATAATTAAATAAAATCTTTAAAAAAAAAAAAGAATGATTCTTGATCTTGCAGAGATTAAAAAACCCATTTAACTCTGATGGAAGATATATGGAGGACAGAACATCCAAACTTTGTATAGTTTTAAGGGAGTTCATACACACCTCTTCAATAATAAGAGATGTTGAGGAAAAGATCTTCTGGTTCCAAGGCACAGTTTGAATACCCAGTTGTTTGAACAAAAGAAAAAGACTGCATCCTTGGATTTACGTATCTAACAGCTACATAAAGGTACATTGCCTGCCAGAAAAGACACTGGACATAGTCAAGAAACCCAGGTTCTTGATCCAGCCCTAGAAAGTCACATGGCCTTTTCAGACAGTAGCTCTAAGATGTGTTGCAGTTCTAATATTTTATGATTCTATTAATTGAACTCTCACTTGACTCTGAGACAGAAGAACAAATGGTACTTTATTTTCCTATGTCACAGTTAAATATGATTTTGAAGGTTAGCCTGGGAATCTAACCACCAAAACTTTATTTCTACAGAAAAAACAAGTATGCTCCTGCATTTCTGGGATGAGGCTGCAGAGGTTTCTGGCAGCATCAGGCATGAGTCAGGTATTCCTATCCTGGGAACTGCCTAGGATATTTTAGCAGCCCTCTCTCTGGCCTAAAATATCCAGAATTGGACTTTGTCAAAACTTCTTCCTTTCAGTCAGCAGTACAGTATACACACTGAGAGTTTAAAGCAAACCTAGATTGGGCACCTGGG
Source organism: Leptonychotes weddellii (assembly GCF_054177405.1). NCBI lineage: Eukaryota > Metazoa > Chordata > Mammalia > Carnivora > Phocidae > Leptonychotes > Leptonychotes weddellii. Next base: position 111,160,855 of record NC_138375.1, read on the forward strand.
TGGCTCAGATGGTTAAGCGTCTGCCTTCGGCTCAGGTCATGATCTCAGGGTCCTGGGATCGAGTCCCGCATCGGGCTCCCTGCTCCTCGGGAGCCTGCTTCTCCCTCTGCCTCTCTCTCTCTCTGTCTGTCATGAATAAATAAATAAAATCTTTAAAAAAAAAAAAAAAAAGCAAACCTAGATTAACAGTTATCCTTCAATGGATGGCTGTAAATAGCAACCTGGAAGAGCCAAAGAAAGTTTCTCAATCCAATGAACTTAGGTAAAGCAAAGAATCATTTCTTAATGGAAAAAAAAAAAAATCTTTCCAGAGATTCTAAGAACCTTATCTTTTGGAGTAAGAAGGTATATCTGCCTTCTAAGATAGATCTAATTCAAACATCCATTTTCAGTCAACCATTTATTAAAGTTCACAGTACTCCACAGAACAGTTTGATAATTTGTTTTGCCATTTTTACAGGAATTCACTTTATCATTACATCTAATAACACTTACAGTACAGTATTTTAAAATAATACTTTTTTTTTTTTAAGATTTTATTTATTTGAGAGAGAAAGTGAGAGCAAGTGAGCACGAGCGGGGTGAGGGGCAGAGGGAGAAGCAGACTCCATGCTGAGCAGGGAGCCCGACATGGGACTCGATCCCAGGACACTGGGATCATGACCTGAGCCGAAGGCAGCCGCTTAACCGACTGAGCCACCCAGGCGCCCTTAAAATAATACTTTTAAAAGAGATTTTATTTATTTATTTGAGAGAGAGAGCATGAGCAGGGGGAAGGGCAGAGGGAGAGGGACAAGGAGACTCCCTGCTGGGTTCAATCCCAGGACCCAGGGATCATGACCTGAGCTAAAAAGACATTTAACCAGCTGAGCCACCATGCACTCCTAAAATAATTATTTTTTTATATTTAGTACTATTACAGTGTTACAATGGTAAGAATCATCCTTTTGTAATCTCCTAATCTTAAAACATTTTGAAAGTATGTAGTATACAGAAAGATGAGTCACAACATGAAAGAGCATAATGAGGAGTAAGATACAAACTTTTACTATGGGATCAATGCATCTACTAAATTGGCTTTCCCTATGACCTCACACATAACCAAGTAAAACCTCAGCAAGGAAGTTAATTAACAGTTTACAAAAAAACTACTTAATCTTACCCATCTACATAAAGCAATAAACTGTTGAAACTTTAAAAAAGATACCAAGTATGGTTTAAATGATTTAATCCTTAAACTCCTTTTTTTTTTAATCCTTATACTCCTGATTGCTTACTGAACCTCCATCTTTTAATTTTAATTCACAAATTAAACTGGTGCCTACCAACCTACCAGAAATGTGTTATTGTTTTTAATTTGAATTGGTTGCCAAAAATCTGGATTTGTGGGTTTCCTTTTAAAGGGGGAAACAGGGAAGATCTGGGAACACTGGGCCCACAGATCCTGGTAATAGCAACATTTGGAGAGAGTAGAGTAGCAGCTGCCCTCTTCTGATAGCATATGTAATTTCTAGTTCTGCCCAATTCTCTTTGCTCACTTTGGTTACCTGCTTGGCCTTTAGAGCTATTAGAGTTTGAAATCTTTATTCTACTGAGGTGTTGGGGATTTTCCCCCCCTTGGTGGGGTATCTTTTGAGGGGTCTTAGAAGAAGCTAGAGGGGCACTGGGTGGCTCAGTTGGTTAAGCGTCTGCCTTCGGCTCAGGTCATGATCCCAGGGTCCTGGGATCGAGCCCCACATCAGGCTCCCTGCTCGGCAGGAAGTCTGCTTCTCCCTCTCCCGCTCCCGCTCCCCCCTGCTTGTGCTCCCTCTCTCGCTGTCTCTCTGTCAAATAAATAAATAAAATCTTTAAAAAAAAAAAAAAGCAGCTAGATATAAGAATCTTTATCACAGAAACAGAATCAATCAAGTGACTACCCCGGCATTAAAGCCATATATATTAAATGTTAATTATAAATAACAGAATACCACTAAAATATACAAGGCACTACTACTGTTAAGAAAATAGCTTTTAGGGGCGCCTGGGTGGCTCAGTCGTTAAGCGTCTGCCTTCGGCTCAGGTCATGATCCCGGGGTCCTGGGATCGAGCCCCGCATCGGGCTCCCTGCTCAGCGGGAAGCCTGCTTCTCCCTTTCCCACTCCCCTTGCTTGTGTTCCCTCTCTCGCTGTGTCTCTCTCTGTCAAATAAATAAATAAAATCTTTAAAAAAAAAAAATAGCTTTTAGTATCCTAACTTTGGTCTGTCTTCAACTCCTCAATGAAGCAAGACATTCAGTCTTTTACCCTTCCACAGAATAAAGAAATTAACCGTTTCAATATTATGGCACTCTAAGAGTACCCCAAAGCCTCCTGCATCTGTATAACAAAAGAAAAACAGGAAGTAAAAAAGGTCTCTGATCAGTCAAAGAGACCACAGAGTTCACAGAACACATGAAGCCCTCATCACTCAGGGCCTACTGGATCTTATTTTAGACATAATTTTAATAAGCTCCGTGATCTGGTTTCCCAGCCCACAACAGATGAGATGCAGCCAACTGGAAAAGGGCTGGGGGTGGTGCTGCAAGAGGCAGACACTCAAAGCATCAAAATCAAAGCTGAAGACCTATAAAGTCAGCAGAAAACCTCAAAACACAGCAGGCTAGGACCATTTGGTGTAGATACAAACAAGCCCAGAGGTCCCAATCCCTGCACAGAACTATACTGGATATTCATAATGACCTTCTCTGGTACACTCTGTTAAAGCATAGGTCAGGAGACTTTAAAGTGTGTATCAAAATAAAGTCCATCAAAAGCTTCTGCCAAAAAGACAATGCATTTAAAGGACTGTCAAATTCACAGAACACTATTTCCCTGTCAAAGAAACAAGATACTGAATTCCTAAAAATGCCACATGTCAAATTTATTTGTTCTCAGCAAAATTTTATTAGAACCAAGATGCAGCAGTTCATGAATCTAAAGTTAACAGAGTATTTAAGTAGAACTATTTTTTCAGAGACTGATAACTGGGAAGGTTCAAGACCAACATCAATTATATAAGCCAACTAAGTTTTTTGGGGGATTCCATTGTAGATACATTACTAGGGCAAAGAAGAAAATAGGAAGGACTAGTCTTATCCATACCTAGGTAAGTCTGCATTCAACTTAAAATTGGTATTACACAAAAAATTGGGGGAAAAAATATCCATTTTGTTTTCACAATCTTACTGACAAGTATACTAAAAATAAATTTTATTTTTCTAATCCCTGGCAGTCTCCGAAGTTGAGCCATACTTTGCGGAGGTCTCTAGGTTATAAACCAGGGGGAAAAAGGCTAACACTGAGTTTTAAAAGTTCAAAGTATCATTGCCTAAACTTGATTTTCCCTATTAAAATCTTTATAAGAAGATATTTTAGAGAAGGTCTACAGAATATGTAGTAACTCAAAATAAACCACATTACTGGAGCAAGTATATTAGAAGATTAAAATACCTGTTTTAAGTTACCTTCTTCTCCAAAAAAAATGTAACACATATCAATTAATGTAGAGATTAAAGGGTATACTTCTTGATCTGTACTTACTCTTTTTCAGGTTTTAAAATAAGAACATGGGGAGAGGGGGAGTAAAAAAAAAAAAAGCAGTCTTCTACAGTTATAATCTCAAATTGATAACTTCCCAATTAGCCTGTATAAGAACTGAGTTAACTACTAAAAGTCTTAAAAATCCATATACATTTTTATTTGGATGATGATTCCTCACTGTGCTCCTGCCCCTTAAATAGTTAAGAAATCTTCGGTGAAGTTTCAAGCTCCTTTTAACAAATAACCTGCTTCATTTTAATACAAGATTTACTCTGTCTGAAGTCTGCCCTTCTTCATTTGTTAGAAATCAAGTAAGTCCAAACAAGTTGGTAAGGATCTAACCTAATTTACAGTAACCACTGGGATTAATTCCACATTAAAGGTCTCTGATCATGAGTGAAATGAAGATCGACTGCCAACTGAGGTGTTTTAATTGTCCCACAGTCCGCATTTTCCCTGAGTTTAGGGCAAGGTGAATATTAGTTCTCTTCCCCTTGCATCTCCATCCCATTCCTCCCTATGGATAACCCCAGAATCTACTCTTAAGTGGCTAGAGATTTAAAAGAGCTTCTCCAAGTAGTCAAGTAAAACACCAAACAAAAATCACCAGTAGTACTTCCCCAACTTTAAGAAAAAGACATGATAGTAAGAGGCACCAGGAGTGTTACAATATTGGGGGGGCCCCTAAATTTTAAGCCAAGCCCATAATATAGAAGCAGTATAAGGAAAACCTTCATACAACTAAATAACCCTTCATCTTAAAGGGCAAAGACATCCTTTCAAATGGAAAAATCGAGCAAAATTCCTTCTAAATTAAAACGATCTCCCTGAACATATCACGTAATTTAAGCGTTAAAATCCACTGTATGAAGAGACTGTAAAAGGAAACTTTGTGTAATTCCTTCAGTGGTTTTCAACGTTCAGGTTTCTACCTCTACCCTTGAAAATTTAACAGCTTTTCTATTAGATCCATTTGTAAAAGTGTAGTTTCTCACTACATCTGGCAACCTCAAAGAACAAAACGCTTCTCTTTCCACTTTCCTCCTCCCTCAAAAGAGTCCTGTTAGGTTTTGTTTTCCTTCTGAACTTCCTACTCTGAGTTTCTGGAGGAGTAGAGTGGACTGAAGTGTGCGACCGCCAAGGGGTAAGTGAACTCAAGAAATACTTGTGGATCGGACAAAAAGGCTTCCTCCGTCTGCCTGAGACATGGGCTCCAAGCTCAGGCGGTTCTGTGGAGGGAACCAGGGCAGGTGGGCGGGTGTGGGCGGGAGGGGGCAGGGGGACACGGGCAGACATGGGGCGAGGAGCCCTTTCGACCTCTGTCAATGGGGCAGCTCAACGCCCCAGCCCCGGCTCCCCCTCCCGGCATGGCCGGACAATGGCCCTCTAGCGCAGCAGTCCCAAGCCGGGGAGAGGCCCTGGGACTCCACACCACGCGGGGCCTAGAAAGGAGGCCAGGGAGGAACGCCCAGCGGGCTAGCGCACCTCCTGCCTAAGCGCGGGCTGCCCGCCGGGGCCTCCACGGGCGCCATCACTGGGAGTGGGGTGTGAAGGGCGCCCAGCAGGACCATCGCCGCCGGCAGCCGGGTCCGAAGAAGCCGCGAGCCAGGCTGAGGCGACGGCGGGAAGTGCAGGCCGCAGCCTGCTCAGCTGGCCCGCCCAGCAACCGGAACCCTCAGCCGACCTACGGCCGCTTACCTTGTGGATTCTCTTCAGAGCCATCGTGGGAGGCGGGTGGCGGTGGCCCCCGGGGCGGGGACGGGGACAGGGGAGGGACGGGGAAGGGGCGAGGGGGCGCGAGGCCGCCTCGGTGACGCGGGTCGGCCGGAGAAGATGGGGAGTTCGGGAGCGCGGGTCCGGCAGGACGGACTGAGGGCCGGGGCCCACTTGGCTCCTGAGCCTGCCGCAGCGGTCACCGCATCACCCGGCGGCGGCCCCTTTATGCGCTGCCGCCCGAGCCGCCGCCGCCGCCGCTACCGCCGCCGCGGCCGTAGCTGCCTCTTCCCCCTAATCTCAGCGCCGCCTCCTCAGCCGCCGCGGATCCCTCCGCCGGGGAGCAAGAGCCCAGGCCTCGGGCTCGGCCGGCGCCGCTTAGTCGGACAGCCAGAAGGACTGTCTGCTGCAGGTGGACGGAGGGACGCGCGGGCGGACGGGCGGGCGGCGCCGCCGGGGTGGGGCCGCCGGAGCGCGGGGTGGGCCCAGGCCGAGGGGCAGGTCGGGAGGCGCGGGGATTGGCGGGCTAGGGGAGGGAGGGCCGGACCGCGCCGGCGGCGGAGGGATACGGGCCGCCCCTGTGAGTATCTTACGCGCGGTCGCCTTCGCCGCCACGGCTGCCGAGAGGATGACGACGCGAAGCGCAGGGGAGAGGTCTCGCGAGATTCGTGGAGCGGGCTGTAGATGCTCGCGCGCGGGGACCTTTGAGTCCCTTGCATCTGGTACCGCACGCGTGTGTCATCGAAGATCCATAAACGTTTAAAGGCGAATGTTTTCCTGATCACTTGATCAGCGCCATAGCATAGACTGACCCGGAAGGAGGTACTTAGATCCACTGCAACGTTCCCGTAGAAGGAAGGGACTTGTCCAAGGTCACACAGCTCCACAGAGGCAAAGCTGGGATTCCCTGAAGTCCAGGGTCTTGTCAGATCCCTTTCTAGAAGCCTCGTGGTAACAACCTGGGCACCTGCTGGGAATGTGTTTCCTTGAGCATGTCTCGGGCATCCCTGAGATGACCTTTCTAACCAAGGCCCCAGCAGGATGACAACTTGAATGTCTCTTAGCCACAGACGTGTCACTTATAGGAGAGGTACTCAGCCCTTGCTCTGCATGGTGAATTGTTACAAACAAGCACTGCACCAATCACCTCAAAAAACACGCAGGAGTTAAAACAAACCGTTTCAGATCACTGTCAAGGAGCAAGCGTAGAAAACCTATTCTGCAGTTGCTTTTTAGGAGATAGAGGCAAAAATTAATTCACTGAGCAACTAGTATGTGTTGAGCCATAGGTCACGACCTGTGAGATAAAAGACCAGGCCTAGGCCAGGAGGTACTTACCTGCCTGGAGACACACTGGAAAATAAGGATTATTTTCCTGGTGGGTGATGCCCACATTCTCAACATCCCAAGGTTTTCTTTTTTCTTTTTTTTTTTTTTTGAGATTTATTTGATAGAGCGCACACAAGCAGGGGGAACGGCAGGCAGAGGGAGAGAGAGAAGCAGGCTCCCCACCCAGCGGGGAGCCCCATGCAGGGCTCGATCCCAGGATCCCAGGATCCTGACCTGAGCCGAAGGCAGACACTTAACTGACAGCCACCCTGGCGTCCCCATCCAAGGGTTTCTGATTCTAAAACTGTGTTCTTTCCTCTATCTGGAAGGGACCTTGGAGGTCATTGATTCTAACCTGAATTTAGACAGATTTTAGAAACTGGAGCTCCTAAGGGAAAAGTCCTGCCAAATGTTGCACGGTATGTCAGTGGCAAAATTTATACTGCCTCACCTACTGAGTAAAGGTTGGACCAATAGGGCAGGCCAAGTGGGCACAGCAAATCAAAGGAGGGAAAAACTGCATCCAGTCATCCAAGGTGGGTATATTTGAGCTTGGAGGTGAAGATGAACATTACACAGTCCCAAAACTTTTCATCCTAAGAATTGTGATGGAATAGGTACAAAAATGCCCATTGGCCAGATTTTTTAAATCTTTTCTTCAACAGTAACATTTTTTGTATTAGAAAAACTATATATTTTTTGCAAGAAATACAGATAAGCAAAAAGAAGGAAATAAAGCCAACCATACTCTCATCATTTAATGATTAACCATTTTGGACATTTGGTTTATGCCTTCCAGTCTTTTTCCTTACATATAAATACATACTTTTATTTGAAAAAAGTAGAATCATGCCATAATACTATTTGGTAATCTGCCTGTTGTAAAAAAAAAAAAAAACAAAAAACTGTATGTATTTAAGGTCTACAACATGATGGTTTGAAATACATAAACATAGGGGCACCTGACTGGCTCAGTTGGTAGAGCATGCAACTCTTGATCTTGGGGTTGTAACTTCGAGCCCAAAGTTGGGTGTAGAGATTACTTTAAAATAAAATATTAGGGGCGCCTGAGTGGCTCAGTCAGTTAGGTGCCCAACTCTTGATTTCAGCTCTGGGCATGATCTCAGAGTTGTGGGATCAACCCCTGTGTTGGGCTCCACACTCAGTGGGGAGTCAGCTTGAAATTCTCTCTCTCCCTCTGCCCCCGCCCCGCTCATGCGCACGCGCTCCCTCTCTCTCAAATAAATCTTTAAAAAATAAAAAAATATTAAAAAACAAAATATATATAGTGAGATGACTATTACAGTCAAGATAATGAACATATCCGTTGCCTTGCTTTTTTTTATAGTGAGATCTTTGATAATCACTTTTATAGATTTTATTTATTTTATTTTAGAGAGAGTGTGAGTGAGAGAGCGGGGGCTGGGGGGAGAGAGGAGCAGAGGGGCAGAGGGAGAGGGAGAGATTATCTCCAGCAGACTCACTACTCAGTGCAGAACATGATGTGGGGTTGATCCCACAACCCTGAGATCATGACCTGAGCTGAAACCAAGAGTCAGATGCTTAACCCACTGAGCCACCCAGGTGCCCCTTGATAATCTACTTTTAAAATAAATAATATATAGTGAGTTGTGGGATTTATTGTATGACCAATAAATCTTTGGCTTACTTTTCCTTTCAGGGCCTATACTTTCTCCTGCTTACCAGATCTTCACAGAAAAATGGGAAAAAATGTAGTGGTACACTAAAATCTGGATATTTAAAAATAAAGCACTGTATTACTAAGTTCATTATTCTTCCTTCTTTCTTTATTTTTAAAGTAATCTCTACACCCAATGTGGGGCTAAAACTCACAACCCTGAGATCAAGAGTTTCATACTCTACCATATGAGCGAGCCAGGTGCCCCTATATTATTTTAAATATAAAATAAGGACTACCTTCTTACACTAAATATCAATAATGTGCTGAAGGATTTGAGAGCTAGAAGAGTCAAAAGGAGCTCAAAAAGTTTCGTTGTAACCAACAGTTTCTCTTTTCTGAAGATTAAATTCTGCCTCCTTATAATATTTAGCTATCCAATTACACTCTGTTTTATCCTTATACAATTCATCAGGAAGACCTTATCAAGACTTTTTGACAGTAATTTATCTCAGCTGTTCTCAAGCACTCCCTAAAGTTTTCTTGGGGGCTTTCAGCCTGGAAAACCAACAGCCTGGTCATTCAATCTAAAGACAGTCCCCCCAAACTCCATGTCCTGGAGAGGAGGTGGGAAGATAAGGAACACTTGAATGGAAGGCTATGCATATACAGGATGTCCACCAACTCTCTTAGTCATTTACTTTTTTTTTTTTAAAGATTTTTTATTTATTTATTTGAGAGAGAGAATGAGACAGAGAGCATGAGAGAGGGGAGGGTCAGAGGGAGAAGCAGACTCCCCACTGAGCAGGGAGCCCGATGCGGGACTTGATCCTGACCTGAGCCGAAGGCAGCCGCTTAACCGGCTGAGCCACCCAGGCGCCCAGTCATTTACTTTTTTAAAAAAGATTTTACTTATTAGAGAGAGAGAGCACGAGTGGGGGGGGGCAGCAAATGGAGAGGGAGAAGCAGGGTCCCCGCTGAGCAGGGAGCCAGATCCGAGGCTCAATCCCAGAACCCCAAGATCGTGTCTCCAAGATCATGACCTGAGCCAAAGGCAGATGCTGAACCGACAGAGCCACCCAGGTGCCCCTCTCTTACTCATTATTATTTGGTATTATTCAAAGAGAAAGATTAAACAATTTTAAAATGTGACTCTGTTGGTTTTAAGCCTACTGCATAAATAAAGGATTTACCTATCTGTAAAAGTGGCTTACATAGCAAAGGATGTGCACAGGTCATATATATATCAAGCATGCATGTTGTGGGCATGGCAGGGGGCGGGGAGATTTGTAAAGATAAGAACAGAAAAGGACTCCGAATTCCAGAGGAGTATGGGATCCTGGGAGAGAAGGAGAGGGGGGCTGTCCTGGAGGGGGAATGTCTAAGGACAACGAGGCAGAAGAGGTGGCAGAGCCAAGTAAAGTCCTGAGTTCTGAGGATTTGGTTCTCACAATCTGTAGCTTAAAAGGGCCCAGGCTTTTCACTGCTGGGAAGTGGGAGAAGACCCAGAATTCAAGACCCAATGGTTTTAGCAGCAAACAAGATGTATAGTACAGCCCTGCTTGTGTTTTCAATAGCATATAGAGATGACAAAATATAGATGATATATGTGGTATACATAGAGAATAACATCTGTATTTGGTGGTTATCTGAGAGGGAATTTTGAAGGACTTCTGCTTTCTAAGCCACACATTTCTGAAACGTCCAGTGTTTTATACTGAGCATGTATTATTCTTACATAAAGTAAAAAAGTAAAAGTTTTAAAATCTAATAATGTGTAAAAGCAAAAACTTGGATACAACCTAACTAGTTGTCAACTGGGAGAGGTTAGAGTACTGATCACAGATTCAGCATATAGAATACTATGCCAGCCTGAAAAGTATCTTAGATCTGTATGTCCCACTACAGAAGAAATAGCACAGTACTGTTGAGTTAAAAAAAAAAAAAAAAAAAAACTGCAGTGAAATGTAGTTGATATAATTCCCTTTGGGTGGATTAAAAAAAAGTCTCAATGTTATATATATATAAAAGTTATGGGGCTGTACACTTGAGATTTGCACAATTTAAGTTATACCTCAATAAAAGGGTTTTTTTTTTTATCTTCATGAAATTCTGTTGTGTGTGTCTGTATGTATATATGTTAGAATGTGCATAGAAAAAATCTAGCTAAGCAGAGTCCCCTGGCTGGCTCAGGGGAAAGAACCCGTGACTGTTGACCTACAGGTTGTGGGTTTGAGCCCCATGTTGGGTGCAGAGATTAAAGAAATAAATTTTAGGAAAAAGATCTAGACAGATGAAGACCGAATTTTTAACTGTGATTACTTATTCCTCACTTGCCCCATACAAATATTTCAAAAATAAAGTTTAAAACAGTGAATGTATAGAAGAACTTTATGTGTAGTATGAGTCCACTTAGGTAAAACATTATTTACATTTTAAAATAATAAGCATGATTTGCTTTTGTTATTAAAAACAACAACAACAAAAGAAATAGAAAAAAAATTCTTTGTCTTCATTGGGGTTTCTTAAATCACCCCATTGATGCTGCCTTACCTCCCTCTCGGTGGGTGGGTAAAGAACACGAAGTGAGAACATACCAAAGGCTTCAGGCCAGTTGTGCCCAGTCTAGATGATGGTGTTGCTGATGGCCCTCCAATTTACACTGAGGAAATTGAACTTCTTGGTTGAAGTCCATCTTGTTTAAACAAGAAAGCAGACAAAACTTTAATGCTACGGTCTCACGACCTTGTAACATCGGCACTCCTCTGGGGGAAAGAATTGGGATTCGGCGGTGAAGCTCCGCGTGAACGTTATCACATTTTAAACGTCTATTGTTACCGACGCCCTAGAAGCATTCCTTTGGAAAGATTCTTGGTCCAGTAAAAGTAAGCCATGTGGGACGCCAGGCACGGGGACCCTGGTAGGCGAGGCTGGATTTGAGAAGGATCAGCCGCGCGGGAGAAAGCAGCCTCTACCGCCGGGCCCCTCCCTCCAGCCTCCGGCTCCGACCCGTCCCCGGTCCCCGGTCGCCGGCGCCGGCAACTGCCGCGCTCGCGAGGGGTGGGGCCGGGCCCCCACCCGAACTGCGCCCTCCCCCTGCAGCCGGTGCCCCCTGCAGCCGGTCCCCCGTGCACTCCACGAGCCACGCGGATTTAGACGGATGGTTGGTCCCAAAGGAAGCTGAATAGCCAAAGAGAGGAGCACCGGGGCCGCACCCTGCCAAGATTTATGCTTCAGAATAATGGTGGTGACTAGTGGATAACCCACGTCCATCATTAAGGCGTGAAAGAGGGGGTGCCTCACGGGCTTTACCTTTTTCCCCCAAAGTGAAAATTTCTTTAATAGGTTTTATTATAAAAGTAACATGTGTATTGTAAACGAGTCAAACGATACAGAAACCTATGAGCTGAAAATTAAAGCCCGCTTCCCCCATTTCTACCTTCCCAGGCGTAACCACCATAACAAATGGTGTGTGTCTGTCTAAACTTTCTTTTTTTAAAAGATTTATTTATTTAGGGCGCCTGGGTGGCTCAGTTGGTTAAGCGACTGCCTTGGGCTCAGGTCATGATCCTGGAGTCCCGAGATCAAGTCCCGCATCAGGCTCCCTGCTCAGCAGGGAGTCTGCTTCTCCTTCTGACCCTCCCCCCTCTCATGCTCTCTCTCTATCTCATTCTCTCTCTCAAATAAATAAATAAAACCTTAAAAAAAAAAGATTTATTTATTTATTTGAGGTGGGGGGAGTGGCGGGAAGGGGCAGAGGGAGAGTCTTAAGCAGCCTCCCTGCTGAGGGCATGTTTGTCCAGACTTTTTTTTTTTTTTTAAAGATTTTATTTATTTTTTTGACAGAGAGAGACACAGCGAGAGAGGGAACATAAGCAGGGGGAGTGGGAGAGGGAGAACAGGCTTCCCGCCGAGCAGGGAGCCCCATGCGGGGCTCGATGCGGGGCTGATGCGGGGCTCGATCCTAAGACCCTGGGATCATAACCTGAGCCAAAAGCAGATGCTTAACGACTGAGCCACCCAGGCGCCCCTGTCCAGACTTTTTGATGTAACAATTGTATGGCTAAATATACACACGGTATGACATAGTGGTTAAGAATACAAGCTGACGGGACGCCTGGGTGGCTCAGTCGGTTAAGCATCTGCCTTCGGCTCAGGTCATGATCCCAGAGTCCTGGGATGGAGTCCCGCGTCGGGCTCCCTGCTCCACGGGGAGCCTGCTTCTCTCTCTGCCTCTGTCTCTCTCTCTCTCTCATGAATAAATAAATAAAATCTTAAAAAAAAAAAAAGAATACAAGCTGACTTTGACAATCACCCCTTAACCTGGACCTCAGTTTTCTCAAATACAAGATGAGGATAATAATAAATAATAACTGCTACTTAAAATGTTTTTATGTAAGTGGACTCATACTACACATAAGGTTCTATACATTCACTGTTTTAAACTTTATTTTTGAAATATTTATAGATTCACAGAAAGTTCCAACATGCCCTTCTAGTACAATATCAAAACCATAGATTGATGTTGCTATAATGTGCATATCGTTTAATGTCATTTTATCCCAGGTGCATATTCCTGGAACTACTGTTGCAGTCAAGATGCGGAGCTATTACATTACAACAGCGATTTTTTCAAGGCACCTCTTCATAGTCACATCGACCACCCTCCACCCCAACATCTCTAACCCCTGGCAATTACTAATCTATTTCTATTTTCCAACTCTATAATTTTGTCACTTTAAGAATGTTAAGTAAATGGAATCATACAGTATGTGACCTTTGAGATTGGCTTTTCTCACTCAGCATAATGTCCTTGAGATCCATCCAACGTGTGTAACAACATTTGCTCCTTTTTATTTCTGTGTAGTATTCCATTCTATAATGTACTTAATTTTTCTTTTTTTAGAATATCCACATTTTGCAATCTCTAATGAATTAATTGATTGAGGCATGGAGCATAAGTGGGTGCTAACTTTTTAGAAAGAGACCACCAGACACTATGTGCTTTCTTTTCTTTTAAGATTTGTTTATTTGGGAGAGAGAGAGCACGCATGAGCAGGAGGGGCAGAGGGAGAGGGAGAGAGAATCTCAGGCCGACTCCCCGCCAAGCAGGTAGCTGGTTTCGGGATTCGATCCCATGACCCATGAGATCGTGATCTGAGCCAAAACCAAGAGTCAGACGCTTAATTAACTGTACCACCCAGGCGGCCCAACACTATGTGCTTTCTATTAGAAGTACCTCACATTGGGGCGCCTGGGTGACTCAGTCGTTAAGCGTCTGCCTTCGGCTTGGGTCATGATCCCAGGGTCCTGGGATCGAGCCCGGCATCGGGCTCCCTGCTCAGCGGGAAGCCTGCTTCTCCCTCTCCCACTCCCCCGCTTGTGTTCCCTCTCTCTCTGCCAAATAAATAAATGAAATCTTTAAAAAAAAAAAGAAGTACCCCACACCAATTATGAAGTACTCTTTTTTTTTCTGAAAGATTTTATTTTTAAGTAATCTATGCACCCAATGTGGTGCTCAAACCCACAACTCCGAGATCAAGAGTTGCATGCTCTACCAACTGAGCGAACCAGGCACCCCAATCTTGCCATCAAATCTCTACATTCAACTA
>NC_138375.1:111174804-111292891 GCF_054177405.1 Leptonychotes weddellii
CACACACACACACACACACACACATAAACACATAGATGGAGGATACTTATAAATCAAGGGAAATTTAAAAATCCCCACCAAAAACTTGTACATACTCATAGAGCATTATTAGTCAAAAAATGGAAACAACCCTAACGTTTATCAGCTGATGAATGGGTAAACAAAATGTAGTATATCCATACAATGAAATATTGCTTAGCAAAAAAAAGAAATGAAGTATTAATACATGCTACAACATAGATGAACCTTGTAAACATGAAAGTGAAAACCTTGTAAACATAACCAGTGAAAGAAGCTGGTCACATGAAATGTAAGAATAGGCAATTCCATAGAGATACAAAGCAGATATGGAGAAATGAGAGAATTGGGGAGTGATGACCAAGGGGAGGGAGTTACTTATGGGGCGGGATGAAAGTGTTCTAAAATTGGTTGTGCTGATGGATGTACAAATCTGCAAATACATTAAAATCTATTAGATTGTACTTTAAATGGATGAATTGTATGGTATGTGATTACATATTAATAAAATTGTGAAAGATATTTGAGAAGCATATCAATCAATCATAATGTATGGACCCTACTTACATTCTGATTCAAACAAACTTAAAAAAGATACTATGATAAAATTGGAAATTTGAACACTGACTAGATATTTGAGGATATTAAAGATTTATAACTATTTTTTAAAGTGTGAGAATACTGTGGTGATTTTTTTAAAAGACTTTATTTTTTTTTTAAAGATTTTATTTATTTATTTGACAGAGAGACAGTGAGAGAGGGAACACAAGCAGGGGGAGCAGGAGAGGGAGAAGCAGGCTTCCTGCGGAGCAGGGATCCTGATACTGGGCTCGATCCCAGGATGCTGGGATCATGACTGAGCCGAAGGCAGATGCTTAATGACTGAGCCACCCAGGCACCCAAGACTTTATTTTTAAGTAATTTCTATACCCAGTGTGGGGCTCGAACTCACAACCCAGAGATCAAGAGTTGCATGCTCTACCGACTGAGCCAGCCAGGTGCCCCTGGGGTGATTTTTTTTGTTAGAGTCATTTCTTTCAGAGATACATACCGAAATACTTACAGATGAAATGATGTCTGGGATTTGCTGCAAAATAATACAAGAAATAAGCAAGTGGGAGTGCAAATGAGACAAGACTTCCTATAACACAGTAATTGTTGAAAGCTGTTGAACAAGTAATTGTTGAAGGGCTCATTATAATCTGTTTTCTACCTTTGTCAATGTTGAAAATTTTCCATAATAATAAAAATACATATCAATAGACATATATTTTTTTAAGATTTTATTTATTTATTTGACAGAGAGAGAGCACAAGCAGGGGGAGCTGCAGGCAGAGGGAGAAGCAGGCTTCCCACTGAGTAGGGAGCCCGATGCGGGGCTTGATCCCAGGACCCTAGGATCATGACCTGACCTGAAGGCAGACGCTTAACAGACTGAGCCACCCAGGTGCCCCCAATAAATGTATTTTCATGTCAATACATGAAGACCTACTTCATGCTCTTTAAGAGCTGCCTAACCTTCCATATTTATTTAGTCAATTATCTATTAGAGGACGTTTGGATTGTCTCCAAATATTTAATATACTAAACAATACCTCAGGAAATATCCTTGTACAAATGTCTCTGCCCAAGTAACTGACTATTTCCTTAGAATAAATTCCTAGAAGTGAAAGTGCTAGGTGGAAGGATGTGCATGTTTTAGATTTTTGTATATATGGGGAGATTGTTCTCTAGAAAAATCCTTGAGGTTATCTGTTTCCTAACACCTCCAATAATATGTTGGTCATTAGCAATCTTTTTCTTTTTTTTTTTTAAGTTTACAGCAATATAAGTTATACACCATCAAATTCACTCATTTCAAGAGTACAAGACTGATTTTTAGTATATTTATAGAATTATGCAAACACCCCAGGAACTAATTTTAGAATTCTTTTATCATCCCATATCTAGTCACTCCTTAATCGTACTCCCAGCCCTAGGTAACCATGAGTCTACTTCCTATCTCCATAGATTTGCCTTTTCTAGACATTTCACATAGATGGAATCATAGAACATATGTTCTTTTGTGTCTGGTTTCTTTTGCTGAGCATAATGTTTTTGAAGTTCATCCATGTTGTAGCATATATCAGTATTTTGTTCCTGTTTATTGCTAAATAGTATTCCATTGTATAGATATGCCACATTTTGTTTATGCATTCATCAGTTGTTTAATAAATTGTTTAATAAACAACATAAATTCTGTTTCCACTTTTTGGCTCTTGTGAGGAACACTGTTATGAACATTCACATGCCAAACCTGTGTGGACTTATGGTTTCATTTCTCCTGGGTAGATTGCTGGAGGTAGAATTGCTGTGTCCTATGAAAATTCTATATTTAACATTTTGAGAAATTGATCAACTGTTTTCCAAAGCAGCTGTACCATTTTACATTCCCACCAGCAGTGTATGAGGATTCTAGTTTCTCCACATTGTCACCAATCCTTATTATTATCTTTCTTTTTAATTTTTTATTTATTTTTAAAAGATTTTATTTATTTATTTGAGAGAGACAGTGAGGGAGAGAGGGATCACAAACCGGGGGAGTGGTGGGGCAGAGAGGCAGAAAGAGAAGCAGACTCCCTGCTGAGCAGGGAGCCCAATGTGGGGCTTGATCCCAGGACAAGACCTGAGCCAAAAGCAGATGCTTAACCAACTGAGCCACCCAGGCGCCCCTGTTTTGTTTTTTTTTTTTTTAAGATTTTATTTATTTATTCATAAGAGACGGGGAGAGAGAGAGAGGCAGAGGGAGAAGCAGGCTCCCCGCTGAGCAGGGAGCCTGATGCGGGACTCGATCCCAGGACCCTGGGATCATGACCTGAGCTGAAGGCAGACACTTAACCATCTGAGCCACCCAGGCGTCCCCCTGTTTTTTTTTTAATTATTATTATTATAGGGATGCCTGGCTGGCTTAGTCGGTACAGTATGCTACTCTTAATCTCAGGGTCATGATTTCAAGCCCCACATTGGGCATAAAGCCTACTTAAAAAAATATATATATTTTATATATATATATTTATAGTCATCCGAGTACGTGGTATCTCATTGTGGTCTTGATTTGCATTTCCCTGATGGTTAATAACGTTGAACATCTTTTCATGTGCTTATTGGCTATTCGTATATCTTCTTTGGAGAAATATCTATTCAAGTCCTTCACTCATTTTTAAAATTGTATTGTTTGTCCTTTTATTCTTTACCATGTATGAAGTGAAAAGTTGTTTCCATTTACATTTATTTAATTATCATTAAATTGGACACCTTTTCACATATTTATTGGCTAACTGTATTTTTTTATTTGTGAATTTTCAGGGCTTATAAGAGCTCTTTTTACATAAAAAAAGATTAAACCTTTTTTATACATGTTAAAAATACTTCCCCAAATTTTTCATCTGACCTCAGCAACTGTGCATGCCATCTTCATACAAATAGCCCAAACAGCTCAGGGTAATTGGGTTATAGACAGACACTTGATCCTGCCCAAGAACACCTAGTAATTGGTTCTAAAGCTCAGCTGATCTCCCCTAGACCTTTATCATCCTCTATCGTCAAGCCATATTGAAGCAACCCATTGAAGTCACTCTCCCTTGATTACGGCATCCAATCCTGCTCCTGAATAATCAATCCCCTGCAAAGAGATACAAAGATAATAAAGCTTTTAGTCCCAACTCACCCTCCTTCTCTTCTAACAACAAGAACCTGAATAATCTCATTTATTGAACACTGACCAAGAATGCCAGACACTTTGCTTTGGCACCTTATGCAGATCATTATCTCTCTACTGTTATGTTCCTCAGGTAACAGATGAGGAAATGAAGCGGGGAGGGAGGGGGTGCTTTAGTAACACGCCCAAGGCCACAGAGCTAGGGAGTCGTGTGGCTGGGATTAGACCCAGGTCTATCTGACTCCAGAGATGGTGCTTTTGCCCACTGAGCTACATTTTTGCAAGTTTTGTAGCCACGGCTTTCTGTTGGCTTCAGGTGTGCTTGAGAAGGAAGGCCAAAGCACAAAGGCTGGGAAATATCCCCCCAGTGAATATTTGACATTAGGAAATTGAGTGGAGATTCTGAATCCTACCACCCCACCCTGAAATGGAGGATGATTTTTTTCAAGGGTGGCTCAGTTTTCTGTCATTCTTTCAACGAATAGTTCCTGAGCATTTAAGAATGCCTGAACTGTGCCTGGCACATATCAGGTGATGGGTCAATAAATATTCGTTCCATGAATGAATAAATGAATGAGTAAATGAACAAATGGGCGTCTCCTGTGTTCCAAGCATTGTACCTGGGCCTTGGGATACAATGAATAAGACTGACCTAAAGATGCTCATGGTTAAGTGGGACCATGATATATAGGGCAATTATAATCCTGAGACAAATACATAAGAGATTTTAATCCTGTGGGATAAACTCTAGAGCATCAGCAGAAATAGCAATCGTTTTTACTGCACCCTGACTCTAAGGTTTGCCTCATTAAAATTCTCTTGACTACCCTATGAAGGGAATACTATTTTTATTTTATGGATGAGTAAACAGTTTCCAGATGAAGAAACTAAGGCTTTGGTAGGGATAGGCACAGGGACCTATGTGGCACAATGCAGGGGTCCTAATCCAGCTTGTGGGTTTCAGAGGCGTCTTGGAAGGGAAGACGTCGCATCTGAAACCCAAATTAGAGGTAGGAGGTAACCTGGCCTGGGTGAAGAGAGGCCGCCTTTCCAGGTGGAGGGAAAGCATACACAAAGGCCTGTGAGTCAGGGGGAAATAGCTGTGGCCTCTCCTTCTGCAGCACTAGCTTCCATGGTTCAAAAGTCCCAGAACAAGCATCTGCTCTGTTCCAGCTCTTCTTGTGTTCCCCCAAAGGCCTTTTCGTCATCTTGCAGACCACAGCCTGCAACCAGATTGCCCTTTGGGAGTACCCCGTCCCTCCAAATACTGCCAGGCTCCTGGGAATGGGTGGCCGAACTGAGGGCGACCAGAGCAAGATCGGTGTGGCCAGCTGCTGACACTAAAGCCAGATCAGAAGTCAAGCGTGTGTGTGTGTGTGTGTGTGTGTGCGCGCGCGTGCGCGCGTGCGCACGCGCATGTGCGGTGTCCCCTCGTGAGCCACACCCTCCCCTAACAGTATCACTTAACATGGATGATGGGAGGGAAACAAAATCCCTCTTGCAGTCTAATCTCAATGGTTTCTACAGCCTGGTCAGCTCACTTGTTTGAGTTCTGTAGTGAGGGGATGTCATTTTTTTTTAAAGATTTTATTTATTTGTTTGTCAGAGAGAGAGAGAGACAGCACAAGCAGGGGGAGCGGCAGGCAGAGGGAGAAGCAGGTTCCTCACTGAGCAGGGAGCCCCATGTGGGGCTTGATCCCAGGACCCTAGGATCATGACCCGAGCTGAAGGCAGATGCTTAACGACTGAGCCGCCCAGGCACCCCAAGAGGATGTCATTTTTAAGGCCCTCCGTAGCTTTTGCTTTTTCCACCTGGTTCCAGGCACAGTCAGTCAAACTCTGTGGTGGAGAGAAGGCAGCAAAGGGGATGGGAGTGGGGGCACCGGCCACTCTTTCTTGACTCTGCACCTATCTCTGGAGACCCAGGTGCTGTCTGCTGGCATCCGGAGGTAGGGAGTTTGGGGGGGGTGCATTCTCACCTGGCCCAGCTTGAGAGTGTGGTTTTCTCACCTCTTTCCACCCAGATCTTTTTTTTTTTTAAGATTTTATTTATTTATTTATTTGAGAGAGAGAGAATGAGTGAGAGAGAGCGCACACGAGAGAGGGGAGGGTCAGAGGGAGAAGCAGACTCCCCGCCGAGCAGAGAGCCCGATGCGGGACTCGATCCCGGGACTCCAGGATCATGACCTGAGCTGAAGGCAGTCGCTTAACCAGCTGAGCCACCCAGGCATCCCATCCACCTAGATCTTTATACTTCTCCTGCGAAGGCCCAGGGGGACTGTTGACCCCTTCCAGAGAAGGAGACAGTAGGGTGATTGGGCTAAGTTTGGAACTGGGCCTCTGCCTAGGGTTTAATGATCATCATAAAGGTCCTCCTGGCTAGGGTACAGGGGTTTGGAGCCTCCTAAGGGGATTTCACATTTAGGATCCTCAGGCCTCCTTTGAGGGAGTATCCAGGCTGGGCCTTCAGAGATGGCCAAGTAATGCATAACTATGGTTCCTTACCACACACAATACCAGATCTTCAACACTTGGTAATAAAAATAGCTAGCCTTTATTGCGTGCTTATTAGACACCAAACCCCTCACAACTATGTTGGGCAGAAGATACTGTTACAGGCAAGGGGAAAAAAAGGCTTAGGGTCCTTAACCACTCCAAGTGACAAGGCTCCCAAAGGGCTGGGCTGGCATCGAAAGCCCAGGAGGGGACTCTGTAACCAGTGCTTTCTGCCTCCAAGCCAGCTGTACTTCCAAATCTTCCTGCTGGTAATTCATATTCCCCTGACCTCCTTGTATCAGGAGTTTTTCCCAGGCCTCTCTCACCTCTGGTCCACCCACTGGGATTTTCAATAGCCCCCATCGTCAATCATTGTCTCTCCAGTTATTCAAGACCCTCCTAGGGACACAAAGGGATTAATTCCCCAATCCCTTCTAATCCAGCTACCCCTCCATCCTTTCTAGAGCTAGCCAATCCACCTAAAGGTCAAATGTCACCAGTGCCAGATGAGTAAGCCTCACTCATCACAGGGTCAGCTCCTGGAGAAGGTTGGGAGGTGGCCTAGGCTGAAGCTTCAAGCCCTCTTTTGCCAAGTTCCTCCTTCCCAGGGTGGCCAAGTCTGGATCCATCCCAGGCAGCCCACCCAACAGGGCTGAGCGTGGGGGAAGCTTCTTATCTTCAGAGCTCTTGCTCACCTCTGGCTAGCTCTATGTCCTTAATCAAATCACTTGGCTCCTCTGTGCCTCAGTGTCCTTATCCATACACTGGGAATAAAGATAATACCTACCTCCTCAGGCTTTGGTGAGAATTGAATCATATAATGCCTGTAAATCATTTAGTACAATGTCTAAAATGAAATCCCGAGGAAAAGCAGAATAGTTTAGGTCATCAGTTTAGTACCACTGGCTCTAATCTCCCATTCCCCAGGGATAGGTTTCCCTCCCCTCCTAAGGATCCCTTGGGAGGCCCTGGTTGGTGGGGAACTGAGACAACATACAGGGAAGTTGGAGTAGGGGAGCTAACTGGTTCCATATTTATATGAAATATTTTCTAGCTTCACATCCCAGGGCTCCCTAGGAATAGCTGCAAACCCAGGCTGGCTTCCTCTCCTCCTGCCCACCCCTCTCCACCAACCACCAGGTTTATCTCCTAACTTGACTCCTAAAATCTCTTTTTTTTTTAAGATTTAATTTATTTATTTGAGAGAGAGAGAGAGAGCATGCACAAATAGGGGGAGGGGCAATGGGAGAGGAAGAAGCAGGCTCCCCGCTGAGCAGGAAGCCCAATGCAGGACTCGATCCCAGGACCCTGACATCGTGACCTGAGCCGAAGGCAGACGCTTAGCCGACTGAGCCACCCAGGTGCCATTGACTCCTAAAATCTGACACTAAATAGGCCTATCTGTATTTTGGCAATATAGTTAAAAATGGACTCCCTTTGACCCAACAAATCCACACCTAGAAATGTACCTTGAAATAACTAAGGAACCTCGCAAGGATTTTGTTATAAGGATGGTCCTCTCGTGTTCTTTATAAGCAGAAACAAGCTCTGTGTCTAATGATAGATGATTGGCCACACACACACACACATCTATCTCTACCACAACAGTCTATAGCCATCACAATTTGTGCTGCAGAAGAAGGTTTTAGAGCTAGGAGCAAGTGTCCAGAGTATGTTTTGTTTAACTTTTCATATTTTTGAGGGAAATGATAAAATTTATATGAAATATTTCTTTTTGTTGCTTACTTGTAGTTTCTAATTTATTTGCAACCGAGCGTATATGTATCCTGTAATGAGAAAGAAAAGCCCACATTTGGCAAAACTTGAGTAGAGATGGGAGTTGAAGGACTGGCTTTATAGTTAGCCCCTGGATATAGGGGCCGGATGGATTCCCGGCTCCCTGTGGCCCAATGAACTCCAGAATAAGAAACCCCAGCAGATCTAAAAGTTTGGGTCAAAGGAGAAGCAGTAGCAACAAAGAAGACCCAAGCACTTCTGTGGTCCCTTTTTGATACTCTTTGGCATCAGCAGTTGTGTGTTTGGTGATCTGGAGAGTTGGGGACACCACCAGGCAGGGCCAAGGAGGGCACTTCTCTTTTTCTGATTGGAATAATTGATGCTTTCTCATTCTCATGCAAATGGACCTCCAAGACAAGTCCTCCAGGAGCTGCCTTCCATTCAAAGGGCCCTTTGTTGTTCACTGGCAACCTAAAGGTCTGAGCTACCTCCTCCAGAGGTGCAGCCCCTCCCTCGATCTTTCTCCCATTGTTGTCCCCCCTCCATTGTCCTCTGTTTAGGTGATGAACCCAGGCTATCTGTGAAGGGGAGAGGGGGATGCTCATTTCTACTCAGGGGTGCTGTGAATGATGACTATAGAGATCGAATGGGGGTAGTTCATATTTGTTGGGTATTTGTTGGGGAGCCTGCAGAAGGCTTAGAGGATAAGCTGGATGCTAGACTTCTGCATCTTCAACAGCCTCTTGAGTAAGTATTTTCTGATTACTCCCTGCATGTCATGTTTAGCACTAAGCACTTTCATAGTATCATCTGATGCCGGTTTCGGCCTCTAAGCACTGCACCACATTGCCGGTCCCTAGTTCACATAATCCTCTCAGACTTGTCACATCTTGTCCTGATGACTGACTCATCTCTGTCATTAGACTGTGAGTCCCAAGACGGCAAGAAGAACATTGTTCTATCTGTCCCACCTATCGAGCATTGCTCAGCCCAAGGTCTAGAACACATATTTGTAAGTCCTGGGGAAAGACTCAGATGGTTGGGAAGGAGTTTAATACTGCACGTCCTTCACCTCTGTGAGATTGGCCAGTTCAGTGGAGGCTTGGGATGACCTGATTGGTGCGAGAGTGCTGAAGGACATTGGGCGTGAATATGGGCATATCATGTTATTTAAGGAGTCTGCTGGGGTCCAGATTACTCGCAGAGACTGTCGATTCAGACCTCCATCAGCTCACATGGTCCCAGATCCGGTTGGTCTCCTCACATATGCTTGCCTCTGGTTTTCAGGGGACCAGATGCCAATGGGCAGGTGACTCAGTGGCATCCATTCCCACATCCAGAAAAGTTGCTCAAATAGGTGTGCAGCAATAGCCTCCAAGAACCTGTAAACCGGTTCTGTCTGGAGACCTGATCTGGTTCCTTGGCGGCGGAGGGGGGAATGGTCTCCTCAGGACCTGGGCACCTGTTGAGCTAAACGATGAGGGAAACTCTTTTTCTTTGCTCCTCACTCCCTGATCCTCTTCTCTTTTAATATCCCAGCTCAATCATCTCCCCAGCTATTTCTGTCCCTGTAACTAAGCACAGAGTTCTCAAACATATTCATAATTGTGACATATTGTTCCTCAGTCTTTCCATTTTGTTTCTGATAATGCCAGTTCTGGGCATCTTAAAACTTTGGAATCGTTGGGGAGTTTGACAGGTAGGCTTTTGAGATGGGACTCAAAAGTGAGGAGAGAAAATGGGAAAGGGTATTCAGGTCAAGGCACAGAGAAGTCTATGAAAAAACCAACAAAAGATGTGGGGGAGGAAGAGATGGGAAATGACAGGAAATGAGACTGAAATGTCCTTGCAGGCCAAGCTAAAGGTTTGGACTGGATCCCGAGGGCAGTCAGAAGCCATTGAAAAGTCTGGGTCAGTGACTGTATTCCAGCAACAGAAAGAGAAATGTTCAGATAGCTGATACGTATTGACCACTTGCTTTATAGTGAAAAAGATGATTAATTTAGTCCTCCTAACAATCTTATGAGTGGTATTACCATTTCCATCTAATCCGAAGGGAAACTGGAGCAAGAGAAGATTGTTTCCTCAAGGTCAGAGTTAGGTGTTGATTCTGGAGTCCATTCCTTTACTTACGCGCTGGCGGACCTGAGAGAGCGCAGGGTTCAGGGAAGGGTTCTGGAGAGTGCAGAAAGGCCAGCCAGACTCCAGGACTGCCTGGATGTGGGTGTGAGGATGACAGCCCTCTCGGGGATGGAGCCAAGCTTTCGGCCCTGCGCACCCCAGAAGCGTGCAAAAACGCAGACTCTCTGGGCAAAAGCGCGGTGGCGCGGGCCAGAGGCAGCCAGGCAGTGGCCCCGGCTCCGAGAATGACGGCCCCGCCGGGACAGGGCCGGACCTGTTGCCCAAGCGGAGCCGGAGCCGGAGCCGGAGCCGGAGTGGTGGCCGGCAGGCCGGGCGGGTCTTCCCGGTCCTCCCCCGAGAGCCGAGCGCTGCTGGCGGGGCCGAGGACTGTCGGGAGCAGTGCCATCTAGCGGAGGCGCGGGCCTTGGCACCCGAGCATCATGAGGTCACCGCCCTGAGGCCTGCCGGGAATGGCAGAAGCTGGCGGGGGCGGGGGGGGGGGTACCAAAGGGACAGAGGAAGGGTTTGGAACCAGCTGCAGTCTGGACCTCTGTCACCGCTGTCCAACTGTGGACTCCGCGCGCCGGAGCGTGGGGCCGTCCGACTCCGGTTCCGGATGTGTCGTCCCCACCCCTATCCTGTGCGTCCTTGGGCAGCAGGCACGGCCACAGGTCTGTCCCTCTCACCCCTCAGATTCCACATTGGATCCCTTCCTCCCTGCTTCACACTCCTCCAACTTCCCTTACCCGATTTTGGTTTCTCCCACACATTCCCCTGCCTTCTGGCTGCTTTCCTTCTCTTGTCTCATCACGGGGTCCTGTGGATGCTCCAGTGGCACCTCCTCTCCCAAGTCCGGCTTCTTCTCTGTCCCCACTGCCTCTTTCTTGACTCAGGCCAACATCCACTCCAGGCTGGAAGGCCACATCAGCCAGCAGTACAGCACTCTTCCACCCATTTTCCACATTGCAGAGGGGTCTTCCTAAAGATTCTGGTGTTCCCAGGATGAACGTTCTTCAGTGGCTTTCCTGTTCCTTTGGTATAAAGACCAAACGCCGTCCGACCTACCAACCTTTCACAGCGTGGCCCCTGTGACCTCCAGCCCATCTTTCATAATGCCTTTCTCACATGTTGAGCCACAGTCCCACCTATATCAAAATCACTAGTGGGGCTTGTTAACTGTGCTGATTCGGGGTCCCCACCCCGGGCCCTGGAAGTGGTACCCATGTTTAACAGGTCTCCTGTGGTTGAGACTCACTTCTTGCAGCTCCTGAGAAATGCCAGGGCTCTTTCCCCCCTGGCCTGCACGCACAATCCCCCCCGCCTAGAGACTATACCCCACCCATTTCCTTCAGATCGAGTTTAAAAGCCACCTCTCTCCTGCCTTCTGCAAGCCCTGGGCTTTCTCCTAAAACAGCACTTACTAAGTGGAGTTTTGTCTGTCTGCTCCTTTGTCTGACCCTCCAATCACAACGTAAGCTCCAATGGCAAGGTGACTGGCAGAGAAGGGGCTCAATAAATACTTGTTGACTATTGAGTGAATGAATGTCTGGGAATATTCCAAGCTCAGGGTAACTCTAGGACCTGGCATGATGGCATGAGAAAGAAGACCAACCCAGAATAAAGGAGCCCTGAGGATGGAGGAGAGGGAATGATTGGGCAGCAGTGGGCCCTTCCAGTTCCCCTCACACTACTACCCACAGGGGTCTGGTGCAGGGACACACGCCTCCCAAGGAAGCCAAAGAGAATCTGTGCCTATATATCGGCTTTCTTCTCTGTGGCCTCATGGACCTATCCCTCCTCCTCTGCTGAGGGTTTTGAGTCCCCCTTTCCCCTCCAGGTCATCTGGGGATGGCATCTTTGTACTCCTGGCAGCACCCCGTCTCTCTGTTTTTTGGCCTATTGGAGAGATCCCAAGCCCACTCCATACAAATGATTCACTGCAGCCGCAAGGAATGGAAAGCCAGAGAGCCAGCCTCAGACAGCAGGGCCACCCCCTGTCCAACCTCTAAGGAAGGCACTAAAGGAAACCAGCCAGCAGTTGCCCTGTAGAGTCAACACAGACCACTGCTGTGTCCTGAGGCTCCTCTGGATACAGAGTCAAGGTACTCTAACTGATGCTCCCAGGGGCCCGGGGGGCTCAACTGATCGTCTGCCTTCGACTCAGGTCCTGATTCCAGGGTGCTGGGATCAAGTCCCACATTGGGCTCCCTGCTCAGCAGGGAGTCTGCTTCTCCCTCCGCCCCGCCCCCCCCATGCATGCTCTCTCTCGCTCTCTCACAAAAATAAACAAGTAAAATCTTAAAAAAAAAAAATCCTTATACCACTGCCCTCAAAGATGTCTCCATCTAGATGGGGGTCGTGGGAAGGACTTGTATTGGGTCTACAGCGATGGTAATAGCTGCCGGGATTCTTTTTTTTTTTTTTTTTTAGAGAGAGAGAGCAAGTGAGAGGGGAGTGGGGGCAGAAGGAGAGGGAGAAAGAGAATCCCAAGCAGACTCCAAGCCCAGTGCAGATCCTGATTCGGGGCTCCATCTCATGACCCTGAGATCATGACCAGAGCCGAAATCAAAAGTCGGACAGTCAACCGACTGAGCCATGCAGGCACCCCTGATTCTTTTATTTTTAAGATTTTATTTATTTATTTATTTATTTATTTATTTATTTATGAGAGAGAGCATGCATGAGTTGGGGGAGGAGCAGAGGGAGAGGGACAAGCAGATTCCCCACTGAGGGAGGAGCCCAACACGGGGCTTGATCTCATAAGCCTAGATCACACACTGAGCGGCAATCAAAGGGTCGGAGGCTTAACCGACTGAGCCACCCAGGCCCACCCCCCTGATTCTTATTGAATGCCTACCATACGCTGGCACTGCTCTAAGCATTTGACATGCAGCCTGTCTCACACCTTCAACAATCCCTTTGCAAATGAGGAAAATGTGGCTCCGGGAATTGAAGCCTGTCCATACAGTTGAAGCGATGGGTATGAAGCAGAGTGGCTGAGAGGTGGGCTCTGAGTGAGTTGGGAGGGAATACCCCTTCAGTTTGGGGTAGAGACAGTGCCCCAGCTCTTCAGCCGGAAGGGAAGATGCATGCTGGGGGAGCCACCCGTGGCTGGTGAGCCCTGCTGGCCAGGCTAAGTTGCTTGTACTTGTTCCTCTAGGCTCCACACCAACGGCTCCCTTCCCGTTTCTATCTTAGGGGGTCAAATGCTATGTTTTGACCTAAAGAACCGAAGCTGGGGGTCCTGGCCCTGCTACAATCTGGTTGGGGGCCTTAGGCAGGTTCCTGCTCTCTCTGGGCCTCAAAGTCCTCTCTTTGAAAGGAGCCTTACTCAGGCACTTCTAACCCAGCCCATAGGTCTCTATTCATAGCTCTAGAGCACAATTAAGCTCAGATGCAGGAACAGCTTTTAGTTAACTTTAGCCTTTTCCTAAAATAGCCCTTCCCCCCCCCTTCGCATGTGCCCCTAGGACAGGACAGACACGGAGGAGGGAGGAAGGAGAGAGATGAGATGCCCTTCTGTCTGTCTATCCCTGAGCGGATGAATTGTCCAGCCCTCTCCTACAGTTTTGGTTGGTCCTCTTGATTAGTCTCCAGGCCCATCGAGGCAGTATCTCTTCTTCCTCCTCTTCTTTACCATCTGTATTCACTCACTCATTCATTCATTCATTCATTCATTCCTCAAAGGTGAGGGCCTCCTGTGTACCAAGCATTGTAGTAGGCCCTGGGATATAGCCACGAACCAAATGGACCAGTAGGTGGTAGGGCTGCTTCTCTGCTAGTCCAAATGGCCACCAGGTGTCACCAGTGCCAACCATACCTCCTCTCCTGGGCAGAGAAGAGATGGGTTGGGAAGAGGAAGTGTGGGTGGCTGAACTTGACCAGCTGTGCTCAGTCAGTCTGAATCACAAGCAAGTTCCTCAAGTGGAAAAAACAAATTTACCTCCTTGCCCCTCCCCCACCAAAAGACACCCTCATGACTTCCTCAAAGCCCATCTTGCCTGGGACCTTGGGGACTCACAAATTCTGCAGCCCATCCCTCACAGAGAGCCTACCATGCTTCTTGTAAACTCCTTTGGTGATCACAGCTCACTACCTCATAGGCAGCCTATATTATTAGAAGATTCTTCCTGGTTTAGAACCAAAACCTGACACTTTGATTTGTCTTAGTTCTGCCTTCTGTGGTTACAAAGAGGAAGGCTCTTCTCCCTCATACAGCCCTTCAGACATTTGGAGAGATTGCTCAGGTCTCCTGAGTTTGTTTGTTTATTGTTCATGACTCTATACAGAGCATTTACTGTGTGTCAGGCCTTGGGGCCACAGCAGAGAACAAGCAAGGTTGATGCTGCCCTCCATGGCATATAGTCTTATAGAAACCAGCAACCAACCAGCAGTAACAATAAAGCATGCACAAGGCCAAATAGGAAAGATCTGGACTGACACAGAGCAGGAGGCAAGGCTCTTACCCAGCATGAGGTCTGGGAAGACTTCCTGGGGAGATCTCCTTGTGGTCAGGTGAGCAGCTACAAGGCTGTTCAAACGCCGAAGTTTTAAAGAAAAATTAGGGAGGTGCCTGGATGCTTTAGTTGGTTGGGTGTCTGACTCTTGATTTAGACTTGGGTCGTGATCTGGGGGTCATGGGATTGAGCCCCATGTCCGGATCCATGCTCATCGGGAGTCTGCTTGAGATTCTCTCTGTCTGCCCCTCCCCCGGCTCATGCTCTCTCTCTCTCTCTCTCTCTCTCAAATGAATAAATAAATCTTTTTTTGTTTAAAGATTTTATTTATTTGTCAGAGAGAGAGAGAGCACAAGCAGGGGGAGTGGCAGGCGGAGGGAAAGGGAGAAGCGGGCTCCTGAGCAAGGAGCCCGATGTAAGACTCGATCCCAGGACCCTGGGATCATGACCTGAGCCAAAGGAAGACGCTTAACTGACTGAGCCACCCAGGCGTCCCATGAATAAATAAATCTTTTTTAAAAATAAAGAAAAATTGGGAGAGTTTTTGCTCATGTCCTGAGCTTAGTCTGCTCGTCGGGAAATATAGCATCATGGGGTGGCAGGGGGGAGGGTTGGGGACAGAACAGGGGACAGGAAGAGCCATCTAGGCAGTGAGAGAGAGCATGGAGTTTTCTGGGACGCTGACAAGGCCCAGTCTGGTTGGAGTGCACAACTGAGAAAGGAGCTATGAGACAAAGGGCCCCCAAAAGAAGGAAGAGACAACTACTAGGCCTTCAACAGCTTCTAGACACCAGTGTCTAATGCCCAGATCTGGTCTGATGTGGGGTGTGGGGGAACCACAAGGTCACCTTCCATGATGCAGATCTACCTTCCCATGAGCACAGCCCAGGAAGGCAGTGGCCTTTTGATGGCAAGTCAAACTGCACCTGAAGTCCTCTAAAGCCCTTAAGGATGCTTCACTCAAACTGCTAAAAAGCCAGAGCGTCCCCATCTAAGGATCACACAGCTGAATTAATGAACCTCAGACTGAGCTGTTTTTTTTATTGTTCTCTGGCTCATTTCTTCCTCAGTTTTGATTACTCCCACAATATGTGTTCATTTTATTTTATTTTTTTTAAGATTTTTTTTATTTATTTGCGAGAGAGAGAATGAGAGACAGAGAGCATGAGAGGGAGGAGGGTCAGAGGGAGAAGCAGACTCCCTGCTGAGCAGGGAGCCCGATGCGGGACTCGATCCCGGGACTCCGGGATCATGACCTGAGCCGAAGGCAGTCGCTTAACCAACTGAGCTACCCAGGCGCCCAATATGTGTTCATTTTAATAAACATTTCTAAATACAATAAACAAAATGAAAATCCAAAATTACCTTGTGTTATTATATCTATTGCTGTGTAACAAATTACCCCAAAACTTAGTGGCTTCAAACAACAAACACGGATTATCTCAGAGTTTCTCAGATTCAAGAATTTTGGGGTTGCTTAGTTGGGTGGTTCTGGCTCAGAATTTCTCATGAGATTGCAATGAGGCTGTCGGCCAGAGCTGCAGTGATTTGAAGACTTGACCAGGGCTGGCAGTTTCACTTTCAAGGTTGCTAATTTGTACGCCTGGCAAGATGTTGCTGGTGGTTGGTAGGAGGCCTTGAAGCTCACAACTCGGACCTTTCCATAGCTGCATGAGTCTCTTATGACAGGGCGGCTGACGGTCCCCAGAACGAGTGATCCAATTAGTCCTATACTTGGGAGGGGATTAGTCTCCACCTTTTGAAGGGAGGAGTATCAAAGATTTGTTGATCTGGTTTTTTAAAATTTTATTTTATGTAGATTCAATTAAATAACAAATAGTGTATTAGTAGTTTCAGAGGTAGAGTTCAGTGATTCATCAGTTGCATATAACACCCAGTGCTCATTACATCATGTGCCTTCCTTAATGCCCATCACCCAGTTACCCCATCCCCCACCCCCCTCTAGCAACCCTCGGTTCATCTTATTTTATTTTTTCCTTTCTTCCCCTATGATCCTCTGTTTTGTTTCTTAAATTCCACATATGAGTGAAATCATATGATAATTGCCTTTCTCTGATTGAGTTATTTTGCTTAGCATAATACCTTCTAGTTCCACCCACATCATTGCAAATGGTAAGATTTCATTTTTTGATGGTTGAGTAATATTCCATTGTATATAAATACCACATCTTCTTTATCCATTCATCTGTGGATGGACATCTTGGCTCTTTCCATAGTTTGGCCATTGTGGACATTGCTGCTATAAACGTTGGGGTGCAGGTGCCGCTTCGGATCACTACATTTGTATCCTTTGGGTAAATACCTGGTAGTGCGATTGCTGGATCGTAGAGTAGCTCTATTTTTAACTTTTTGAGGAATCACCATACTGTTTTCCAGAGTGGCTGCACCAGCTTGCATTCCCACCGGCAGCATAAGAGGGTTTGCAGATATGTTTTTAAACCTCCAGTTACCCCAAATCTCTTTCCAAAATAACCATTATGAACATTTTGTTGTATTTACAACCAGAATATTTCTCACTCAAAGATATACATCTACTTTAAACAAAAAAAATGGGATCATAATATAAGTACTGTGGTTTACTGCTATTTTATTTAATGTTGGAATAGGTAATAATGCACACAAAATAAAATTTAAAAGGTACAAAAGCACAAAATGACATGCAGCTGCAAGTGAGTCTCCCTTGTTGCCTTGCTCCCAGCCACTCAGCTGCCCTCCCTGATGCTCACCACCTTCACCATCTTCTTGCATATTACAAATATATAAGCAGAGCTACTCTTTGGTTTCCACACTCACTGTTCTGCAGTGTGCTCTTTCACCTCACTATATTATTGCTCAGATATTTCCGTATCAGCATATAGGAAGCTGCCTCAATTCTTAAAGAGCTATAGAGTATTTCCTTGAATGGAGGCACCAGAGCTTACTTAATATGAACTATTTTGTGACAAGTTCTGTGACTTCAAAACATACTCTAAGTGTCCTTCAGTCTCAGCAAGTGTACCTGCCCACCCTGCCACTCTATGGATGTACCATCATTATTTGAACTGATCCTGTGGTGTTGAAAGTTTGGGTTGTTTCCTATTTTCTCATTTTTCTCTATCTTGCTTCTAAAGCAAACAGCATACATCTACTGAGCCTTTTGGGACTACTCATCAGAAGCTTGAAATATGCATATAATCTTTAACCCAGCAACCCTACTTCTGAGAATTGCTCCTAATAACCAGAAAAGTGAGTGTGCAAAGATGCACCTCCTTAAGTTTATTGCAAAGTTTCTTAGAGTAGAGAAAAATTTAAAAGAACCTAAATGCCCAATAATAGGTGACTGCTTCAATCATGATTCATAATTCTATGCTATAGAATACTGGGAATACACCAAAAATTATGATTTTATTTTTATTGCCCTACAAATATGCCTAATAATATGTTCCTTAGTTAAAAAGCAGGATACAAAACAACAGATCTAGTGAAATTAAGAAAACAATTCCATTTATGATAGCATTAAAAAGAACAGAATAGAAAACAGTTTGGTGTTTCCTCGAAAGGTTAAACATAGAATTAGTATATGACCCAACATTTCCACTTCTATGTATATGCCCCAAAGAATTGAAATCAGGGATTCAAACAGATACTTGCATATGTTCATAGAATGTTCATAGCAGCATTACTCACAATAGTTAAAGGGTGGAAACAAGCCAAGCACCCATCAAAAGATGAATGAGTAAACAAAATGTAGTGTGTGTGTGTATGTATGAATATATTACTGATCCATAGAAAAGAATCAAGGTCTGATATATGCTTGTATATGGATGAACCTTGAAAACATTATGCTAAGTGAAATAAACCAGACACAAAAGGACAAATATTGTATGATTTCACTTACATAAAATATCTAAAATGGGCAAATTCATAGAGACAAAAAGTAGATTAGAGGTTACCAGGGGCTGAGGCGTAGAGAAAATAGGGAGTTATTGCTTAATGGGTAGAGAGCTTATTTGGGATGATGAAAAATGTTAGAAATATGTAGTGGTGGGGTGATTGTACAACAATGTGAATGTAATTAATGTCACCGAATTTTACACTTAAAATGGTTAAAATGACAATTTTTATGTTATATTTATTTTACCACAATAAAAAATCCAAAAAATACCTGTGAATAAATTAACAAAAGAAGTGTAAAACTTATACTCTATACACTATAAAACATTGCTAAAAAGAAATAAAGAAGATCTCAGTAAATGGAAAGACACCTCATGTTTATGGACTTGACTTATGTTAGGATGGTGATACTCTATTAGATTCATTGCAATCCCTGTCAAAATTTTAGCTGGCATCCTTGCAGAAGTTGATAAGCTGATCCCAAAATTCATATGGAAATTTATGGGACCCAGAATAGCCAAAACAATCTTGAAAAAGAAGAGCCAAGTTGGAGGACTCACACTTCCCGATTTCAAAACTTACTACAAAACTATAGTAATCAATATGGTATGGACTGGCATAAAGATAGACATACAGATCAATGGAAAAGAACTGAGAATTCACAAATAAACTCTCACATTCTCAGTTGGTTGATTTTTTAAAAAGATTTATTTATTTATTTGAGAGAGAACGAGAGAATGAACAGGAGGGGCAGAGGGAGAGGGAAAGAGAATCCCAAGCAGATTCTGTGACAAGCGCAGAGCCCAATGTGGTGCTGCATTTCAATATCGTGACCGGAGTCAAAACCAAGAACTGGCCATCCAACCAACTGTGCCACGCAGGCGCCCCCCAGTTGGTTGACTTTTGACAATAGTGCTAAAACGATTCAACAGAGAAAGATAGTCTTTTCAACAAATGATGCTGGGACAACTGGATGTCTACATGCAAAAGAATGAATGTGAACCCCTAAGTCATACCACATACAAAAAACTCAAAATGGACCAAAGACCTAAATGTAACAGTCAAAACTATTAAATTCTAGATGGAAACATAGGTTTGAATCTTTGTGACCTTGATGAGGTGATAGCTTCTTAGATATAGTACCAAAAGGACAAGAGACAAAAGAAAAGAGAGACATTTAGATCTCATCAAAGTTAATAAATTTTGTTGTTGTTGTTAAAGATTTTATTTATTTGACAGAAAGAGAGATAGCGAGAGCAGGAACACAAGCAGGGGGAGTGGGAGAGGGAGAAGCAGGCTTCCTGCTGAGCAGGGAGCCCTATGTGGGACTCCATCTCAGGACCTCGGGATCACGACCCGAGCCGAAGGCAGACGCTTAACAGCTGAGCCACCCAGGCACCCCAAAGTTAATAACTTTTGTGCTTTAAAGGACACCACAAGGAAAGTGAAAAGACAATCCACAGAATGGGGGAAATTTTTGCAAAGCACATATCTGATAAGGGACTTGTATCTAGAATATAAAAAGAACTCATGATAATAATAATAAATTATTATTATAATAAGAAAAAGACAAATAACCCAATTTTAAGAATGGGCACAGGATATGAATAGACAATTCTTGCAAAAGATATATGATGGCAATAAGCACATAAAAGGATGCTCAACATCATTTGCCATCAGGGAAATGTAAATCAAAACCATAATGAGATACTACTTCACACCTACTAGGATGGCTACAATCAAAAAAGATAGATAAGAAACAAGTATAGGCTAGAATGTAGAGAAATTAGAACCCTCTTACAATGCTGGTGGGATGTAAAATAGTGCAGACACTTTGGAAAATAGTCTGATGGTTCTTCAAAAAATTAAACATAGAGTTACCATATGACCCAGCAACCACACTCCTAGGTATACACCCAAAAGAAATGAGAATGTATGTCCACAAAACATTTGCACATAAAGTTCATAGCAGCATTATTCATAATAGCCAAAAAATGGAAACAACTCAAATGTCCTCAATTAATGAATGAATAAATAAATGTAATATAGTTACACAATAGGATATTATTTAGCAATAAAATGGAATGAAGTACGGATGTATGCTACAATGTGGATGAACCTTTAAAACATAAGAAGACCGACGCAATAACATATTGTTTGATTTCACTTACAGGAAATGTCCAGAATAGGCACATCTGTAGAGACAGAAGGTAAATTAGTGATTACCTGGGGTGAGGTTGGGGTGAGGGTGGCTGGGTGGTGATGGCTACAGGGTTTTTTTGGGGGGGGTGATGAAAATGTTCTAAAATTGATTGTGGTGATGGTTGCACAATTCTGTGAATATATTAAAAAGTAATGAATTATGCATTTTATTTTTTAAAAGATTTTATTCATTTATTTGAGAAAGAGAGAGAGCGAGAAGGAGCAGGGAGAGGGGCAGAGAGAGAAGGAGAAACAGACTCCCTGCTGAGCAAGGAGCCCAACTTTGTGGGGCTCCATCCCCAGACTCCAGGATTATGACCTGAGCCAAAGGCAGACGCTTAACCAACTGAGCCACCCAGGCGCCCCTAATTTTACTTTTTTTAAGATTGAATTATTTTATTTATTTATTTTTTTTTTAAAAGATTTTATTTATTTATTTGACAGAGAGAGAGATAACGAGAGCAGAAACACAAGCAGGGGGAATGGGAGAGGGAGAAGCAGGCTTCTTGCCGAGCAGGGAGCCCGATGTGGGACTCGATCCCAGGACCCTGGGATCATGACCTGAGCCGAAGGCAGACGCTTAACAACTGAGCCACCCAGGCGCCCGAATTATTTATTTTAGAGAGAAAGAGCATGAGTGTGAGGGGCAGAGGGAGAGGGAAAGAGAATCAGAAGCACACTCCTCACCGAGCACAGAGCCCGCCGACTTGGGCCTGATCTCACAACTCCAAGATCACTACCAGAGCCCAAACGAAGACTGGGATGCTCAAAGGATTGTGCCACCCAGGCACCCCTGAATTGTACATTTTAAATATATGAGTTGTATGTTATGTAAATTATATCTCAATAAAGCTGTTAGCATAAACGAACAAACAAAAAAGCAACTAGATCTCTTTGCCCTGCTGGATACCTCCTTCTGGGAGGACATGGGTCCATTATTCACTCCCTATGCTCCCCCACCCCTAATCATGCATCTTCCAGCCTCTCCTTCTCTATCACATCTACTTGGATATTGTCCTGTCCAAGAAAGATCATGACACACTATTGGGCTCCATGATTGGGCAATGGAAGGAAGTGGCTGGGGTCAGGCTCAGAGCCACCCATGGATGAGACATCAAATCTGTGTCTTGAGCCCATTTTAGAGGCCAAGGTGATCGAAGCTGGCAACTCCAAGAGTGTGACTCTCAGTGTTGCTGTTGCTGCTGCTGGCGGTGGTTAGAATGAGTAATTACTGAGCATCTAGAGCAAGTCATGCCTACAAGTGCAATGTTTCTTTTTATCCTCCTGACAGTCTGATATGATAAAAGTTATTACTTACCATCCCCATTGTAACTAAGGCTCAACGAATTTAAATAACTGGGCCAGGGTCACATAGCTAGGAGAGGCAGAGGCGAGATTGGATCCCAGGTATACCATAGTTAACTGATCTTAAATCCCCCCCAAAATCCTGTCCTAGCAGGATTCAGGGACCTGACACATGAATATCAGGGACCTGTAAACATGGAAGGGGTTGTGTGGGCAAAAGGGCAGCTCCTCAGAGGCCAGAGGTCTCCCAACCCCACTCACACTCTGTCTCAGGCCCAAAGTCCCCTAAATGAGTGTGTAGGGGTTTATTTCTCTCTCAGGAATACTGATGACGCGTTTCAGGGGAGACCCGTGGGAGCTGTGACTGGGCTGGAAATGGAAATGTGTAGCGCCGGCCGACAAGCACTCGTGGGGTGTCTGGAGGGAAGAAGCAACTACCAGCAAGTGAGGAGGAGGCCCCGGCAGCAAGCTGACCCATGGAGCAGAGCTATCACGCTCCCCTGGCCCGAGGGAAGCAGCCTGTGAGCCGGGGGCGGAAACTTGGGCCTCAACTCCCCCTGGGGCCCTTAGGTTCCTCCTTGGACACCGAGGCGTTTGGTCTGGAAGAGCTTCAAGTTCCTTGCCTGTCAGTCCAGCTGTCCGTCTGAGCGCTGAGGAAGACCCCAGGCACGCAGCTGTTGTGATGCCCCTCGGCTCTGAGGCCCTGGTCACAGACCCACTCCCTCATCCCCTTCCTACACCATAGACCCTCTTAGGGGTTGAACTGCGTCCCCTAAAAAGATACGTTGAAGTCTTAACCTCCCAGCACCTGTGAATGTGACCTTATTTGAAGGTAGCGATTTTGCAGGTATAATCAAGATGAAGTCATTAGGGTGCGCCCCGATCCAGTACGATGGGTGTCCTCATAAGAAGAGGAAAAGCCATGTGGAGACAGAGATGCAAAGTTGAGGAACGCTGTGTGACAGAGGCCGAGACTGCACAGCTGTAGCTGTAAACCAAGGACCACCTCAGGGCACCAGCAAGGGGAAGAGGCCAGGGAAGATCCTTCTCTTGAGACTTCAGAAGAAGCATGGCCCTGCGAATACCTTGACTGCAGACTTCTTGCTTCCAGAGCTGTGAGTCACTTTCTGTTTAATACATTTCTGTTGTTTTAAGCCACCCCATTTCTAGGGCTTCTGTAGAGCAGCCCTAAGAATCTGATACAGAACCCCAACATGCTCACACGCTCCCGCCGCACCAGCCATTTCTCTGTTCCTCCACGGACCCAACTCCTTCCCACCCTTTTACATGTGATGCTCTGCCAGAAGGTTCTACACCTGCCCTTCTCTCCAACACCCTTGCCTTGCTCCTTCCAAACTCAGCTTAAAAGGCATTTCTTCAGGAAAGCCTAGACTTGGGTATTCCAGGCTCCCCTCAGAACAGCAACAGAAGTGCGTTCTCTGAAGCCCTCGCCACATCTGTATGTAGTTAATTCCTGGTGCGGTCGCGTAATGCCCGCTGCCCATGCCCCCGCTGGGGGTGTCATGACAGTGGGGCCTGGCCTGACATATTCACCAGCAATCCTACCCCTCGCTCCTGAGGCAATGCTGGGATTTTTTTCTTTTCACGACATACTCCAAGCATGAAACAAACAATACGTGTTCAATTTGGGAAAAGAAACCCAAGAAAACATAATGAGCAAACATGGAAAAATATGCTAAAAATCACCTACATTCCTTTTTTTTTTTAAAGATTTTATTTATTTATTTATTTGACAGAGAGAGAGAGCGAGCGAGAGAGGGAACACAAGCAGGGGAAGTGGGAGAGGGAGAAGCAGGCTTCCGGCTGAGTAGGGAGCCCGATGCGGGGCTCGATCCCAGGACCCTGGGACCATGACCTGAGCCGAAGGCAGACGCTTAACGACTGAGCCACCCAGGCGCCCCAAAATCACCTACATTCCTACTGCATAGAGTAATCACTGTTGGCATTTTGACATATGTGCTTTCAGACCTTTTTTCATGCAAGATATATTTCTTAAAATGCAATTATACTGTATTGTATGCTGCTTTTTTTCCAGTAAGAAATGTATAAAAGGCATGTTTAAGAGTCAATAAATACAGGGGTGCCTGGTGGTTCAGTTGGTTGGGCGTCCGACTCTCGGTTTTGGCTTGGGTCATATCTAAGGGTTGTGGGATCGAGCCCCGTGTTGGGCTCTGCGCTGGGGCTGGCGGGGGAGTCTGCTGGAGATTCTCTCCCTCCCTCTCCCTCTGCTCCTCCTCCCCTAAAATAAACAAATCTTAAAAAAATAAAGGTCATTAATACAAAATTACCTCATCATTTTTGGTGCCTACGCATCCTTCTACTATAAGATGAATCACAATTTAGTTAACAAGTCCTCATTGTTGGGCATTTAGATACCTTTCAGTTTTTCTCTGGTGTAAACAATACTGCTACAAACATCTGAAAAATAGGCATTTTTGTGCCCTTGTCTGATTCTTTCTTTCTTTCTTTTTTTTTTAAGATTTTATTTATTTATTTGACAGAGAAAGACACAGTGAGAGAGGGAACACAAGCAGGGGGAGTGGGAGAGGGAGAAGCAGGCTTCCCGCGGAGCAGGGAGCCTGATGCGGGGCCCGATCCAAGGACTGTGGGATCATGACCTGAGCCGAAGTCAGATGCTTAACCGACTGAGCCATCCAGTCGCCCCTTGTCTGATTATTTCTTGACGAAGCTTTCCTAGAAGTGGATTGCTAGGTCCGTGATGACAAGTGTGTTTTTTAAAGCTTCTGAGGCATAGTGGCAACCTGCCCTTAAAAATAGAGGAACTTCTATTTTAGGGAGATGGGATGAAGGAAGGGATGGGATGAAGAACACGTTTGGGGGAAACAGTGACCAGTGTAGCGCCGCAGAGCAGGCAACCGTGGGGCCCCCTGGGGGAGTGGGTCCTCCGTAGCCTGGAGGCCCTCGGCTACTTGGCAGAGCTGGCTCTTGGGGCTGGGAGGACTCTGCTCAGGCCTTCTTTTGGGCACCCTTGATTTTCTTTGGTTTTGATGTAGCTGAGCCCTTGCTCACCTCACGGCGTCCCTTTGTGAGCCACTTGTAGGGAAGAGAAGTTGTAGGGGCCTCCCCCATTTATAGGAAGTGATTTTCACAAACAAGAGTTTTCAGGAAGTCTTGTTCCTGGGAGGCCAGTGTCATCTATGAATGCGTGTGTCACCCACCTTGTTTCTGGCTGTGATGTGGGGAAGGGTCCAGGCGAAGACTCTCTGACCTGGGCGGAATGAACTGCTGCTGCCCTGTGGGGGCCACCCCAATCCCCCCCTCTAGGCCTGCCCTGTCCTCAAATCAAATCAGCTTCTCAGTTTGCCGGAGAGCAGTAGAGACACCCCCGGCCACCCCAGGAGAACCTGTAGGCATGAAACTTGGTCCTGGTACCTCCTACCCCTTCCCGAGTAGGGAAGGCACAGAGCAAGCCATTCACCGCACTGAGCCTCAGATGGCTCCCCTGTAAAATGGGGACTAATACTATATCTATCTTCCAGAGTGGCTCAGTGGATTAAGTAACATACTGTGTGTAACACTTAGCATCATATCTGGAACATGGTAAACACTTTATGATGATGATTGATGTCGAGGTTCCCCAAGACTGCTTTTTTGGCTAGAATCACCGGGTTCTCTCTGAGAAGTCAGAGGCATGGCTATTTGCTGGGGCAAGCCAGAGCCCCACTCCCCTGAAGGCTCTCTGCTACTACAAAGCCTTTTACCCGAAAGGCTGCTGTTACAGGAAATAACTTTCATTCTCCTTCCGCCTTCCTCATACCACAGTCTTCAGAAAAACAGGATCTGCGTCTCGAAATCAGAATAAAAATCAGGCAGGTCAGTGTGGTGTGGTGTGTGTTCTGCCTTTGTCTGGGAGCGTGTGGAGTCCTGCCTGGGTGTTGGAGAGTCTGTTTGATCGTGGGGACTTGAGGCGTTCAGGGTTGTGGCCGTAGGGGACGGTGAGGGGGAGCAAAGGGCAACGGAACGAGGGCCTCCTCAAGCTGCCCTCCCCATACCAAGACTGGGGCATGGCTCATCAGAGCCCTTCCTCCCTTCCCGGGGAGCAGGAAATACCCTCCTCTCCTAAGCTGTGGTCTGGTGAAATGCCAGGGCTGGAATGCTGTGGAGAAAGTTTAGATTGTTTTTTAACGTTTCGTTTTCAGGCCTTACCCAGAGAGGCTGGCCTTGGTCGCTGGGAGCCATTGCACTAGACCTTCTCTCCTTGTCATCTTCCAGAAACAACCGGCGGTCTCAGAGGTAGAAGGTAGGTAGGATCGGGAGAGTGGAGCATATGCTCCAAGGCTGAGGCCCCCGGAGACCCAGAGATGGGTCTGCCCTGCCTGCACCCGCAGACTGTGGTGTCACCTTTGCTGACTAAGGTCTTCCCTGGAGTGGATTCGGGGGAGAGGGAAGCCCAGGTTCCCAACAGTCCCTAGGTGGGTGGCACCTCACAGGATATTTTCGGGTCTGGGTCTGGGACAGTCACTGCCTTCTTTCTTCTCTACAACCTGTGGTCTTCCTGGGGTTGGGTAGGCTGTAGATATATGAGCACATGTACTTCTCCCCCTGCTCCCTTTACAACAAATCTCTCCCGGACAGGAGCACTGGGATGCTATATGCCCAGCCTATCCCCTAGAGGCATCTCCAGCCTCTGACTATGGCTGGGCACCAGGAAGAAAGAGAGCTGTCCCGAAGCGGTAGGAGAGGGAGAGGATAGATAACAGCAATGGGTTTCTTGGTACCCACAGATGCCCCAGTCTAGCCTGCACCCATCCATCCCGCGGCCCAGGGGGACCAGGGCCCAGAAGGCAGCCTTGGTCCTGTTGGCCGTCTGCCTGGCAGCCCTTTGTGGGCTGGGGGAGCCACCAGAACACATTCTCCGATGGCTGGTGCTCCACCTGGCCTCCCTGCAGCTGGGACTGCTCTTCAAGGGGGTCTGCCATCTGACTGAGGAGCTGTGCCACCTCCATTCCAGGTGACTCCATTACCCATGGCGACTGGGCACCCCACATGTCTTACTCTCTTGACCCCCAGCCCTGCCCCTCCTTGAATCTCTCGGGCTGAGCTGGGCTGGAGTCCGGAGCTTGACTGTCCCCTGCAGGTACCAGGGCAGCTCCTGGAGGGCTATGTGCTCTTGCCTGGGCTGCCCCATTCGCGGTGGGGCCCTGCTGCTGCTGTCCTGCTATTTCTATGGCTCCCTCCCAAACCCAGCTGGCCGGCCCTTCCTTTGGACGCTTGCGCTCCTGGGCCTCTCGCAGGCACTGAACATCCTCCTGGAGCTCCAGGTAAGACACAGAGGGAGGCGGAGGGTGTAGCCAAGTGGAAGCGGCAGCTAGTGTGTCCTACTCTGAGCTCGGTATCGGGAGTGGGACGAGTTTAGAGGTCGGCCCTTAGAGTAGAGCCTATAATGTCCTGCAATGGGAGGTCAATGGCAGAGAAGGGAGCAAGCTGGTAGCTGGTTGGGAAATCTTCTTGAGGAGGAGGGCTCTGGTTATCCTTCGTGGAGGCTCCCCAGGCCCACCCTGCTGTCTACAGGCCCTAGCCCCAGCTGAGGTCTCTGCAGTCTGTGAAGAAAGGAACTTCAATGTGGCCCATGGGCTGGCATGGTCATATTACATTGGGTACCTGCGGCTGATCCTGCCAGGTGAGCCATTCTCTATGCCCCTATTTCTAGAGCTTCACGACAGACAGTAAGACAAAAAACTCGCGTTTCTAGAACCTGCTGTATTTTTCAAAGCATTTTTATTCCTCAGGAATCATTTGATTCGCAAAGCAATTCTGTAGGCATGAAGGATATTATTATGCCTGGTTTTCAGGGAGGAATATGGCACTTAGAGCCATTAAGTGACTTCTCTCAGGTTAACTATGAATTCTTCCAATGAATATTGACTGTATGTTCTGCGCCCTTCATGCGCATTTTCACTTTTAATTCATACCCTGTGGGCAAGGGATAATCATCCCTGTTTTAGAGATATAAGAAAATTGTGGTTCTAAGAGGTGAAGTGACTTCTCCAAAGTCACACAGCTTTGTGAGCGGAGGAGACAGGATTTGGACCCAGGTCTGTCCAGAGCCTGGATCCTTGACCACTCTACTGTGAGCCCATGTATCATGTCTCATTTCTTCTGACTTGCTGGCCAAGGCCGTGGTTCTCCCATATCTCATTGATGTCTGCCCTTGTTACCTAGCTTCTGCTAGGAAACAGGTCTGGAGCTAGAGGCCAGACCCCGTGTACCTGGGATTGCTGGGAATGTCACCTTCCAGGGCACTTCCTGCCTCTGAGAGCCCTAAAAGCTGTGGTGGGAAGGAGTGGGGTGAGCAGAGGAATCTGGACAAAGGACAATTGAGGGGAGAGAGAGGTGGTGGGAGTAGAGGGAGGGGTGGGAGTGTTCCTGAATTCTCTGCTCCTCCTGGCTCCTGCACAGTGCAAGTGGACTGGACCCTTGGTTCTCCTGCACCTACACATTGAGGGAACCAATGACCTGGGTCTCTGTCCTGGGTTGGGTGGGAGATAGGGTTGTAGGAATGACTTCTCGGGCCTCTCCACCCCAGGGTTCCCAACCCGGATACGCAAGTACAATCAGCTGCAGACCAACATGCTACGGGTCATAGGGAGCCATCGGCTGCACATCCTCTTCCCTTTGGACTGTGGGGTGCCTGATGACCTGACTGTGGCCGACCCCAACATTCGCTTCCTGTATCAGCTGCCCCAGCAAAGTGCCGACCGTGCTGGCATCAAGGGCCGGGTTTACACCAACAGTGTCTATGAGCTTCTGGAAAACGGGAAACCGGTGAGTGTGCGGGGAGGTGGGTGCTGCTAAGGAGGAGTCAGGCCCAGAGCACCAGAATTC
The DNA here is from genome assembly GCF_054177405.1 of Leptonychotes weddellii. NCBI lineage: Eukaryota > Metazoa > Chordata > Mammalia > Carnivora > Phocidae > Leptonychotes > Leptonychotes weddellii. The sequence continues at coordinate 111,203,599 of NC_138375.1, forward strand.
TGACCCCTGGCCAAGCACTGATAAAAATTCATTGCCCTTCTCTGAGCCTTACTTTCCCCAGCTGGGCATGCTTCAGCTCTGAATGATGATAATGATCAGTAACACTAATTGAGCCCTTACTGCATACCAGATGCTATTCATCTGACCACCTCATCTAACCCTTGCCACCACCTGTGGGGTGACGCCTGCTATGACCCCTACTTTGCAGATGAGGAAACTGAGTACAGACTCAGAGAACCAGGAAGAAATTGGATGATTTCAACCTGACAAGCCACGCACTTGACCATAAAGCTGTCCTAGACCAAGATGTGAGAACATCTGAAAGATCTCACATAGGTGGGGGGGAAACCCAGGCCAGGGTTGAACCCCAGAGCCCAGCCCCCAGGAGCAGTTGACGGCAGGTGACTCCGTGGGCCTTGCCCTGGGATCTGAGAAGGAGGATCTGTGGAAGATAAATCTAGCACAGTCCTGGTGCTGATTTTAGGAGCAAAGGCCACCAGACACCATAGATCCCAGCAGGGTAGCCACCTCCCAGAACGCCATCTCTACAGGCTGAGGGAGCAAGGCCCTAGCAGTGGCACCAGGGTCCAGAGTCTGTCTGCCCTGGCCCTGGCTGAGTTTTGCGTTCCTCTCGCCTCCTCCAGGTGGGCATCTGTGTCCTGGAGTACGCCACCCCCTTGCAGACGCTTTTTGCCATGTCCCAGGATGGCCGAGCTGGCTTTAGCCGGCAGGATCGGCTGGAGCAGGCCAAACTCTTCTGCCGGATCCTGGAAGACATCCTGGCAGATGCCCCTGAGTCACAGAACAACTACCGCCTCATTGTCTACTCCGGTGAGGACTGAGTAGGCTACCAGGCAGGAAGAGGCAGATGTCCCGAGGGGTTAGAAGTAGCTAGAGCAACACCATGCCCTGGGCCTTCCCAAGTGGTCAAGGCATTTGAGCCCGGCCTCTTCCTCCCCCAGGAGAGGTCCTACCTCTCCACCTAGGACACTCAGTTGCTTTCTGGGGTACCTGGCTACGGGTCCTGGGTGGAGTGTGAAGAGATGGGCTCTAGGAGCCCCTGACGTCATCTAGGGATTGCCAGAAGAAGCAGAAGAGCCCCAGGCTCAGGACAAAGAGACCGGGGCTGCAGCCTCAGCGGCAGGTCTGTGCCCCTCTCTGAGCACCATCTCTAAGACTGAGGAGGTCAAATTCTGTTATCTCTGAAACCACTTCTAGCTCCAGAATTCCAGGAAACTCTAGCCCCAGGCCAGGGATGGGGAGGGATGCAGGGAGGTGAGGGAGAGGGAGTGTTGGAAGATCTGCCCACCAAGTCTCAGGGCATGTTCAAGTGAGAACCTAAGAGGTCCTCACTGCACTCCTCCCCCACCTTCCCCATCCTTGTGCCAGAACCTGCAGAGGGAAGCAGCTTCTCCCTGTCCCAAGAGATTCTCCGGCACTTGCGGCAGGAGGAAAGGGAGGTCACTATGGGCAGCCTGGACACCTCGATTGTACCCAGTTCCTCCACGCTGTCCCAGGAGCCCAAGCTCCTCATCAGTGGCTTGGAACAGCCTCTCCCACTCCGCACGGATGTCTTCTGAGGGAGGCTCAGGGTTTGCTGGCCTGAACCCCCAGTGGTCCCCAAGACTCTCGATCCACAAGACTGGATTGAAGGGCTTTCTTCAGCAGCTGGATGCCCAGCAGAACCACTTCCTCCCACAGGGAGCCTCTCAGAGAAGGTCCTTGAACTTAACATCTCAAGACGACCTTAGGCAAGTTGTTTTACCTCTCTGAACCTCAGTGTCATCATCTATGAAATGGGATTATAATCACTGTCTTACCTACCTCACAGGGTTGTTGTGAGGATTTTCACTGTATGGAACATTTTTGTAAACTATAAATGCCAGGTAAACTTAAGGGATGTGTCAGATGTCTTCCATTGGACCCTCCAGACTGACTGTCTACCCCTCCCTGCCTCCTCTGCCCTGGGATGGCATCAACAGGCTCCCTTGCTCTCTGAATTCTGGTCATGTTCAGTCCACAGGAAGCCCCAGTAGAGGAACAGAGGGAAAGAGGGGGGTGAGGTTGGGGTAGTTATTCCCCCAGATCCTTCCCTGCAGTACCAAGGTCACTGTGGGCTCTCTGCATCTCCAACCTAAAGTCATGGTTCTGCCATGTTCTCCGTAACTCTGTCTCTCCCCAGGTTCCATTACCTGTCCCTTCCCCATGCTGCTCAGACCCAGCGATGGTCCTGGTTTTCTGCAATGTCCCCTCTGGAGCACTCACTCTTACTTGTGGTTTCCTTATACCTGCCCTTTCTAAACAGCCCCCTTTCTTTTTTTTAATTTTTTTTTTCAGAGAGTGCATACATGGGTGTATGTGGGGGAGGCTGACCCTGAGATCATGACCTGAGCTGAAATCAAGAGTCAGACACTCAACCGACTGAGCCACCCAGGCGCCCCTAAACAGCCCCCTTTTTCAACACTGCTCAGATGACCTATTTGAGTGTGCCATCTTTCTCTAGCTGGACTCTGACTGACACAAGTGATTGGCATTTATTATCTGAAATGTCCAAATCCACTTGCACAGTCATACTTCCTTAGACCCCCTCCTTATTCTAGGACAGGGCGGTGCGGTGGTGGGTATGGTTTCACTGTGGACAGAGCCCAGGAATCAGGCTGAGGGCATGGAGGGTAGCATGCCCCACGGTGTCTGCATGCCCTTGCAGGGCCCTTGTCTCTAGTGAGAGGCTTGGGGAATACGGAGCAGCCTGAGCAGGCACGCTGATGTCATGAGGGGCACACAGCCGCGTCCAGGGCAAGGGGCTACTCAAAGGAGCAGGGGCCACTGGATGAATGTCCCCAGATGATAGAGCCTGCAAAGGGATAAGGGGGGGGGGGTTCGTGTGAGGAGACGGGATATACTCTGGGAGACCTTGGACCACACAGCCGGGCACCTGCTGTGTCTTATGACATCACTGTTAGAACCGAGCCATTACAACACTGTAGTGGCCTGTTTGGGAGGGCAGGCGGCCCATTTCTACCAGTTCCTTCTGTTCTATCCACGACTTATTCCCTACCTCCCACCTCTGGTTTGGTTTTGTTTTAATTTTTTCTAAAGTAATCTCTACACCCAACATGTGGCTCAAACTCACAACCCCAAGATCAAGAGTTGGATGCTGTATTGACTGAGCCAGCCAGGGGCCCCTCACCTCTGTTTTTATCACAGAAGCTCAATACGAATTTCTGTGTACAGCATCACTGCGGAGAAAGGCTCAACAGACAGACACATGTTTGCCAGAAGGAACCAACTGCTCCCAAGGATGCCAAAGCCTAAGGAGTAAAGGGGGACACAATCTCTTCTTCACAGCTGTCCCAGCCATTCTGCCCCCAAGGCCTGAGGCTCCTCCAACATTACACCAATCATTCCTGTGACTAGAAACCAGGGCAGAGGGTGCCTGGGTGGCTCAGTCGGTTAAGCGACTGCCTTCGGCTCAGGTCATGATCCTGGAGTCCCGGGATCGAGTCCCGCATCGGGCTCCCTGCTCGGCAGGGAGTCTGCTTCTCCCGCTGACCCTCCCCCCTCTCATGCTCTCTCTATCTCATTCTCTCTCAAATAAATGAATAAAATCTTAAAAAAAAAAAAAAAAAGAAACCAGGGCAGAATCAAGGGCCTTTCCAAAATGCCCCTCCCCCACCCATCCAGCCCCCAACTTGGTGCTTAGGCTGTGGAGTCTGAGAGCTCAGGTTCAAATCGTGACTTCACCACTTAGTACTCGTGTCTGCCTGGGGATCTTGATATCCTCCGCTATAACATGGGGACAAGAGTGGCTCCTCCTCCCAAGCTTGTTATGGGGAGTGAACGGTCTGATAGCCACAGGTCGGCGGATGAGCTGGGTGGCCAGCACAGGGCTGGGCCGCAAGGAGCAGCCATGAACATTATAGTTGCCTCTCACGAAGGAGGCAGGCCAGTCCTCTGTACACATTACAATCTCCACCTCTGTTCCTCTTCATTGTCTGCTATCCTCGCCTTCCTGACTGTGCTAGGGTCTCGCCAAGGCTGGTACCAGGGTGCACCGGCTGTCCTCAGGTGTTCCCCAGGGTAAAGAACTCAGAGGCCCCTCCATAAATGCCTATCCTTACGTTCTCGACTGCACATCAGTGAGGTGCGGACGTGTCAGGGAGAGAGTGACTTTCCAGAGAGCCACCCGGAGGCTCAGCTCTGCCTTCCTGCATCTTACCTCCATGCCCACACCCCCTGCAAAACCTCTCCTCATTCCTTCCTTCCCTTAGACAAGCTGCATGGAGCTCCTCTTCCTTTCTTGTTTTCCCACCAGCTGGAAGGTTCTGGATTTGGGCAATGTCATGGGATAAGTTTTAGGCTGGTTCCAACTGGCCGGTACACACAAAAAAGGGGATATATGAGAACCCCCAAATTCCCCATCCCATCTTGGGAAGGCAAGACAAAATCTTGCCCCAACATAGTAGGAGGCATTCAAAAGTGATGTGGGGAGCTATAATTGGTGCTTGGGGCTTTACAAGGGCCTTGGAAGTTGCTGATGAGGCATAAGCTCCAACAGCCAAAGGGATGTCTTCCAATTGGTGAAGGGCAACAGATTTTCCTTCTCTTCCTGAGTACCAGAGAAGGCAGGCCCCTGGGTTCTTTGCCGTGGCTCTCCCTGACTAGCCCTCACAGGACCTGGGGGCTTTGGGGGTAGGACCTCTACAGGGAGACTCTGAGATCCCTGCACAGGGGTAGGGTGGGTGGGGGAATCTTGCGAGCTGACACCAAAAGCAAAGGAGATTAGGGGTGAGAGGAGGAGGTAAGGACTTGGTAAAGGAGGGTCAGGGATCTGATGGTCCCTGAAAAGCAGGGAGTCGCTTTGTAAGGGCAGCTTTGGGCCCTAGCAATGCTCACAGGAGCGTGTTTCCAGGCAAAGCCCTCAAGCTTCTTTTATTTCTTCTGTCCACATCAGCGTTTTCTCTATAAATATTCTGCAGAGAGAGCAGCTCCAGCTGAGTCCATGTGTGCATTTCCAAAGCTCTGATGTCCAGGCCCCAATTTGCTTGTGCCCTAATTCTCTGTCCGGTTTCTTGTTCTGAGCCAGGTCAGTCCAACTTTTCAAAGTCTCCCTCCTACAGACATGTGACTTCATCAGTGCTGAGCCTAGGCCCATCTGGCACAGGGCAGGAGCCAGGGACAGGAGGCTCCCGCTGGGCATCTTCATGACTGTCCTGGGGGCCCAGCACTCGCCAGTGGATGAGGTAGATGCCGCCTTCCGGCTTTGGGGTTGGTGGCTCTGTGGGGAGAGTGGCACGGCCCTGATGTAGTCTTGGCCCAAAGTGAACTGCCACCACGATACAGACGGCCATCAGGACAAAGGCAGCGACAATGACGGTGAGCAGGGGCAGCCCATCCCCTCGCGGTGGTTCCCAGGCCCCACCTGGCACCTCTGGGAGTTGCCTCTGGAGCTCTTGACCCCCTGAGCCGTTCACAGCTGGAGAAGGCCAGGGATGGTGGCCAGCCTGGTAGGGGAGTGGCAGAGAGAGAAGGTGACATGGGCACGTGCACACAGAAAAAGAGCCAAATGGAGAGACAGACACCCAAAGGGAACTGAGAGAGAAACAGACAGAGAGACTTAGGGAGAGAGAAACATAGACAAAGAAAGAAAGAGACAGAGTGCAGACATGGAGAGACAGAGAAACATACAGATAAACACATGCGTAGCAACCCTCCCCCCAAAAAAACCCTGCACATAGGAAGAGAGAGAATTAAAGAAAAAGACAGGTGTGTTTGGGGTGGGGGGGATACAGAGAGAAAGAGAAAAACACAAAGCCAAGAAGACAAAGAAAAAGAGAGATAAAGAAAGGACAAGGAATGAAATAGATGCAGAGAGACAAAGACAGAGAAAAAAGAAACAGAGATAGGGAGACAAAGTCATTCAGAAAGGGATGCAGAGGGGCTTCCTTACAGTCTGGGATATAGAGTGTGGCCCCCCAAGTCCGTCCCCTCCCACTGCTCTGTCTTGCCAGGCCTCCAGTAAAATTCCTCAATAGATAATACGTCCTAGGTCAGGAATCTGAGCACACTAGTTGTCTGCTCTCCCACGGCCTGGCCCTCTAGCAGTGAGCAGCTGTTCTTCAAGTCCTGGGAAAAGGGAGTCATTGTGTCTTAGGTTCCCACTACCCTCAACTCACACAGAAGGTGGAGGGGTGGTACCCTGGGGGATGGAGAAAGGAAAATGAGGCAGGAACCCCCAAAGCTTGGGGTGAAGCAAAGGGGATACCTCATCCCATAATATAGGATCTTCTTACGGGTCTCAGGATCTGGACCTGGAGGGGAGGGGGTGCCCAGTGTGGACTCCTGGCTGGATTGAGGAGAACCCACGCCAGCCTAGGCCTGTTTCAGGGTCCCAGCCAGAACCTGGGGGTACTGTCTGTCTCCGCTCTGCTAACTGTTGAGGAAGGGTGGGATGGATTACCATGAAGGTAGCAAACCTCCCAACGATAAACGTCAGAGCCAGCTGATGAAGTCACCACAGGCTCAAGAAGCCTTCTCTCCCTAGCCTCCCCTTGCCCGCTGGACCATCATGGGTCCGACCCTCCAGGGTGGAGCCTCTCCCCTAAACCTGAGCCATCAGCCTGGCCCTGCCCCAAGAGAAGGCAATTGGGGTCCAGGGAAGGCTATCCAGAACACTCTCTCTTTAGTTTCTCAGTCACACTGTCATCCCCAACACTGTCCCTTTGCAAGTAGAAAGCCCAATACTCACCCCCAGTTAAAAGTCTAAGGCTCTCTGGGGCCCAGGCCACAGAGCCTCCAGGGCAGGGGAGGGAGGGGGGAAGCAGCTCCGGATGTACAGGGGAAAAAGGGAAGTTCAGGCTGGTGAAAGGGTTGGGGTCCCTGCAGGGTGTCAGGCAGCCTAGCAGGAGGGGGTGAGCCAAGAGTCTACCTGGTGCATTGTCCGCCTGGTGCAAGGCTTCCTGGGAATGGCAGCCAGCCCTGCGAAGAAGAGCCTGCCACCCCAGCTTGGCCCCTACCCGGAGCTGCCACGTCTATGGGGCTTACCTGGCACACACACCCTCTGCACACACACTCTCAACATCTCTCCCTCGCTTTCACTTCCGTGAATACTGGGACTCTTCTGGGCCCAGCCCTTCCTTAACTGTGATTGGACCTTGATCTTGGCACCTCCTTTCACGCTCCCTGCTAGCTTCAGCAGCCTGGGTCTGCCTGCCTACCCCTCTTCCAGCAGGTCTCAGACACCTTGCCAGCACCCCCACCCCGCCCCACTCCCCACCATGACATGTCCACTCCCCACCCCAACTAATTTCCTGATGTTACTGTTTCTTCGATTTTTTTAATTTATTTTATTTTTTTAAAATTTTATTTATTTATTTGAGAGAGAAAGAATGAGAGACAGAGAGCATGAGAGGGAAGAGGATCAGAGGGAGAAGCAGACTCCCCGCTGAGCAGGGAGCCCGATGCGGGACTCGATCCTGGGACTCCAGGATCATGACCTGAGCTGAAGGCAGTCGCTTAACCAACTGAGCCACCCAGGCGCGCTCTTCGATTTTTTTTTTAATGCAATATCTCAAACACACTGAAAAATGTAGACTATAATATACTAAATCTCTTAGGCATAACCACCAGCTCTGTCCATCTTAACAGTTTGTCACATTTATTTCAAAATTTTTTAAGAACCAAAATATTACAAATAAAAAAGAAGCCCCACTTCTTGACCTCTCCCCTCCTTCTTACCCCATGGGTAACCATGTTGTTGAATTTGATGTTTATCATTCCTGTGCAAGGTATTTTTTTTCTTTGGATTTTTTTCTTCTTTGGTTTTTACAAATATGAATTCTGCATGTCTCTTTGCATTTGTCTGAATGTAACTTCATTTTGAGAATGTGAGTGCTTCAATGTGTCCAAGTCACAAAAAGTGCCCACCAGGGGCACCTGGCTGGTTCTGTCCATATAGCATGTGGCTCTTGATTTCAGGGTTGTAGCCCCACGTTGGGTGTAGAGATTACTTAAAAAAAAAAAATCTTTTTAAAAAAAGTGCCCACCAGTTTCTCCTCTATCTGGAGAGTTCATAAAGGATAATTTTTGGTCTCAACTAACTCCATGAAACCAAGCATCCCTCATTCTGTCCCTTGCTGTGCATGGACCACCCTCCATCCCAGTCTGGAGACCAGGAGACCCCTGGGAATCCCTTCACCCAGTGGTCTGATCTCAGGAGGCAAGATGTAGCCTCTTGATTCCTTGTCCCTCAGCCAAGCTTCTCCACACTCTGACATTCAGGGACCTCACTCAGAGCTCCCAGCTCACTGAAGCCCAGGTCACTGGGCTTGACCTGCTGCTGCTGCCTGACCTGCCAACTGAGTGAGTCCAATGGCTGGCTGGCCTTGAAGCCAGCTAGGAGGCTGACCCCCTACCAGTGCCATCCAAGGCTCTGGATGTCTCATGTTGGATCACTTAGACTTCAGCCAGAGGGAATATGGGCTCTGCCACAGTCCAGAGCTCCAGCCTCTGCTCTTTGGTTCCTGCCCCCTCAAGGCACATGTCCCATCACTCTTATAGGCCCCGCCACTGAGGCTCCAGTCCCTGAGTCCAACAGCCCAATTCCTGATCCTGCTGAGGGCTCATTTCCCCCTTCCCTCCCTCATCAATCTTGGATCTACCTCGTAAAAGGCCTCAGAAAAGATAAGGGGGTGGAATTTTGGGACTAGACAATTGTTCCAGCCTTCCTTTACTCATCCATCTCTATGCTCACTGTTGTGAGCTGCCCTTCCCCCATTCTCACCATCTAAACTTTAACCATCTTTTATGGCTTTAGTTCAAGTGTCACCTCTGCCAGGAATATAGTCTTCAGCCCACTCTACTGAGGTAGCTTTCTTTCTTTTCCTTAAACCCTACACCAGTATGTTTTTTCCCTCACTCCTGACATTTGTCACACTTTGATATACAGGTGTGTGGGCGCTCATTTTTCCTCCCAGCCTCATGAACCGCATCAGGGCATTCCTGCCTGTGTCCCAGAGTCTGTCACAGTGCCTGGTACTACACAACAGGTGCTGGACAAAGGTTGCGGAATAGAACTGGAAACCAGAAGCATCCCCCCACCCCCATCCTGAGTCCTGGAGGTTCTAAGCCATCACCCTTCACCTGTGAGGATGGCACTTCTGAGCTACAAGTGTTCAGTGACTTATTCCCTCTGTCTCTTTTTTGGCTTTGTCTTATAATGGAACCTCTTCGATAGGTTCAGGTTCTAAAATGATCAAGAATCTGCTCTTATTTCAGAGCAGAAAAGTCCTGGCTTTCAATGTTTGAGCCCTGGAACCACAGATGAAAAGGCTCTGGGGTCCTCCCCACTGTCACCCCTCTGGCCTGGAGGCCCCTGACTCAGTTCCGTACACTGGGGTCATTTCTCTTTTCCAACTCCCTGGGGGAGGTAGAAGTGGCCCTGTTGCCTAAGGAAAGCAAGGAGCAGCCCTTCCTCCCTCCTTCTTTCCTCAATGAAGGAAGTCATGGTTAGGAGCCTGCCGAGGAAGCTGAAGGAGAGGGACTTGGGTGGACATTCTGAGCAGGCCAGCAGGAGATTGCCAGGATAGGGGACATCTGGGACCTGGCTCCCTTTTGGGCTTCATCTTAACTTCTGCGTCACTGGAAGTAGTCCAAGAGCAAGGGCTACCCATTGCAACCCTATCCTATTTCCAGCCTTCTTATTTAAAGCTATAGGTCTATAAGGGGTATCTGATTTCTCTGTGTGGTAATGAAAATGTCCTAAAATTGATCGTGGTGCTGGTTGCACAAATCTCTGAATAATACTAAAAGCCACTGAATTGTACAGTTTAAATTGGTAAATTATATAGTATGCGTCTAGTGTGGTCAGGTTGCTATACCAAAATACCATAAACTGGGTGGCTTATAAACAACAGAAGTTTATTTCCCACAGTTCCGGAGGCTGGGAAGTTCAAGATCAGGATAACAGCTGATTTAGTGTCTGGCAAGAGCCCACTTCCTGATTCATAGATGGTGCCTTCTCACTGTGTCCTCAGAGGGGCAAGCTGGCTCTCTGCCTGCAGTCTCTTTTATAAGGGTACTCATCCTGTTCAGGAAGGCTCCACCCTTATGACATAATCCTCTCCCAAAGGCCCCACCTCCTAATACTATCACCTTGGAAGTTAGGATTTTTTTTTCTAAAGATTTTATTTATTTATTTGACAGAGAGAGACACAGCGAGAGAGGGAACACAAGTAGGGGGAGCGGGAGAGGGAGAAGCAGGCTCCCCGCTGAGCAGGGAGCCCTATGCGTGGCTCAATCCCAGGACCCTGGGATCATGACCTGAGCCAAAGGCAGCCGCTTAACGACTGAGCCACCCAGGTGCCCCAAAAGTTAGGATTTTAATATGAATTTTGAGGGGACACAAACTTTCAGCCTTTAGCGGTATGTGAATTATATCTCAATAAAGCTCTTAAAAAACCACAATAGGGGCACCTGGGTGGCTCAGTTAGTTAAGCGTCAGACTCTTGGTTTCAGCTCAGGTCATGATCTCAGGGTCCTGGGATCCAGTCCCGTGTCAGGCTCCCCACTCATTGTGGAGTCTGCTTGTCCTTCTCCCTCCCCCTCTGTTCCTCCCTTCACTCTCTCTCTCTCTCTCAAATAAATAGAATCTTAAAAAAATAATAAAAAAGGAAAAGGAAAAAACACAATAAAAAACTACAGATCTATTAGAATGGCTAAAACGAACTATGTGATAAGCCTATAGCTGTCTACAGCAGTATCAGTCATAAAAAGAAAAACCAGAAGCACCTTAAATGTTTAAAAACAGGGAAGTGGTTACACAGACCATAGAATAGTAAATATGCTGCCATTAAAAATTATCACAATGAGGAGCACCTGGGTGGCTCAGTGGGTTGAGCGTCTGACTCTTGGTTTCGGCTCAGGTCATGATCTTGGAGTCGTGGGATCCAGCTCTGTACTCAGTGTGGAGTGGGCCAGTCTCTCTCCCTACCTCTTCCCACCCCCTGCCCCCGCCATGGGCACACTTTCTCTTGATAAATAAAATCTAAAAAAAAAAAAAAATAATCATGATGAAGACTGTGAGCCAGCAGAAAATGCTTATGATTTGAAAATAAAGGGAAAGATCTTCCTTCTCTTGTTTTCCCTTTACTTCTGGAATAATTCAGTCCTAAAGGTGAGGCAGAACAAGTTAGGCAATGTGCCCATGGGGGTGGGAGGGAGTCCCAGAGAAGGGTGTCAGAGCCCAGGAGGAGTGAGGAAGGGCCCAGAATGGTCAGAGCCTGAGTAGAAGGTATCCATGAGGGGAGGGTGGTGCTGAGATGGAATGTTATTTACAAGGGGAGTGATCAAATAAGCATAAGTAAGGCCAGATTTAACAGAAGGGCTTTGGAGGGGCGCCTGGGTGGCTCAGTTGGTTAAGCGACTGCCTTCGGCTCAGGTCATGATCCTGGAGTCCCTGGATCGAGTCCCTGGATCGAGTCCCGCATCGAGTCCCGCATCGGGCTCCCTGCTCGGCAGGGAGTCTGCTTCTCCCTCTGACCCTCCCCTCTCTCATGTGCTCTCTCTCATTCTCTCTCTCTCAAATAAATAAATAAAATCTTTAAAAAAAAAAAAAAAAGAATAACCAAAGGGGTGCCTGGCTGGCTCAGTCAGGGGAGCATGCGACTCTTGATCTCAGGCTTCTAAGTTTGAGCCCCATGTTGGTTGTAGAGATTACCTAAAAATAAAACCTTAAAAAAAGAAAAAAGAAGAACAATGTTTGTAAGGCCTCCCTGAAAGATGCTGGGAGTCCCATTTGCATTGGGAGCCCCGAGGAGGGAGAGGACTGGAAAGCATTCAGCGTCTACAGAACATGGATGGCTGGTGGGCCGAGCTTTAGGGCTCAATCATGGGAGAGGGGGACCTGGTCTGAAACAGTATGGGGCAGTTAGACTCCAGGAAAACCTCCAAAAGCCTCCAGACGGTGTGTGGAGGGACGTGATGGCCCCCTCAGAGGGGAAGAGAGGGGGCATTGAGCCTCGCGGCCATCGCTGATCTTTGTCGAAAGGCCCTGGAGGATAGACACCCCAGTAGCTCTAGCCCAGGCTGGGCAGAGCCCCGGACACGGTCACTGCTGCTTCAGCCTTACATCCTCATCTGGGCTGCCGGGCTGAGCAGGGCCCCTGGAGCCAGTCCCAATCTGTTTCCTTCTATTCTTCGACAGGAAGCTCCTGGAGAGCCAGACCCCACCCCCCACCCCGCCCCAGCACTCCCTCTCTTCTCCACTATGGACAGAGCCACCGTGGAGCGGCTGCCTGTCCGCTACAGACCCGGCTGACATGGGCACCGTCGGAGCAACGCCATTGTGCTGGGCCATCCTTGGCTTCCTCCTACTCCAAGGTAAGAGGCACTTGCCTCTCTGCTTCAGCAGCTCCTCTCCCGCAGCTGCTAGTCCTGGGTGCCTGTCCGTCCTTCACCATGGACGAGGCATATGCTCTCCATCCAGGCCCGTGCCCAAGGGAAATTCCAGAGCCTTCTCATGAAGGGACCCAGTTGAATTGGGGGTGAGGGGGGTCATTACTGAGTGAAGGTAAAGTCGAGATGTGGTTAAACCCTTTTGTGGGAAAATTGCCAGGGTGAACCGCGGTCCCCACAGAGGCTGGCCTCCTGAAATATGGGGAAGTGACTCTCTTGGCATGAGACTGAGGCCAGAAAGCTCCTTCCAGGGTGTTCTAGCACAAAACTGTCTGCACCTTGGGCTTTACAGGTGATCCTTATTCTTCTTTCACATGAGGAGTAACAGCTTGGGAATTCCAAATGTTGACTTGAAGCTCCAATCACAGCCAGAGGGACTCAGGTTAGATACAAAGAACTGTTTATCAGAGAGGATGTACACAGCACCCTCGCCCGGTGGGGGGCTGGGTGAGAAGACACCCAGAGGAGATGACTGGAAATAACACCTCTGAGACTGGACTCTGCTAGCTGATGAAGTGTGAAGCCGCTCAGAAGGGGTCCTCTAATTAGGGAGCAGTTGCTGGGAACCATGAGAAATCCAGGAGATTCTGACTCACAGGGCAGCAACTTCCCTTTGGTCATCCCTTCCCCACCCCCACCTCACTCTCCAGCAGTCCTCTGTTGGAGACTTATGAGCCTGCCCTCATGGCAGCAGCAAAGAGTGCAAAATGCTTGGACGGGGAGAGAGGGTGGCTCTCCCCTGGTGTGTGTGGGGGGGGGCGGCGCTAGACTCTTGTAGAAACCACAGGAATGGCAGAGGAGATTAAAAGGCGAGACTCGTGAGAGGGCACTGTCCAGGCAAGCAGCAGGGCTTGAAATGCCCTGGGTAAACTCTGCATAAGCCATGCTCACCCCTTGCCCTGCGAGTTTCCTCATCTATCATCGCAAAATCTCAGCACACTTACTATCCTCCTTGAGGAACCCTTTTGAAGCTAATCAGGCCCACAAGGAGACTTGACTTGGATACACAGAAACTTGGAGGATTGGAGAGAATGGCGCAAAAATAAAAATGTCTAGCATATATTGAGCGTGGACTGTCTGTCAGGCATGGGGTTAAGCGCTTTATATGAATTTTCTTATCCACACAAGCACTTATGAGGTATGAAAGCCATTTGCATTTTATTTATTTATTTTTTAAAGATTTTATTTATTTATTTGAGAGAGAGAGTGAGAGACAGAGAGCATGAGAGGGAAGAGGGTCAGAGGGAGAAGCAGACCCCCCCGCTGAGCAGGGAGCCCGATGCGGGACTCGATCCCAGGACTCCAGGATCGTGACCTGAGCGGAAGGCAGTCGCTCAACCAACTGAGCCACCCAGGCGCCCGCCATTTGCATTTTAAAGAAGGGGCCCAGGTCAGAGAGAAAGCGGTCGAGTCTGGACTTAAACTCACACCTGTCAGACTCCAAAATCTGTGATTTTTTTAACTGCTAAGTTATGCTACTGAGGAAAATAGGGGACGGGGGTGGTGGTGAGGGAGAAAGGAGAAGCTGGAAGGTCATGAAGCAGGTAGGGATTAGGGAGGAGAGGCAGGAAAATCAGAATCTCTGTGGCCGGGGTTGTGGGGTTCTTGGGCTGTCTGCAGGCCCAGTGGTCAGAGATACCCTGGCCTGCAGAAACAGATGTTCCTGAAATCTCTCCCCTACTCACAGAGGAATCCACTGGTGACAGAAAGTTCTGGTAGGGGGACAGGGCCAGAAGACAGAGAACAGGGTACTGGCACTTGGAGCCTGTGACTTTGGAACTCCTTCCGAGACCCTAATTTTGTTTCCACATCTGCAGGAAGGCAGTGCACTGTGGCTACTTGCTAAAAGCTAACGTTACAACCTGACAGAGCGCAGATGGTACCTAGGACACGCTTGATCAGTAACTGCCGGGTGTTTTCAGGCTGTGCCTTGAAAGGTGTTCTTCCAGGGTCATTTACAGCTGGGCAGAGTTCTCTCTAGCCTCGGGCACCTACAAGTGTTAATCTCCCTCTGATGTCCCCACCCAAACCGGGGGTGGGGCTACCAGAGACTGGTGACCTGGAAAAACACAGCCAGGGTTTGGGCAAGCTTGGGTTTGGAAACCATTAAACCCACACCATCCAAAGTGATAGCCCCATGGAGGAAGGCAGTGGCTAAGGAAAATAAACAGAGTGGCAGGCTGGGAAGGCCCTGGCTGCGGCCACCTCGGCTCACCCAGGCCCAGGCTTGGGACTTCCCTGTGGACGGGGGCCTGGGAGGCCGAAGGCCAGGCCAGAGGCTGCGGTCCCAGCCGTGGCAGAGGGACGGGAACCCAGCTGGGCGGCTCCACTTCCCCACGTTGTTTTCCTTTCACATTGTTCACAGGTTTCAAGAATGATTTCATTGTGGAAAATGAGCAAACACAACCTGACCTTTCAGGTCCCACACACACAGGGGACACACAGAGGGGCACACAAGCACACGTACACATGGACCCAGAGGCCCACAGGCGTACACGTGTCCATACAAAAAAGCCAATGAGGGCTTCTGACTGGGGCCTCCTGGTAACTGGCTCCTCCCTGGGTTTGGCTAACAACGGGCCATTTCTGAAGTAGCCTCTGCCTATGAAAGTAAAATTGGCCACATGTTCTAGAGCTTTCCTGCCCCCTATATATACCTCAGACTCGCTTCTTGTGTGCACCCCTCCTTCTAGCTGGGGGGTGGGGCGGGCAGAGAGACAGCCCAGATACCAACCCCAATCCCTAACCTCATTTTATTCACCACATCTTTCCATCCCTTTCCCTTGGGGGCAGGACCAAGATGACAATATTCACAGGGAGAAATGGATGGCTCAATGGTAGGGTAGCAAGAACCTGAAGTCCTAGGTCCTTATCTAGATGTCACAGGTCACTGGCCCTCTGTCCTTGGACAAATCACTAGTTTGAAATAACCTTCCCCTGACCTCCTATCAGCTTGGCATAAAACCCATGTGGGATTAAAGAGACAGGAAAGGACTCTGGGACACTGAACCATGAGGTGGTGGTGATGGTGCTATTGAGTTGTGGGTGGTTTCAGAGGAAGCTAGCCCTGTGAGCCAGAGCCACGTCCTGCAGCCCTCTGCCAAGTGTGTCTGCCTTCCAGCACGGAGGGCTTGGAAAGCCTGGGTTCTTCTGTGGGCTCTGTGCTGGGCAAGAGACTCACCAAGTGAGTCAAAGTCTTCTGCTCTCTCTTGCAGGCCACCACTCCCAGCCCACTACAATGCAGACATCTCGCCCTCAGGGTAAGATCAAACACACGGGGCCTACTCTGGCATTTAGGCCTGGCAGCTTAGGAAGGGCAAGAGGAGCACAGAGCTCAGGTCACGGGGGCCGGGGCCAGAGGTCTCAGGACATCGAAGGCTGAGTCCAGCTTGACCCAGGCTAATGAGCCTCAGAAGAGGACAGAGATAAATGGCTGGTGGGGGCGGGGGGGGGGGGCAGGGAGAAAGACTAGAAAACTCAGGCTATAGGGAAGAAGAGAGGGAGACAGAGCTATACGTAGCAGTGACCCTCAGCCTCAGATGATTTATTTCAGGAGCCTTCAGCCATCAAAGTCTAACCACAAAGCTACTTTCTTCCAACATAGGTGAGTGAGTGTGGCTGCGGAGGGGCAGGTCCCTGTCCCCGCCCGGCCCCCTGCCCAGCCCTTCAGATCTGCTTGGAGCCCAAGGGTTCTCAGGTGGGCAAGGGACTGTGGTGTCACCCAGCCTGCCCCCTCCAACCTCCCCTTGCCTCTGTCCTTGCAGGAGACAGCCCTTCCTCAGAGCCCAGCAGCCCAAGCCCTCTGGCCAGCACTGGGACCCCAGGTACTCTGCTGCTCAGATCCAGATGCCCTCTGGGGAGGGCCCAGTGAGGAAGCAGACACAGTTGCTGCCCTACAGAAGAATACAGACTGGTGGGGGAACAGACAAGTAAACAGGACCGTATGTTGCCAACTACAAAGCAGTGGGAAAGGGCTGTGATGAGCATAAGCAGAAAGGGCTGCAAGGGCCAAGACAGACACAGACGTAGGCCGCTTCAGACTCAGGAGCCTGGGAAGACATGCTAGAGTGAGTGACCTTGGAAGCTGAGGCCCAAGAGGGAGTTAACCAGATGAGGAGTGTGGGGTGGAGGGTGGGAGGGAGACCTTTTCCAGGCAGAGGCCTTTATAGGTAAAGGCCCAAAGTTAGAAGAGAGGATGGCTCCTTCTGGAACTGAAAGCAGTAAAGAAAAGGAAGATTTTGGACTAAAGAGGCCCCCTCGTACAGGCTGGCTGAGGCCCTGAGCAGGCCTACCCATGCTTCCTAATCCACAGCAGCTCCAGAGAAGGCCTCACAGGTCCTCATGGTAGCCAGGAAACCCGTGACACCGAGCACCAGTACTGTGGATGGTCACTCCCAGTCCCCGCTGGGCCTGACTCAGTCCCAGACACAGAAGTACACAGCAGGACTTGGTGAGTACCTGGGGCTGAGGGTCAAGAGCATGGGGTCATGTCTGGTTGGGGTCCTTCTCCACCTCCTCAGAAGACCCAGGATCTGCCCCACAAGGAGGCCTCACAGGGCCAGGATCCACATCAGTGGCAGCCTGATTTGGGGATGAGAGAGGTTTGGTGGGAGGTAGAGACACAGCCTTGGGCCTGGTCACAATGAAGGCAAAAGGAGCCTGGATGGACTCGGGACTGATAAAGGCATGGAGGGGAAAGGGAGAGGTAGAACTCAAAATGATGGCAAGGGAGGCAAAAGGCGTTTGGCCAGGGCCACACACTCTTTGGGGCAGGTTGACCTTCACATGCCAATGTGGGGCAAGAGCTGGGAGGGGGTGGACCTGCTGGTTCATGGCATATAGGCCCAGCACAGCAGCCTGACCGTTTCTCTCATCCTACCCCTTGGCTCTGGGAATTTTTTATACTCACAGACTTATTTGGCAGTGCAGGGATGGATAAGGAAACGGACAGCGATCAGACCTGCAGTACAATGAGTGGAAGAGGGGGTGCCTGGCTGGCTCAGTCGCTGGAGCTGTGACCCTTGATCTCAGGGTTACAAGTTCAAGCCCCATGTTGGGTGTAAAGATTACTTAAAAATAAAAGCTTAAAAAAAAAAAAAGAGCTGAAGAGGGGAAGAGATGGGTGATAGTACTACTTTTTAAGAGGGCCAGAAACTTGTGTCCCTTAACTGGCAGCCTGCCTCATTAAATCGGTGCCTGGGGATAAACATCCAGTGAGCTTTTCTCCACCCACTTAAACCTTTGGCAAAAACACAGATTGCTCTACATTGCCCAGCCTGGCTCCCTATCTCTGGAGCATAAGTGGGCCCCAAGGGGATGGTGGGAAGAGATTAACGGTTGCAGGGGGGCCATCTTGAATTTCTGGAGTCCCCTGGAGCTAGTAACATGAGCAACCAGCAATGCCGTTCACCTGATCCCACATTACCCAGTTCCGACCTCCATCCTCATGAGATCTGGTCTGAGTGGCAAGGAGGAAGTCTTTTTTGTAGGGCATGAGCTCCTTCTGAGTTCTTTACCTGGGGAAGTGGGAGGGGAGCTAGCTTTCTCTCTCTCTGGTGGGCCATCCCAGTCCCGTCACTGATGCACCCATCCCCACTCCATTTCAGACACTTCTCAAAATATTACTCCCATATCAACCACCATGAGTCTGAGGACAAGAGAAGACTCTTCCATCCTGCCCAGCCCCACATCAGAGACGGTGCTCACTGTGGCTGCATTTGGTAAGAGGGAGAAGGTGGGAAGAGTGGTAGAACCAAGAACTAACTTGGACTCTGGATCTGGAAACACAAGTTTAAATCCCACCTATTTGTTCTAGGAGGGCTTGGCTGATGAAGAAGGCCCTGGTAGGAAGGAGCCTCCACTGGCCCTCCAGTCAGCTCTTCTGGGCTCTGCTGGGTTCCATGTTCTTATGGGAGGGTGAGGCAGGGCTGTGGAGCTCGCTCTGGGCAGGGGTAGTGGGCTGAGAGCTCATTCATTCAGCAGAGAAGGGGAATTCACTTTGCTCTCAGAGCCTATCTACACAGCACTTTGCTGGGAGGGGAATTTGGACTCCTGTTGCCCCCTTTTGACCCTCCTTTGCCTCACCTTTACCCTGTCCTTTTCCCTGTTCAGGTGTTATCAGCTTCATTGTCATCCTGGTGGTTGTGGTGATCGTCCTAGTCAGTGTGGTCAGTCTAAGGTTTAAGTGTCGGAAGAACAAAGAGTCTGAAGGTACATGCCCTGCCACTCAGGGCCCCCCTTTGCCCCTCTTTGCTAAGAGACCAAGAGCTACATTTGGAGTTTAGGAAAAGAATGGCACATAAGCACCACTGATGAGACAGAAGGGCAGTCCACTTGGGTGGGCTTCTGAGTTACAGCATGTGACCCCCAATTTGTGCCTTTGAATATTTTACAGATCCCCAGAAACCTGGGAGTCCGGGGCTATCTGAAAGGTAAGATTGTCAGAGGTGTAAGGGAGGAATCATCTATCTGACCTCTCAGTCCCCCACTCCAAGAGAGAACTGATACTTCCTGGAGCGCCTGTGTGATTCAGTCAGTTGGGCATCCAGCTCTTGGTTTCAGCTCAGGTCGTGGTCTCAGGGTCGTGAGATCAAACCCCATGTCAGGCTCTGCATTCAGTGAGGAGTCTGCTTGAGATTCTCTCCCTCTCCCTCTATCCCTCCCCCTGCTCTCTCTCTAACATAAATAAATAAAATCTTAAAAAAAAAAAAAAAGAACTGATACTTCCAACCTTCTGCACATATGCTCCCACAAGCATGCATGGAATCTTGACAGCCACCACTGAGGCCAGGACTAGGGATGGGCAGGACAGGGACGACCCTAAAATGAAACAATCAGGAGACAGGAGATGAACTGGAACTCTTCAGCCTGTGGGCTAAGCCTCTATAACTCCCTCATGAAAAATGTAGGAATTCAGATTCTAATATACCCCGCTTTTTAAAAAAATGTTATTGATTTATTTTAGAGAAAGAGAGAGAGGAGGGGAGAGGGGCAGAGGAAGAGGGAGAGAGAAACTTAAGCAGACTCCACACTGAGCTCAGAGCCCGACGCAGGGCTGGATCTCATGACCCTGAGATCACAACCTGAGCTGAAACCAAGAGTCGGGCGCTTAACCAACTGAGCCATCCAGGCGCCCCTCTAATATACCCTTTAAATAAGAAAATATTTAAGGAACATCTTGTATGTGCCAGGCACTATGGCAGGTATTTTATAATATTATCTCAAATCCTTACAGCAATTCCTCAAGGCAGATACACTGCATTCTGTACATTTGAACAAATTGAGACTTGGAGAGGTTGTAACTTGGTCAAGATCACGCAAGTAGCAAGTAGAAAAACTAAGATTTATATACAAGTTTTTTAGGCTTCCAAGCACACTCCCATTTCATTAGGGTCCACCACCAAAATACAGGTTTATTGAAACAAAGGTGGAAGTTCCAACACTTAACCCCACAGCTGCCTGACCACCCCATTGCCCTCCTCCTCCTCCATTTTACAACCCATGTTCCTTTCTTACCCCCAGCTGCTCTACAGCCAATGGAGAGAAAGACAGCATCACCCTGATCTCCATGAAGAATATCAACATGAATAACAGCAAAGGATGCCCCACAGCAGAGAAGGTACATTTTTCCTGGTTCCTTCCTCCCTTCTCTCTCCTTTTCTTACCTTCAGGTTCTAGTTCCTTAACCAGAAAGGAGATACTTTCAGAGATGCAGGCTCTGCTCTCCTCTTCCCTAACCCGCCACTCCCGAGAAGTCACCCTTTTTCATGATGTATTTATTTTGCAGGTTCTTTAGAAGCAATGTTGGGTCCCCATGGGTCAAAGGATGACGCAGCTGCCCTATGTCTGTAAAGAGGAAGGCGATGGAAGTGGTAGAGGCACGAACCACATATAAATTATTTTATTATTTCACACTTACTCCAAGATCTAAAAGGACACTGGCATTCCTCCAGATCTAGGAGCAAGCTGCCAGTATGAGAGACTCTTTCCCATATGGGCAGCCACTCTGGAAACACAGCCTGCTCCTCCCACCTGCTCACCGTCACAGGAAGGGGGAGTCTGGAGAGCAAGAGCAAGGAAAATGACAAAGTGGAGTGGCCTTTGCTACTTTGCATTAAAATTATTTTCTGGCCGACGGTCTAATTTCTTTTAAGGTCTGTGCTCTCGTGCGTGTTTGTTAACGGTGCTCTAGCAGCTGCGGGGTCTCCTTTCCTGGGCAAGGTATGGATCCAAGTTTCTGCCCCTGTGGGGAGCTCTCCGAGCAACCTGCGAGGTAGACTGAACATTTTGTCAGGTCTGCCTCAGTTCCCCCGGATTATTAAGGAGGAATGAGGTCCTGAGGGACTAATCGCTTCAAGAGAGGAGAGAGAAAGGGAGCTGGAAACAGTGACCATTCGTCACCAGTAAAGACGTGTTGAACCTGGAGAGTGAGAACATGAGAGGCACAGCGCATTCTGACTAGGGAAGTCCAGCAGGGAGAGCTGAGTAATATGAGGGCAGATGTCCTCTGCCTGCCTCAGGGTAGACATGCCTCGCTTTGGTCCTAGCTATTGGAATAACACCGGGGAGGTCTGGAACAGGGGTAGGTCTGTGACTTCATAAGCCAAAACCCACCCCCTTTACCCCATACAGCTGTAATCTTTGTGTCCTAGAAAGAGAATAAAGGGTGACAAACACTCTTAAGTCTTTTAAAGGGAAGGAGGAAAAGCAGTTATTCATTTTCTTAGAAATCTCCACCATGACACTGGTTTGGAAATGAATCTTGGTTGGGGAAAATTCAGTGGAAGAGTCACCTGTGTGTGTCTGCACAGAGGGGTTAACTTTATAAGTATCTGCTAGTTGGCAGTTCAGATTACAAGGAGCTTACACATTCGGAACAACGTGCAACAATATGCTATTTGCTTCTGGATTTAGACTCTGCGAGATGATCTGAGAGAGAAAGCCTGGAACAATTTCTTTGCAACTATTCAAGCGGACTGAAGAAACCTATTGGATTCTAAAATCTTCTAGGACAAGGCTTGAAATCTAGTCACCTCTGTAGCTATTTGGTACATGGTGCCCAGCACATCGACGGTCATAAAAACTGGCTCTTGAGGGCAGGAATTGTCATCACAGGCTGAGCTGTGCAGCTGGGCAAAATCACTCCCCAGCTCCCAGCCTGTTTTCTTACTTTTAAAGCAAGGTGGCTGGACTATTTGGTCTTCACTATCTTTTCTGGTTCTTATATTCTACAGTTCTATAAACTCTAGATGTAAGAAAAAATGAACACAATCTTTTGAGTAGAGATCACCCTGGGTGGAAGCCAGAGACAAGTCTTAGGTGAGTCTGGGCAAGTCTTCTACATTCTCTGGACTTAAGATTTCCCTGTGTCTTGGGGCGCCTGGGTGGCTCAGTCGTTAAGTGTCTGCCTTCGGCTCAGGTCATGATCCCAGTGTCCTGGGATCAAGCCCCACATCGGGCTCCCTGCTCCGCGGGAAGCCTACTTCTCCCTCCCCCACTCCCCCTGCTTGTGTTCCCACTCTTGCTGTCTCTCTCTCTGTCATCTTTAAAAAAAAAAAAAAAAAGATTTCCCTGTGTCTTGAGGGAAGAATGATTCCTAACTGGCCTTTGGTAGCTACTTGGTAGGTAAAATGGAATAGTAAATGTGGAGACATGTGGGAAGCAGAAGTACTAGTTGGCAATTGCAGCAGACAATGTGGAGTATCACCACCCAGGTCTCACTTCAAGGTCAACGCGCTGTTTCCCCAGCTGTTAGGAGTGTTGGCTGCTCAAAATTAAAAAAAAAAAAAAAGGAGCATTGGCTGCTGAGGGCTCATAGCTGGCTGATGACTGGTTGATGGGGGTGGGATAAAGACCTAGACCTCTTGCCTCAATTTCCCCCTCTGTCCAATCCGGCTTCCCTTACTCCTCACAGCTCTTGTTCCCAGGAGCACTCACCAATAAACCCTCAGCACGCAAATCTCAGAGTCTCAGAGTCTATTTCCAACCTATGACAGCAATACTACAGCATTTTAAAAAATACTACAGCATTTTAAAAAATAATTTATTTGGGGAGAGGGGCAGAGGGAGAGGGAAAAGCAGGCTCCCTGCTGAGCAGGGAGCTCAATCCCAGGACCCTGGGATCATGACCTGAGCCAAAGGCAAATGCTTAACCAACTGAGTCACCCAGGTGCCCCTAAAATATGACAGCATTTTTAAAAATAACTCAGAGATATTTATTTAAGCCACACTGCAAAAAGCACGACTTCCTAGCCAGTTCCAGCACACACAAAAAAATCCATCATTGTGATAGAACTCTCCAGGTGACATAACAATGTCTAGAAGTACTAGATTCTGTTTGAATTGTTGTTGTTATTCTGGCTGCCATGGGCACTTCATTCAGCTGCTTATCATACTGGACAAATTAGGTCAAGAACATGAGGTTCACTCTAGGTAACTCAGTTGATGTCTCCATTCTAAGACAAACTTCCCCCTGACTCTGGACAATGTCCTGCAGATATGAGCTGTTAGTCATAAGGTATTTATATGCGGGGGAAAGGGTGTGAACTGGTATGAATATGAGATTGGATGGCTTTTACCCAGAAACCGACATTGCAGTTCTTCATTAGCCAGGTTGCTTTTCCTGTTGCTAAATAGCTTTCCTTTGAGAAGGGGGCAAGGATGAATTCACTTAATTCTCTAGCAAACTGCTTTAGAAGGAGTTCTGCTAGAGGATCCTACTATATATGCAAATACAAGAACCCACCTCTGATAGGAAATCCGAGTGCAGCCTTCTGCAGCCCCTGCAACTTCCCTGAGACAGTATCTCTTCCTTGATGTCTAGACAACAGGATGGTGGCCATTTACAAGACAGCTTCCTCCCTATTCTAACACAGGACTAGATGGCCCCAAAGCAGGAACAGGTGGTGGGGTGGGGTGGTTACTGTAAAGGGTCCTTCTTTTGCTTCTTTCCCCATCTTATAGGAGGGCAACCAACAAACCAGCTCAGGCACACAGGCCCAGTTGGACAGAGGGAACATTTACTCAGTATCTTTCTTCCAGGGATAAATGGGGCAGTATCTCAATCATATAGGGCACAAGGCAAACCTCAGTATCACCAGCAAAAATTCACTACAGTTCAACAAATATTTCTAAAAGTAGAGAAAACTGATAGAAATCAGAGGCCAGCTCTCAGTAAAATGATTTAGCAGATGAAGGATCATTGCAGGCCCCTTGGCCTAGTACATGCATATAATTTCCTAAAGCCAGGCTAGTACTAATCAATTCAATTTGAATCTGTTGGACAACATCGTGTGGCTCTGCTCAGCGGTCTCCTTCTGGATTTGTGGACGTCCTTTATCACCTCTTTGAACTTCTTTCTATACCTACGTCCTTCTCCTTGAGAACCACCTCAGAGTTCCCAAATTCTCTTCCCTTATTTCCTTCCCAGTTGCTTCCTCACTCCTCCTGCTGGTTACTTTCCCCGGGCACCTCCATCCTGAACCTTCTGAGCCCAAAGCTTCCTCTTTTAACAGACACAGAGACTGAATTTGATAGTGGGAATTGTTTTGTTGAGTGGTTGGTGTGCTTAAGCCAAAACTGGCACAGAAGTGTTCTAAATGTTGAGGTTTGGAGTTCTAAGTTAGTCTTAGTGCTACAGTCATAGAAACATTCATCTAGTAGTGTTAATTCAGGTGTAAATGAGCTAAAGGGTATGTTTGCTGGCAATATCTGACAAGGTTACCATGCTAAGCCATTTTTTACTGATTTAGGACTAAATGAGTCTTAAGAAAAAAAGTGGGGAGTGAGGTTTCAGAGGACAATGGAAAAGGTTTGTTGAGGTACCAGACATTTCCAAAAGGCTGCAACTTCCCAAATCTTGTTCAGCATTCTTGAACCTGGACTCTACTCCTAAGTAGCCCCATAATTCACAGTACCCCTTCTCAATCCAATTACTCCCCACAGTGCTCTAGCACCCCCACTATCAATCAGATACCTCTCACTTCATAGCACTCTGACATTTCTGAGTACCTCCAGACCTTAGCCCTGTGCCCCTAGACTCTTAAGGCATACCCCGCCTTCCCCTGTCCATATTTTAGAGCAGTCTAGTTTCTCAAAACCAAATAAATTTCCTTCTTAAGTTTAATCACCTAATGTATATCCCTGATCAGGTCCCTTGTCTGCAAAGCACAAGTGGCTTCCTTAGCATACTGATGCTCATATATCCTAGAGCCACCACTAACTGCAGGGAAGGAATAAGAACTGCATACAACTGGAGGAGTTTACCCTATCAGTTTGTGTCTCCAGCTGATCATCTCCCAGTCCCCAAATGCCTAAGTAGCTGCTGCTTGGTATCATAGTTGGCATACTGATGTGTTCTTCCTGGGTAAGATCTCAATGAATTCTAAGTAATTTTTTGTTTTGGAATGAATTGATCATTTTTCACTTTTGAAACCTGATCTTTGGCCATCCCAATTCACCCGCAGGCACGAGTCAGTAAGGCACTATGAGAATTGCTTTTATTCTTTGCTAGGCCCCATGCAGACCTGAGTGGGAAAACGCAGGAATATTTTACTTTCCTTTTACTAATTCCGTAGGGCCTTCAGAAAACAAGCAAATGGGCCACGGAAACGAGTGGGGTGGAACAGAAGAGAAAAGTCTCAGAGGTGCCCTGGAGTAGGATGGGATGGATGAAGGATAAGGAACAGCAAAGATAGGGGCTTTAATGCTGGCTCCAACACCTGCCCCTTTCTTCTTTCTCTACCCCTAGACCCCAGAGGTCCCTCGAATGGTGCTGTGCCAAAGCAAACGCACGAAGAGGGGCATACCCAGACTGCCCTCTACATAAATCTACCTCACTTTTCTGTTTTCTTGGTTCTTAAAATCTCAGGATTGGGTTCACATCCCCAAAACCCGTCTCTCAATCTCCAGGACCAAACATACACTTTGCACAGAACGGGCATTAGCATATATTTTAAAAGGACATCCTTGAGATGAATAGTCATACTGTGATCCTCTAGTTTGCAAAACCTTTCCCAGGCAGGATTTCATCGCGCCTCCCTGAATGCCCCCAGTGTTAGGTGAGGCCGAAGCCACTATTCCCACGCTACAGACGAGTAAAAGTGTGGTCCGCAGTCGCCCAGCAGTCAACCAGCAGCAACAAACCTCCACAGACCTCACTTCCAAGGGTCGAGCCCCACACGCCCCTACAACTCCAACAGCCCCTCCCTCGGAGCCTGCCGGGAGTTGTAGTCCAATGTCCCGCGGCTCCTATGAGTTGGACTACAATGACCAGCATGCCCCGCGCTTCTCGCCCCGTCCCTTTCAGCCTCGGGCGCTGGGGAGGCTCCGCAGACCTGCTGATTGGGAACCGATATGGCTGCGACTCTGGGCAGCGGAGAGCGCTGGACCGAAGGTACCAGGTCCTTGCCGGAGGGTGGGACAGGGCAGAGTTGGGAGAGGGATGGAGCTCCTTGAGATTACTGAGGGCTGAGACCCTGGGCCTGAGGTGAAGGATGGAGGCCTATGAAGAGATGCTGAGCCTGAGTAGGGTTCCGAATTAGGTGGGGGACCGCCCAGGCAGGGGCCGGGATCTGAAAATCAGGAGCGCTGGCTCAAGCTAAGGAACTGGCTAGGAGCCCAGAGTACCCGTGATGACTTTTTTGCCTCCGGCCCCCAGCCCCGCCCCGTCTTGGCCCGTGCCCAGCTTAGGGCCCGCGGTGGTCAGGTCCCGCCTGTGCCAGGGTGGCTGGGAGGTCAGCAGGGTGATGCGGATTCCCACAGGTTGCTTTTCCGGCCCCTATCCTCGCTCCGCCCAAGTAGGCCGCCTGACTCTCAATCTCCGTTTGGTCCTGTTCCTGCAGCCCACATCAGGACCGATAGGCCGGCCTTTTCCATCCTGCAGTCAAGCAAAGAGTATTGATTGAATACCTATTATGTACCCTGCATTATGCTGATCGTGCAGTAGGGATCTGACAGACTTGGGCCCTTGAGATCACAAAACTCACAATCCATTGAGGGAGTTCGACAGGTAGACAGACAATTACGAAACAGAGCCACTAAGTCCTGAGCTACACAGCAAGGTCTTAGGTTTGGGAAGCACACTGACAGCCTGGGTGTCAGAGGAGGCCTCAGGAAGAAAGTGTGACATATGATGACATGAAGGATGCTTTGGAGTTAGTCAGGATGACTTAGAGGAAGAATGTTGTAAGCAGAGGGAACAGCATGTGCAAAGGCACAGAGAAAAGAGAAAGCATTGCTGATCTGAAAGGCATTTGGTGTGGCTAGAGCATAGGCTGCTAAAGAGCTCGTGGTGAGGGAGGAGGCTGCAGAGGCAGGCTGAGCCTATAAGAAATTTGGACAAGGAGCAGTGGGTAGTCACTAAGGGATTTTAGGCAGGAGAGAGACATTTTTAAAGCCTCTTCCAGATCCTCCAGACAGGACCTGAGTCTTCTGCCTTCCTTGACTGGATTGCTATGGCCTTCTCTTTACATTCTCCAGGTGTTATGATGAATCGAATCTTCTCCCTTTAAACTATAACCCCTTTGTGGTCAGAAGTAGGTCTTACCCATATATCTAGCCAAGTGTGTTGTTCTATACCTGCTAGTTTAAAAGAACTGAACTCACCCCTACTTTAAATCTTAGTGGTGGGAAGCATGGCAACAACAACAACAACAAATTATTTTATGAGCAATGTGACTTCTGACCATGGATCACAGAAAAATAGGCTTCCCCCTCCACTGCACTAAAGGTAGACACCTTTTGAAAGGCAAGGTCCTGAGGAGATGCCTCTTAAGCCCCTTCTCTGGCTCTGACTCAAAATTATTTGTTGAATGACCACTGTAGGTATGGTGGACATTATTATGCTTCATATTTCTAGCATTATAAGTTTTTCATGGTTGCCTCCGTATTTACTATATTATTTTCTCAAGGAAGATGTTCATTCAATTTTATATGGATGCTTAAAAGTCAGTATGATGTCAGTAGTTTGGCCTTCACACTCATGGCCACAAGGAGCCTCCCTGATAGCGAGGGCAGGTAGCAAAGTTAATTGCAGATCAGACTGAGGCCTAACGGAGGGGCTATTGCTTTGCAGCTTACATTGATGCAGTTAGAAGAAACAAATACCCAGAAGATAGACTTCCTAAAAGTCATGATCCCTGTGGGTGCTGTAACTGCATGAAAGTGCAAAAGGAAAAGAAGTCTGAGCATGAGTGGAATGCAACCCGACAGGGTGAGGGAAGTGCCACTTACACTGAGGAACAGCTGCTCGGGGTACAAAGGTGAGTCTGTGGTGGGATTCAGTGAGTGATTTTAATGTAGAGTTCCTGGCAGAATGTGTTACATAAGCATTGACTGTTATTGGTACTTTTATTATTATTATGGAAGCACAACAGCTTCTTGGCTTCAGAGGCAAGACTAGGTGGGAGTGGAGTGTTAGGGTGTAATCTGAGGTAACTTTACTGCTTCTGTGTCGGAGAGGCAGGGAAAACCAACTAGATGAAACAGACATCTATACAACAGTCTAGCCAACAACATCAGAATACACATTCTTCTCAATATACATGAAACATTCTCCAGGATAGATCAGATGTTAGGCTGCAAAACAAGTGTCAATAAATTTAAAAGGATTAAAATCATACAATGTATGTTCTCTGATATCAACAACAGAAGCAAATTTAGGAAATTCACAAATATGTGAAAATTAAACAATATATTCCTGAAATAACAAAAAGGTCACAGAAGAAATCATACGAAAAATTAGGAAATACTTTGAGATGAATGAAAATGAAAACACAACATACCAAAATATACAGGATGCAACTAAAGCAATACATAGAAGGACATTTATAGCTGTAAATGTTTATATATATATATATATATATTTAAAAATCTCAGATCAGTAACCTAATCTTCCACCTTAACAAACCAGAAAAAGAAGAGCAAAAAGAGTACACTAAATCCAAGCAAGCAGAATGAAGGAAATAATATAGAGTGGAAATAAATGAAATCGAGGTTAGAAAAACAACAGAAAATCAACAAAACCAAAAGTTGGCTTTTTGAAAATATCAACAAAATTGAAAAACCCTTAGCTAGGCTAACCAAGAAAAAGAGAGAAGACTCAAATAACTAAAATCAGAAATAAAAGAGGGGACATCACTACCAATCTTACAATGATAATAAAGATTTTAAAAGGATACTATGAACAATTGTACGCCAACAAATTAGATAACCTAGATGAAACAGACAAATTTTAGAAATGTACAAACTAGGAAATCATACAGACCTACCACAAATACAGCGATTAAATTAATAATAAAAAAATTTTACCCTGTGACCCAGCAGTTGCACTACTAGGTTTTTACCCGAAGGATACAAACAGTGATCCGAAGGGGCACCTGCACCCCAATGTTTATAGCAGCAATGTCCACAATCACCAAACTATGGAAAGAGTGCAGATGTCCATTGACAGATGAATGGATAAAGAAGAATGGATAAAGAATATACACACACACACACACACACACATAGATACATAAAATGGAATATTACTCAGACATCAAAAAAATGAAATCTTGCCATTTGCAATGATGCGGATGGAATTAGAGGGTATCATGCTAAGCGAAATAGCCAATCAGAGAAAGACAATTATATGATTTCACTTATATGTGGAATTAAGAAACAAAACAGGATCATAGGGGAAGGGAGGGAAAAATAAAATAAGACAAAATTAGAGAGGGAGACAAACCATAAGAGACTTTTAACTATAGGAAACAAACAGGGTTGCTGGGGGTAGGGGGTGGACGGATGGGGCAACTGGGTGACGGGTATTAAGGATGTAATGAGCACTGGGTGTTATATGCAAATGATAAATCACTGAACTACCTCTGAAACTATCTCTGAAACTGTTAACACACTATATGTTAATTTTTTTTCCACACTATATGTTAATTAATTGAATTTAAATAAAATAAAATTTTTAAAAAATTTTCCCACAAAGAAAAACCTAGGCCCAGAAGCCTTCACTGGTAAATTCTACCAAACATTTGAAGAAGAATTAACTAATCCTTCATAAACTATTAGAGAAAATACAAGAGAGGGGAGCACTTCCCAACTCATTCTATGGGGCCAATATTACACTACAAGTAAAACCAGACAAAGACATAAGAAAACTAAACTAGCAATCAATATCCCTTATGGATATAGATTCTAGCAACATATAAAAACATATAAAAAGGATTATATACCTTGGGGCATCTGGGTGGCTCAGTTGGTTAAGCTTCTGACTCTTGGTTTTGGCTCAGGTCATGATCTTGTGTCCGTGAGATTGAGCCCTGCATCTGGCTCTGTGCTCAGCAGGGAGTCTGCTCCTCTCCTCCTCCCTCTGCTGCTCCCCCCAATTATGTGCCCTCTCTCTCTCTCAAATAAAAAAAAAAGAATAAATATTTTAAAAAAAAGATTATATACCTTGACCAAGTGGTATTTATCCCAGGAATGCAAGGTTGTTTAACACATGAAGATTAATCAGTGTGATACACCATATTAATAGAATAAAGGACAAGGCCACATGATCATTTTAATAGGTACAGAAAAAGCATTTGACAAAATCCAACACTATTTCATGATAACAATACTCAACACAATAGGAGTAGAAGAGAACCTCCTCAGCTGATAAAGGCCATCTACCAAAAACCCACAGCTAACATCGTCATACTTAATGGTGAAAAACTGGATGCTTTCCAAGGTCAAGAAAAAGACAAGTATGTTCACTCTAGCCACTAGAGGTTCAAGCCAGGGCATTTTGGCAAGAAAAAAGATATAGAAGTCATCCAGATTGGTGGCGCCTGGGTGGCTCAGTCAATTGAGCTTCAGACTCTTGGTTTTGGCTCAGGTTATGATCTCAGGGTCGAGAGGTCCAGCTCCATGTTCAGGCTCCACACTCAGCAGGTAGTCTGCTTGAGATTCTCTCCCTCTCCCTCTGACCCTCCCCCGCCCACTTATGTGTGCTCACGCTCTCTCTAAAATAAATAAGTAATGGGATTCCTGGGTGGCTCAGTCGGTTAAGCGTCTGCCCTCAGCTTGGGTCATGGTCTCGGGGTCCTAGGATAGAGCCCCATGTCTGGCTCTCCTCTCAGCGGGGAGCCTGCTTCTCCCTCTCCCCTTGCCTGCTGCTCCCCCTGCTAATGCTCTCTCTCTGTCAAATAAATAAAATCTTTAAAAAATAAAAAATAAATAAAATAAATAAGTAAATCTTTTAAAAAATTGAAAAAATTAAAAAAAAAAAAAAAGAATTCACCCAGATTGGAAAGAAGTAAAACTGTATTCATAGATGATATGATATAATATAGAAAATCCTAACGAATAGGGGCGCCTGGGTGGCTCAGTCAGTTAAGCGTCTACCTTGCGCTCGGGTCGTTATCCCGCGGTCCTGGGATGGAGACCCAGGACAGGCTCTCTGCTCAGCGGGAAACCTGCTTCTCCCTCTGCCCGCCGCTCCCCCTGACTTGTGTGCTGTCTCTCTCAAATAAATAAATAAAATCTTTATTTAAAAAAAAGAAAGAAAATCCTAAGGAATACACACACACACACACACACACACACACACACACAAACAGAACTAATAAATGAGGGGCACCTGGGTGGCTCAGTTGGTTGGGATTCTGCCTTCAGCTCAAGTCATGATCCCAGGGTCCTGGAATGGATCCCCACGTTGGGCTCCCTGCTCAATAGGGGGTCTGCTTCTCCCTCTGACCCCCCCCACTTGAGCTCGTTCTCTCTCTCTCTCTCAAATGAACAAATAAAATCTTAAAAAAAAAGAACTAATAATTGAGTTCAACAAAGTTGAACTCAAAATACAAGATCAGTACACAAAAATCATTGTTTTTTTGTACTGTAGCAATGAACAATCCAAAAATGGAAAAGAAAATAATTTCATTTATAACACCATCAAAAAAGTATAAAATGCTTAGGAATAAATTTAACAAGGGAAGTGTAAGATGTACATTGAAAACTACAAACTTCATTTAAGGAAATTAAAGAATGTGTAAATAAATGGGAAGATTGACTGTGTTCATGGAGCTAAATATTGGAAAGGCTTATTTTATTAAGGTTTAATATTGGAAATATGGTAATACTACTCAAATCGATCAATAGATTCAACATATCCCTATCAAATCCCTTGCTGCCTTTTTTGAAGAAATTGACAATCCAATCCTAAAATTCATATGGTAATACAAGAGACCCAGAATAGCCAGAACAGTCTTGAAAAAGAACAAAGTTGGAGGACTCACATTTCCCAGTTTGAAAACTTATTACAAAGCTACAGTTATGATGTAGACTAGCATAGGATAGACATGTAGATCAATGGAATAGACTTGAGAGTCCAGAAGTAGGCCTTTATATTTATGGTCAATTGATTTTTTTTTTAATGTAGGCTCCACACCCAGCATGAGCTTGAACTCAGGACCCTGAGATCATGACCTGAGCCAAAACTAAGAGTCAGAAACTTAACAGACTGAGCCACCCATACATCCCAGGGTGTCTGACTCTTGATCTTGGCTCAGGTCTCGATCTCAGGGTCCTGAGATCCAGCCTGGCGTTGGGCTCCGCACTTAGCACAGAGTCTGCTTTTCTTCCTCTCTCTCTCTCTTTCCCCCTCTCTCTGCCCCTCCCCCCAAAATAAACAAAATCTTTAAAAAAAAAGTCAGACATCCACCAACCAAGCCACCCAGACGTCCCCAGTCAACTGATTTTTTTTAAAGATTTTATTTGCGGGCGCCTGGGTGGCTCAGTTGGTTAAGCGACTGCCTTCGGCTCAGGTCATGATCCTAGAGTCCCTGGATCGAGTCCCGCATCGGGCTCCCTGCTCGGCAGGGAGTCTGCTTCTCCCTCTGACCCTCCCCCCTCTCATGTGCTCTCTCTCATTCTCTCTCAAATAAATAAATAAAATCTTTAAAAAATAAAAAAAAAAGATTTTATTTGAGAGAGAGAGAGAGAGCATGAGAGGGGGGAGGGTCAGAGGGAGAAGCAGACTCCCTGCTGAGCAGGGAGCCCAATGTGGGACTCAGTCCTAGGACCCCGGGATCATGACCTGAGCTAAAGGCAGTTGTGTAACTAACTGAGCCACCCAGGCACCCTCAACTGATTTTTTTGACAAGAGTGCCAAAGCAGGGACACCTGGCTGGCTCAGTCAGTGGAGCATGCAACTCTTGATCTCGGGGTCATGAGTTTAATCCCTACATTGGGTGTAGAGCTTACTTTAAAAAAAGAAAAGAAAAGAAAGAGTGCCAAGGCAATTTAATAGGGGAAAGAATTGTCTTTAATACATGTGTTGGGACAGGGGCGCCTGGGTGGCTCAGTTGGTTAAGCGGCTGCCTTCGGCTCAGGTCATGATCCTGGAGTCCCTGGATCGAGTCCCGCATCGGGCTCCCTGCTCGGCAGGGAGTCTGCTTCTCCCGCTGACCCTCCCCCCTCTCATGCTCTCTCTATCTCATTCTCTCTCAAATAAATGAATAAAATCTTTAAAAAAAAGAAAAAGATTAAAAAAAAAAAATACATGTGTTGGGACAACTGGATACCCACATGCAAAACAATGCACTTGGACTCCTTTCTCACACAAACACAAAAGTTAACTCAAAGACCTAAAGTAAGGCCTAAATTAAGAGCTACAGCTATAAAACTCTTAGAAGAAAACATAAATGTACCTCTTCCATGACATGACACCCAAAATACAAATGACAAAAGAAAAAAATAGGTAACTGCATTTCATGAAAATTTAAAGCTTTTGTATTCAAAAGATACCATCAAGAAAGTGAAAAATCAATTCACAGTACAGGAGAAAATGTTTCAAATTATGTTTGAAAGTCCCTAATAAGGGACTTATATCTAGAACATATAAAATACTCTTACAATTCAACAATAAAAAGACAAATAGCCCAATTGAAAAATGGGCAAAGGATCTGCTAGGCATTCCTCCAAAGAATATATACAAATGTTTAAAAAATATATTTAAAAAAAATAATCTACAAATGGCCAATAAGCACATGAAAAGTTGCTCAGTATCATGAGTCAGTAGGGAAATACAAACCAAAGCCACAGTGAGATACCACACCACCTCACACCCACTAGGATGGCAATAATCAAAAAGATGGACAACAGCAAGTATTGATAAGAATGTGGAGAAATGGGAACACTTATATATTGCTTGTAGGAATGGAAAACAGTGTGGCCAGGTTGGAAAATACAATGCCAGTTCCTCAGAAGGTTAAACATAGCACCTGACCTAGCAATCCGCTCCTAGGTAAATACCAAGAGAAATAAAAACATACTTCCACACAAAAACTTGTATGTGAACATTCGTACAGAATTATCCATAATAACCCCCAAATGGAAACAACCTGCATGTCCATTAACTGATGAATCGATAAACAAAATGGGGAATATCCATACAATGAATACTTCTTGGTAATAAAGGGAATGAAGTACTGATACATACTACAACATGAATGAATCTTGAACATTATGCTAGTCAAAGAAGCCAAAC
Source organism: Leptonychotes weddellii (assembly GCF_054177405.1). NCBI lineage: Eukaryota > Metazoa > Chordata > Mammalia > Carnivora > Phocidae > Leptonychotes > Leptonychotes weddellii. The sequence goes on from NC_138375.1 coordinate 111,237,572, forward strand.
ACAAAAGTCCACATTTTGTATAATTCCTTTTATATGAAATGTCCAGAATGGCAAATTTATAGAGACAGAAAGTACATTATTGGTTGCCAGGGGTTGCGAAGTAAAATGAGGAATGACTGCCAATGAGTATGGGGTTTCTTTCTGGTGTAATGAAGATGTTCTGGAATTAGATAATGATGATGGGTGCACAACTCTGTGAATATACTTTGTAAAAGATCAGTGAATTGTGCATTTTAAAAGAGTAAACTTTGTGATATGTGAATTGTAGCTCAAGAAAAATGTTATTAAACAAATAACAAATTTATACAAAAGAGAGAAAGAGGCAGAGGAGTATCTGCCATGGAAGCAGAGATTGGAAACTGGGCTGGGGATCCAAAGGATCCCCATGGGCAGCTCTTGGGGAAGGACCATGACTGACATTCCAGACCCTGCTTTACAGTCCAGCCTGTGTTACTGACTTACTTTGAACTCCTGAGCAAGACCCTGGGCCTCTCTCTGCCTAACTGGATCGTGTAGTTGCAAAAGACTGGAGATATTCTGTAAGTGCCTATCAGTAGAGGATATATATAATCCATAAAATGCAATAAATATAATCCATAAAAGCAATGCAGCTTTTGAAAAGAATGACATAGATATATAATAGCCAATATTTATGGGGTGTCACATGCTATCAAGCACTTTGATGAATACTTCATTTAAATGATAACAGCTTGTGAAATATAGTTCAAATTATTAGCCCATTTCAGAAGATAACACTAAGGCACAGAGGTTAATTACACAGCAAGATAAGATCCCAACCAAGGCATTTTGGCCCCAGAGTTCATGCTCTAGTACAACATTTCTCAGAGTGTAGCTTGGGAACCCCAAAACCCTTGGGGGTCTGCAAGTTTAAAACAATTTTCATAATGGTACAAACACATTATTTGCCTTTTTCACTCTCATTCTCTCATGATAGTAGAGTGGAATTTTTGAGAAGCTACCTGATATGTAGTATATCATCACTCTGTTTTTAAATTTCTTGTTTTCATTTCTAGTATGGTAAATATTGATAGCTATAACTCACATGAACAGAAACTCTTCTGGGACTTAGGTAGTTTTATTTAAGAGTATAAGAAACTTCTGAGATCAAAAAGTTCAGAACTGCCACTCTAGTCTAAACTATTATCCTGTACTCATTTCTATATGTTATCAATCCATCTCTAAAATAAACTTTGGTTTTTAAAAAAAAAGGATGTATAAAGGTGATTACAATATGCTCCTAGGTAAAAAAAAAAAAAAATGGAGAGGTGTCTATACGTATACACAGGATTCACAGAACACTAACAGTGGTTGTCCTTAGGGTGGGAGACTGGGGGGCAGGGAATAGGGAAGCAGGAAGTTTTTTCACTGTACATAGTTTAGTACTGTTGGATATTTATCTTCTACCGTGTGTGTATATATTAACTTTTTTTTTTTAAAGATTTTATTTATTTATTTGACAGAGAAAGACACAGCAAGAGAGGGAACACAAGCAGGGGGAGTGGGAGAGGGAGAAGCAGGCTTCCCGCGGAGCAGGGAGCTAGATGTGGGACTCGATCCCAGGACCCCGGGATCATGACCCAAGCTGAAGGCAGACAGTTAAGGACTGAGCCACCCAAGGGCCCCTATATTAACTTTTCAAAACAAAGTTTTGAAAGGCAGCCTTAAGGAAAAAGAGAGAAATCACTAGAGTGATTAGGTGTTTCTTCTGACTTTGCCGTCCTGTGGTTGAACTCTCAGGGGCTTAGCCTGCACCTTGATATAAGGATCAGCATGTCTGTTCTACCCACTTGTAGGGATACAGGAAGAATAAAATATTGGATGTAAAAATACTTTGAAAGGCATTAAGCTCTCGGTGGGAGGAGGACCTTGTTAATCAATTTGAAAGTTTCATGAATGTGTTCACCAGTTTTCTTTTAGGTTTGTTTTGGGGCTCACAGATTGGAGGATCAGATGTAAATGTAAAATGTAAACATACTATTTTACAGTTAATCGTACAAAAGGAGCCTTTGTAGACATACATGTTTCTGATGTGTGTTTTTAGGATCAAGAAATGCAGAAATTACTATGAAATTCTAGGAGTTTCTCGAAATGCCAGTGATGAAGAGCTTAAGAAAGCTTACCGAAAACTTGCCCTGAAATTTCACCCTGACAAGAATTGTGCTCCTGGAGCAACTGACGCTTTCAAAGGTCTGATCCTGAATTAATGTTTAATTCTGCCCTTGTCAAGTTGTTTTCAGCCTCCCCCCGTAATTGTTTTATAAGGCCACAAACAGGGCCTTTCTTTCCTGCCATACCTCTTAAATAGTGATTATCAGCATAGCTCCCTCTTGTCTTCATTCACTTACCTTAATTTCTTTTGGAAAAAAAAAATATTTGATTTCTCTGTAATGGTACCTTTTTAGATGTGAGACATAAATAAAAATCTTACTTAAGAGCTTCACCCCCAAGGAAGCCTTTGATTCAGGCAAGAATTATCAATGGATGCTAAAACTGCCGGGTGACAGGTTTTTGCTGAATAGGATATTCACATGATTGTCAGAGGATCATCCCCCAGAATACCTACTGATTTCAAAGGGGAAACATTGCTTTATAATGGAGATATCTAGCTGTCAACACTTTAACCCAGTGATCCAACTTATCGTCACCAATACTGGACCCACCTCACATTATATGATATGGCACCTGTGTGGTATTCTTGGCAAAATGTTCAACCTGAATCTAATAATGAGGAAACCATCAAAATATGGGACATTCTACAAAGAACACTGATCTGCTCTTCAAAAAAGTCAACATAATGAAAAGCAGAAAAGGCGGGTGACTATTCTAGAGGAAAAGAAACTGAAAGGATATAAAAGCAAATACAATACATGAACCTCGCATGAATTGCATGGGTTGATGTTAATTTTCTTAGCTATGATAATGGTACTGTGATCATGTAGGAGACTATTCTAGGAGATAGATGCTGAAATATTTAGGGATGACGTGCCATAGTATCTGCAGCCTACTTTCAAATGGTTCAGCAAAAGAAATGTATACATACTACATGTATGCATGTATTTATGTATGTATGGAGAGTTGAGGGAAGCAATGTGGCAAATACTAACAGCTGATGAATCAAATAGAGGGTATACATGTATTTATTTACTATTTTTTCAAATTTTCTGTAGATTTGGAATTTTTCTAAAGAAAAAGTAAAAAAATTTTAAAAGTCAACGTTTACCTAAAAGATAATCTCCCTTTGTTGATGTGCCATTGTGAATCTTGTTCTCCCCACAGTTTCTACAAGGAAACAACTAGATAACCCACATTCTCTTTATACCTTCACATAAAATATCTCACAGACTAATGCCATTTCTATGAGAAATTGGCCAGATTTCAAGGGATGTGATGTTGATGCAACTATTTAGCCTTTTTTGTTTGTTTTATTGCCGTATATATTTAATATAATTCCCTCGCTAGAAGAATCATAAAGAAATGCTCTTTCTGGGGCGCCTGGGTGGCTCAGTTGGTTAAGCGACTGCCTTCGGCTCAGGTCATGATCCTGGAGTCCCTGGATCGAGTCCCGCATCGGGCTCCCTGCTCCGCGGGGAGCCTGCTTCTCCCTCTGCCTCTGTCTCTCTCTCTCTCTCTGTCTCTCATGAATAAATGAATAAAATCTTTAAAAAAAAAAAAAAAAAAAAAAAAAAGAAATGCTCTTTCTGACTGTGTTTCTCATAGTGTTGGCTGAATTAGAGGCAGGGAATGGGGATGTCTTAAAGATTTGTTTTCAAGGTTTCTTTGATTAGTGGCACTGATTGCATGTTTAAATGAATTTTAATTGGACAACATTTGCACATTTGTGCATAGGGAGAAGAGGTGATGGTAAGCATTTGTAATCTATCCAGTCTTTGATCTGTCATTGAGACACTGGAGATAGGTTTCTTAATTTCTAAAACCTACTTTCTAAAGTAAGCTGAAATGTGACTGAGATTAGTGAGGACCTTGCTTTTAGCCAAGCAATTGATTTTACTGATTATTTTATTTAGGAGATTGTTTCTGACTTCAAGTTAGAATACCACTGCTTATGTATGAACTGTTTCCAACCATAAACTAATTGCTCTCAAGGAAAATAAGGACACATTTTTTTTTTAAAGATTTTATTTATTTATTTGAGAGAGAGAGAATGAGAGACAGAGACCACAAGAGGGAAGAGGGCAGAGGGAGAAGCAGACCCCCCGCCGAGCAGGGAGCCCGATGCGGGACTTGATCCCGGGACTCCAGGATCATGACCTGAGCCGAAGGCAGTCACTTAACCAACTGAGCCACCCAGGCGCCCAAGGACACATTTTTGATGAATGAAAGCAGTAGTTCTTAGTTCATCTTGAGTCCAATATTGCTTCTGGCTTATGAAACTAGATCACGGAAAATGTGAAGGGCAAGAACTCTGGTGAACTTTCTAGGTCCAAGCACCTTTTCTTAGGCCCCTGTGAGGTCATCTAGCAGCCAACAGCTCTGGGCTCTTCATTGCTGCTTCTTGCATCACCCTCAGCTACAGCAAAGACTGTGTCCTCAGATACTTTTTGGTTTTGGTTGCAGCAATAGGAAATGCCTTTGCAGTCCTGAGTAATCCTGACAAGCGACTCCGCTACGATGAATATGGAGATGAACAGGTGACTTTCACTGCCCCTCGAGGCAGACCTTATAATTATTACAGGGACTTCGAAGCTGACATCACTCCAGAAGAGCTATTCAATGTCTTCTTTGGAGGACATTTTCCTACAGGTCAGTATTTCAAAATTATAGCTGAAAAATTTATATATATATATATATATATATATATATATTTCTGTATCTCAGCTAGCTCCTCTTTGAGGATCTGAATAGAGGGACCATGGTATGGTGGAAAGAACAAGAATTTGGAATCAGGGTGCCTGGGTGGCTCAGTCAGTTAAGTGTCTGCCTTTGACTTGGGTCATGATCCCTGGGTCCTGGGATCAAGCCCCGCATCAGGCTCCCTGCTCCGCGGGAAGCCTGTTTCTCCCTCTCCCTTGCCTGCCACTCCCCCTGCTTGTGCTCTCTCTCTCTCTCTCCGTCAAATAAATAAATAAAATCTTAAAAAAAAAAAGAAAGTATTTGGAATCAGATGAGCTGGGGTTTGAGGCAAGTCTCCAGCCTCCAACTGTGCATGATTTTAACCAAATCACTTGGTCTCTCTGATCCTGTTTCCTCACCTGAGAAATGGGACTGATAATATCAACCTCACAGGGCTGCTGTGAGGATTAGATTTTTTTTTTTAAAGATTTTATTTATTTATTTGAGAGAGAGAGAATGAGAAACAGAGAGCATGAGAGGGAGGAGGGTCAGAGGGAGAAGCAGACTCCCTGCCGAGCAGGGAGCCCGATGCGGAACTCGATCCCGGGACTCCAGGATCATGACCTGAGCCGAAGGCAGTTGCTTAACCAACTGAGCCACCCAGGCGCCCCAAGGATTAGATATTTTTTTTTTTTAAAGATTTTATTTATTTATTTGAGACAGAGAGAATGAGAGAGAGAGCACATGAGAGGGGGGAGGGTCAGAGGGAGAAGCAGGCTCCCTGCCGAGCAGGGAGCCCGATGCGGGACTCGATCCAGGGACTCCAGGATCATGACCTGAGCCGTAGGCAGTCGCTTAACCAACTGAGCCACCCAGGCGCCCAAGGATTAGATATTTTTAAGTGCTTTATAAATAAGTAGCAAGATGCCTATTATCATTATTGCAAAATAGCAGCTATATAAAGATAAAAGTTAGAAAAATACCTCCAGAGAGTTCGATGTTGGGGTAATTAAATGCCCAGGAAGTAAACTGAATTTTATGAATTGCTGTTAAAGACACTAGTGTTGGGGCGCCTGGGTGGCTTAGTCAGTTGGGCATTCAACTCTTGATCTCAGCTCAGGTCTTGATCTCAGGATTCTGAGTTCGGGCCCCATGTTGGACTCCATGCTGGGTGTGGAGGAAAGAAAGAAAGAGAGAGAGAGAAGGAAGGAAGGAAAGAAGGAAGGAAGGGAGGGAGAGAGAAAGGAAGGAAGAAAGTAAGAAGGAAAGGAAGGGAGGGAGGGAGGGAGGGAGGAAGAAAGAAGGAAAGAAAGAAAGAGGAAGGAAGGAAGATACTAGTGACATAATCTGATACTGGGCAAGGAAGCAGAAAAGAGCGTGTCAGGATTCATGGCCCAAATGCTCTTTCTTTACTAGACTTTTGGGGTTCTCTCACTCACTAGTTCTAAAGGACTACTTAAATAAAAGCAGGAGAACTAAGCACATTCCATTACACCTGGTTCACTGGGTTTACCTACTGTTTTATTTTTCTACTGAGTAAAATGGGACAATACTCTGCCGTCAGAGAACCTAGCTGGGAACAAGGAGCTTAGAAAAAGCAAGGAAGGAGTGTTTGTCATATCCCATACTAGGTTTTTCTTTCTTTCCCAGGAAACATTCATATGTTTTCAAATGTGACAGATGACAGCCACTATTACCGCCGGCGGCACCGACATGAGCGGATGCAGACACGGAAGGAAGAAGAAGAAGAAAAGCCTCAGGTACCAAGGGCGGACAGCCAAACTACTGCTCATCCACACTTGTACTGAGCGGACTCTTACGGTGTCTATGATCAGGTTTTAAAAGTTCAACTTGAATTATGTTGTTAAAACGTGTTTTAGGAAAGCAGAGGTAGTGGTAGGAAGGGGTGGATCACTGGCCCAAATAGGCCAGAATGGTACCTCCTTCCCCACCCGTTCTTCGGTGGTTGTTCCAGGAAATCAGTTCCCCTGTGGGGCTGTCTTGACCAAGGTTTTCTTCCCTGCAGAAAATAGGAACCCCCTTCAAAATATTCAGAACTAGAGGGACTTTAAAGTAAGGGATCTAGGGGGTCTCATGAAGCTCAAGGGCAGGAAGCACACGTGGGCCTCAGGACAGATGGGAACCAGAAACTAGGGTATAGTCAGGTACCCATGCGGATATCTTTCCATAACTCTTTGTGGCCAGATTGTCTCCACCTTTCCCGCCTCTCTGCATCTGCTTTATTCTCTCTAAGCAGCCTAGCTTGTTCTGCTTCCTCTTACAAATAGCCCATCCACACTGCCTAAGAGTACATGTCCTTTCTTCAGGTGACTGCCCAGCAGTGAACAGTATGATGAGTCTCAGTTCCAAACTCCTGGGAGGGAGTAGTGATTACCCCTGCTAGGGTTAGATGTCTCCCAGTCCATTCAGCTGTGGCCAAGGCGACAGAGCTGCATAATACTGACGTGGCCCCGTGAGAGTCACAGTCTGGGCAGACTCACCCAGAAGTGTCTTCTTCATTGGTCTTAGAAAAGGGGGCTGCATGAGAATTACTGGGTGTCAGTACAGGTTGTGGGTGGGTCTCCTTCAGTCTTCTCCACAGAGAGAACAGCCTTCCTAGAAAAGCTTTGGGCTTTGTGCAATATATTGCAGTAATTTGAATTTTCTTTGGGAAAACTATCCTGTTTTCTGTAAGCTTTATATTGATGAAGAACACTTACGCCAGATATTTTTTCTTTTCAGACCACGTATTCTGCATTTATTCAGTTACTTCCAGTTCTTGTGATTGTGATTATATCTGTCATTACTCAGCTGCTAGCTGCTAATCCCCCATACAGTCTATTCTATAAATCGTAAGTCAAATATTTATAAATCTTTGTTAACAATTTGGAGGGCAAAAGACTTGAATATTTTGCTGGTACTGCTAACATTTCATTTCGCCTTTGTAGAAAACACGGATTTTTTGTTTAAAGGAACAGCTGGATAGTAATAGTGCAGAGACTCAAAATTACTGTAGGCGTTTCCTGTGTGCTCGGGCCATGGATTATTTTGCTCTACAGCGACATCATCCGGTCAGCCGCAGAACAGCAGCAACTGGTTTCTGAAGGATGAATAGACTTACCTCCAGTTTCAGATTAAATCCTTATTATATCATGTTAGCTTTAGAGTGGACCCTATTGAGCTTGTGATCGGATCACTGGACTCCTCCAGGTTGGGAACATAGTATCTGAGATCCAGTGATTATTTTCAATTTAAGTAATTGGAAGAATGGGACATTTATTCATGATGAGGCTACACAAACCATAGTATCACATTTCTTTGCTATGAGCTATGATAGGAATTTCTTTATTTCTTCAATTAATTATTTCAATTAGTTCAGTTTTCATAGTTCGGTCCCCAGACCAGCATCATCTAGAGCAACTGGTAACATGTTAGAAATGCAAACTCTTGGGGCGCCTGGGTGGCTCAGTTGGTTAAGCAACTGCCTTCGGCTCAGGTCATGATCCTGGAGTCCCGGGATCGAGTCCCGCATCGGGCTCCCTGCTCGGCGGGGAGTCTGCTTCTCCCTCTGACCCTTCCCCCTCTCATGTGCTCTCTCTCATTCTCTCTCTCTCAAATAAATAAATAAAATCTTAAAAAAAAAGAAATGCAAACTCTTAAGCCTCACGCCATACGTATTGAATCAGAAACTCTGAGGATGAGAACTAGCAATCTGAGTTTTAATAAGCTCTCCAAATAACTCTGGTTCATAGTCTGATGATCATTGGATTAATTTTTTTTTTTAAGTAGGCTCCACACCCAGCATGGAGCCCAACATGGGGCTTAAACTCACCACCCTGAGATCCAGACCTGAGCTGAAATCAAGAGTCAAACACTTAACCAACTGAGCCACGCTGGCATCCCACTGGATTAATTATTTTAAGTTAGATGAGAAATGAGTCATTACTCATTATGGTTTAGCAGACAAAAACCTTACAAAATGGGGGGACCTGGCTGGCTCAGTCCGTAGAGCATGTAACTCTTAGTCTCGGGGTTATGAGTTCAAGCCCCACATTGGGTGTAGAGATTACTTAAAAATAAAATCTTTAAAAAAATAAAAAAACCTTAGAAAATGTGGAACCCATGGGGCAGTACATAACAGGAGGAGGCTTTGCTAGCAATCACTGTAGACTGAAGACTGTATTCTAGATCAATATCTTCCTTTTACAGAGAAGAAAGCTGAGTCTCAGAGAGGGGTTATTACTATCAGGTCATTCTGGCCTGATTCCCTCTATTTCTCAACTTCCTATGTTTCTCCATTTGCTACTTCTTCCTCCTTTTTTGCCTAGCCAGTGGGGCAGAGAGGAACCTGCCCTGCTAACACCTTCCCAGATGGAGGTGGGAGCAGTCATGGCCTGAACGCTTAGACATCCAGCACGATGCTTAAGTAGGGAGATCAAAGGAGAAAACTGGGAAAATATTAACTCAGTTGAGATGGAATTTGTCTAGTTTGAATAAAACTAGCCTGGATTTTGCACATTGCTGTCACATTGTTTTAACTTGAATTTGAGCTTCCTTCCATACTTCCTTATGGTTAGTATTTAGTTAACCCAGACCTACTGATGTTTCTGAGCACCACATACCATTGGATATATTAGACCCACAAAGAGTTGGTGCAGAAGCATCACTGAAATCTTTTGTCTGACGTTTTTGCAGTTCTCACTTAGCAGCTGTGTGTGAAGTACTTTCTCTCCTGTCCTAAAAATTGATGCTAGGTTGGTGTAAGCTATCTGGTTATTTGTGAATAGTTTACTGTAATGATCAGTTCATTTGCCCAACGTTTACCAATAGCCTGGTCTGTGCCAGGTACCATGCTAGGTCCTACACAATGTACATTTTTTTTTTTTAAGATTTTATTTATTTATTTGAGAGAGAGAGAATGAGAGACAGAGAGCATGAGAGGGGGAGGGTCAGAGGGAGAAGCAGACTCCCTGCTGAGCAGGGAGCCTGATGAGGGGCTCGATCCCGGGACTCCAGGATCATGACCTGAGCCGAAGGCAGTCGCTTAACCAACTGAGCCACCCAGGCGCCCCCACAATGTACATTTTTTTAAGCATTCAGCACTCGTGCTCACTTCTGCAGCACATATACTAAAAAAAGCATTCAGCACTCAACTGTTAGCACAGAAAGCAATATAAGAGAGGTAAATCCTTGAAGAGAATAAAGTAACTATACTGAGGCTGAATTCACAATATGAATACACTCACATAATGATGACATTACAGTTGCTACGGAAATAATAAATGTTAGGTGTATTAGACAGTGGTACTTGCAGCTGCCCTATGAAGAGGGGATTATGGTCATGATATCTGTGCAGTCAGTGCTAAGAGTGAGATTGTCAAATATAACCAGCTTACCTGAGCCTCCCTCTCTTTGTCTCAGGACCTTGGGCTACACCATCTCTAGAGAAACGCAGAACCTGCAGGTGCCTTACTTTGTGGATAAAAACTTTGAGAAGGCCTACAGAGGAGCATCTCTCCGTGACCTGGAGAAGACGATAGAGAAGGATTACATTGATTACGTCCAGACAAGTTGTTGGAAGGAGAAACAACAAAGTAAGATGTTCTAAAAGGGACTTTAACTGGTGGTCATGCTTCCGACCTGAGGCATGCCCAGCTTCCCAATCCCTCCTCTTCCCTTGTTTGAGTAGCACGTGTTTATGTATGTGATCAGAGACAGGACAGAGGCCCATTTGGGACACCACCAAAAAAGTGAAGTTCGTTGTCAGGATACATGTGGCCAGAATTTGGAAACGTTAGGAACTTAGGCAGGCAGCACTAGTTGCCTATCCATCTGTCTGTCTCTGAGTGTCTGCTACTCACTGCCCGTCTGCCCCACTCTCCTCTCTGCCAGTTGCCTTCCTTTGCTTCTTCAAGCTTTCAAGGTTTTGGTTGCTACCCTCCCCTGGTTGGTTTTGGTTGGTTGCCCTGGTTGGTTTTGGTTGCTACCCTCCCCATCCCTCTCCCAGCTCCCACAGGCCCACTAGTTATTGGCCCCTTTCTAGCTGGATTGGTCCAGTTTCCTAATTCCACATTCCCTATGGGAAAATCTGATTGATCCAGCCTAATTTTTTGAGCCAGACCAAAAGTCAGCGCTAGCCGGCTGGGGCCACCTAGATCAAAAGTGACCCTACCTCTGGGTCTGCCCCTTCAATAAGGGTGGGTTTGAGCAGGCCTTCCACTCTGTTCCCTCTCTGGAGACAATGGGGGTGTCAGTGTCCGCCAGTTGGCTTACAACTCCAGTTGAGTATTAATGGGGAGTACGGGTAGCAAGGGTAGCCCTGCCTCTCGGCCAGCAGGTTCACTTTTCATCCCTTTGAATTCTACACACACACACACGTATGCACACCTGTGCGGGCGGCGGGGGGGCACATACACACAACCTTAATAACTGTATCCTATAAAACGTCGCTTTAATTTTTAACAAGCAAACGAACTCATTTTTTAAATGGTATAACTGGATATCATTAAATGTCTACCAGTGCCTGATAAGATTAGCTCTTCAGTCACAGTGCTGCTGAGCCCTTGCTGACCCATCATGCAGCCCAACCCCACCGCCACGTTAATCTGTCCTTCCTATGTGTTCTTAAAGCACTTGGTCCACACTGCTAACACAGTACTGCTCTCAGCGTTCGTGCGCTGTCAGTGCGTGTCAGTCTCCCTGCCGGACTGTGGGCCTCTGACGATAAGAGCCATGTCTTACCCATCTTGTGTCCCAGGCCCCTGGCACCATCCTTGCTCTAGAACAGGTGCTCAACAAATGTCCTTGGAAGAGAGGATTCTCAGACCTGGAAAATAATGAAAATGTGTGCGGATTAAAAATCACAGAGCAGGGTTAGCGTCCTTACCCTAGCCCCTAGGGACCTTGTCTCTGCCCTCTACTTCTGTAGGGCAGAGCCCACCTCCACTCTCAGGTGCATTAGGAGCTTGATGGGCAATGATTCTGAGACGTAAGGGGAAATTAAGCAGGAGGAAGTTGCTTTTCAAAATTTACTGAAAAATAAATACTGAAAAAAACTGAGGAGGTCAGGAAGTACCCTACCTCATGTTAAACTAGTTGTTGCAAGTTTCAAAGATCAGGAAAGAATTTTGGAGCAAGAAAAGGCTTTGGACAGAAAGGCATTTTATACACAGATCTAAATCAGGTGAAGGCCACAGTGTGTGTCCTAAAAGTCCCCATTGTATTCAACCCTGGGAGTGTTTTGAATTTGTTGCTTTCTGCAAGAACTGGATGAAAATCTGCATTTCACATTCTTCAAACACACACCCACCCACATACACTCCCCAGCTGGAACTATGCAAAGAGCTCACGGTAAAGATTACATCTAAAATGGCTTTTAGGCTTCTTCTCCCCATCTCCATGAGGCCTAGTTTCAGAACTTTGGTACTCTCTAGGTATAAATAAAAATCCAATGGGTAAGCAGGATGCATGTACCCACAAGTTCCAAAGAGGGGGTTATCTGCACACACCCCTTAAAAATCTATTTCTGGCATTTAAGGGTGGTTGTCCAGACTCTCTCCACAACCCAAATGCCATTTGAGAATGAGTAGCATGTGCCCTCCGGATCCAGCAGCAAGTGCAGCCAAGGTTAAATTTAGCACTTGGAGGTTGTAAAAATAAACCCACTTGAGAACAAAGTTCACTCTTGGCAAAATACCGAATGGAAACTGTTTTTAGCAAAGTTAGCCATTGTCTTTTTTAATCTTTTGTTCATTTCTCTTCTCTGTTTTCCCTTAGAATGCTTAATCTGAGTGAACTTCTGTGAGTAATTCCCTACTATGAACACTGATTGCCCTGTTTACTCCTCCACAGCTGCATCTAGATAATCAACCCAATGCCAGGGGAAGTGCCACTGGGCTGGGATGGACAAAAGTAACAGGCAGGATCTGCCGCCCAGCCTGGCAGAGCTGAGCTGAGATCCTGGCCCTGCCCGGCCGAGGAGCACTTTTTCCATGCCCTGGACCAGGGCAGCACCGTGGGTAGAAGCTTAGGCTTTGAAATGGGGATAAGACGCACTTCCTCCTAGAGACGCCGTACGGGCTATAGAAGAGGGTATGGGTATAATGCTTAGCCTGGTGTCTGGCACATAGTAAGCACCCGGTTCCTGCTAGAGTCCAGGCCTTGTGTGACCTGGCTAGACTGGATGTAGTTCTGTCTCATGGAGCTGGATCCTGAGGGTGGCTGGGATCCGTTGCGGTCTTCCAGACCACAAGAGTGCAGAGGGTTCTTTGGAGGGGCTTTGGGACTTGTTTCTTTAGCAATTTGCCTGAGTCTGTTTGCCTGGAAGGCTCAGTGCTCTGTCCATCTATCACAAGGGGCAAGGGAAACATTTGGTAAAGAAGAAAAAAAAAAAAAGAAAAGCCATTGTCTTGATGCCCCTTCCAAGGATTTTTTTTTTCTTTTTTTCACTTAGAAGTCACTGAGTATTAACAGTCAAAATGTGTCAAAAGTAACATATTGAGCTGACCTTTTACTCATGGAAGGGCAAAAGCATTCACTGGCAGTTTGGAGAGAAGTTTCTCCAAGCATGGTGGTGGTCATTGAAACACTGACATTGTTGCAAAGTCATTGAACTGGAGCAGGGGTCTCAACCCCTGGAGCTTTGAAACCTGGTTTTAATGAACTTTATGTAAAGCAATGTGATATTTTGAGAAAAGCATCTATCTAATCCTTCATCAGCTTGTTAGAGTGGACTTCAATGTAGAAAATAGTAAGAATCACTAGCCCTTAATTCTTTCTAGAATGAGATGTCAGGCAATGAGGCATTGAGATAAGCTCAGCAAACAAAAAATCTAAGGAAATCGTTGAAGGAAAAGCAAAGCCACAGAATCTGTTCCATATGCGGGCGTAACAGTGACTCCAGAGGACCAAAGGCATAGAGGCCTCCTGAACAGGTTTCCCACACACCAGAGAAGCCAGGGAAATGGAGTTGGTGCGGTGGGCAGGTCCCCGGGGTGGGGGGGGGAGGGCTTTCATTTCGGCGTGGCACCCAGTCCTCCAGGAAGCCCCGTCGCCTGCAAGGATGACGGTGCCAAGGCAAGCCCGGGCGAGCAGGCAGTGCGGGCACTCACACCAGCGGGTGAGAGCACATTGTTCTGGGGCCCAGGAGCCACGCCGCTTGCCAAGCCACTGCTGGGCTAGGGCCTGGGCTCTGAGCCTCCATTGTAGAGGGAGGGTTTTCATGCATGGCCACCCCTCACCCTGGAGTCCTGCACTTAATCTGCACTTTGGGCCTTACTTGGTGTAAATAGAATCATTGTGAGCAGAAATGCCAGACAGCGTTTTGTGTTGATAGAAACTTACTCAGAAACCAATGCCCATTGTTCCCCCTGGCTAAGTATTAATTCCTGTTTCCAGTCAGTTTGCTGATTAATCAGACAGGTGCCTCTCGTTTCAGCAAGAAAAACAAAATCTGTTGGCAGGATGATTAAGAATGGATAGACATATTTCAAAATGATTAAAATAGCATTTTCACAAGTATGGTCCTTTAAACACCGAGAAGCTGCCTGCTGTCGGAGGCTTTCAGAAGCCACACGGCCCATCCAAGCGTGCCATCCTGTTAATACACAACACGTCTCTGGGGGGGTGCTTTTCAGGCTTTCCTTCCTAAGAAGGTCTCTGAAACTTGACAAAAGAATGAAAACTAGAGGCAGCCAAAGCGCCGTTGCGTCGGCAAAGACAGCAGAGATTATATTCTGGTTAAAAATAGAATGACCTTCTCCACCATGAAGAGAAAGTGAAATTCATTTAGTCTAGGAGACAAAGGTCACCGGATCCAGATGATTTCACTTTTCAAAGAGCCCAGCTGCCTTTGGCCTTTGAGTTAGGGACCCCACATGTGGTGAAGGAATGAAGAAAGCGGCCAGCAGCCTGGCCTTCTATAGAAGGCATGCCCAGCGGAGGGAGGCTCTGTGTCAGTTAGCATGTCTGAGTTATGATCCAGCAACGCAGGGGACAGAATGGAGCAGCTGTCTTTGTTTCAGATGACAGGAACAGGCGATTGGGCTCCACTCTCTCCCAACTGCCATCTGAAAGCCATCCGTACGAAGGCCGTGAAACGGAGTCTCCTCTTACTGCACACGTGCACGTTTCCTAAGTCTGGTGCCAAATGTTCTATTGATAAGAACTAAGCCCAGTGCTTTCATAATAGAGCACGGATACTGTAGGACTCTGGGACCACAGGTGGCCTTTAATCCTCGGCACCTGGTGTAGCGTAGCTGCCGGATTCGCGTTTCTTGAATAAATGAGTAAGCGTTTCTTAAATTTAATTAAAAGAAAAAGCATGAAAGTAAAAGGAGCTTTGATTCCAGAAATACTGAAACAAAACAAAGGAGCCCAACTCTCTTGATGAATTGGTTACCTCTTTTATCTTTCAGAGTCGGAATTGACAAATTTGGCAGGATTATACAGAGATGAACGACTGAAACAGAAGGCAGAGTCGCTGAAACTTGAAAACTGTGAAAAACTTTCCAAACTTATTGGCCTGCGCAGAGGTGGCTGAGAGGATGCTAGTCCTACACAGGGTTGGGGTTTTGCTACTTGTTACTATTTATGTTCCTAATTCCATTTTATAATACAAAATTAGGAAATGACGAACATTTTACAAGTTGCTAACTTTGGTGGGCAGAGCTGAAGGCACTTGAGCATGGAGCCAGACTTGTCATCACAGAAGCCTTCCTGGGGATTGGCTCCAGGGGCCACGAACAGTTCATCTGAATTGAATTAAAGGCAAAGCATTTGATGCAGCCCCTCTGCTCCTTGCCTACCCTGCCTCTAGGATTGTAGTTCAGGCATCCCAGGGCAGATGCACATTGTCTTCCTCCTTCCCTTCTTCAGTTAAGTCTCCATACCCAGTCATTCCTAGGCATGGCCAAAGCAGCTTCATATTAGTTGTTTACAGTGTACACCAAGAATGATACCTCTCCCTTCCTGTGAGTCATCGTGGCCCCTGGCATTCAGCCCTTGGAACAGGTGCCTGCCCAACTTCGCATTTTCTAAGGGAAATGTGGAGAGATGTAAACTATTATTACAATCAATAGTTTTCCATTTGCCTATCTCTGTTCAGAGTTACTAGCATTAGCAAACTGCCTGATTTGAGTTTCTTTTACTTCCTTAACTCTCTCTCTTGTAGAGGGTCCAGAAAGTAAAAGCCACTGCGTGAAAGAAACAGTTCCATGGACAGCCCAGCAGCAGAAAGCAGGGACCCAGGGATGAAGGTAAAACGCAAGACTGAGTCTCAGCTTCTCGGTGCAGGTTCCCCAGTCCGTCACAGACCCGGAGAATATGGGTGGTTTTTTGCCATTTCCCCTTGCAGCATCACACTTGACCGGAGTCCCTACACCCCACAGAAGGACAGTGGTCAGACCTAAAGCAGGTATTGCTGGCCACCCAGGCTTGTTGCTCAAGCCTAGAGCTGGAGGGGAAAGACCCTCTTTCCATTGCTTTGGAGGTCGGTGTTGGTCCCAGCCGTCCCTGTCTTTACCCCAGGGCCCCATAGCTTGTGACATGAGATGCCTTTTCGTGTAGTCAACATTTATTGAGTGCCTAGTATGAAGCAGGAGCTCTCACATATATTTTTTTATTTTAGCCTCCTCACAACTCTGTGAAGGAGACATGTTATCCCTTTGTTTATGAAAGAGAACATTGGCCCAGAGATGATGAATGGCTGACCCAGTCATACAGCTGGTAATGGCAGAGCGAGGTGGTAGGCTGACCCTGGGACCCTGTATCCTTTTTACGGCAGTCCTGCGTTCACTCCAGATACCTTCCTCCCTGGCCTTGAGGAAGCAAGACCCTGTCTATAACAATTCCGTATACAAAACAAGAGGTCCCTCAAAAGCAGGCAGCCCTTCCCACTGGTGACAAGGAAGAGGTAAATTACTGCCTAGGCCCCGTGGTTCTGGGCCCTCTCGTCTAGGTGAACTACCAGGGTTGAGCTGCCTAGATCATCATGAGTCAGAACCTGGAAGATCAATAGGTGACTGTAGTTTACACTCCATGTTTTCTTCAGGAGGAAAGGAAAGTTCCTATATCAAAACTGATTTCCAAAGTAGAGTTTGTCCTTTCAGAGGCACAGCCTTGATTTAGGCAGACATGTCTAGCATGGTTCAACATGGACATTTCACAGGGTCAGGAGATGGGTCCAGAGGTGAAGAGTGGATCTTTGGTGGCTGGTAGGGGACACCTGCTCGGCTGTGGGGAGGGGAGCAGCTCCAGAGATAGCCAGATTTTGCTGCTCAACTAGGTCTATCTTCCTGGTTTGGGGGACTTCCTTGATCCTTTCTGAGTAGCTGAGGGGATCTACACTATAAAATATGCCTGTGAGCCAAACAGGCTTATGGAAAGATTCCCTATACACACACAAATCAAAGCTCTCCCCTCCCCAGCTCCAGTCTCTGCTAGAAAAAAGGGGCCATGATTAAATTGACTTGACATGGATTTCATGGCAGAGATGAGTTACCTATGATGACACTAAAGAGAGGTAGAACTACATTAAACATCAGGTCTCTTGTCTGTTTTCATAGCACGGATGGTACTGTTGTGTTTATCACCTAAGAGACTACACCACCTCTGGCTTTCCTCAGCAGAAGGGTATTTGCCTTTGTTGAAGAATAGTTTAATCCATTTGGCACGGTCCAGAATATGGCTACACTTTAATTTCCTGGGTTCTATTTTAGATGGGTTGTCTGCATGATGGTAAAATAAGCGTCTTCCTCTTGCCTACATCTTTTGGAAGGGTTCCTGATGATGTATAAACTCCTTAGGTCAGGCTGATTCTTGCTGTGTTGCCATGTCGCTCTCTGCATTAATGCAGAATGGAGAGCTCTGAGGTGGGAGTGGGGCTAAGAAGCAGGGCTAGCGGCTCAAGCAGAAGGTGAAGCTCCCACTCATCAGAATGAAAGGACACTCTGCGCCGCCTGATCAGCAGTGGGGAGGGGAGGGGGAAAACCCTTCTCACACAGAGGACACCACAGCTTCAAGGAATCCGTGTCCCCACATTAGCAACCCTGGGGTTCATCTGTTCAAACCAGAAAACTTCTGAACTTCCTTGATCAGCTCCAGGCCTCCCAGCTTGGGACAACTGACCAGTAAGAAAATGCCGTTGCTGTGCTTTCTGTTGGAAACTCTTAGAAATTACACTGAACTCCAAACCCCACTGGAACATGGGATCCAGCAGCCCCGCCAAGCCTTGTGTTGTTCCTCATTTTCATCCTCACGCTCAGGACTGGCTTTGTGAGGAGACACTGGTGGGATTCCAGAAGTTTTCTGTTACAACTGGCCACACTTGCTAGTTCATTGTCTCTGCATGCTCTGTTCCTCACAGAAGCTAGCTCTTAATTAGTATTTATTTTGGACTCATTTATGGTATAAGCTTAGTGTTCTAATATATTTATTTTTGGAAAGGGCCAAGTTACTCTACATCATATTTTTTGAGCCTGCATTGTTGATACCTCCTGCAATGACCACCGAGTAACTATATATCCATGTGTTCGATATTGAGTACATCATTTGCATCACACTCAGTATTTGGAATCAAAGATGTGAATGTTCTGTGACCAGAGCCGGGTTTGACACGGATGGAATCAGCTCCTGGGGAAATACGAATCCTGAAAACTCTGGTCACCTGATCCACTGCATCTGGATTGAGTGTAATTTAACAGAGAAAGAAATTAAATGATTTTATATAAAAAGAATGGGTCTATATTTTCCCTTTGTTCTTTTACCCTTGCTCCTGTCACCCTTGGGCACCACATACTGTCTCACTCCCTTGGAGCCACTTGGGACTAGAGGAGGCCTAGTGTATCTCCTCTGCGCCAACCTTCCCGAATCCATCACTGGAACTGTCGGTGTTTAGAACAACAGATAACTGGTGGCATCGCCAATCCGTAGTTTTTTTCCATCAGGTAACAACAGCAGCCGCAGCATATTCCAGCCAGTGTACAGAGCTAAACTACTTAGCTTCTGAAAACCAGGTGGTATCCCAGTTCCTTAATGGCCTTGTTCCCAGTGACCCATGTTTAGGAAAGTCTTGGTTTAAATATACAGTACATGGGAGACGCCTGGCTGACTCAGAAGAACATGTGACTTTTGATGTCAGGGTCATGAGCCCGAGCCCCAGCTTGGGTGCAGAGATAACTAACAATAAATAAAAGACTTTAAAAATACAATGCGTGGGTCATAATAATACCTTTCATTTGGAAAAAGATGGGAGATGAGATTCAATTCATCAAAGATGGAGAACTTACTCTGTGTCAAGTGGGCTGAGTTTGGGGATGGGGTTGGGGAACAAGTGAGACCCAGCACCACGGGCTCCTGGAGCTCACATCTGAGGGGGAAGCTAACTTCAGACAGTGCTCCCCAGCGGGATGAATGTCAGAGGGGAAACCAAGGAAACCTTGGGGAGCTATAACAGAGGAATTCAATCCAGCCCGAGGCTTCAGTGAAAGCACCTCTGAAGAAGAGACTTGAAATATAATCACCCTTCTTACAGAATGCAGTCATTTTTTTTTTTAACAGAAGAGGGAAGCCACACTCGGTGCTCCCAATTCCCTGCATAGCACCACCATCCATCCAAGTGCGAAAGTCAGAAAGCTAGGAAGCTCTGTATGGGAGACCTCATTTTGTATCCCCCAAAGGACCACAAGTAGTATTTGTGCCCTTGTGTAGTCCCCTTTCTAATCTGAACTGGCCTTTGATCTTTAACCAATAGAACGTGGCAAAACTAGCAGCTTCCATTTTTGCACTTAGGGGAAGCCAGCTGCCACGTAAGTCCAAGCACCCTGTGAGCACTAAGCTAACCACATGGAGAAGCCATGCAGAGGAGAACCAAACAACCGAGTCGGCAGCAAGCACTGAGCACCCAGACATAAAATCCAAGCCGAGCCGTGTCGGCCGCCACCCAAGCCAACGGGCAGGACGGAAATGAGCTGCCCCACCAAGCCCTGTCCAAACTGCAGAATCATGAGCAGATGATAATACGGTTACTGTTTTAAGTCATGACATTTTGTGGCTGTTTGTTTGCAGCAGTAGACAATCCGAACACCTTGGCTCCCTTTTTCTCCCGTATCCCCTCCCTCCTTAAGTCCTATCAGTTTGACCTCCTGAACAGCCTAAATCTAACTACTCCCTTCATCTCCTCTGACACCATCTGACTCCAAAACTACCAGCCACTTTTCCTGATAAAAACTGCAATAGCTCTGGGGCGCCTGGAGGGGCACAGCTGGTTGAGTGTTGGACTCTTGGTTTCGGCTCAGGTCTGATCTCAGGGTTGTGAGATCGAGCCCTGCGTCGGGCTCTGCACTCAGCCCTGAGTCTGCTTGTATTTCTCTCTCCCTCTCCCTCCGCCCCTCCCCACTGCACGTGTGCTCTCTCTCTCTCAAATAAATAAATCTTTAAAAAATGCAATAGCTTCTTCTTTTTTTTTTTTAAGTTTATTTAAGCAATCTCTATACCCAACATGGGGCTCGAACTCACAACCCCGAGATCAAGAGCCGCTTGCTATACTGACTGAGCCAGCCAGGTGCTCGAAAACTGTAATAGCTTCTTTTTTTTTTTTTTCTTTAAGATTTTATTTATTTGTCAGAGAGAGGGAGGGAGAGAGAGAACGGCAGGCAGAGGGAGAAGCAGACTCCCTGCTGAACAGGGAGCCCGACATGGGACTCGATCCCAGGACCCTGAGATCATGACCTGAACCAAAGGCAGATGCTTAACCGACTGAGCCACCCAGGTGTCCCTGTAATAGCTTCTTCTTCTTTTTTTTTTTTTTTAAGATTTTTATTTATTTATTTGGCAGAGAGGGACACAGTGAGAGAGGGAACACAAGCAGGGGGAGTGGAGAAGGAGAGGCAGGCTTCCCGCCGAGCAGGGACCCCGATGCGGGGCTCCATCCCAGGACCCTGGGATCATGACCTGACCTGAGCTGAAGGCAGACGCTTAACGACTGAGTCACCCAGGCGCCCCCCTGTAATAGCTTCTTAAGTAGTCTCTATGCATCTATTCAGGGCCACCTCCAATCTGTACACCTCACTGCAACCAGAGAGATCTTTTCAGAGCATAAATTATGTCACCCTATTGCCTAAAGTATTTGAGTAGCTTTCTTTTTTTTTTTTTTGAGATTTTATTTTATTTACTTGACAGAACGCGAGAGAGGGAACACAAGCAGGGGGAGAGGGAGAGGGAGAAGCAAGCTTCCCCCAGAGCGGGGAGCCAGATGTGGGGCTCGATCCCAGGACCCTGGGATCATGACCTGAGCCGAAGGCAGACGCTTAACCATTAACCACCCAGGCACCCCTGAGTAGCCTTCTTTTGCCCCCAGAATAAAAACCACCAGCTTTCTTAACACGGCCTAACGCTTAACAAGGTTCTACCAAGTTTCTGGCCACTGACCCTTCTTGCCCCTACAACCTTTTCTTTTCTGCCATACTAGCCTTTTAATTACTATACTTTGCCAACTCCTTTTGCCCCAGGGACCTTATGAATACTGTTTCCTCTTTCTGGAACCCTTTCCAACTCACCTGCCCTTACCTGTTTTGTTAAGTGCCTCCTGGTAATCTTAATAGGTTTCAGCACAAACATCCCATTTCCTCACAGAAGCCTTCCCTGACACCCCAGACTGGGCAAAAGTCTCCCTTTAAAATACTCTCATTCCAGGGCAACTAGCTAGCTCAGTAGGTAGAACATGTGACTCTTAATCGCAGAGTCATCAGTTCAACCGCACGTTGGGCATGAAGACTAGTTAAAACAAAATAAAACAAAACAAAACAAAATGCATTCCTCTCTTTCTTACCACCTGTCAGAGCTATGATGTTATTTCTTTGGATAATGACTCAATTTGGGATTTAAGTGGCTGTTTATTTGATGCTTGTCTCCCTCACTAGACTGTTTCATTCTGGTTTTATCTGAGGTGAACCTTGGAGAAATGACATAGTCATCCGCCAGGACGTCCACTGGAAGTGCAGCCCAAATTCTTTGAAACTACTCCTATCAATAGGTGGGATGTATCCCTGCTGATACAACATGGAGCAGAGATGAGTTTCACTATTGAACCCTGCCCAAATTGGAGTTTCCTGAGTGAAATTATTTTTTTTTTAAGCTGTAAATTTTGAATGGTTTGTTATACAGCAATAGATAATGGGAACGTCAACCAGAATGACAACCCTGTGCAGAAAGGCAACACTTCCTGGGTCAGGATCACAGAGCTGTTTGTGATGTTTTGTCATCCCGACCCTCACTGAGCCCTGACTGAGGCCAGAAGCCTGTAGTATTTGTTGACATATAGAGTGGGAGTCTGTAGCAGTCCCCGACGAGGGTGACCATCCTTCACGTCCATGCTGGTATGGATGTGGATCCAGGGTTCTTTCTTGCTCATAATCTCCTATCCACAGGGAACTGGCTGGTGACTACCGCACTCCAGAGTTTTGCCCTGGAGGGCAGCCTATTCCAGCTTCTGGAGGTGAACGTAAATGGCAAGGGACATCAAAGTAGCACTTCATGAAAGACTCCAGAGAGAGAACACAGGTCAAGGGGGAAATCCAGTGATTTCTGCCCCAGAGGAAGGTGCAGCTCGGTCAAGGGTGATTCAGGGGAACACTCACATTTGATAGACAAATTTCCAAGAAGGTTCTGTGCTGAGGCACACAACCCACATGGAACCTTCTAGGCTCATGCTATCCAACACAGTAGCCACTAGCTACTATGGCTATGTACATTTTAATTTTAACTAAACATTTTTTTTAATTTAAAATGATTCCTCAAGTCACATGAGCGACATTTCCAGTGCTGAACCGCTAGCTATCTGTGGCTCTAGGCTGCAGTACTGGACAGTGCAGATGTAGACTAATTCCATCACAGAAGTTTTATTGCACTGTACCGCTCTAGGCCCTTTAAGATTGGTCAATAGAAATGGCCTTGCTCTCTTGGGGTCCCGGGTGGCACAGTTGGTTGAGTGTCCGACTCTTGGTTTTGGCTGGGGTTGTGATCTCCGGGTCTCAGGATCCAGCCTGCAGTGGGCTCTGTGCCCCACCTGGGGCTCCAAACTCATCATGGAGCCTGATGGAGTTTCTCTCTCCCTCTCCCTCTCCCTCTCCCTCTGCCTCTTACCATACTTGTACCCTCTGTCTCCATCCCCCATCTCTCTGTCTCTCTCTCAAATAGATGGATAGATGAAAGAAAGAAAGAAAGAAAGAAAAGAAAGAAAGAAAGAAAGAAAGAGGGGCACCTGGGTGGCTCAGCTCAGTCGTTAAGCGTCTGCCTTCGGCTCAGGTCATGATCCCAGGGTCCTGGGATCGAGCCCCACATCGGGCTCCCTGCTCCGCGGGAAGCCTGCTTCTCCCTCTCCCACTCCCCCTGTTTGTGTTCCCTCTCTGGCTGTGTCCGTCTGTCAAATAAATAAATAAAATCTTTAAAGAAAGAAAGAGAGAGAGAGAGGGAGGAAAGAAAGGAGGGAGGGAGGGAGGGAGAGAGGGAGGAAGGAAGGAAGGAAGGAAGGAAGGAAGGAAGGAAGGAAGGAAGGAAGGGCCTTGCTCTCAAGGATGTGAGAATAGACATAAGAAACATGGAAAAAATGAAACAAGAGCTACTACTGGGAGATCCACAGAAATGGCCACATTTATCAAGCCACAAATTTCAACCCCGAAAGAGGCCCCTGGGGAGATTTGGGGAGCAGCCTGAGCTGCTTTCAGCTCCCCTTCCTGGTCACTGATAATACTTTTTTTTAAGTTTCTTTTTTTTTAAGATTTTTATTTATTTATTGACAGAGACAGAGAATGATAGAGAGAGAGCATGAGAGGGAGGAGGGTCAGAGGGAGAAGCAGACTTCCTGCTGAGCAGGGAGCCCCATGCGGGACTCAATCCTGGGACCCCAGGATCATGACCTGAGCAGAAGGCAGTTGCTTAACCAACTGAACCACCCAGGCGCCCCCATTGATAATACTTTTTCCAAACTCCTTAATATAGTCATTTCCTGCTTGGGGGTATCAAATTCTACAACTTTAGTATCCATTATGTTCATCAAAAATCTAACACAGCATCATGGTGAAGAACATGGACTCTGGAATCAAACTTCCCATGTTAAAACCCTGTTCCAAAGCTTCCTAGCTTGGGTGACCTTGGCAAGTTACTCATCCTCATAGAACCTGCATTTCCTCATCTGTGAAAGAATATTATAACCTATTTCCCAAGATTATTGTGATGATTACATTAAATAGTACTAGCACAATGGTGCCACAAAATAGTAAATACTCAGTAAATTTTAGCTCTGACTTTTCCTAAGCTTACTTAATCTTATTTGGGTTTCCAAAAAAAGCCCTCAAAGGGGATTCGGTGAGGATGTGTGGTCACTTTAGGAACACTTTATCCTTCTGTACCTCTGTTCCCCGTCACTTTCATGCCCCTCTTCAGTTCTCCTGATCTCTTCAGGGCCCTCCCCGGTACCTTGACACGGTCGCACATGGGTCCAGTGTGGCTGCCAAAAGCCTGGTACCAGAGCACGAGTATTCTTATCTTGGGTGAGGCCACTTTCCTTTCCTGTTCCTGGGCTTCCCTTCATTGCTTGGGTTCAGGCCACCTAAGTACTGAGTGTATTCATGCGTGGAAGAGTGATCACAGGAGGCTGGAGTCCCATACTCTGGGGGAAATCTAGAAATTAGGGCGCGACAAAGAAGCCTGGTAAGGTAAAGATGCAGGGGTTGCCTTAGCTAGCTTTTGCTTCAGAGGTCTAGCAGTTTAACAGGCCCTGGGAGAAGGCTGAGAGAGACGTTGTCTGAGTAAGGCCTGTTCACTTCCTTAAAGAAGTATAAGCCGGGCCCCGACTGCTCCTCCGGTCTGCGTGACAAACATAAGACAAAACAGGTGTGCTAATAAACTATGAACTTAAATTCTTAAGGGTTGTTAGAGATTCCCCCGCCCCAGTAGGCCCCTTTCAGAGAGCGGCTCCTTTAAGAGGCGGGCCCTATCTCCGCTAACAAAGGAAGTCCCCACCCCTGGTTGCCAGGGTGCTCTATGGCGTTGCATTCTCATTGGTGGGCGACGGTGAGTGAGGCGCCCAGAGACAGCCATTTCCAACGAGCTGGCGGGGGCGAAAGATGGCGACGCCCCTCGGGTGGTCGCAGGGGGGGTCAGGATCAGTGTGTCTCGCCTTCGATCAACTGCGGGACGTGATCGAATCTCAGGAGGAACTGATCCATCAGCTGAGGAACGTGGTACGCAGCCAGAAAAGCTGGGGTAGCGGCCAGACCTGACACCTAAATGGAGGGGGCGGGGCCAAACCCTGTCCCGAAGCCATTGGCGAGCTTAGAGCACCTTGCCAATGGCGTCATCAGGAGGAGGCGGGGCCCAGGTGTGTTCCAGGTGATAGGGGTGGAGCCAAAATGGGGCAAGGTCTTTATGAAGATTTACCAGGGAATTTAAATCAAAATCAAGTTGTTTTCTACTCTCTGGTTGTGTAAGGCCTGGTAGTTATGTCCCGGTCTATTCACCGAGCCTCACTTTCCCCATTTCTTTTTTTTTTTTAATTAATTTTTTTAAGATTTTATTTATTCATTTGAGACACAGAGATACAGAGAGAGAGAGAAAGCATGAGCAGGGAGAGAGACAGAAGGAGAGGGAAAAGCAGGCTCCTCGCTGAGCCAGGAGCCCGATGTGGGGCTCGATCCCAAGACCCTGGGATCATGACCTGAGCCGAAGGCAGACGCTTAACCATCTGAGCCACCCAGGCGCCCCACTTTCCCCATTTCTAATTGGAGAGGACTTCGTTGGCTTCCCAGGGCCCTCAGGTGCAGGCCTTGAAACTATAATATCTTTTCTATTGTGGACATCCCCTTCCCTGTGTCTAATGCAGCGCCATGCTGAGTGCAGTAAGCACAGGTTGTCCCTTACACATGTTAACTTAAGGGCTTCTGACCCCTTTATGTCCCTTTGCTTTTGCCTTCTCAAGCAAACCCTCGTTCGCGAGTTCAAAACATTGGAGCCACAGATTACCTGGCATGGTAAAATCCTGGCCAGTTGGAGTTTTCATGGTTTTTCCCTTTTTTTTTTTTTTTATATATATCTTGATAAGAAGGTTGTGAAATAGCTCCATCTCAGAAACAAAACTGACTTAACTATTTCTCACTGTAATGGGTGTGTGCAGCTCTAGGCACTGAATTACTTGCAATTCCCTGAGGGTACCCAGCTCTTTTTCTTCGAAGCTGGCATTTGCATGTGTGTTCTCACCCGAACACTTTTCTATCCCACCCCTTCTGGCCTGCCCCTGTTTAGCAGTCAGATGTCCTGTCCGATGATCCTTCTCTGGAAGCAATTCTGACCTTTCCCCAGGCCAGGGGCCTCCCCTGACCACCACAGCCCTTTGTGGTTCTCCATCATAGCACACACCATGTTAGAAGTGCTGGCCATGAGCTATCTCCTATATCAGACTGGTTGCTCCTTGAGGGTAGGACCTAGAGCTGAGCCTCTGTGAATCTTGTGGAACCAAATTCTCCCTTCTCAGAGCCGAAGTCTCATCCTAGGTGCCGTGGGTATCAGCCCACTGTCTAACCTTGCTCCTGGTCCCTAGAGAGTACCCCTCCCACTCCAGCCCCAGGCCCTCCCTGAGCCTGGCTCTGTTGCAGATGGTTCTCCAGGATGAAAATTTTGTCAGTAAGGAAGAGTTCCAGGCAGTGGAGAAGAAGCTGGTGGTAAGTAATGGACTCTGCAGGCTCCTAATCTTCCCCCATTTCCTGGGATCCCTGTGGATGGGCACAGTTACTGAGAGCCTCCAGCCCTAGTAGTGAGAACAGAATCTTCCTGGGTCCTGGCTTCCATGTGCCTCTTTGAGAAATAGAGCTGGTTAAGGGAACCGAGGAGACCCAGGGTGCCTTAGGGTTAATGAGGTCACTGCTGCTGCCCCTGCAGGAAGAGAAAGCTGCCCACGCCAAGACCAAGGTCCTCCTGGCCAAAGAAGAGGAGAAGTTGCAGTTTGCCCTCGGAGAGGTAGAGGTGCTATCTAAACAGCTGGAGCAAGAGAAGCTGGCTTTTGAGAAGGCGTGAGTGGACCTTGGTAGGGGGGTGAAGGGTTAGGGGTCCAGTCTGCCTGTCAGCCTTCCCACCCTTTCTTATCTTCTCCACCCAGGCTCTCCAGTGTCAAGAGCAGAGCCCTGCAGGAATCCAGCAAGAAGGACCAGCTCATCACCAAGTGCAATGGTAGGCGGGAGGCCCGTGCCCCCCCCCACGCTTACATGCATGGGCTCTTCCCTAACAGCCCAGTGCCTGTGTCCAGGGCAGGGTTTCACCCCAACTTCTGCCCCCGGCTGAGGATACAGGCAGGCCCAGGCGGGCCACACCTTCGCAAAGGCCTTCAGGGACCAGGCAGGCCACGGAAATGAGGGAAGCATTTGGTGTACAATATTCTTCATGGCCATAAAAGAACGGGCTTGCTCCCATTTTTCTTGAAACATACAACCTTCTTAGTCCACCTTTTGTTTTCCCACTTTTGATGGGTATTAGAAATAGTGTACTTGACTCATAACTGTTGTAAGAGGAACAACAGGGCAAGTTCAGTCCTGTTTGGGAGCTGACCCCTAGTGCCAGGGTTGGGGACCCAACAGGGAGGAGTGGGGACCGTGGTGATGGGAAGAGCCATGCCACCTCTCAAGGGCTTAGTGCCTCTGCCGTGGGAATGGAGGCCCAGTATTGTCAGATCCTTTTTTTTGTTTTTTAACAAAAACTTTTCTGACTTTTTAGTGTTGGCAACTGATTTAGAAATTTTAAAACTATTGTATGGGCTGAGTAGAATATGTCTGTAGGCCATTAATTTTCATCTCTGCTCTGTGCCAGATGTCTGTGGCCACTTGTTGGCTCAGTTGGTGCTGTGAGTTTGGGGGCACTTTCTGTCAGCCATCCAGTGGCCCTAGATCTTAGGACCCCCTTTTTAGTTCCCCAGGACACTAAATTCCCTTTACCTATTCATATCTATTAAGAAATAGATATGAATTCCATATGTAACCTGCTTCATGCATTGCAGCCAATTTTGAGTAGGCCAAAGACCAGAGCCCAAGTCCAAAAGAGATTCAGGGTCCCTCCTGATGGGCTGCCACCTGGAGTCTTGGGCACCCCATACCCATCAATCCAGCCCTCTGTCTCCCTTGGTGAGTACTCTCACTGGTAAGATGCCAGCAGGCTGATGTCTTGATCTGACTAGGTGGGCTGACAGGCCTCATGGCTGTTTGATCAAGGGCTCCCATTGGGGCCCCCTGGGGCTCAACCTGTAGTCACTGCCTCCATACCCAAGGCCACTGGACCTCAGTCCTTCCTCCCTCTCTACCTATCCACCCCCCATTTCCCTAAAAGGAACGTAGACTTCTTTCCTGGTGGTGCCAGAGCATTTCCTAGAGATTAGTCAAGGCCAGAGGGCTCTGCTTGTGCAAGGTGCATGTGTGTATGCGATGGGGATGGAACATGGCTGCCTCCCCGCAGAATGTCCCAAACCCCTCTATTGGGACACAAGCCTGAGCAAATGTCATGACCTGAGCCTTCCCTGGCCTGTGCCCTCCCTACCCTCCAACCTCCCTTTATGTGGGTTTAGTTTGGTTTTTACACTTACAAAGTTTCTGATTTTTCTCAAAGGGATTTTCTAACCATTCTCTCATTAGGTGCTATTTATTTTAAATTTATCTCTCATTTGTTTTAAAAGATTCATATAAATTTCTGATGCCTTTTCCCAAAAGAACTTCACAATCAATCAATCTGGGTGACCTTGGGAAGAAGGTTCAACAATCCTGGTTCTGTGACCCACATAGCTCATTTTCATTCTCTCCCTTCCCCTATGTCTTTGTTTGTCTCCTCTTTTCTTTGCTGTGCCTTAACTTTTTACCAAGTCTTTTCTTCTGAAACCTTCAATGCTTCAGCATTTCTGCATTTTTAGAGTTTGTGTTCTAGTCAATGTTCATCCAGTCTTTAAAGGCAATGGGATCAGAATTTTCCAGGGCTCCTCAAGGAACAGTTCATATAAATGAAGCACCCTCTAGATCCCTACAGCCTCTTTCAATTTTGATACAAGACACAAAAATCATCCTTGCGTCTAATGAGCACTTAATGTGGGGGTAAGCTTTGCCACCACTATCTCCCTGGGTGCTCCTCACGCCCCTGTGGAACAGGGGCTGTCCCCGTCCCCATTACAGATGAGGAATCGGGTCTAGAAAAGGAGGCAACTTGCCCAAAGTGGTAATACTGTCTCATCAATATTAACGCTGTTGAAACATTGCCTTGTTCTGTGTTCTGGTCAGTTTCGGAGTCTTAACTGTCTTTCAGGAGCTGCCTCCTTGAGGGTAGGGACCCTGTCTTCTCCCCTGAAGCCCTAGCACAGGGCTGGGCATCCAACTGGCCCTTAGTAGGTCTGCTGGGATTGAGATGACTGAATGAACTAAGTGATATTTCTAAGTCCTAAACCCCCAGAGGCTATCCTGTTCATTCACTCCACAAATAAATTTGTTGGGCACCTTCTATATGCCACGTACTATTTTAGACCTTAGGGTTAAAGCAGTAAATGTAAAAAATCTTTATCCTTATGCATTTATGGATATAAATCCCAGTAGGGAAGAAGACAAGTGAGTAAAATATATGGTGTGTTAGCTATAAGGGCTAAGAAAAAGAAAGCAGGGATAGGAACTATTAAGAGGGGATGTACTTTTAGATTGGGAGGGGTCTTGCCAAGGAGGTCATATCTGTACAGATCGGCAGGAATTAAGGGCAGGAGCCGTTCATCCTCCTGCCTTTGGGCAGCACTGTCCACCTCTCTGCAAGGCCCTTCGTCTGCCCTCATGTGGGTCACCTGGTCCAGAATAGAATTGTGAAATCACTGACACATCATCAGACATTGCGCCCCTCAGCCACCAGCCTGTCACAACTCCATAATAAACTCATTCTTACTAAGGTGTTAGCAGCTACTCGTGGAGAACCCCTGGGTGGGGGGAGCCAAGTTCTTAAAAGACCTGTAAGGGAATGAATGCCTTATCTCAGGAAGGAGCCCTTGGGATGGGAACCACCCCTCCTCCCTGCCTCTCTCCCCCACAGAAATTGAGTCTCACATTATAAAGCAAGAAGATATACTTAATGGCAAAGAGAATGAGATTAAGGAGTTGCAGCAAGTTATCAGCCAGCAGAAACAGATCTTCAGGTGAGGGGTCTGGGCCAGGCTGGGGGTTGTTGATGGAAGTGGGGAGCCAGCTCTCTGGCCCCTACCCTACGCTGCCCCCAGCCCATGCCCAGCCGGCTCCGTTGCAGGAATCACATGTCTGACTACCGGATCCAGAAGCAGCAGGAGAACTACATGGCCCAAGTGCTGGACCAGAAGCATAAGAAAGCCTCGGGGACGCGTCAGGCCCGGAGCCACCAGCGTCCCAGGGAAAAATAAAATGGTCGTCGCCTTCCTGTTCACTGGCTGTAATGCCCGACCTCTGCCTTCTCTGCTGTGGGGGTCCCCATCCCTATCCTTCCTATCCCTGTGGGTCCCGGCCTCTGCCATCACAGGCCTCACCAGTGACCTGATTCCCAGGGAAGAGGCAGGGGAAGAAGCAGAAGGTGCTCTTTTTTTTTCCTTCCTGCCTGTCTCCTGGAGGGCCTTGGTGACAGAAGGGAGAATCAAGTTACCAAGGACTGGGTCAGGGACAGGCCTTGGACCACCACCTTCCAGGCCACTCCTGAGCTCAGAAAAGGATGATGCTCAAGTCTCCAGCCCCTGCCACTTCCTTCCCTCCCTTGGGTGGTAGGGGGAGGGGAAGCGTGGGGGTGTAGCCTAGGGGAGGACTACTTTGTTGTCTAATAGGCACTGTCCTTCCTACTCTTGGTATTTAATCCCCTCCCTATGTAAACAGCTCTGGTTACCCCTGGTTACCTGTAAACACCCCACCCCACTCCCAGCGCCCTTGTAAATTTAACTCTCCCAACTTGGCTATAGAGCAGGAAGGGCTGTGTGTGTGTGTGTGGGTGTGGTTGTGGGTGTGGGTGTGAGAGAGAGAGAGAAGCCCTGACCAGAGACATCAAAGTCGGTTCCAGGCCCACAGTGAATTTGGGAAATCCATTTCCATCATATAACAAGACTGGTAAACCTGTGAATCACACTTGTACCCTCTTACACTTCCCCCAAACAGAGGCTCGACTGACTCTTCACAAGGGGAAGGAAGGGAAAAGGACAATGCTCTGTCTATTTTTAATTTGGGAGAACAGTCTCTGAAGGGGCAATGACTTGCTAAGTTTACATATGCAGGGCTAGATGATGGGCAGGTTTGATCCTTTCACAAGGCATCACTGATGGCTAGGTGATGATGGGGACACACCCAGGCAGGAGACCCACTGGGAGGCTGAGTCAGATTTGTGAAGTCTAGCCTAACCTGGGTCAGTGTGAGGGTGAGTGCACGGGAGAGGGGGAGGTGCTGGTGCTTTTGCTCTAAGGGCCAGCCAGGGCCTGAATCATAGCAGGAACTTGAAGCCAGAAGTTTAAAGGCAAATGGTGCCCACTGTCATTATCCCAGGACAGTGACAGGTGGTGGCTGCTTCCCCACCAGTGCCTGTCCCCAGGGTGAGTCCTGAGTTGGTGGGGGCTGGAGTGAGGGCCTTGCAAGTGCCTGGGGGAGCACAGAGCTCTTTCTGCCTCAGAGGGGCTTTAGAGAGGGGGCTACAGTTACCCCAAAGGGTCCTAAGAGACCCCACATCAGCATCTAGGGCTTGTTCTAGGTACCAAGGCCATCTGTAAAAGTTACAGCTATCCACTCCAGCCCCTTCCAGTATGTTCCCACTAAAGGCAATGGGTCCAGCAAGGGACAGCACCTTCCTGAGGCCCTAGCACTTCTGGATTTGGGGGAGCCCTCCAAGCAATGCTCCTCCATCAAATATTGTGGGGTGATGGGTCAAAGAAAGTGGTGAGTGCACCCTTATGAACTCTAGCTGGGACAAGTGATGAGAGGGCCAGGGAGAAGGGGTGCACTGGGGTGATGGGAAGACACTGGGGACTAAGGGGAAGATGAAATTGCTCAGAAGACCTGAGTTGCCCGACCCAAAAGTGTGGTCCTGGTTCCCTGGCTCCCATTCTGATCCACACACCACGGTGCTTGACCTCAGGCAGGTGGTCCCTGCTCAGCCTGTTTCCTAGCCTGTGAAGAGCAGAGTTAGGCCTAGCTCCTGGCTTCCAACTGGACACCTGCCCATCCCTCACCTTCCTGTCAGCCCGAGGCTGGAGAGCCCTCCTAGGCCTCTGGCCCGCACCAGAGAAGAAGGTTAGAAAAGCGAAGCCCAGGGCCCAAGGCTGTCCCGTTGGCGACGCCACCGATTCGCGAGCGGACGCGGCCGCGGCCGCTTTAAGGCGCGGTGACCCCACGACATCTGCGGGCGGGGCGGGGACAGTGCGGGCGTCCGCGGCACCGGCGGAGGCGAACGCGAGGGAGGTAGTGCGCGGCGTCCAGCCCCACCATGCTGACCGCGCTCGCCCGGCCAGCCCTGCCCGGCCTCCCAGGGCAGCTGCCTGCGGCCCCCGCCCGGCGTCAGGACTCCTCCGGTTCGTCAGGCTCCTACCACACGGCTCCGGGTTCTCCAGAGCCCCCGGACGCTGGGCCGGACGCGGAGTGCCGGGCGAATTGGCCCGGGGTGGCCCCTGCGCTGGGGGCGGGCGCGCAGCCTCGCCTGTCCGTCAGCGCCCAGAATAGCCGCCAGCAGCTCGGGCCCGGCTCGGGTTTCCCGCGAGGCCCGGGCTCCCGCCCGCGGCCACCCCAGCCCCAGCTGCGCATGCTGCCGTCGGGGGAGATGGAAGTCATCTTCGGCGCCGGGGCTCTGTTCAGCCGCTCGGACGCGGCGGATAGCGAGGTGCAACAACTCACCAAGCGGGCTTTCCGCAGCCTCTCTCCGCCCGGGCCCCCGACTCCGGCTCCCGCCACACCGACGCCCCAGACCCCCGACGGTGGCTCCCGCTGGGCCACTTACCTGGAGCTGCGGCCCCGCGGGCCGAGTCCTGGGACCCCAGCGCAGTTCGAGTGTGTGGAGGTGGCGCTGGAGGAGCGCGACGCGCCCGCTAGGACCCGGACGGTGCCCAAGCGTCAGATCGAGCTGCGCCCCCGGCCCCGGAGTCCGCCGCGGGAGGCGGGAGCACCGCGCCCCCGACTGCTTCTGCGCACTGGCTCCCTGGACGAGTCGCTGGGCCGCCTGCAGGAAGCCGCGGGCCTAGTGCAGACAGCACTGGCCAGAAAACTGAGCCCTGCGGCCCCTGCCCCGGGCAGCGCCACCTTCGGGCCCACGGGGCGGCCAGAGTGTGCGACTCGGGAAACGGCCCGCAGTACCCGAAAGGTCCTGGAGGAGGCCAGGTCTCGGCCACCCCGCGTGCACTATAGTTCAGCCCCCACCAGAGCACCACGGCCGTGGCCCAGCCTCCGAGAGCGCGCGATTCGGCGCGACAAGCCCGCGCCGGGGACCGAGCCGCTGGGTCCGGTTAGTTCCAGCATCTTCCTGCAGTCAGGGGAGAAGACTCGGGAGGCTCACAGTCAGGAACTCAAGACTCGGTTCCCGCGAGAGACTCCGGATCGAACCGTCCTGAGGGCACAAAGTCCGCCTTTCGAGTCTACGGCCCCCCGGGAAGTTCCGAGTAAGGCTGGGAGGCCAAGGAGCTCGTCCCCGCTGTGGCAGGCTCCAAATGGGACGATACGAGGTCCACACTGCCCGTCCCCCCAGAATCTGCCCCCGTGGAATCGGGCTATTCGGAGGGTAAGTAGCCCGTCGTTCCCTGAGGCATCATCTGCACGGGGAAATCAGGACGCCGCTGTTGAGGAAACTGTCCGCAGAAGCCCTTCCCCACCGACCCTTCCCCAGTGGAATCACGGTGTTGCCAGGACAAGAAGCCCATCCCCCGAAGCTCCTTCCCTATCGGAGGTTCGGCAACCTGCAGTTAGGAATGCCACAGCGAACTGTAGGAACCCGTCCCCGCCGGCCCTGTCCTCATGGGAGGCACCAGATCGTACTAATGGGACGTGGAACCCATCTCCCCAAGGGACGTGGGATCGCACACTGCAGGGCTCATCGATGGTATCTGCGTCGGAAGCTCTGAACGGGATAGGACAAGAGGAGCTCGAGCTGCCTGGGCCGTCCGCAGCCGGGACTCCCGAGCTCACAGAGGCGCCGAGGCAGTCCACGCGGCAGAGGCGGGATCTTGCCTTCCGGGGCAGTCAGCCGTCGCCAGAAGTGGCTGCACCTGAGCTGCGCCTCAGTCGCCCCGTGGGTACCCTGGAGGCCGATGTGCACCGGGAAGCCTTGGGCCCGGGAGAAGCCGCCTCCGGACGGCCGCGCGTGGCCATCCCGCGGCCCCGCGACGTGCGCAAGATGGTGAAGACCACGTACGCGCCAAGCTTCTCCGCGGGAACCCCAGCCTTGGGGCGGCCTGTGCCTCCTGCGGAACCCCGCGGGGAGGAGGGCGGCGCATCCAAGACACAAGAGTTCCAGGCGCTGGGGTCCCCAGCCCCAGCTCACTACACTTCTGTTTATCTCAAGGACTTTCTTCCGGTTGTGACGCACCCCTACGAGCCCCCAGAGCCGCCTCCTGACCCAGTCCCCCGGGACGCTTCTCAGCCCAATGGGGTCCTGAGGCGGAGAGCAGAGAACAGCACGGCAAAACCCTTCGCGCGCACTGAGATCCGCCTGCCTGGTGCACTGGTCTTGGGCCGCCGGCCAGAGGGAGCCGGGGGAGTTCTGGCGCGCGGTGCTGGCAGAGAGAACCGGGACGCTGAGGCCCAGGGCCTGGTCCCCGACGGCGAGGGGCGGAACAGCCCTCCAGGCGGCGCTCGCACCTCACCCCAGCAGTCGCCCATCGGGCCGGCCGGGCCCCAACCGCCCCGACCACCCTGCCCCAGCTCCCCTCAGGCGCACCCTAGCTCGAGCCCTGGGATAGCACCCAAATTGGAGGCTCCCCCTGTAGCCCTCGAGCCTGCGACTGAGGTCCGGTCGTCTGTCCCGCGGGAGCCCCAGGCGTCGGCCCGCAGAACAGCCCCGCCCCAGCCCCGTGCCGCCTCGGCGCCTCCGATGGACCGGTCCCCCGAAGGTTCCTTCCAGGGGGCGCGCAGGCCACCTGGGACCGCGTACGCTGGGAAGGTCCTGGTGGACCCCGAGAGCGGCCGCTACTACTTTGTGGAGGCGCCGCGGCAGCCTCGGCTACGGCTGCTCTTCGACCCCGAAAGCGGGCAATACGTAGAGGTGCTGCTGCCGCCGTCGCCCCCGGGGCCACCCCGCCGCGTCTACACCCCGCTAGCCCTGGGCTCTGGCCTCTACCCGCCCGCCTATGGGCCTATCCCGGGCCTCTCAATGCCGCCGTCCCCCGGCCCACAGGCCTTCAGCGGCCCCCATGTACCCTGGGCCTCCGAGGCGGGGCCCCTGGACGGGATGTACTACCTGCCAGTGAGTGGAACCCTCAGCCCCGCTCCTCCTCTGCTCCTCTGTGCTCCGCCCAACAGTTCAGGTTCAGCCCAGCCCGGCAAGGGGTCCTTGTTCCCCGTGTGAGGCCCCAGGGCCTGATCCGCGGGTGTTGGGGCCTGTTTGATAGCCTTGGAGGTTCTAGCATCCAGTCCCCTGACCTCCTTTCCTTCTATCAACTCCTTTACCCATCCCGCCCAGTCTTCACACTGGAAGTTACCTTCAGAGAACTATCAGACTTTGGGACTGATGGAGCTGGGACTCAGAAAGTGGCTGCCTACTTCCTCCCCCAACAAAATTGTATACTCCTTTCCCAGGCATTCCCAGAGTGTGGTGTGTTTGTGTGCGTGTGAAAGTGAGGCGTCTCAGGAGTTGTTCCTAGGAGCTGACTTGAGGGCGTGTTGGGAGTTCACTAGGGGCAACAAGAAAGAGGATCAGCAGAGGTCGGGGCTGCCCCCAGAGGTAGTGAGCTGTCTGTCCCTCCCTGAAGGTGACCCAGCTGAGGAGGAACAGGCTAGGGAGCGCTGGTGGATGGAGGGAGGACTCTGACTAGCAACTCTGGTACTATTTGGAAGAGGCTCTGAGCCTCGGCCTGGGAGGCTGTGGGAAAGCGGCCAGTGCAGCCCCTCGGCCAGGCTGAATCGGAGAAAGGGAGCTGCGGGGACAGCAGGTGGAGATGGAGCAGGGATGTAATATGGAAGGGGCTATGGAGGGTCAGCCTGGGCATGGGGGTTGGGTGGGGAGGCAGCGATAGTCTCCAGCTGGGAGCCCCACTTCCCATCCTCCCCTCAACCTCGGCATCTGACTTGCCTCTCTAAGCCCTCGATGCTGAGCGGGCTCATCCTGGGGCCAGGAGTGGAGCCTTAAGCCATTCCCACCCAGGGTGGGGGGACGGATGAAGTGCTTAACAAGCAGGGAGGATGGTTAAGCCTCTGGGTGTAGTGTAGGGTGGGTTAGGGCTGGCAGGAGAAGGGATGCCGTGGGGGTGGGGAGCAGGGCAGAGAGACTTGGAGCCCTCAGCTTGTTCCCCTCCCTCTGTAACAGATGTGGCAGCCATGCCCAGAGAGGGCCTAGCTCGGCAGGCTGGTCACGGCAAGGAAGGAACAGGACCTGAAGCGTGTGTTCTAATTGAGAACACTGAACCTTGAGATTGCCGGAGCCTCTGAGGAAGGCTGAGAGAGATGCATGTGGTAGGAGGTGCTCTGCCGTGGGGGGGTCTGTGTGTAGTTCTGAGCTTGAAGTGGCAGGGCCTTGCTGAACTGATATGTGATGTGATGAGTTTGGGGAAGAACAGTTCCCACTAGAAGCAGTTGTTAGGGATGGAGATTGATGCCTTACTTAAGTTCCAGGCTTCTGGGCGGCCTGGGTCCCTGGAAGTCCCTGCCTCCCTGCCTTGGGCTGGAAGCTGACTGCGAGAGCTGTGAGACAGATTCACCTGAACAACTTCTCATGGCCAAAGATGCTGGTTCTGATGGCATGGAGGACCCGGGGCCCCTCCTGGTCCCCTCACCTCATCCTGGTGTGCAATAAATCACTGACCCAATGAGCCATGATGCTTGGAACAGCTCGTGTAAGTTGTCTGATTTCTGATTTCCTGCTGTGACCTGTGACACCCCCTATAATGTTCTTCCATGCCTGGGTATGGTCTGGGTGGAGAGGGCCCCAGGGCCCAGGGAGGGAGCCCATGTGTGTCTTTCATGCACCCTGGCATCCTTGCCTCCGCAAACTTGCCTCCCAGGGAGAGAGCCCTAGGCCTGCAACCATGCCCGTGGCCTCATTCTCCCTGGTGGCTGGGTGGCCAGTGGGCTTTGGGGTCAGTCAGGCTTGGGTTCTAACTTGAGTATGGCCCTTCTAAGCTGTATGGTCTTGGATTCATCACTTCTCTCTGAGCCTTCATGTGCTCATAAAAATGACACTAACTAACCACCTCTGCCCCCAAGGTACTCCGTACAGTGCCCACCGAGTGGCCAGATCCCAGGACATGGGAGGGGTCAGCCCCCATGTGTCCCTGAGCAGGCCCAGCCCCCCTCCTTACGTCACTGTTCCCTATTTGTGAAATGGGGCTGAGTTGGCTGCAGCAGGGATCCCAGTAGAGGAGGTGCACACGTGGCGTCTCTGGGGGAAGGAAGAGAGTGGGAGGGGTGAGCTGTTGGTTCCCCATTGGTCTGGGTCAGGCTTTCCGGGGTGGCCCCCACAGCACGCAGGCACACGCACACCTGCGCCCAAACCACAGCCCAGGCTCACTGAGCCAGAGCCACTGACCATGAGGCTGTCACTGCGCCTGCTACTGCTGCTGGGAGCCTGGGCCATCGCAGGGGGCTTCAGGGACAGGGCCCCACTCACAGCCACGGCCCCACAGCTGGACGACGAGGAGAAGTACTCAGCTCATATGCCTGCTCACCTGCGGTGTGACTCCTGCAGGGCAGTGGCCTACCAGGTGAGTTACCCCCCTGCAGTTCCCCTGCCCCTGTCCACGTCCCTCCTGAAGCCAGGCCCCTCCATCGGCCTCAGATGCTACCACTGGCCTTTGATTTCCAAGCCCCCACCCCTGGGCCCTGAGCTAGACTCAGCTTTCCATGACATTGCCATCTGCACCTTACCCAAACCACCATGCCTCAGTTTACCCATCTCTCGGCCCAACAGAGAGCAAATAATCTGGGACACCCCACAGTATCTTGAGACCCCAGGGAGTCACCCGCTTGTCCTCTCTGACTCCTCCCTTTCCAGGCTTATTCTCCGGCCTGGACTCCTTCTCCAGCTGGCAAGCCCTGGTGTATATGTACGTGTCTGCACATGGGTTGAGGGCATGAATATATGAGCCTGTGTGGTCTCGAGTTCACACAGAAACCTGTCAAGCGTGCCTGAGTACCTCTGTGGGGGGAGGGAAGCCTATGAGTACACGTGTCACTGAAGACTGGGCTCTGTTTTGTTTTTTTTTGTTTTTTTTCCTTTCCTTGTTCTTATGATTTAAAATAGCATGGCTGATGGGCAGGTGTGCCCTGGGGAAGGAGCTCCAGTGTTCAGGCCTACCTTCACACCTCAGCATTTCCTACCCACCCACCCCACCCCAGGGAGGTGGATCCTACGTCAGCAGACCCAGTCCCAACTTTCAGAACCTGGGGGAGGGCCCAAAAGCCTCCCTTGGCACCTCACTCTCTCCCGGAGACCCAGTCTTCTGTCTGACCCTCCGCCGCCATTGAGCAGTCCCGAAGCCTTGGCTCTCAGCCCCTCCTTGTTCTAGATGTGGCAACATTTGGCAAAGGCAGAGGCCAAGCTTCACACCCCAGGCTCAGGGGGACAGCGGCGGGAGCTGAGCGAGTCGGTATACACAGACGTCCTGGACCAGAGCTGCACCCAGACCTGGCAGGGGTGAGTCAAGAATCTGGCCCTTAGGACCCTCCTCTAGGGGTAGGGCTGATGGGTAGAGGTTCCCACTCTCCCACTCACACCAGACACACAATCCACTAGGGCTTTGGTCCAAGGGAGGGGGCTGGCTAGGATGAAATCTGAGGTCTGGAGCTGGGGGCAAGTAGAATGCTACATGGCCAGGGGACAAGGTTGCTGTGTGACCTTGGGACAGGGGCTTTCCCTCTCTGGTTCTCAGTTTTCCAACAGGGAGGATCAGAATCTGCATTCTGAATTCAGCAAATGCCCCGTGTGCCTGGCTTCATGTGGGGATGTATCCCTTGCTGGCAGGGCTCCCACTAATGCTGTCTCCCTCTCCTTCCTACTGTTTCCAGCTATGGGGTCCGAGAAGTGAACCAGGTGAAACGTCTCACAGGCCCAGGACTCAGCAAGGGGCCAGAGCCAAGCATCAGCGTGATGATCACAGGGGGCCCCTGGCCCACCAGGTGATGACAGGGGTGTGGGAGTAGGATGGAGACCTTGGAGCCGTGATCAGCCCCCTGAGGGGCAGGCAGGGTCTGAGGCTCCTGTTGGGCTCCCCTAGGCTCTCCACGACATGTTTGCACTACCTGGGGGAGTTTGGAGAAGACCAGATCTACGAAGCCCACCAACAAGGCCGAGGGGCTCTGGAGGCATTGCTGTGTGGAGGACCCCAAGGGGCCTGCTCGGAAGAGGCGACTGTCACAAGGACAGAGCTCTAGTCGGGGGTGTCGGGGGTGGGGTGGGGGTAGGCCTTCCCTTCTGGACTAAAATAAAACCCAGTGACCTCGATTTCTTCATTCTCTCTCTCTGCAAAAAGTGGTTGTGGGCTGGGAGGACAGACATTGGCATTTCTGCTAATGTTGTACCTAGAGAGGGCCAAATACACTTACTTCCCACCAGTCTCCCAGAGGTAGGTGAGATGTGTCATGGGTTGAAATGTGAGCGAGCTGTCAAAGGCATATGGGACTGTGGTGAAACCCCAAATCCACCAAGAGAGAAAAACCAAGGAAAACTCCATGAGCAGACTACCTTGTAGACACGCCTACTCAGCCACTGCAAGCTATCTGGGCCCCTCCCTGAAAATTAGTCTAACTGGGTCTATTCCCAGCAGCTGCTCAATTTCTGGACTCTACCTCTGACCCCAGCTGACAGGGTTGGGCCCTAGGTGTCTGCCTGGGACTGGGCAGGGCAGGGTTCCTGGAACAGCTGGATTCAGTATCTTGGCTCTCAGTCCTGCTTTCCCAGAAGTTCTTTTGACCTGGGACCTTTCCTTAGCAATGGAGGAAAGCACCCCACCTGGGCCCCACCTGAGAACGGGAGCCTGTGGGTAGGCCACGCTCTAACTTGTCGCTTCCTTGGTGAGTATCTCCCTGATCTGCTGAAGGTGGACAGACCTGGCAGGTGGACAGAACAGATACTCGAATCCCCAGCTGACAGACACTGAAACTGAGGCTTAGAAAATAAAAGAGGGGCATCTGGGTGGCTTAGACAGTTAAGCATCCGACTCTTGATCTAGGCTCAGGTCATGATCTCGGGGTTGTGAGCTCGAGCCCCAAGATAGACTCGGCGCTGAGGGCGGAGTCTGCTTAAGATTCTCTCCCTCTCCCTCTGTGCCCCCCCACTTGCGAGCGTGTGTGCTCTCTCTCTCTAAACTGATAAGAGCAGATATTACACTTGATCTTAGCCAAAAGGCCGAGAAGCGATGTGCTCTTTCTCTCTAAAAAAAAAAAAAGGAAGGAAGAAAGAGAGAGAAAGAAAGAAAAGAAAAGAGGTGCCCAGGCCAAGTCCCAGGCTGAGTAGTGGCAGGGCTGGGAGGGGACTCAGATTCTGGGGGTGGGGGCAGGTTGTTGCTGGAGAAATAGGGGTGCTCCAGGCAGGCCCTGACCCCTCCAATGTCCATGAGCTGTACTGAAGCCTGGCCCCCTACATTCCATTACTTGGTCCCTACCTGCCAGAGGCCCCTCCTCCCTGGCCTTCACCCCAGGAGAGAACCCCTCATCTTCAGGAAGAGAGCCAGGGCCCAAGGAACCCAGTGAGCTCAGTAGTATTGGGTGTGGAGATGGGAGCGTGTGACACGGACCTGTGTGGCTCTGTGTTTATATGGAGTGATTTAGACACACTCTGCAGCACAGTCTGGGTGTTGTAGGTCCATTTGTTTGTGCATCTGAAACCATGTGCAACGTAGCTGCCCCATCTCTATGTGGATGGCATATGGTTTGGGTTGAATTGAATGTCCATGGGACTATGCACATAAGTGTAAGGGGTGGAGCTCAGACCCCTGGGGAGTACTGGGGTGGAGAGGGGTGGGGAGGCAAGTGCTAAGGAGCAGTTCCGAAGCTTCGAACTGGTCAGACAACTTTGGGACACCCCGGAGCAGGAGCCAAGGAAGTAGAGCAGGAGATAGGCAGACAGGAGACAAGCTGGAGGTTGGACAGGCGGACGGACGCACGGCTGTAGCATGAAACTCCTGCCCAGCTGGAGAGCCCGGCTGCCTGTGGGCCCTTGGAGCGGGGCCTGGCCGTGGGCCCAACAACCGAGAAGTAGGTGGGCCCTGGGGGGCTGGGCCTGGGGCAGCACAGAGGGGAGCAGAACCAGGAACCTTAGGCCTAATCCTCACCAGCTAAGGAGCCCCAGCTCCTCGGAACCTCCCCAGGCCCCTTCAGCCAGCTCTGGGCCCCATGGCCAGGCCAGAGGGCCTGCCCGGAGGAAAAGACAGGCTGAGTCCAGGGCAGGCTTCAGCGGCCGTAGGACAGGCACTCACACAGGGCCCTGTGCTTAGAAAAGTTTGGTTTGATCTGGTTTAATACTCTGCTGTTGCTGTATCAAAATTCATAATACTAAACAAAAAAAAAAATCCGTAATACTTTTGGAATGGGGGCCCCAAATTTTCATTGTGCACTGGGTCCTGCAGATTATGTAGCCAGTCCTGATGTGGGGCGGGGGGGTGGTGGTGGAGGAGATCGTTGTCCTGACACAGGGAACAGGCAAGGCTGGGCCAGCCTGGGCAGCTTCTCCTGCAGCAGCCCCTCTGTTTTGTGCCTCTGTGACACTGAGGGTACTTGGCCATGTGGGAAAGGCAGCCCTTTATTGAATCTATTGGCTGTTTATAGCATGCACTCAGGAGTTCAGGCTAACCTGAGTTTTTGGAATGATGTTCTAAAATCTTGCTACCTATATGGCCTCGGTCAGATCACATCTCCTAGATCTGTTTCCTCAGCAGTAGTTACCACCGCCTAAGGCCTGGGGTTAAGCACGGGAATACATAGCAGTTGCTGGGCATGCAGTCATTCCTCATTAAGGAGAGTGACTTTGATGAGGATAATGATTAACTTGTTATTAAAAAGTGGGGAAGAGTCTCATTCAGAGTGTGATCTATTAAGGGCCACTGCCATTCTCTTCCCCGTCACCCGGGGCTTGGTGTCTGTCGTCACCTCCACCCTGGCCCTCTCTTGGAAACAAGACCAGGTCCCATGCCGGGCTCAGGCGCAGGCAGGGAAGGGCGCATGCTCGGGAGGGAAATGTGACCGAGGCTCAGGTGGCCTTTACCACTCGGGCCGGAGTTAATACGTTACCTCTGCCCAGGTCTGCCTTTCGCAATCAGGGCTGTGGATCTGGTTACAGATTTACTTCGAACAGTGTCTGATGTGTGGACTAAAGTCCTCCTTGGCCTTCGTAAAGCCAACCCCTCTTTTCCTCAGGAACCGCTCACACCTGTGCCCCAAAGATGAGGGCCCAGGAGAACCTGGAGGGCCAGACACAGGTGCTGGGGAATGGGTGGGAGCTGGGTGGGGGCAGGGTTGGGTGGGGGCTAGAGGGCCTGCTCATGTCTTCCCCCTGGGAAGGCAGAGACACAAGTTCTGATGAACTTGATTGAAAGTGACTATCCCAGGCTGCAAGTAGCGACTGGGGGATGGGGTGTGGGTGGCAGTGAGGGTGCAGTTGTCAGCTTTGGGACTGGCTGACTCCAGCTTGAGGGTCAGCAGGGACCACCTACCCCACCCCCAGGGCAACCCCAAGGAACCCCAAGTGGCAAGGGTAGGACCAGAGTGTGCCCAAGAGGGCCTGTCCACGGACTATAGCCCTCTTGGCCCCCCTCCTGTTGCCCCTTGGGGCCTTCTGACTTAGGGGCCCATCCCCTTGGCCAGAATGCCTCAGTCCCAAGGCCTCCAGGAGCCAGCACAGAGGACTCATCCCTGCACAAAGGAATGTGAGGAGGGAGCCAGGGGTGGCCAGACCGAGAGACAGCTGGGTGGATGAACCAGGAGGGAGGGTGGGGCTCAGACACCGTTGTGAGGACCTGACAGGCCACTCAGGCCATTTGATTGCTTCTGGGGCAGAATGCACTTGGTTGGTGCCCATCACTCCACCCTGAGTTACTTCTCTCTGCTGCCCTAGCAGGAGTCCCTGGGCTCCGCAGGGAACTCCACGAGGGATCCCACAGTGTCCCTGCCCAGAGAGCCCACGTTTGACATGTTGTACAAGATTGAGGATGTGCCACCCTGGTACCTGTGTATTCTGCTGGGCTTCCAGGTGGGTTTCCCTGCAGGGCCTCCCCACCCCCACTCTGCATGCTCCCCAGGATCCCACCCCCCTTCCTAGCCAACAAGTTTATCTTGGGTAACAGGAAGAGAAACCTAAGGTCAACAACAGCGACTGTCACGGAGCTGGGGTGGGAGGGGCGTCTGATGGGGCCTGAGAGGTTATCCCCGGGACTATGTGTCACCCGCCAGGCAGAATGTCAGTCACAGGGAAAGGACCCACTCCACAGAAGCCACAGGAAGAACTTGGGGGCAGATTAGTACCCCAAAGAGAGAGGTGAACAGTAGCTCTCTGGGACTCCCTTGTGCGAGTATCAGGTCTGGGTGAGCACCCTGCCAGGGGCAGCAGGGGTTCAGGCCCCCTGAGGCAGGCATGAGGATCGTTAGGGTGTCCCTGTTTGCCTGTGAGCCGCCTCACGCCCTCCGCCCCCCCCCCCAGCATTATTT
Source organism: Leptonychotes weddellii (assembly GCF_054177405.1). Taxonomy (NCBI): domain Eukaryota; kingdom Metazoa; phylum Chordata; class Mammalia; order Carnivora; family Phocidae; genus Leptonychotes; species Leptonychotes weddellii. The sequence goes on from NC_138375.1 coordinate 111,281,206, forward strand.
GACATGCTTCAGTGGCACCATCGCTGTGCCCTTCCTTCTGGCTGAGGCGCTGTGCGTGGGCCGGGACCAGCACATGGTCAGCCAGCTCATCGGTACCATCTTCACCTGCGTGGGCATCACCACCCTCATCCAGAGCACACTGGGAATCCGGTGAGCTGCCTGCCCCCACCTGTGAGCCACACCACAGGACCAGGTGGTTTCTCTGAGGGCGCTTCTGGGGAGGGGGGAGCTGCTATCTTCCCCCACCTGCTACTCCTACTCCCAAGCCAGCCTTAGAGCCAGGCAGCTGGGATCCTACCTTGGGCCCCTGAGGCTCCCCAAAGACAAGGAGTCGGTGGGTTTAAGGGAATGTACCCTTAGCTGGGCTCTCCCCCTGTTAGGCCCTACTCTGAGTAATCAGAATCACCCACTCCCGGCTTTTAGGCTGTGTGTGAGCTTCTTCAACGGCCCATCCTCCTGGGGGCCCCCTGCCCCCGAGCGCACAGCTCAAGGCTTGGGTGGCCAAAAAACGGTTGTGTGGTGGGAGGATGGAGGAAGGTTGTGAGTGGAGCTTGGATGCAAGAGCTGAGCTGTCTACTTCCTTGCATGGGGCTCCTCACAGTGCAGGAGCTGGGGCTGAGAAGGAAAGGGGGTAAGGTTGTGAGGCAGGGACTCTGTTTTCTTCCTTGGGCCCCCAAAATTCATGGAGTCCTGCCTGGGGCTGCAGTGACTTCTCTTAGCTCTGCCCTGTCCCTTGTCCCTCTGTTTCTCTGCCTCTGGGTGTGATTCTGTCTCCTTCTCTCGGTGCCCTCTGTCTCCATCTCTCCTGTCTCTGTGTCCCTGCCCACCCCTGCCGCTCTGTGCCTCTTCTTCCAGGCTGCCGCTGTTCCAGGCCAGCGCCTTTGCATTTCTGGTCCCAGCCAAAGCCATCCTGGCCCTGGAGAGATGGAAATGCCCCCCAGAAGGTGGGCACACTTCTGGGGGCTGTGCTGGAGAGGGGAGGCCCAGGAGCCTGGAAGTCTGGACAACTGTCCCAAGTCCAGACACTGGGGTGCATTCATGGCAGCATCTTCTCTTCCTCTCTGTCTCTGTTCCCTGGCCATGTGTGTGTCCCTGTCTCTGCTCCCAGAGGAGATCTACGGTAACTGGAGTCTTCCCCTGAACACCTCTCATATCTGGCACCCACGGATACGAGAGGTGGGCTTGCACCTGGGGTAGAAGAGACCTGGACTTAAGGAGGGGGCTAGATGGGAGGGGAGCCACTGCTGAGTTGGGGGATTCAAGGAGGCAGTCCAGGAGCTTTTTTTTTTTTTTAATGTAGAGGTGATAGACTCTACATAGGGACTTACAGCTGATCTTTGCTTTTCTAGGTCCAGGGTGCAATCATGGTGTCCAGCACAGTGGAGGTGGTGATCGGGCTGATGGGGCTGCCTGGGGCCCTGCTCAGCTACATAGGACCTCTCACGGTCACCCCCACTGTCTCCCTCATTGGCCTCTCTGTCTTCCAAGCTGCTGGTGACCGAGCTGGCTCCCACTGGGGCATCTCAGCTTGGTGAGCAGGCACCAGGCCTGATCCTTGCCCAGCCTCTGCCCTTTCACCCCCTTCATGTCCTGTCCCTAGCCCAGCCTACCAGCCATCTTTCCTTTGTGCCTCTGCCCCCAGTTCCATTCTCCTGATCGTCCTCTTCTCCCAGTACCTGCGTAACTTCACCTTCCTGCTGCCTGTCTACCGCTGGGGCAAGGGCCTGACTCTCTTCCGCATCCAGATCTTCAAGATGTTTCCAGTGAGGAGCTGACAGGCGGCTGGGGCTGGGACTAGGGCAGGGGCTGGACCTGTGTCCAGGGCAAAGGTTGGGGGCAGGTCCGGGACCCCAGAAGAGCTAGAGCCAGAGCACAGATAAGGTCCCAGTCAGGGGCTAGAGCAGGTATTGGGGCCCAGGCTTGAGCTCGGGCAGGGGTGAAGGCTGCAGCTGGGGTTGTGGCAGAGGCTGGGGCTGAGGTAGGGGCTGGTTGGCTGGACCAAGACCTCCAGGGCCCTCAGTGCTCCCCCCACCCCACCCCACTTCAGATTGTGCTGGCCATCATGACCGTGTGGCTACTCTGCTATGTCCTGACCCTGACGAATGTGCTGCCCTCAGACCCCACAGCTTACGGCTTCCAGGCACGGACAGACGCACGAGGGGATATCATGGCTATTGCGCCCTGGATCCGCATCCCCTACCCCTGTGAGCCACCCCACTGGCCCCCTCTGCCTCCAGCTGAGACCATCTACAAGGCCCCCGATGATACCAATCCCACTGACTATATAATTGGCATTACATGTACATTTCTAGTATGCCAGGCAGAGTGTTTTCCTCAAAGCCTCACTCCAGCTTCACGACTCCAAGTGATCCCAAATATGCTCCCACAAGCGTAGAGCTCCTGCCCCAGCTCGAGGTCCCTTCACCCCCACTCTCACCCCCACGAACTGCCTAGTCCCCTCCCTGGCCCACCCAGCGACATTGCATCCACGCTATCACGCCCCAATCCAGGTCAGTGGGGCCTGCCCACGGTGACTGCGGCTGCTGTCCTGGGAATGTTCAGTGCCACAGTGGCGGGCATCATTGAGTCCATCGGAGATTACTATGCTTGTGCCCGCCTGGCTGGCGCCCCACCCCCTCCAGTACATGCCATCAACAGGTATGGCCACCTGCCCTCTTCTGTATCGGATCTTCTCAGGGGCCACTCAGAAAGCAAATGTAGGGACAGGGTTGAGTCCCAAAGGTGTGGACTTGGACTGTCCAGACCTCGTTCTCCATACTTATGAAATGGGGATGCTCTCATCATTCAGTCTGAGTGTTTGAGTCGCTGAGATAATGAAGCCTAAGGGAAACTATGGTTGTTGACAGTCTTCAACATGCCTGGCCCTCCATGTGCATTCTCTTATGCAGTCTGCTAAGGACTCTGTGAGACAGGTACCCTTAACCCCATTTTACAGATGAGGAAATTGAAGCCCAGGGTCACCTAAGGGAATAAGTTCTGGGGCACTGGGACTAGCGCTTGGACGTGGGCTCTTGGCTCCCAGACCTACCTCTGGCCTGGAGTGGGGAGTACTAGGACAGATAGTTGCAGCTTGCACAGTCCCCAAGAAGGCGAGCAGCCCACCTGGGGGGGGGGACCCAAGCCAAGGCAGGGGCTGGACCAAGCCCCCAACGCGCCCTTTCCTTACAGGGGCATCTTCACCGAAGGCATCTGCTGCATTATCGCAGGGCTGTTGGGCACAGGCAACGGGTCCACCTCGTCGAGCCCCAACATCGGCGTTCTGGGGATTACCAAGGTGCCACAAGCCAGAGCCGCACAAAGCCCCACCTCCATTCCTCGGGCCGCAGCCACACCCCGTCTCTGAATGGTCCTGCCCGCAAGGAGCCTGGGCTCCTTTGTGCTCGCTTTCGTAACAGGGCCCCCAGCCGCCCAGCTCCGCTCCCAGGGCCTAACCCCGCCCCCCTCCCGGCTCCCCTGCAGGTAGGCAGCCGGCGCGTGGTGCAGTATGGTGCGGGCATCATGCTAGTGCTGGGCACGATTGGCAAGTTCACCGCCCTTTTTGCTTCGCTCCCTGACCCCATATTGGGAGGCATGTTCTGCACCCTTTTCGGTGAGTGCCGCGTGCGGGCCGGGGGTGTCCGTGCGGTCTGGGAGTGGTGGAGCCCGCCCTGCCCGCGCGGCAGCTCCAGCGGTTAACCCTGCGCCCTCAGGCATGATTACGGCTGTGGGGCTGTCCAACCTGCAGTTCGTGGACATGAACTCCTCCCGCAACCTGTTCGTGCTCGGATTTTCCATGTTCTTCGGGCTCACGCTGCCCAATTACCTGGAGTCCAACCCCGGCGCCATCAACACAGGTACCTCCGCGAGTCCGAATGTCCGGGGCTGGGGGATGCGTGGTGGGCTCTGGGCACGGCTCCCTCCCTCAAAGGCACCCTACAACTGAGCCACAAATCCTGGCCAACTTTGGGTGTGAAGCAGAAGCGGAGAAGCGAATTAGCAGCTGTCCTTGACGGAGACACTTTTTAGGGACAGGCGTGGAGCTTTACATGTGCTCATTTAACATGCACAACAGCGTCCAGAGACAGATACTACTGTCCTCTCTACAGAGGAGGAAAGTGAGGCTCAGGGAAGTTAAATGATGTGTCCCAAGACAACAAAACTGGGATTATAGGTGTGAACGTTGGGATTTGTACCGTTTCATCACCATGCTTGCTCAAAGAAGTCAACAAGCTGGGAACAAAGTCCCTGGGCTCTGTCTCCAGACCACACCAAGATGCCCATTGGCCCTTGGCCTATTCCACAGGCATTCCTGAAGTGGACCAGATTCTGACGGTGCTGCTGACCACAGAGATGTTCGTGGGTGGGTGTCTCGCTTTCATACTGGACAACACAGTGCCAGGTAAGGGTCAGCCCCGGGAGGGGCACACAGGACTAGGCTGGGCTCATCTGCACTCTGACAGATGGCCCCTCAACCAGAAGTGTGGCCAGCACCCAGGCAATGCAGGCCCTGCAAGGAGAAGCAGGGACACTTGGGCTGGCGGAGTGCCCACTGGCTGGAGACACACTGCTGGGACAGAGGCACAGACATGCCCTATAGGGCTTGAAGAGGGTGGGTCTAGGGGAGTCTTTCCCAGGCCCTGTGGGTTGTTTCCTCTCCATTTCTTGATAGCCACCAAGTGGAAGGGTGCCTTTGGGAGCCTTTGCTTTCTTCCATTAGGCCAGATACAAATGAAGCAGTAGTTTGGGTGGCAAAACCCACTCCAAATATGCCAGCAACCTGTCACACTTGACTACTAGGAGAGCCCCTAACATTCTCTTTGGAATCGGGGTTTTTTGCAGGGATTGTGGAGGATACTTAGCGTGGGCCCCTGAGAACGCTCCTGGCCCATGTTCAGGTGCCCTGTAAAATATAAAAACTAAATGCCACCAGTTGTATTAACGAGTAACGAGTTTTTCATGTTCTAATGAGTAACAAGCATAGTTAACATTTACCAAACATTTACTGTGGGTCTGGAATGAAACTTTAGGTCTCGCGTTAATTCTCAAAAACTATCCTGTTAGGCAGAGACTGTCAACACCATTTCACAAGGAGACAGAATTAGAGAGGTTAAGTGACTCACCGAAGTTCACATTTGCAGATTTAAAAGGTTGCAAATCTGAGATTTTAACGAAGTCCATTGGATGCAGTCTATGGCTTGTGTCCCAGCCACTGCACCATACTGCCTCTGTTGGAGGGTTTCAGGGGACCTGGAAGATCAGGGAAAGCTCTGTGGGGGCAGAGGTTAAAGATTGCATCAGTCCAGGGAGAGGAGGGATGGGAGTACCAGGATGATGGCCCTCCATTCCCCACCACTTACCAGCCTAAACACAGCTGCAGGGCTGGAGCATGGGCAGGAAGGGCCTAGGTACCAGGGCCCTTTTTTTTTTTTTAAAGATTTTATGTGTTTGACAGAGAGAGACACGGCGAGAGAGGGAACACAAGCAGGGGGAGTGGGAGAGGGAAAGCAGGCTTCCCGTGGAGCAGGGAGCCCGATGCAGGGCTCAATCCCAAGATCCTGGGTTCATGACCTGAGCCGAAGGCAGACGCTTAACGACTGAGCCACCCAGGCGCCCTGCCAGGGCCCTTTTAGGGATTTTAGCATAAGATGACATGAGAACTCTTGGTAGCAGCTACCCCATGGACTAATGGGAGGTACCTGCCCTTCCCCAGTGAGAGGAACCCAGGCTGCGGACCAGAGACAAGGACGTGGCAGTCTCAATGCTCAGGAAATCTGGGAAAATGGAAGGCATCAGGTGGACAGCTGTATACAGAGGGGCTTCTTTGTGATCTAGATAGCTGGATTAAGCTACCCAGATGTTAAGAGCCTTACTGCTTTACTGAGTTCTTCACATCTCCATCCTTCAACGCAACAGCCTATCAGCAACCATCTCTGCCAAGGATCATCATGTATGTTGTGCCACATAATCTTCAGTAGTCCTTCAATGTGCACGGATGAGAAATCTGAAGCTCAGAGCAGTCAAGTAACTTGCCTAAGATCACCCAACCTGAATTCACACCCAGGTCTGGCTAAATCAGAAGCCAGTCCTTAATCATGGAATCACACACTTTCTTCTGTGTGATGGGCATTTTACTGATGGGCTGCTTTGCTTTTGCCCTTTCCCCATCTACAGCCCAAACTTAAGAAAAATTACTCCTAGGAAAGGCAGGATGTGTGTTACGACGGTCTTTTGTAGGAGGGTTAAAAAAAATCACAATATTCTTGTATTTTAACCAGAGAAAAACAAAACCACTCAGTTTCTATTTTTGTGACTTTTGGATCACAAATTAGTTCAGCAAATGCTAGTGGGGCTAGTGGAAACCTCTTTCCACTAGATTTACACTCCAGCAATCTTCTTTCACCCCAGCCCTCTTGTGAAAACCCCAGACCTGGGCACCTGGGTGGCTCAGTCAGTTAAGCGACTGCCTTCAGCTCAGGTCATGATTCCAGGGTCCTGGGATCGAATCCCACATCAGGCTCCCTGCTCCGCGGGGAACCTGCTTCTCCCTCTCCCACTCCCCCTGCTTGTGTTCCCTCTCTCGCTGTCTCTGTCAAATAAATAAAATGTTAAAAAAAAAAAACAAAAACACCCAAGACCTCATGCACCCCTCCCCCACCTGAGGGAGCATTCCCCTAGATGTAAATAATCTTTTGTGTATCCACACTACCAACAAAGACTTTACTTGGCTTGACTTTCTGAGGTTTATGTTATAAAAATGAGTTTATTTCCCAAATATGGAATCCTAATATTGAATAGTAATACTGATTATAGTGTCTCTTTTTTTTTATAAATTCCAGACTTTTTTTTTTTATATAGATTTTATTTATGTGACAGAGAGAGACACAGCGAGAGAGGGAACACAAGCAGGGGGAGTGGGAGAGGGAAAGCAGGCTTCCCGCTGAGCAGGGAGCCTGACGCGGGGCTCGATCCCAGGACCCTGGGATCATGACCTGAGCCAAAGGCAGGCGCTTAAGGACTGAGCCACCCAGGCACCCCTATAGTGTTTCTAAATAGCCCTCCCTGCCCCCAATGCAGACTGGGCACTGTTGGTCCTCATCAGCTTAGCACATGCTAGGCCCATACTAAAGATGTAGGTTGACAATTACTTAACCTTTCTGCCTATTTCTTCATCGTAAAAATGTGTATGTTAGTGCCTATATGCCTTCCACAGGTATGTTTTGAAGAAATGAGATAATTTTTTGAATTTTTAATGAACGAAATTAAAGCCCTTAGCACAGAGACTGGCACACTATACATACACAACAGATACTAATTATAACCAGTATCTTTTAGGGTTTCCTAGAGCTCTGGCCAAGTTAAAAGCCGAGAAATCATGGCTTCAGTAACCTTTCAGTCCCAGAAAATACTTGAGAATGAAGACAATGGATTCCAGAAATCTGTCTCAGGACTAGGTTGTGGAGGTATGGAGGGGAGGTAGTGGAGGGCTGCTGGTCTTGATAACCTCACTGTCCTATTTCAGGGAGCCCAGAGGAACGAGGTCTGATACAGTGGAAAGCTGGGGCCCATGCCAACAGCGAGATGTCTACCAGTCTCAAGAGCTATGACTTCCCCATTGGGATGAGCATGGTAAAAAGGATTGCCTTTCTGAAATACATTCCTATTTGCCCCGTCTTCAAAGGATTTTCTTCAAGGTCGAAAACCCAGCTTCCAGGTCCAGAAGACACTCCAGAAAATATACAAACTGGATCTGCATGCACCAAAGTCTGAAAAATTACTCCTAGGAAAGGTAGGACGTGTGTTCAGACTGCCTTTTGAAGGAGGGTTGAAAAAAAATCACAATATTCTTATATTTTAACCAAAGAAAAACAAAACCACTCAGTTTCTATTTTTGTGACCTATTTGATTGTCTTCAAGGGAAAGGTAGACTGGGTAAAAAGTCAAAGTATGGATTTTGAGTGGAATTCCTTAAGCTATTTCATAATGAGAACAGAACTTTCCAACTGGTGTGGGTCACTAGGAGGTTACAAGTATGCTGACATATTGACCCCTTCAGCCTTCTGAGTAGGCAGGAAATGGGTCAACTGTAGCCCATGAGCCACAAACTCTAGCCACAGGTAGCCCCATCAGTGTACTCCAATATGCTAAAAAACCACAAAAAACAAAAAACACCAAAAAACCCACAACACTTTATGACATGAAATAGGTTAATACACTGCACAGGAACAGGGAAATTTCTCTCATATATGCTGCTTTGTTTCAGTAGTGGTAACATAAAAATCCCTAAAATCAAAACAGGATGACTTCAATTACCCTAAAACTATGCTGCATAGGCCTGATGGGATGATCTGTTCAAAGGGCTTCAAAATAGAATAGCTGATGCTCTGAAACTTTCCATCTCTACCTCTAATGCAGATGCCTGACTCTCCAGTTAAACAGCTAAGTAGTTTTAATATGTGGTTTCCCTGACAATCAAGAAAAGTTCCAACAAAATGAGAGCTAAGCCTAGAACACTCCTCTCTTAGTAAAAACAATTACTTAAACAGAATTTTCTATGTGCCAGGGGCTCTCTTAAGTGCTTGATGTGTATTAATTAATCACACAATCCTGAGACAGACAGTTATTACTGCCATTTTATTTTTATTTTTGTTTTAAAATAATTTTATATTTATAATTTATGAGAGAGTACAAGCAGGGGGAGGGGCAGAGGGAGAAGCAGACTCCCCACTGAGCAGGGAGCCTGATGCGGGGCTCAATCCCAGGAACCCGAGATCATGACCTGAGCCAAAGGCAAATGCCTAACCAACCGAGCCACCCAGATGCCTCTTTAATTTTTTTTTTAGTAATCTCTACACCCTGAGCATGGGGCTCAAACTCACAACTCTGAGATCAAGAGTCACATGCTCTTCCAAATGAGCCAGCCAGGTGCCCCTGTTAATACTACTATTTTAAACAGGCGGAAACTAAGGCACAGAAAGGTTAAGTGATTTGTCCATGATCACTGGATTCACGTCCAGGAAGTCTGGCTAGTCTTTGCTCTTATCATTAGGTTACAGTGCCTCTCTAATTCAGGTTTATAATCTTCCAGTTACATTGCACTATGGTAATTTGGCAGTATGTGGAAATGAACCCATTTGCCCCATCTGAGCTTGAGAGAGAGAGGATCTGTAAGCCTCATACATCTGGCAGCCTGCTGTGCCACCTGTGGTACTTAGCTGTTAAAGACTGAGGGGACTGGCTGTATCATGGCTCCAAAAAGAAAGCAAGCCAGGGGTGCCTGGGTGGCTCAGTTGTTAAGCGTCTGCCTTTCAGGTCATGGTCCCAGGGTCCTGGGATCAAGCCCCACATCGGGCTCCCTGCTCGGCAGGAAGCCTGCTTCTCCCTCTCCCACTCCCCCTGCTTGTGTTCCCTCTCTCACTCTCTCTCTGTCAAATATATAAATAAATAAATAAAATCTTTAAAAAAAAAGAAAGTCAAGTAGGATTATCTCTGCTTCAGAGTTTCTTAAAGATCTGCTTGTGTTCCCTCTCTCACTGTGTCTCTCTGTCAAACAATAAAATCTTAAAAAAAAAAAAAAAAAGGCTTAAAGATCTACCTATTTTGGGTTGCCCTGGCTGGCTCTGTCAGAACATGCAACTCTTGATCTCGGGGTCGTCAGTTTGAGCCTATGGGGATCAAGAGACACATGCTCTACTGACTGAGCCAGCCAGGCACCCCAAGATTACTAAAAACAACAAAAAACCTGTTTAGTTTGTCTTTTAATGGAGCTATTAAAAAACACTGGGGCACCTGGGCACACCAAAGGACCATCCCCCAACCCGCGCCCCTGGATAATGTGAGCCAGAACAGACTACATGGCCTTTTTAATTTTGAGCCCAACAAACTCAAGAAAAGCAGAGGGCATTATCAACAACTGAGTAGGGCCATGAGGCAGAACTGTAGTATGTAGAACCAGAGAATTGCTATATGGTTGACAACCTATCCCAAAATAAAGATTAGCCAGGAACATATTATAAATAAGCTCGTGAGGGCGCCTGGGTGGCTCAGTTGGTTGGGCGACTGCCTTCGGCTCAGGTCATGATCCTGGAGTCCCGGGATCGAGTCCCTCATCGGGCTCCCTGCTCGGCGGGGAGTCTGCTTCTCCCTCTCCCACTCCCCGTTTGTGTCCCCTCTCTCGCTGTGTCTTTCTCTGTCAAATAAATAAATAAAATCTTTAAAATAAATAAATAAATAAATAAATAAGCTCGTGAGGGGAAAATAGAGATGGTCCAGGTGAATCAAAATAGCAAACCATTCCAATCAGACCAATTGCAATGGCTTATCAAGGGCAGAAGCCAAAAGCGATTATACTAGAGTAAGGTTACCATTATACTGGTCAGCCAAAAAGTTTCTTAACATGGATATCTACAACTGCCCTGACACTGACTGCTGCCTGAGGCAATCAAGGTGGGTTACAGAAGGGGATACAGGGTTTATTTTACTGCTGTGTTCTGGACAGATACGTGCATAGTGACATACTTGACACTGTGGAATCTAATAAAGCCTGCTCTCTCAGCAAATCTTGCCAGCAGGGTTGTCCTGAAGTACTGAGCCCACACTAAAGTGAGTATCAATCACCACAGGAGAGTCTGCATTCCAGCACCAATAAACACAAGCCATCAGCTCAGTTCTACTATTATTTATTTTTTTAAATATTTTTGAAAAAATATAATTTTTTTACAATATTTTCAACTTAAACACTATTCACACTGAACACGTATGGCAGCTTAACCTACCCAAGTATGAAGTTTAAGAAGCCAAAACTGTTCTAGCTTTGTTAAAAGAAAAGTTGTGCTGTAGACTATTGTAGTGATGGTTAACAAGGCAAGGAAAAGCACCACTCAAATCATGTTACCATTACTTTGTTCAGTTGGATTATGGTGGGTCAAATGTTGCACTTCACATAGGCATAGCTATGATGCAGTGAGTCCTTAGAAAAAGATGCAATTCTCAAATTACATACTTCCTCAGATGTAACATTAGAAGAATTCACTATTTCTTACGTGATAAAATACCATCGAAGTCAGGACTAGTTCTCATCTGATTAGTACCTTATAACCTCAGTAAACCAAAGATATACTTGTCTATAAAGAATTATTTCAAATTAACAAGGCCTTCTTCAGAAAAAGGAGATCCTTTTTGATAGTTACAAATGTAAATTTAAGTCTGAACTGAGAAATATGCCTAACAACTAGAACTTAATTTAAATGTACTCATTTTTATAAAGTTTAGACATTAACAAGCGTTCGCTAACCGTAAGGGACTAGTTTAGCCTCAAAAAAGACAATTCACTAAGATTTAGAGGTCATTTTAATTTGGTGCTTTGTCACAACTTGACTGGTGCTTCTTTCCTCGCTGTCTTCACATCAAGCCATGGGGCCAATTCTATTTTCAGTAAATGTTTGACAGCTTATTACTTAATAACAGTCTCAGCACTTTTATTAAGCATGCAAGACTAACAAAACTTTGGCAATGCATAAGTGTAACACAGTGACAAGAGAGAGCTTTTACAATTAAGTCTTCTAATACTGCCTTCACAGTGTGGAAATTGTGCTACATCCACCAAAAGAGGGCCCCGTCTACTCAAATATTTTAGTACTTCACCCCAGGAACAAACTCCTTTGCATTTGGATTCAGATTGCTCTTGACC
>NC_138375.1:111293391-111310737 GCF_054177405.1 Leptonychotes weddellii
CAAGAAAACGAAGCAGCGTTGGAAAATGGAATTAAAAATGAGGAAAATACAGAACCAGGCGCTGAACCTGCTGAGAATGCTGATGATCCCAACAAAGATACAAGTGAAAATGCAGATGGCCAAAGTGATGAAAACAAGGAGGACTATACAATCCCAGATGAGTATAGAATTGGACCATATCAGCCCAATGTTCCTGTTGGTGAGATTTAAGGCTTTGTTCTTCCCCTCTCACCCTTCCCAAGTTCTTAGTACTTGGTCTTACATAAACTCTGATACCGTTTTAAGTTTTATTTCTCTGCAGAACAATTTGTAAATCTTAATTGACATATTCTTTCTTTTCCACTTAACCAGCTCTCCTCATTTTGTATTATCTTTTGTTACCATTTCACAATATGTTCTTGCTCCGCATAAAGGTTTCTGAGTATTTCACATTGCTTTTTTTTTTTTAATCTTTTATATTTTTGCCTTTTAAGAGTACAGTTAGGTGGGACCTTAAACATCAGTTAAGTACAATTAACTAATACGGTTTTTGTTTTGTTTTAGCTTAGGTTATATTGGACTTCTCACAAATATCTCATTCACATAATAATGACGGAAAAAAGATTTGAGAACACTAATTAAAATTTTCGATTTACTAAATTTGTAAGAATGTATGTTTGTGTTCTAGGTATAGACTATGTGATACCTAAAACAGGGTTTTACTGTAAGCTGTGTTCACTCTTTTATACAAATGAAGAAGTTGCAAAGAATACTCATTGCAGCAGCCTTCCTCATTATCAGAAATTAAAGGTAAGGCTGAATCTAAAGAGGAGAGTCCCTTTATGAAAATAGATCGTGTATATTTATGCAAAGTAAAATGTGTATGGTACCTTCTGTAGATCCATCACAATGCCTTATCCTGGAGATGACACTTTTATTTTTATTTTTTTTTTTTTTTTTAAGATTTTATTTATTTGACAGAGACAGTGAGGGTGGGAACACAAGCAGGGAGAGTGGGAGAGGGCGAAGCAGCCTTCCCGCAGAGCAGGGAGCCCGAGGCAGGGCTCAATCCCAGGGCCCTGGGATCACGACCTGAGCCAGAGGCAGATGCTTAACAACTGAGTCACCCAGGTGCCCCTGACACTTTTATTTCTTTGTTGATGGGCCTTAAGCAGTCTAATGAATTCTAGGAACTTCTGTTGAGCCTTTTTCTATAGTACATTCTAATTAAATAATTGAATAATTTTCTAGCCATGTTACAAATTCTGTTATAATTAAAGTTATCTAAATATTTCCAAATGGGTATTGGAATATAATTTCTCTTATTTGGAAGATTCTGGAGGCCTGAAAGCCAAGTGGAATAATAAGAAGCTTTTTCAACTTTGTGAAGTGCCATGTCCCTTCATACTTAATGATTTTTATATTGCCATTAAATTATTTATTAATAATGATACTCTGAGTTTTATGACCAGTGGGATATAAGGATAAATGAGTAAATAAAGCATAATGAAGCATAACAAATTCCTAGTTGGATATTTTGAAATTTGGTATTTTACTGACTTCTTTAAGAACTGAGTATTAAAACAGATAACTAGGGGAAAACTTGAAAGGAGTTAACTCATTAATTATAAATAACCTGGTTTTTTGCACTGTTTTATAGTAGAGAGCTATTGGAGTATTCCGTTACCAAACATGTTCTGTGTGTTGATTTAGATGGATAAAGATAGCCTGTGGGGGGGGTAGATAGCCTTGAATTTAGGAAATAATGCCAGTTCTTGGCTGTGTCACTAGTTTGAAATGAAATCAAATGAATCAGATGAAATCAAATGAAGGTGTTCTTTGCTACCTATATGTATCTTACATTTAGCATATGAAAAAAAAATGGTTTAATTCCATTAGTAGCAGAAATTGTGTATTACATGGAAGAGTATTGAAATAGAAAAGTTGTCTCTTAATGCTTGATACTTTATAAATGATATGCTATCTAATATTTTCTAGCTATTCTAATTTTCATTTGTTTATTGGAGGCGGCTCTCTTTATTACTTAATTTCTATTTTAAAGGAACTTTGTCAACTTCACTAAAATGTATTATGCAATATAATATTTTGCTAATGATAAATAACTTGATACTTTCCTGAGTGTTTTTTCCAATGCTTTTTAACCCTCTCATCAACTGGGAGTAACTGTAGAGTTGAGAAATTCTACCCAGAAGTAAAGAAACTTCGGATGTTTTAGATTTGGGGGGGAGGGTTACTTATTAATGTCTTAATATGTCCAAGAACTCTAGAAATTACAAGTGGAATACAGGGGTCACTGCTTTTGTAGGTGAGGTGGGGGTTTTTTTGGAACATAGCCGTAGTCATTCATTTAAGTATTGTTTATGGCTGGCTTTATTGCTGTAACAGAATTGAGTAGTTGAAATAAAGAGTGGCCCACAGACAAAATACTTACTACCTTTAAGAAAATGTTTCCCCACTTTAATGGAAGATGCACTATTTGAATAAACGCATGTTATTTTAATGCATGTAATTTTCTTGGAGCAGTGGCAGTTCTTCTATGCAAGTATGATCTTTGTTTTCTTATCTCTGTAAGTTAATGTTAATTTTAAGTTGAAATAACCTTTTTTCACATTTTACCATTTTTTTCATGTCTTATGTACTGTGATCTAGTTTTGTATACTGACTTAAGAATAACTGAATCTTTAAAAACAACTGATAATGTTACAGTTAAATTACATTCAAATTCATAAACTTTGATAGAATATTTTATTTTGGAGTTCATCCATTTAGTTTTTCTTAGGTGACTTAATCCTTGTAATTTTTTTTTCTTTTCAGAAATTTCTGAATAAATTGGCAGAAGAACGCAGGCAGAAGAAGGAAGCTTAAGATGTGCAAGAAGCTTAACGATTTCAAAGAAAATAATGGTTCTTTGTTTTTAATGTTAACCTTTTTTAAATATAATACTGATAGTTAGAAGAAAACTATTGTACTCTTTTGTTTTAGTGGAAAAATAATAGATGTCTGTTCATGTGTTAAGTGTTACAGCAAAAATACATATACGGTTAAGTTAATGAAGAATTGTTTTTGTTTTATCAGAATGGTAACAGACCGAAGTACTTTGTAGAGACTGACTCGCTACTTAAGACAACTTGCACCACTAAGAAAAAAGATGTAGAATCATTCAGAGAAATGAAATTTAGTTCCAAGCTTCAAAGAAATGTCAAAACTTTTGATTCCATTCAATAAAGAACAAAACCAATTGTATTTTTATTACTTTCATCTGAAACATTCCACATTTTAATCTGAGCCTTGCAGACTTTTCATTTGGAGTTTGAAGCTTTTTGGGTTGCTTTTTATTTGGAGATCTTCATTAATAATGAGATTGGCAATTAAAAAGCAGGTGCAGTTTTCTTTTAATGTCATGCTGTTGTTTAGGTAATAAGAAATACTAAGTAATTGGCTTTAGATTTTTGTAATTTTTTCCCCTAAGTTCCTGCTAGATTTCGTATTCTAGTAGTCAATGTATTTTCAGTGAAATGTAAAAATATTCCCGTTCTCTTTGAGCAGTATTAATTTCTTGAGATCTTATTGCTTGTCACTTGAATCCTGTAGCTGTCATACATCTGGTATAAGCAACATTTGATTTTTGAAGTGTGTAGACCATCTCTTCATATTTCAAGATGTAATTTTACATTTCTGCATTTTAAAAACAGTTTGGCCATAATCTAGACGCACGCTTCTAATTCATATACCTGCACATGTGACCTTTGTGAACAGAAATTTGCATGTATAATCTGTGTTTACTTGTAACTTTCTGGTAATATACTGCTTATATCTGTGGATTCAAGTTTCTGAAGTGAATACCAATAAAAAAAAAACCTAGGCCATGTTCATTGGTTATACATGTTTGGAATGTTAACCAATATTTTTGTCGGTTGTGGTTTTTATTCACTGTTACACTTTTTTGCATGCTTTAACAAATTATTACATTTTTAATCTAGAGTGTTCTAAAGACTGCTACTAAAGATCTGAGTTTTAAAGTTTTTGGTGCTGGTGGATTTCTTGTTCCTGTTACATAAAAATCGGGCTATTTGTGGTCTTTAAAAACCTTCGGAGGTTAAAACGCTAAGGGTGAAGAAATGGCAAAAGCTCATGTTTAGACCTGTCTAAGTATCAAACAATAAAATTGGAAATAACATGGAATATCAAGAATTAGTCCTACCAGCTTTTCAAAATCTTTCAGGGTTCTTGGTGTAAGGGATTTACCTATTGTCAAAAAACATTTTTAATTTTAAGAAAAACAACTTAATAGGAATTCTCTTTGGAACTCTTAGGTCTGAATGTGTTTAAGGGATATATCAAAATTTCATGGTGTATCTCTGAAAGGCAGTTAACATTTTCTTAATGTGACATGCACAAAAAATCCTCGCCAGTTTATTTCTGCAGTTTAATATTGGCCTTTACTAATTACCCACTTTTGTTTAATTCCAACTGTTAACTAACAGCAAGCAACAGAAAACGTGTGTGCATTGGAATCCCTAATTGTTTCCTATCAGTGATAGCTTTTTTTCGTAGGTCCGACATTGTTGGCTGTAGCAAGCTGTAGAAGAGAAAGTTCAGTATCTTCATTTGATAACATTTAGAAAGCAAAAATTTTCATAAGTAAGCTATTAGTATTTCCCAGATTATGGCAGACCTTTTTTCATAGGAATGTTTTCACTTAAACCTGGTATAAAGTTGAAGAACGTTGTTACCAGTATCATTTTAGCCTTCAGTTTAATCTTAGGTTAATCCTCTGTGAAGGAAACCTTTAAAAACACCTTGAGTATGTATTACTATTTTTTTAAGCCTGTTGCTGGTAAATTTGGGATTTGATCGTGACTGATAAAGGCATGAGTTGGCTAGCTATATTGTAAAAGTTTGATTTGAAATTTCATTAATGAGGAACAGGAATTTCTGGCCACAGAGTACACTGACTTCCTGTAGAGTCTAAATAATAAAATTCTAAGGAAATTTTTTAGGTTATATCCATTCTCTTGAATTCTTCTAAGAGGGATGGCTTTCCTCACCCAGTGATGTGGAACACAAAATGCACCCTGTTAAGTATTAATGGCAGATATTAGAGTTACAGGGGAAGAATACCCTTAATTTTTGTCTAGCTTTGTTCACAGTGGATTTCAGTGGCTTTGAACAGTAAAATGTAGTATTACCTGAATGAAAATTGTGAGAAAAACAGGCTGGTGGTGGGGGTGCCTGGGTGGTACAGTAAGTTAAGCATCTGGCTCTTAGTTTTGGCTCAGGTGTGATCTCAGGGCCATGAGGGATCCCTGCATTGTGCTCAGCATGGAATCTGGTTGGGATTCGCTCTCCCTCTCCCTTTGCCCCCCTCCTCCCCCACCTCTCAGGCTCTCTCTTTCAAATAACCTTAAAAGGAGGCTGATGTAGTGGAATCTGCAGGAATACTGTAGAACAATTTTTTAAAAATCAGAATCGGGTGCCTGGCTGACTCAGTGAAACATGCAAACTCGATCTTGGGATTGTGAGTTTGAGTCCCACGTTGGGTGTAGAGATTACCAAAAAAATTGTTTAAAAAAAATCAGAGCAGTAAAGTGTTTGGTCCAGTCTGTGTGGGTTATTTAACATAATTTGCACTATGGCTAGGAGCAGTTCTGTGTGCTCTTTTATTGGTCTCCATTACAGAATATGGCTTAGTATAGCTAAAAGCTCAAGTATTGAATGGTAATGCATTTAGGATTGGGTATTCCCTGGCAACTCTGAGCTGTTTGCTGAGCTGGAGTTTAAAATGCCCTCTCCGGGGCACCTGGCTGGCTCTGTGGGTAGGGCTTTTAAGAGACAGCACAAGCTGGTGGGGGAAGGGCAGAGGGAGAGCCCAAAGCAGGAGTGGATCCTGAAGCAGGGCTCAGTCTCATAATCCTGTGATCATGACCGGAGCCAACATCGAGAGATGGACACTTACGCGACTGAGCCACCCAGGCGCCCCAAAAATAAGATCTCTCTTAAATAAAATACCCTTTCACTTTGATGCAAGTCCTATGACGGGTGAGGCCAAGATTTCTTAGGGTCAGCATTAGTATACAAACAAAATGATTGTTTTCCTTTAGTGGTTCTCAAATGTTAGCATGCATCAGAATTATCTGGAGGCTTCGTTAAAATGTGGATGGGGTCCACTAGAATTTCCACTTCGCTAGGTTTTGGGTGGGTCTTGATAATTTCCATTTTAAACAAGTTACCAGGTGATGGTGGTATCAAGCGAAGAAGCTACACTTTGAGAATGATAGTTTTACCTGTAGCCAAAGAAGTATTTAGGCTAGGGAGTTGTAATCATGCCTGCTTCAGGTACTCTTGCTTGAGGTACTGCTTTTGTTACTGTTCCAAACCTAGAACTAGGGGAAATGCTAGAAAATAATCACCATTTGAAACCTATGCAAAGAATTAAAAAACACACCAATGGGGAGTGGTTCAGTCAGTTGAGTGACTCTTGGGTTTCAGCTCAGGTTATGATCTCAGGCCCTGGGGGACTCCCCCCCCCCCCCACCACCGCTCACACTCTTTCAAAACTGAATTTTAAAAACCCACCAATGGAAGATACCCCATTTCAGAGCCCTAGGTACTGCTTTCCCAGATATCTTTTTTTTTTAAGATTTTTTTTTTAATTTTTTTTTTTTTTTAAGATTTTATTTATTTGCGAGAGAGACCATGGGAGACAGAGAGCATGAGAGGGAGGAGGGTCAGAGGGAGAAGCAGACTCCCTGCTGAGCAGGGAACCCGATGTGGGACTCAATCCTGGGACTCCAGGATCATGACCTGAGCTGAAGGCAGTTGCTTAACCAACTGAGCCACCCAGGCGCCCTTTTTTTTTTTTAAGATTTTATTTGACAGAGCGGCAGGGAGAGGGAGAAGCAGGCTTCCCGCTGAGCAGGGAGCCTGATGTGGGACTCGATCCCAGGACCCTGGGATCATGACCCAAGCCGAAGGCAGACACTTAACCGACTGAGCCACCCAGGTGCCCCTCCCAGATGTGTCTTGTCTTTTGCTCGGAACATTGAAGTCTTGTAATTTTCTGGGAACTGGCTACAACCAGATGTTTCAAGGAAAGTTACTGGGGCAGAAACATGATGAAGTCTTGGGAATTCACTACTTTGCCTAGCTAAATGTTTCTTTTCCCACTGCATCACTTAATAACATAGGAACTAATGATAAGGCTTGGTAACAACTAGTTGAAGTTTCAAGTGAATGGGAAAATGGAAATGGCTACCTCATCACTCAAGTACATCTAACTTGCTGATAAACTATAGTTGATACTGGGTGGAGCTCAAAGTACTAGGTAAAAGATAAAACTGTATTAAATTACAGACAGACTGAAAAAGTACGGGTGAGGATTGTTGGAAGGTAATTTTTAAGACCATGTTAACATACTTAAAGGATTTATGTTTAAGATTTTTAGCCCTGGCTTTTCTGTGAACCTGAAGTTCTAGCCTTAGAAAGTTTTATAATTTCCACACAATTTAAGAACTCTGTAAAGATGTACAATAGGAAATAGGAAAACAGTGTGAAAAGGAAAGGCGGTCTATATTGGGGCTAGTAGACCAAAAAATGGACATTAGGTGCCCACCCCAAGTAAACTTGGAGTGAGAATGGCATTAAGTACAGCTTTAATGACCTCTAATCCATGATGTCCTTGTGCTTCATGCATGGTAGCATTGATGAAGTATTGGTTCTAAAGACCTGATGCGGGGTGCCTGGGTGGCTCAGATGGTTAAGCATCTGCCTTCTGCTCAGGTCGTGGTCTCAGGGTCCTGGGATCGAGCCCCGCGTCAGGCTCCCTGCTCAGTGGGAAGCCCGCTTCTCTCTCTCCCTCTATGACTCCCCCCTGCTTGTTCTCTCTCTCTCTCTCTGTCAAATAAAATCTTTTAAAAAAATAAATAAAAGGGGCACCTGGGTGGCTCAGTCGTTAGGCATCTGCCTTCAGCTCAGGTCATGATCCCAGGGTCCTGGGATTGAGCCCTGCATTGGGCTCCTTGCCCCGCAGGAAGCCTGCTTCTCCCTCTCCCACTCCCCCTGCTTGTGTTCCCTCTCTTGCTGTGTCTCTCTCTGTCAAATAAAATCTTTAAAAAAAAAAAAATTAAAAATATGAAAACCTGATGCAAATGGGCTGTGCCAAGACCATCAGGAATGTCCCACCTTTCATTAGGACAGTACTCAAGTTTAAATCATTGCATTTGCCTACTGTAAAGCAGGACTAATTCTTACGTGCTCAATTTTGCCAGGGTAGTTAACTCAGAAGTAGTGGTTTCTTGTTGGCTATTTGACTCTTGAGTTTTTTTTTTTTTAAAGATTTTATTTATTTATTTGAGACAGAGAGAATGAGAGAGACAGAGAGCACATGAGAGGGGGGAGGGTCAGAGGGAGAAGCAGGCTCCCTGCCGAGCAGGGAGCCCGATGCGGAACTCGATCCAGGGACTCCAGGATCATGACCCGAGCCGAAGGCAGTCGCTTAACCAATTGAGCCACCCAGGCGCCCTGACTCTTGAGATTTAAATGACTTTTTTTCTTCACTTTTAAGAGTTGGGTGCCTGGGTGGCTCAGTCGGTAGAGCATGCATCTCTTGATCTCAGGGTTCTAAGTTCGAGCTTCATGTTGGGTGTAGAGATTATTTCAAAATCTTAAAAAGAAGTTGGCTATGAACATCAAAAGGCATTAGCAATCAGATTCTGGCTACTTTCTTGGCAACTACAAGTCTATATGGACTTCCTTTTTCTTATTACTCCACTTTTATCAGGGTAATCCCCAGTTTCTGCTCTTTTGTGTGTGAGTTCTGTAGTTTATTTTGTGGTGTCATGAGGGCCTGTGGGGGAAGGTATGGCAGTTTATTATTAGTGTGGTGGATAGTGAAGCTGTAGTGGTACCTCCTAATTCATGTTCCTGATTGTGGCTACTTCTCACAAGCACCAGGTGTGTCTGGCTTTTTTTTTTTTTTAAGATTTTATTTGAGAGAAAGCAAGAGCACAAGGAGGGGAGGGGCAGAGGGAGAGGAGAGGGAGAAGCAGACTCCCCACTGAGCTCAGGGCTCCATCCCAGGGGCTCTATCCCAGGACCCTGAGATCATGACCCAAGCCAAAGTCAGACGCTGAGCCGACTGAGCCCCTCAGACACTCAACCAGCTGAGCCACCCAGGTGCCCACTGACCAGTCTCATCAGCTGGGAAGGGCTTGGCCCAACCTGGAGGAATTGCCTCTGCCCTTCCAGTATTCTGCAATACGGAGGCACACATCACCCTTCTGCAAAAACCTTTACCTACTCCACATCTACACCTTAGTGTCTAAGTCCTGGTCATCCTGCCTACTCAGCCTGTACAAATTTGATCCTCCTTTTAATTCAGAATAGTTTTTTGTTTCTTTTTGGGATTCTTTTGGTTAAATACACATAACAATTTATCGTCATAACCATTCTTAAGTACACAGTTCAGTGGTATTACATCCACTTTGTTCTGCAACCATATCCATCCCCATAACTCTTCCATCTTATAAAACTGAAACTACGTATTAAGGAAAAACTCTCCATCCACCCCTTCTCCCGGCCCCTCGCAATCATAATTTGTTTTTATGATTTTGACTATCATAGAAGTGGAATCCTACAGTATCTAAGTTTCATCCGTGATGTAGCATATTGCAGAATTTCCTCCTCAGAGGCTGAGTAATACTTCATTGTATATATATGCCATACTTTGCTTATCCATTCACCTGTTGATAGACATCGGTTGCTTCCACATTTTACCTGTTAGTAATGCTGCTATGAACATGGATGTACAAATAGAGGTCTTCGAGACCCTGCTTTCAGTTCTTTTGGGTATATATCCTGAAGTTGTATTGCTGGATCATATGGTAATGTTAGATTTTTGAGGAACCTCCATACTGTTTTCCACAGCAGCTGTACCATATTACATTTCCACCAACTGCACAAAGGTTCCAGTTTTTCTACATTCTCACCAACACTTGTTATCTTTTGCTTATTTGAATGTAGCTATCCTAATGGGTGTGAGGTAGTAACAACTTTTCTAGGAAAAGATCATGCCAGTTACTGCCTTGTGTATCAGTGTTTAGGACCATGCTGGCACATAGCACGCATTCAAAATTTGTTGCATGATGCTTTTGTATCCTCACCTGAATTGTAAATATTCAGAGCAGGAACCATTGCTTACCCCCACAGTGCTAGGCCTTACTAAAGATTAAGTAATGCTGGGATACATACTCTTCCCAGCTTCCACATGATACAAATGAGCATAGAGATGAGACCATTACCAAACTGCTACAGAAACATAAGGTAGGGCGCCTGGGTGGCTCAGTTGTTACGTGTCTGCCTTCGGCTCAGGTCATGATCCCAGGGTTCTGGGATCGAGTCCCGCATCGGGCTCCCTGCTCAGCGGGGAGCCTGCTTCTCCCTCCCCCTCTGCTCCTGCTTGTGTCCCCTCTCTCACTGTGTCTCTCCCTGTCAAATAAATAAAATCTTAAAAAAAAGAAACATAAGGTAGATTTTATTTGAGGTATGATTTTTTTCCTCTTTATAAATGCAATTGGGAATTCAGACTATAAAAAATATACAGAAGACAGTAAATCTTCCAGAATCTGAGATACTGTTTATTCTGTTTTGAAATGTAGAGCTATTGCTATTATAGATAATGCTATTCAATCATATTTGCATTTATATCCACCTGCTTATTTTTGCATATATAATTTTAGAAGATTATATGTGCTATTTTGCAGCCTTTTTAATTTTTTTTTATAAGATTTGAGAGAGTGAGGGGAGGGTCAGAGGGAGAGAATCTTCATGCAAACTCCCCGCTGAGCACAGAGCCTGATGTGGGGCTGTCTTGCAACTCCAAATGGATCTCAGAATCCATGAGATGATGATCCCAGTGAAAACCAAGAGTTGGACGCTCAACTGACTGAGCCACCCAGGCGCCCCTTGCAGCTTAAAAAAAAAAAAAAAAAAAGCATCAAACCCTACCAAGAGATATACATCTTTTTTTTTTTAAGATTTTATTTATTTATTTGAGAGAGAGCACACAAGCAGGGGGTAAGGAAGAGGGAGAAGCAAACTCCCTGCTGAGCAGGGAGCCCCATGTGGGACTAGATCCCAGGACTGTGGAATCATGACCTGAGCCAAAGGCAGACACTTAACTGACTGAGCCACCCAGGCATCCAGGATACACATCTTTTTAATAACTAATGTTTTACTCTGTTACACCATAATTCATTTGACCAATTCCATATTGATAGGTTTTTTGTTTCTGTGGAAGCCTTACATGTCCCTACATAGGTCTATCTTCTTTGGGCAAATTCCTATACATGGGAGTGTTTGAGTCAGAAGATCTGCCCATTTTACATTTTGATAAAAAGTCTGCAGGAATGGGGTGCCTGGCTGGCTCAGTTGGTAGAGCATGCGACTCCTGATCTTAGGGTCCTGAGTTCAAGCTCCACATTGGGCATGGATCCTACTTTAAAAAAAAAAAAAAAAGTAAAGTCTGCAGGAAGTTGGTAGTTTACACTGGGAGCTTATTCACAGCCATCCTGGGCCTTCATTACTATACTTTCCTGATTCCTACTTCAACTTCCATCTCAAGTTAGGATTCATTTTACTAACTGAACCAAACAGAAGAATTTCTGCAGTGTCTTTAAACTGGATCTCTAATAGTCTCATTGAAGTGTCTGTCCTTACCATTGGCAAATTGTTAGCCTCTGCTCTACTAACAGCACTTTCCATGCAAGACCATCACCACCACCGTCCAGACATAGTATGAACATTATGCAAATGAGCACAGGGTTCTTGGAAGGAAGGATAGCCAGAGGATATCAAGGAAGTACTCTGGGCCCATCAAGCTTTCCCAGCCACAATGGTGAACTCCCACTGTGAGCTGGAAATCGTATTTGAACTATATACCGAATTTTTTCTTTAAGTAAGTTCTGTCCCCAAGGTGGGGCTCGAACTCACAACCGACAAATCAGGAGTTGCATGTTCTACCAATTGAGCCAGTCAGGTGCCCCAGAAATTGAGATCTTAACCCCTTTGAGAAAATGAATGTAAGCCTTTGAATGGTTCAGATGAAAACAAACCAGGGGGGCGCCTGGGAGGTTCAGTTGGTTAAGCGTCTGTCTGCCTTCGGCTCAGGTCATGATCCCAGGGTCCTGGGATGGAGCCCCGCGTTGGGCTCTCTGCTCAGCAGGGAGTCTGCTTCTCCCTCTCCCTCTGCCCCTGCTCCTGCTCTCTCACACACTCTCTAACAAAATATTTTAAAAAAACAACATGGGGCGCCTGGGTGGCTCAGTTGGTTAAGCGACTGCCTTCGGCTCAGGTCATGATCCTGGAGTCCGGAATCAAGTCCCACATCAGGCTCACCGCTCAGCAGGGAGTCTGCTTCTCCCTCTGACCCTCCCCCCCCTGCTCTCTCTATCTCATTCTCTCTCTCAAATAAATAAATAAAATCTTTTTAAAAAAAAACAACTGGGATTGGGGTGCCTGGGTGGCTCCCTTCGTTGGGCATCTGACTCTTGGTTTTGGCTCAGGTCATGATCTCATGGGTCGTGGGATCAAGCCCTGAGTTGGGCTCCACACTCAGTGGGGAATCTGCTTGAAGATTCTCTTCCTCTGCCCTTATCCCTGTGCATGCTCCCTAATAAATAAATTTTTTAAAAAAACCACACACACCAGGATTTATGAAAAATACTTTTTCAATGTAATCAAGTAGTTTACTAAGTCACAAATTCTAATCTTTTCATGATTAGCTTCTGAGTGTCTGGTCAACTACAGATAATGTAAACTCCACCTATTTTGATTTTGTTTTCCTCCCTCCTCCTGTTCATGCCTCTTCCAGCCTCAGGTTGATAGTTTATCTTTCACGTTCCCTGGATGAATCATACTCTGCAGACCTGTAAAACAGCACCATCTCCTTCCTCCCAGAGCTGTTTGCTCAGCAAGCATCAAAGCCAAACCCTTCCTCCCAGTTTAGGCTACAGATCTGAAAATGTGGCCAAAGAGGTTCACCCAGGGGCTATGACAGAACAACTGTGTTCTCACTTCTTTGGGCCTTTGGAAAACCAACCTAAAGCAGACTTTTTTTTTTTTAAGCAGACTTTCAATGAATGTAATGGACCTAAAGATGAGTAAGCCCTCTTCTGGATTCCTTCCCATGGAGGGAACCATTTTTCTTTCCTTAGTTTTAGTAGATACTAAAAGCATGTTTGTTGTTTTTTTTAAGTAAGCTCTACACCCAATGTGGGGCTTGAACTCACGACCCCAAAGAGTTGCACGCTCTATCGACTGACCCAGCCAGGTGTCCCTTTTGTGCTTTAATATTCAAATTTTACCAGAGTAAAAAGGTAAATCTCACTCCTTCATTTTCCTTCCCCAAAGGTAAGAAATTACTTTTTGTGTGTCCTCTTTAAAATATAGTGTATATATACTCAAACATCCAAATTTTTTTACACATACTATATAATGCACTTTGGTTAGTATCAGTAAAATATATATATTGAGGCTTGCCAATGATGACCGCAAGGATTAAAGTAATGTGTGGGGGCAGTGTATTAGGATCCTGGACTAGGAAGCTCTTGGACCCTGAGGTCCCACCCTTCTATACTATCTCTGGACAGGATATTTCTTCCCTTACCCACAAAGAAGCTTCCATAGGCTGCCTAGGAACCAAATATTCATAATTTGAAAGTGTGTGTGCCTGAACGTGTCTGAATTCAGGGAGTTGTATAGATCATATCCTTATGTGAATTTGTCCTAGTTTGTTGTTTCCCTATTATGGGTCTGTGTCAGGATCTCTGGATGTCACTGGGTGCGTGTCACTGTTAGTGTGACACTGTATCATGTTTGGTGTGTATGCGCGTGTGTGAATGCGCTGTCCTTATCCAGACGTTCCTGTTTGGTGTTATTTTAGATAACCGCTGCGATCTGTATTCTTCAGCCCCCAGCTCCCCCACTCACTGCATGCCAACATTCTTTTTTTTTTTTAAGATTTTATTTATTTTTTAGAGAGCGAGCGAGAGGGAAACAGCATGAGAGGGGAGAGGGTCAGAGGGAGAAGCAGGCTCCCCGCTAAGCCGGGAGCCCCATGTGGGACTCGATTCCAGGACCCTGGGATCATGACCTGAGCCGAAGGCAGACGCTTAACCATCTGAGCCACCCAGGGGCCCTGCATGCCAACATTCTTGAAGGATGGGCGGGTGTTGGGGCACAAGCTCGCCTAACTCCAGTTTCCCAGAGAGAACGCAACAGGACTTCCCGTATACCCCGCGCCCGCCAGGCACGCAGAAGAGGCCGTTGTGCACGCACACGCGTTCAGCCTGGGATACGAAGAAAACCTTTGGGTCGCGCCTTCTCTCGCGCGCTCTCTAGTGGCCTCAGAGAGCAGCGCTGACAGAACGAGGGGGCGGAGCCGACGGCGGCGGAAGTGAAGTCACTTCCGGGCTGGGGTGTTTGTTTGGACTGGAGAAGGGAGGCGGCGGGCGAAGCGCGCGTCGAGCGGGGAAGCGGCGCTGCCTGTGGAGATCCGCGGAGGCCGACCGGATTCGTTGGCTGCCGTCCCCGCTGCCGTGCACTGGGTGAGGGGTTCCCTCGGGCGGAGCGGCCAGAAGGGTGCGGCGACCCCGGCGGTCGAGGGACAGCACCTCGGCAACGGTTGAGGGGCCTGGAGGGTCCCCCGGGTTGTTGGCCACCAAGCCTCGTATGGCTTCCTTTATTCCTTGCACCTTTAGTTGCGTCCGAGAGATGAGTTGGGACCGACTTAGACTCTTTCTTCTCTGAGAAATGGCCGTCGCTTTTTTTCTCATTGTCATTATTATTTATGATTTGGATCTCGCAGCACTCTATCCGGGTCTTCAGTGGCGCGCGAGGGTTGCCGGGATAGCACTTTCTCGTGCGCCCCCCCCCCCACTTTCTTCACCTCCTCACTAGTACCCTTTTCCCCTGCCCCCCACTGCCGCTTCGGCAACAAAGCTCATTGTTTCTCCCCAGTTTACGCCTGCGCGTCGCCACGCGCAGCTCCTACTTGCTGCGCGTGCGCGCTGCTCTCGAAGCTGAGGTGGGGGGAAGAGAAAGGGGTGGAGGGACTGGTGGGCTGGCGAGCGTCCTAGGGGAGCATTCTGCGACCGTCCACGGGCCAGTACCTTTCTGATCGGCTTTCTCCGGTTTCTTCACCTTCACTTACTCTTTATTTTTAGTTATATTGTTTCCCATGCTCAGGATAGGAGGGCTGGACTCCTACTCCGGGAGGGTTGTGAGCCAGATGAACTTTAAGGGCCCATCCAGTTCATATTCTTGGATTCCGGTCCTCTTAAATTTCTCTTCCACTATGTGCTTACTGCCCACTACCACAAAAATTATGTGGCTTGTGGTGAAGTTTGTTTTTTCAAAACATTTGTTGAAGCAGCCAGCAGTGTGATTTTCTGGTGACTCAAAAAGGGGCCTTTTCTGCTTCCTCTTGTTGTCTTGCTTTCCCTGATTTTGCAGCCCCATCACCTCACCGAAACCTCAAACTCTAGAAAGAATTTGGTTTCTAATTTGCCGTGGGAGAAAGTCTAACAGCTGACAGCTTTTGACATTTATTTCAACAGAAGACAAATTCCCGTTTTCGTGTGTGGCTAATATTGTAGTCTCGTGGCATGATTTTTCACAAATTGCAGTTGAGCAGGTGTTGGTCTTCATTTTCTTCAAAATAGCCTTTGAAATTTCAACCGCTGCAGGTTATGTTTGGAAATAAGGAAAGGGTCTAAGGATTTTTAATGTGATTCCGAGTGTTTGCTGGTTTGTGCTTCTGATTCCAGTTTGTGAAAGGATATTTGGGGCAAATTAGCTTGTTTATGCTCCTTGTTAATTGTGAATTTGTACAAAACTTAATCTTTTATCACGGATAAGTGTCTACGACAAATAAAGATAGGTGACTTTCCAAAAATGACAGCCTATTTATCTCTTTCTTTAAGGGATGGGTTTTAGGCAATGGAAACTCCTGTGATGGTTAAAGGCTTGAGAGCTGGGAGGGTTTTATTATAATATATTGCATGTTGCTGTTAAGGAGCTCCAGTTGAGGTAGATGATCTCTAACCTCTTTGGAACAGAGTAAGTTTATAGTAGGCTTTTCCTTCAGTAAGCACTGTACACCTTATTCAGGTTTACCCCTTTGTGACTCTAGAGAGTGATGCTCCAGTTTCAATAGAAAATATAAACAAAATGCTGTTAGCATAGCAATTTCATGGACAGTGTGAGGTGAAAGAAGGTAGAAAATAAGAACTCAGCTCCCTTCCTTTTGTGCTTTTACATATCCTTGTAATTTACAAACGTGTTCATTATAACCTATGAAATAGGCAGAGCAAGTTTTATCTTGCCCATTTTGAAATTGAGAAAATAGAGTTTTATTAGGCACATATTTCTATAGCACTTAGTAATGCCAGACATTGTTCTGAGTGCTTTTACAAGTATTTAATATTCACCTTCTCTAGGTGGTAAGTACTACTGTAAAGTAAAGATAACAAGTAATGATGTGAATTAACTGGTCCACTGTTGCACAGCTGGTAAGAACTGGAATTCAGACCCAAGTAGTCCAGAGATTATGTGCTCTTAACCATTTTACTGTGCTGCTTGTGGTTTAGTGACATATTCAGGATCCTCTAGGTGGTTAGTGGCATATCGTAGATTTGGACCCAGTCCAAGATTAAAGTTGTCCAAGTTATCTCTTTGTGATCTGGACCACCCTGTTGCATAGGTGCATTAGTAATTTGCGTTTGATACAGCCTAAGGTTCGGTTATAGTAACAATCTTTTTTCCCTTTTTTCTTCTAAATTTCCTTATTTTTATTATTTTTTTAAGATTTTATTTATTTATTCATGAGAGACAGAGAGAGAGAGGCAGAGGGAGAAGCAGGCTTCCAAGGAGCAGAGAGCCCGATGCCAGACTCGATCCCAGGACCCTGGGATCGTGACCTGAGCCGAAGGCAGACGCTTAACCATCTGAGCCACCCAGGCACCCTAAATTTCCTTATTGTTTAGAGCAGTGTTGTCCAGTTAGATAACTACTAAAGCACATGTGTCTACTGAGCACTTGAAATGTGGCGAGTGCAACTAAAGAACTAAATTTTTTATGTTATTGAATTCTAACTTAGATTTAAAACCATATGTAGCTACTGGCCACCATATTGGATAGTGTGGGTTTAGAGGTTTGAATTGCTTCTGCTTATTTTTTTTTTAACTTTTATTTTTGCATTTTTACATTTATTGATTCTTTGTTTTTTGTTTTGAGAGAGGGAGCAGGGAGGTGGAGGGGTTGGGGGAGAGGAGGGAAAGAGGGAAATTT
>NC_138375.1:111311237-111338750 GCF_054177405.1 Leptonychotes weddellii
AAAAAAAATTTTTTTTTAAAGAAGGCCAAAAAGAAAGCTCAAACTAGCAAACTAGGTTAACTTTGCTTCAAAAAATGGTAACGCCAAGAAAAAGGATCAATAAGGACTGTAGAATCTTCTTCAAGCTGAGAACCAGCAGACAACTCTGTAGAAAAATAAGCAATTTTAGTCATAAATCCCTTTAAGTAGATGCTGTTTTTTTAGAAAAAAAACTTATGCATCATGTTGATTTAAAAAAAAACATTTAAGATCTCAAACTTACAAGGAATTTATTACATATCTTAAACAGATTCCAGATGTATGCAGAGCCTGCATATAGATATTTAAAAAGTAGTCTTTCATGCCAAAGTTTATTAAAGGGAATTCCATACTGAATTTAAAAACATTTCAATTGAAGGATTAGATGTCTGAGTACATCAAAATTTCAATAAAAATATAGATGGGTCTCTTCTTTTGGAAGAATAAAAATACACCTATAGTATGATGTTTAAGTTCCAGGAGAAGACTAAAAACAAACAAAAAATCAAGGTCAGCAAGTCAGATGAATCAGTTGTATTCTGCTTTAGAAAATGAGACCTATTATTACTATCAGAAAGAACCAAGTAAAATCACAAGTAAATGAAGCTTAGGACCAAGTACCTAGGTATAAGATCTAAGACCAAACACAATAGTCGAGACCTTTATGCAGCAAAATCAATTTGAGGTAAAGACAGATGTGAAGAAAAATAAGTGACTTCCTAGTTTCAGGATTTCTGCACAAATTTAAGCCATATAACTAACTGCCTTCTTACTATCCATCCTCTATCAGGCAGTGCTTATTTCTAATATTAAAAAGTAAGGAGAACTAAATATGGTCAATATAGAAATAGGAGAACACCAAAGAAAAAACCCAGGTACAGGAAGTATAAGTGATTTAAAAGAAGTGAAACTCCCCTCTAAGTTAGCATCCATCAAAGCTCATTTAATACTCTGGGCTCTACTTCTAGAGCTCAAATTGTGTGTAATTGTGCTTACACAGATTTCTGTAAACTTTTCACAAGATTAGCCCATTCACCAGAAATTTTAAATTCTGAACACAATCCCCCAAGATACGTTTCTGGATGAAATTACTGTCATTATCTTCCTTAAATTACTATTTTATCTCAAATTGTTACAGACGAATTTGAAAAGCATTTACATATGATTCTCATAAAATATCAAATGACATACATAACAAATGTTCTTGAGGAAATAATTTTTTATAATCACAACTATATACCGAGGTTAAGTCTAAAGTTGTTTGCTACATAATTCAATTAAGAAGCATTGCTCTGTTAAGTTTCATACATTTGATCACCCATACGCCTAAGCACTCGTGGTTTAATATTATTAAACTTTATTACATTAAAAACTGGGCAATATTCAATAGTTACAAGTCTATTATGGGACCAATTCCACCAATGATCGAATAAAGCAAGGAACACTGGACATACAGTGGTAGAGAAGTATAAAAAAAAGTTGCAGGCAAGACTTAGTTAGATTTTACAAAAAGATGTAACAAAGTTAAAAAGACACAGAAATGCTATCAGAGGTGATTGGAATTACAGAAGATGTTTTTGCACACCAAGAGAGATGAAACTGAGAAAAGATACTAAAGAAACTAGTTCTAGATGAGATATACTATATAAACTACTTACGCTTTAAGAATAATAAAGACAAGAGTAAGTGGACCTTTTTGGATGACAGTTTCCTTGGTAGGTCTTATAGAAAATGCCATACAGAATGGCAGCTGAAAAACTGCAAACATTAACAGGACCCTCTAAATTTTCATGTATACTTTATTTTAAAAGATCAAAACCTTTAAGAGGGTTTTCTAAAACCAGCATTTCGAAGTAGCAATTATTACTATTAATGGCAGTTTTGCGCTTCATGGTACAGACAAAGCTGTGTAATACAGAAAAGCCAGTTTTTCTTTTTTTTTTTTTAAGGACTAATCCCTTCCCTTAGGGAAATTATACAATAGTATTAAGAATATGTAAAATTTTTAAAATGACCATACTTTAAGGAAATGACTCTTGGATTACAGAGATCTCAATTACTTTTCTTTATAGTACATATGAAAAGGGTGGATCTGAAAAAGGAAAGGTTAAGAGAAGTAAAGATAAAAGATAACCTTAAGACAAAACAGAAAATGGATGTCAGGAAAACTCAGAAAAAGAGCAAGACAGACAATGTAAATCCCATGACAACTTGTAATCTCGTAAGACTAACCATAATTATTTTTGAGACTCAAGAGTTTCAACTTAAATGCAGCCCCACACAAAGACATGAGAACATTATTAGTGAAAAGTGACTTAAGTCAGACTTTTGACCGGAACACGAATAACCAAAGTCTTAATTTTTTTTTCATTAAAACAAATTGAGAGAAATCAGACATGACAGCACTGTTCAAAGAGCACTTACAAAAATAGTTCCATTAGTATCTTCAGTCAGGGATAATAAAATGACAAGCCATTTTAAAAGGCTCATTTAAGCAAGACCTACTGCCTATTAAGGTTAGCACAACAGTGAGGTGTTTACTAAATTACTTTTTAAAAAAGAGTAGCTTATTGTACTGTTTTTCCCCATATTATAAAACTGCCTTCCCATAGTACACTATACTACAGGGTAAGAAAGTTCAAAAATAGTTCCTTTGAAATAACTACTCTAGAATGTAATGTCAAAATCCAATTTATCCATTAAAATCTTAATGCCCATCAATGCAAAAAAACCTTTCACTTCCAAAAAAAGCAGCATCTCCACCCTAAAATCAGGAAACATGGGATAATTCTAAGTAATTAACCTGGAACTTAAACCTAGTTCATGACATAAGTATAAATGCTACTAAAAATGTTAACTTCACGGTCAACATCTGAATAACTGTATGTATGGTTAAGAAGTAAGTTTCACTTAGTAACATTGAAGTCTCTCCATTCCATCAATAGCTTTATTGGATTTACTTTCTTCAACTAAAAGAAGTGGAATACTAAAATAACTACAGAACACGATTACTGCTTAACACACCCACAAAGTTCATGGTAAAGAGAAGCAAATGGTCATTCCCCATCTAGATTTCCTATGTAAAATAAGTTTGTCTCATTATTCATTCTTCCAGAGGATTATTTAGCAGGATTACTAAAATGAGCGTAAGAGGACTTTGGTTCTTTAAAACATTATAGAAAAAAATCCTTCAGCTTTTAAATTCAATATTTTAAAATGCCACGTCTTAAAGTATCTAACTACTATCATATCAAACTTTAGTTATGTTCTCAATTATGTGAAATAACCGCATCCTAAAAACAACTATTTTTAATGCACGTATAATCATAAAACTTGTAGAGATGCTTAAGGAAAAATACCTTTATGTTGACATTTTAACCCTTAAATCTTAGAAAAACTTAAAAGCAACAGCTAGAAAACTGTAGCTTATAGTATTTTTCCTCCTTCTGAATTAAAAACACAAGTGGGTGTTAAGAAATTTTCAGATTTTGGGGCACCTGGGTGGCTCAGTTGGTTGTGTCTGCTTAGCGGGGAGCCTTGCTTCTCCCTCTCTCGCTCCCCCTGCTTGTACTCTCTCTCTTTCATAAATAAAATCTTAAATTTTTTTTTCACATTTCCCAAACGTTCTATGAAAGCCAAACACCCTTGTGATTTGTTAAATTATTCGTGTGAAAATACGCCAGGGGCGCCTGAGTGGTTCAGTCGGTTAAGCGTCTGCCTTCGGCTCAGGTCAGGATCCCAGGGTTCTGGGATTGAGCCCCGCATCGGGCTCCCTGCTCAGCGGGGAGCCTGCTTCTCCCTCTCCCTCTGCCTGCCTCTCTGCCTACTTGTGCTCTCTGTCAAAAAAAAAAGAAAAAAAGAAAATACGCCAAGTATGTTTAAGGTAGCAACCAACAATACCAATATAGCAAAAAAAATTCTAATTGTCACCAATAGACAGGAGGGAAAGATCACTATTAGTAATTTCAAAGAAGCATCATTTTGGAAGGTAGCAGCTTAATTTTTGTCATCAATCACACAAAAGCACAGATTCCTGTGGTCAGAATTTGTAAACCAAGCACCTGATTCATTTCCAACTACAGTAAAGGGTTAGGTTAATTATTCCTTAAAGTTTCACACTTTTAATTAATTTAAAATGGTCTCACAATTCAACATAGTTTCCAACTTAAAGTTAGTAAATTTTTATTTTAATGTTAGTTCACGTCACTATCTTTTCTTAATAGATTTTGTAACATACATCTTAAGAGTTTGGTTTTTAAAAATGGATTTACTATCTGAGGAATTACTCAATCTTTTATATAGAGAGCTTAAACCACTTTGAAACCTTATACTTATTTTTTTTTTAAAGATTTTATTTATTCATTTGACAGAGAGAGACACAGCGAGAGAGGGAACACAAGCAGGGGGAATGGGAGAGGGAGAAGCAGGCTTCCCGCGGAGCAGGGAGCCCGATGCGGGGCTCGATCCCAGGACTCTGGGATCATGACCTGAGCCGAAGGCAGACGCTTAACGACTGAGCCACCCAGGCGCCCCGAAACCTTATACTTTAATCTGTGGTTCTTCAGTGCCATAATCTCATTTTAGAATGGCATACCTTTGAGTGACTTAAAAGGTTTTTTTCATAATAAAATGAACTACTAATAGTTCACAAACCTCTTAGGAAATAAAGTCCTAGCTCTATTCATTTGTTTTGTGTAAAGCAATACGCATCTCATCACACCTGAGGAAAAAAACATTGTAAAAAGTAGTGCTGAGAAGGCTGAAAAAGTCCTTTACGATTATCATTCTTAATCCATTTTACAGACCTGGATTCAACTTCTAGCCCACTTCTTGATCCTTAGGCTAATGATATAAGAGTGTTTGTTGCAAAATGCCTTCAGCTGCTAAAACAGAAAACAATCAGGAGGGATTCCTATTCAGGCTTGGAATATTTTTCTTCTTCCTACACTTAAATTTTTTCTTAGCGACTTTCAATTAGACATTAAAAATTTTTAGATTAAAGCAATGCAGGACGGAAAGTTATTCCATTTACCTGACACTTGTGACTCGATTTGATTTTGATACTAGCTTGTCTTACTTTCTTCTCAGAATTAGTGGTTTTCCTCAAGGTGCCATTCTGCACCCCTGAGACATTTCCTTCCACTTTATATTCAACTCTCAGTTCCCACAAAAATTTGTACAACTCTTTAATTTGGTATATATGGAGATTTTAGCAGGGTCGGATCCGGTCAGGACTTGGATGGTATATATGGAGATTTTTTACCAAATACCTTGATGTGAATGCTAGTTCTACTATAAAATAGCCGACTAAGCAAATCATTTAACATTTGTGTTTTGTTTTTTCACTTGTAAAATGGGCAAGAAAATACCCATTTCATAAGACTGTAAACATTTAGTAAATTAGTCCACATAAAACACTTAGAAT
Organism: Leptonychotes weddellii; assembly: GCF_054177405.1. Taxonomy (NCBI): domain Eukaryota; kingdom Metazoa; phylum Chordata; class Mammalia; order Carnivora; family Phocidae; genus Leptonychotes; species Leptonychotes weddellii. The sequence goes on from NC_138375.1 coordinate 111,316,681, forward strand.
GGTTTCGGACACGTGGTCAGGACTGTAGTAATCACCTACTTTTATGTAGATGACCCTAAAATCCAATGCAATCTGATCCTAACAACCAATGAGAAAAACCTTAGATGCAGAAGGACTGACCCGGAGACACACAATAAAGAGCTTATAAACCTTTCACTTGCACTGTACTCCCCATTTCATATGTCAACTTTAGTGCCTCATTCATTTTCCTTTCAAAGCTGGAATTCATATTTGAATTTTGCTACTGAACCACAAGTAAGCTTTAAAAGACATCAGATTTAAAGGCTGGTAGTGACCAGGAACACTGAAGAAAAGCAGAGGCTAGGGCAACTGGACAAATTAAACCTCTTCCTTGGGCGCCTGGGTGGCTCAGTCATTAAGCGTCTGCCTTCGGCTCAGGTCATGATCCCAGGGTCCTGGGATCGAGTCCCACATCGGGCTCCCTGCTCGGCGGGAAGCCTGCTTCTCCCTCTCCCACTCCCCCTGCTTGTGTTCCTGCTCTCGCTATCTCTGTCAAATAAATAAATAAAATCTTAAAACAACAACAACAACAAAAAACCTCTTCCTTTATTCTCCATTACCAATCTACCTTTAAATTATCTTCTCATCCTTCAAAAAGAAGTCCTTACTTCCCTGACTCCCTGCCATAATCTTACTGGAGATAGCCAGTCCTCCTGCCTTTTCAGTTGGCCTCTTTGCATCCGTGTTTACAGCTTCCAATACAAACCTCCCAAAACATCATTATTTTATATACTCCCCTGCTAAAAAACACATTACTCCCTCCTACTTACCACATGAAAAGCACACCATGGTATTCAATGCCTTTCACATTCTAGTTGCATCCTACTTCTCGAAATCTATTTTCCACCATAAGCCAACACCATATGCAAAATATTTTAGAAGCAGTCACAGGGACTGCTCAGTACTTGTGTAAATATATTTGCTGGACTATCTCCCCTCTTCATTAATACTAGTAATTCTCTTAAGGCCCAGCACTGCCCCCCCCCTTATATCATGCCAGTTTATATACAAACCACAGTGTATACAACACCAAAGTTTAGAAAGGGAACGCTAACATCTTAGATACCATTTACCTACCAATTTCCAATGCCTTCATCTTCCCTTTCTGCAGTCCCTTGTTTTTAAGTTTTATCACTTAATATATACATCTTTAAAAAGGTGTTAATTTTGGGGCGCCTGGGTGGTTCAGTTGGTTAAGCAACTGTCTTCGGCTCAGGTCATGATCCTGGAGTCCCAGGATGGAGTCCCGCATCAGGCTCCCTGCTCAGCAGGGAGGCTGCTTCTCCCTCTGACCTTCCTCCCTCTCATGCTCTCTGTCTCTCATTCTCTCTCTCTCAAATAAATAAAATCTTAAAAAAAAAAGTGTTAATTTTGCATTTATGAATCTTATGCAAATTGACTTTTAATATGTATGGACTGTTCTTACCTACTTCTAAAAAACTGATTCATACATGCATTAAACCTACATTTCACTGCAATATACATAACCACATGGTACATACACTTATTTATTCTGCAGATGATGAACATTTAGGCTGTTTCCAGTTTCCTGCCATTACCAAGAATGTTGGTAGGAATATTTCTTGGTATCTCCAGCAGTTTCAAGTTTTAAACTCCCTCCTCTGTGGTTCTCTTTCAGAATACTATAGCCCATACAAGGATACTCAGTTAAGCACTGTTAAGTGTTCTGCTGTTCCACATTTTCTTGCATCAAGAATTTTTAAGTACAAATGTTTGTAATTCTTTGATACTCAACAGGGGCTCAAACACTTGGTTTTAAATTTTCACGTATGGAATAGGTTCTTATAAAAGTTACCATACCAAAGGGAGAGATTTAATATCTTAGTAATTGCCACAAAGGGGAAAAAAAACAACCATACAAATCTCGAAAGAGCAGAAACTTACCTTTATTAGCAATTAATGATACTGCAAATCTAAGATCCTATTTAGAACCTAACATCAACTCATTACTTTCCATACTTGCTACATTTATTGCTGCCCAGAAGGACATCTACCATAGGTATCATCCTTTGCTCTTTTCCAGCAGCAGTAGCTGGGATTACCTCACCCTCCCTTCATTCACCTTGTTTTCCTACGAACTTGTTTGTATTTTAAAATAGGCACCAACACCCACAAGCTATTGGGACTGTAGATCAAAGAGAAACGTCAGATCTGATATTTTTAAAAACTTTCCAAAAAAAGCAAGCTCTTTATATCAATTAACCTTTGAACCTGGAAAAGCTTTTTAAACTAAAACAAAATTTTTTATTTTTAAAAATTTAACCTTAAGATTTCATTGCTATTTGGGGCACCTGGGTGGCTCAGTTGGTTAAGCGACTGCCTTTGGTTCAGGTCGTGATCCTGGGGTCCCAGGATAGAGTCCCATATCGCGCTCCCTGTTCAGGAGGGAGTCTGCTTCTCCCTCTAACCCTCCCCCCTCTCATTCTCTCTCTCACATAAAATAAAGTCTTAAAAAAAAAAATTCCATTGCTATTTCATGTAAATTTTAATTTCAAAGTCTTGAGCCTTATATATGCAGAGAACATTGAAGTTTGATACACAGCTGGAAATTATGTGGAAGCTGCATCATATCAAAGGCACTCCATCTACTCAGACCTGCCACAGTAATTATATTTGTCAGGCAAGATAACAGCACTTTATCATGTAACTCTTATTGTATTACATGTTTGTATTTAAGCTTATGATAGACACAGGCTGCAGTAAGTCAAAAGCTAAAGAAGCAAACTTTAAAAACCACTTACAAATATCTTTTAAAGCTACATATATACAATTCTCTCAAACCACTGGCTTTTCTCTCTGCTCATTTTAACTATCCAATAAAATTTTGTACATGTAAACTTTTTTTTTAAATCAAGAATTTCAGAGCTCTCAATCCCAATGATCCAATGAGAAGGCCCAATACATAGCTAAGAACTATAAATTACAGAGCTTCATTTCCTTGCAATAACCACGTGTATACATATACATATATAAAACTGTGAAACTACACTGTCTACAACCCTTCCACCGCACCCTCAAAGAACTCATTACTGTCCATCCCAAACCTGCTGCCACAAGTGTGGGACAGTTTTAATGCAACTCTAAAAGAATATATTTAAAAAACAAAGAATTTTTTTAAAAAGTACCTTTTAAGATGCGCTATGAATAACACTTTAACAAACCATTACCCCATTCTTTGATTTTGATCATTCTTAAAATAGTTTAATGGCTGCACTTCACACTGTAACCTAATTACCATCAGTCCCCATAATGGTAAATTAAATATTCTTACATAAGGATGTCTTCGGATTCCTCCATTTGTCTACACGTAATAACCAGGGTATCTTACATAACAAACACTACTTTAGGCCACTTCTGAATACTCTGCACTTCAGACTTAAAGAAACTGGCTCCCTTTTATCTCAATTCCCCTCAAAAATACACAAGGGCCTAAAGAAACAAAACAACATGATAAGCAGTCTAGCGTGTATAAAAAATGTTTCATTGCCCTCCACCTACAAAAATAAATGTAATGTCTCGTGGAAATGTCACAAAAACACAAGGAAAGAAATATAAATCACCGGTAATGCCAACGCCAACATCCAGAGCTAAGAAAATTTTTTGGTACATCTCCATTTTTATGCTTATTCACAAAGTTCCTTTAAAAACCAACAAAAAAGACATCAAATCTGGGATCAGCAGAGTTTTACTATTTCCTTTCCAAGTAATACTATATTCCATTATTTTCCCCATCATTACTCTCCTCTTAAAACATTGCTTTAAAGAGCTATATAGATTTCCATCAGATGGCCACACTATAATTAGCACATCTCTAAGTGTTAAATCTTTCAGACTTTTAGCAAGCTTGATAACGGAGATTACAATGATGTACACAAATCTTTTGTATACTGTTCCCTTAAGATAAACTCCTTTAAGTATATTCCATTTTTAAGCCTATTTATTATAACATGAGTCTGAATCAAGTACCCAATCAAGACGCAAGCATTTTAGAACACACCCGCAGCACTGCCACTGTTTATATTGCCACTACCTCCTTGGGCTTTAATCTTTTCTTCTATGAAACTAGGGATTTGAATCACATTTATTTCTGAAGTCATGTAAGACAATTTACTTGCTTTCCTCATGCTAACATTTGTTTACCTATTAACTCACTTGTTATATTATTTAACATTTACAATACCCTAAAAACATTAATGAAATTATGTTTAAAGACTCCTTTAACATACATGATCAGACCAAGAGTGATTAAATCCTTTAGCATTAGTTCAAAATGGTATGTAAAGGCAGCTTCACTTAAACATAGCTGAGAAGGGAGTTGTGTGAAAACCTCCTCTGTGGGTAAAATACACGTTAATGTTATAACCATATAAATGTTAAGTGCCAGGGAAAAATTGTAAATTTAAAGCACTTCACCACAAACATCTGGCTAAAGATCTCTTTTCCCAGTCGTACATAACAAACCAGAACAATCTTCATTTAGTACTTCAATTGTGTTCAATTTCAAGTTTGCAAAAACATCCTGGTTAAGTACAAAAGGCATACACAGCGTTTCTGCAACAAAAATCTTTGCCCACCTTCCATTTCTAAAACATTACTGTTGAAAAATTATGACGACAGACTGCGCAGATGACCGAGCCACTTAGTTTTCAAAAGGAAATTTTATTTTCAACCTTTATGAAAATAGCCTAAAATAGAATTTTTGCCCGTCGAGTACAACTGTTTTAATTTATCTGGGAGAAAACTGTATTTTATCGACTACTTAAAAATCTTAAGCCAAGCTCTATTCAAAAGAACGCAGCATAAAGACAAAAATCTCATGACTAAGACCTGGGAAATAAACGACTCTCGCATTATTCCAGCGCGCTTCAAAGACTAGAAATTTCGGAATCGCCATAAGCGTTCTAGAATTATCTGTCTGGAAAACTGTAACTGATCCAATAGGAATATTCCACAGTATAGGGCCACAGAGCAGGAAAAACATCTAGGAGAATTCTTCCACGGCAAACGGGAAGAGTCCCTGTAAAACACCGAACATGGCACAAGTCTAGCAATGAAAAGAACAACGATGCGCCGACTACACCACGGTACTCCAAGCCCTTTGTCTGGAAACCGGAAGGTCCCACAACACACGATCCTCTTTAGAGGAACGCAGACTGATAATATCTTAATAAAGAGAAAAGGAATAGGAGGTGACTCTCTAAACAAGTCTCTTGGCTCGCAGCCTACTGCAGAAGGCTTTCTCCACGACGCAATACGAAAAACAAGCGTTAACGTTTCATTTTTCGGCCATTTTTACGCGATGGGGGTGGGGAGGAATTGTTTCTGAGGTCCGGCTAAAATCCCGCGCGGATGTGTGTGGGCGGCGGATAGGGGAGTCTTAGGGGGCGCTATGAAGCTATCGGCCAAAAGCAGAGCGAAGGCCGCCGTGACACCAAGAGAAGAAAGAAACGCTGCTCAAACGGCTAAGCTTTCAGAGTCTGCGAAATCCTCCATTTTGCTTCACAATTTAAAGGGGCAAAGAGGGGAAAAAAAAAAAAAAAGCAAACACCTATCTGGGGCTGGCGCTATTCTAAGACTTCGCTGCTTTAACTATTCTCCCCAAACGGCAGGCCCCCTATGGATAGCCAGTCCCTCAGGCCTCGAGCGCTCCTCCCTTCGCCTCAGAGCTGCAGCCCGCGTGTAACGGGCTCGTCGTCCCGCCCCCGCCCACAGCAAGCCCAGGACGCGGGAAGCTCTGCCGATCGGCTGCCCTCGGCGCCCCCCGACTCTCCCGCCGCACCCCGGGCCCTTGGCTGGCCGCGTGTCTCCCTCCGGGACCGCTCACCTCCGCCGCCCGAGGAGGCTGGTTGCGCCGCCACTGCGCTCCTAACATGGCGGCCGCCGATGAGGCGGCTCACATACGCAACGAGGAGGGAGGCAGAGCGGGCGAGCGGGAGCGAGCAAGAAAGGCGCGCCGCCGGCTCCCCGCGGCCCCTGTCGCCGTCCCTGCCTCCTCCCGGCGGACGCGGAGAGCCCCCGGCCACCCCACCCCGATTCTTACCCGCTTCACGCCTACCTTAAGGAAAGGGAGAGGGAAAAGGAGAGGTAGCTCTCTCCTAGCGAGCGGGACGCGGAGGCTCCCACAATCCCCCGCAGCAACGGCGCTGGTAAGAGGTGGCAGCGGCGGCTGTAGCCCAAGAACAAACCCGCTCTCGCGAGAGAGTACACCCACCCCCACCTCCTCTCGGGTCCTGTTTCTGCGCGCGCCAGGCCCCTCCCCCTACTCAGGGCGCGCACACCATCCGCGCCTTCGACGACGGTCGTTGTTCTCTAATTCTGGAGCCCGCCTGTGGCGGGAAATGGATAGAGCGCTATAGTTTACGAGTTCGAGTCCCATTCCCCAAAAAAGCTTTTTTCCAACCCTTAACTTCATGATGCAAAATTTAAATAGGGTATGCGTTAGAAGCGAGTCGCGGGAGTCAGTAGCTTAGACCCGATTTCTATTCTGATTATTCTCAGTATTTGCCAAGCGCCAGACGGGGAAACCTATACCATTTTAGCCGGCTTTTAATCTCAGTAATTCCGTGGAGGGTCATGGAGACGCAAGATAGAGAATCCAGCCCATTCAAAGAAAGACCACCGCCGCCACTATGAATTTGACTGAATGTAAAACGCTCCTGAGACTGATAGAGGTTCCCGAATTACACATGTGAAAATCCTGAGGTAGACTTTGAGAAACTGCAGTAGGGCTCCAGGAAAGGGCCATTTCCCTGGGTTTTCAAATTTAAATGCAGAGGGACCAGCAGTCACCTGAAGCCTGAAGTAAATTTGTGAATACAAATACTAATAGCACTCAAATTTTTAAAATCTTGACTGCTGAATCAGACTGAAAAATCGTTCAGGGTCCTCTGTGAAGGTAGTGGAGAGGGCAAAGATGGAGAAGACCAGAGACCAGTAGAGAATTGAAGAGATCGTCTAGTTCAGAACTTAACTCTTGTTAATTTGACTGGATACTGAAGATGAGGAAGGGAAGGGTCATGAATGAATGACAACTCAATGGTTAGCAGTGCTATCAAGTGGCACTGGCAGAGTACCAGGAGGGGAAACCATAGGGCAAGATGTTTGGCATCAATTTTAAAGTAAGGAGTGGTATTTATGGGTCTTGAGCTCAGGGGAAAAAGATGTAGGTTAGTGGCACATTTGAGTTAATGACATAAACGAAGCAATGGGATTTCAAAGTTGAGCTGGAGATGGTACAGTGAAGAGAGGACTTAGGACCTTGAGAAAATCAGGTAGAGCTGAGTGGCAGTGGAGACCAAGTGAGTACAGAGGTTGGGGGGGGGGAAGCAAAAAGGTTTGGGAAGAGCAGGGAGGCACACAAATTGTACTGCCTTGACAGCCAAAATAGTTAGAGGTCAAAGTGATCAACAGGGTCAGATGCTATCAACGGGGAAGACTAGGACTAAAAACATCTACAAAAGATTTAGCAACATGGACATCATCCTTAACATTATGGACTTGCTTCCAATAAAGTGGGAAAGGAAGTCAGACCAGAGGTGTATTGAAACAAAGATGGAAACTACCCCATGCAGGAAAGGTTTGGCTGGAGAAAGCAGGGTTGAGTTTTTCATTTTACTCTGAGAGTTTTGTGGGTTTTTTAAAAAAGATTATTTTATTTTAGAGAGCATGAGCAGGAGGTGCAGAGGGAAAGAATCTCAAGTGGACTCCACACTGGGCACAGAGCCCGAAGTGGGGCTCCATCCCAGGACCCCAAGATCATGACCTGAGTCTGACGCTCAACTGCCTGCGCCACCCAGGCACCCCTTACTACAGGAGTTTTGAACACAATTAAAATGTTGGCAGGAAGGGTATTTTAGGAAAGGACTGGTTGAAGAGAAAACAAGTTAAAGGAGGGGCAATTTGTAATGGACACTAAAATAGGATCCAGAGAAAGGAGACATGACTTTAACAGGAGGCACTGGAGAAGATGGTGTAGAGTTCTCATTAGGTTTGGTTGAAGCCTTGGGAATTATATTCAGGTGACTCCAATTTTGTGACTAAGTCATCCTTGAGGGCTAGAGTTGAAGAAGGGATAATTTTTTTAAAAAAATTTTATTTATTCATTAGAGACAGAGAGGGGGAAGCAGAGGCAGACTCCCCGTGGAGCAGGGAGCCCGATGTGGGACTCAATCCCAGGACTCTGGGATCAGGACCCGAGCCAAAGGCAGACGCTTAACTGACTGAACCACCCAGGTGCCCCTAAGGGACAATTTTTAAAAAGCCATAGTGAAGAGTGGAACTGCAATCCCACATCTCCATGTATGTTGTATAACCATCAAGAACTGAAGCTCCTCTGATAAGTGATGTTTAAAGCCTACTGGTTAGCTCTGTAATGAAACTTTGGGGGATCCTAATTCCTCTGTGAATCTCAAATCTTCCATTCAAAACCGTATCTGCTTTCCACTTGGTGAGCCTTTGATTCCAAGTAATCTTGGCTGACTTCCCTTTATGTTGTTTCCAGCACTTAGATGAAACAAGAGGCTCTGTTCCTCATTTAGAAACATAAATGCATCTTAGAACTAAGATATGCACTTACCCGTGCTTTTGTATAAGGCTGTAATGCCATCTGGTGATCATACAAAGAAGAAAAGTCAAACTTTATCATTGAGTAATTATTTATTTAGTGGCTCATCAGCAAAAAGACACACTGCAAACCAAACTTAATACAAGATTTCAGTCATTAAATGCCTATTTCATTAAGGACACATTACAAGGGTAGGGATTCAATGACCAATTGCCAGCTCTTAAGGATCATAGTCTGATGGCGAATGGACAAGGAGTCTGGCCTCAAGGTGGGCCTGGCTGTGAGTAGAGATGAATCAAGAGCTCTACGTTGGTTTAGGTTACTTGGGAGTGGGTGAGGTGTGCACCAGGGATGGTAAAGAATGAGGCTACAAAGCAAGAATTTCTGCTAAGACTTTGAAAGGTCTAAGTGACAAGCTTGATACAGCTATGTTATGTAAGACTTTAAACACCAGGAAAGAATCTGGATTTGCGCTGATAATGAAGACCTTTTACAGTTTTGCACAGGAGACATATTGAGGACATGTATTTGATACCACACAATCACTAAGCAGCTGATAATACTTTCTAATTATTATAATTTTTGAGGGTAAAGTACCATTATTCCTGTTTTATGTAAGAGATTAAGAAGCTTGCAGGTGATGCAGCTAAATAGTGACAAAAGCCAGGATCTGAACCCAGTTCTGTATCAATCCAAACACAGAGCTTGAGCATTACATGATATTGCCTTCACCAGAGCTGTAGTCTCAATCTGACAGTCCACCATCTACTTATTTTTTTAACAGATTTAATGCCCTGAAACCAGGTCATTCCTATACTTTAAGCTATTTAAAAATAGAGAACTATTAACCAGTGGCTCTTTTAGCAGTGGCATGGCGGGGGGGTGGGTGGGTGGGAGGACAGGCAAGAGGAGGTTTAAGTAATTTTTGAACAAGTATTACATATAATAAAATTCAAACACAAGTTTTCCCCAACTTGGGTTCCCCTACATAAAGGCAACCCACTTACCAATCATTTCTTGTGTATTCTAAGGATTTTCTATAAAGAAACACTTTGTATATACATATATGTGTATATGTTGTGGTTTACTAAAGATGACCACAAATTATTTGCCATTCTTCTCATAGTGGAATCAATTTCTACTCTACCTGCATCTGGAAGGGCCCTATAAATGGCTTTCACCAACAGAATGCAGAAGTGACTTTTTCTCAGAAGAGACAAAAATTTTTTTTTTTAAAGATTTTATTTATTTATTTGAGAGAGAGAGAATGAGAGAGCACACGAGAGGGGGGAGGGTCAGAGGGAGAAGCAGACTCCCTGCCGAGCAGGGAGCCCGATGCGGGACTCGATCCAGGGACTCCAGGATCATGACCTGAGCCAAAGGCAGTCGCTTAACCAACTGAGCCACCCAGGCGCCCGAGACAAAATTTTAAGATCTTTTTTCATCCACTTGGAACCCAGTTGCCATGTGAAATCCCAACCACTGTGAAGAGGCCACAACAAAAGAACCAAAGCACTTCAAGTCTACAGCTCCAGCTGAATGAAGCCTCCAAATGGCCAGAGCTCCAGCCAAGTCCATGTAGAACACAACCACCCAGCGGAGCCCTATCAACCTGAAGAATTTTAATTACTTGTTTGAACCATTAAGTTTTAAGGTGGTTTGTTATGTCATGATACACTAAATGGAGATTTATTTACTTTTTATTTATTTATTTATTTTAAAGATTTTATTTATTTGACAGAGAGAAACACAGCGAGAGAGGGAACACAAGCAGGGGGAGAAAGGGAGAACCTTGGGATCATGACCTGAGCCGAAGGCAGATGCTTAATGACTGAGCCACCCAGGCGCCCTTTTTACTTTTTTTAATACTTTAATAGTAATCTCAATGCCCAGTATGGGGCCCGAACTCATGAGCCTGAAATCGAGTTGCATGCTCTACTGATGGAGCCAGCCAAGTGCCCCTCCATACAGAATTTAAAAAATCTAGTCACATAATTCATTCCTTTTAAGTACTCTTTGTTTTGTTTTTTTAACTCAGAAGGCAAAGGGATACTACACGATATTTTTTTTTTAAAGATTTTATTTATTTATTTGACAGAGAGAGACACAGTGAGAGAGGGAACACAAGTGGTGGGGGGAGTGGGAGAGGGAGAAGCAGGCTTCCCGCGGAGCAGAGAGCCTGATGCAGCAGGGCTCGATCCCAGGACCCCGGGATCATGACCTGAGCCGAAGGCAGACGCTTAACGACTGAGCCACCCAGGTGCCCCAAGGGATACTACACGATTAAAGGAAAAACCATGCTTTCTTATTGTACTTTCTAAATTTAATTCAGAGTCTATTTCTGGACTTCCTTTTATCTGTTCTATTCATTGAGTAAGCTAGTCAGGTGCCAGTATCAACATTTTACGTTTTGTGACATTTTAATATCTGGTAGGTCTAGTTATCCTGTATGATTCTACTTTTTCACATTATGGTTATTCTTATTTTTCCATATGAATGTTACAATCAACTTGTGTAGTTACAAAAAAAATCCTGTTATTTTTATTGGAATTTTTATAAACTTACATTTTTCTTTAGGAGATTTATCTTTGGGGCACCTGGCTGGCTCAGTTGTTAAGCGTCTGTGTTTGGCTCGGGTCATGATCCCAGGGTCCTGGGATCGAGCCCCGCATCGGGCTCCCTGCTCGGCGGGAAGCCTGCTTCTCCCTCTCCCACTCCCCCTGCTCGCGTGTCCTTTCTCTCTGTCTCTCTGTCAAATAAATAAAATCTTAAAAGAAAAGGGAGATTTATCTTTATGTTGAAATTTCTTAGACATGGTATGATTTACCATTTAAAGTCTCATTTGTGTCTGTCAGTATTTTAATGTTTTCCTCATCTGTAACATCTGTACATCTATCTAATTATTCCCATATTTATTTTCCTTCCAATTTATCTTCAAACCTATTACTTGTTACTTCAATGAACCACTTTCAATGGACACCCATAGACATATTTCCAAGTAAACTTACCATCTATGAGTGATTTTTACTTCTTTCCCCATCTTTTTTTCTAATTATGTTTGATAGTAACCTTGAAAAAAGCTCTTTTTTAAAAAAATAGTATCATTTCTAGGGTTTCCTCATTAAGCATCACACAGTCTTTTGGAGTAAGACACTTTTAACAGGTTAGGAATGTTGACCCTCAGCAGTTTTAGCAAATGCTGTTTTAGCATGTAGGGAGATTATTCTCTTTTCTTTTTTTAAAGATTTTATTTATTTATTTGACAGGGAGAGAGACAGCAAGAGAGAGAACACAAGCTGGGGGCGGGGGGGAGTGGGAGAGGGAGAAGCAAGCCTCCCAACGAGCGGGAGCCCAATGCAGGGCTCGATCCCAGGACCCTGGGGTCATGACCTGAGCTGAAGGCAGAGGCTTAACAACTGAGCCACCCAGGCGCCCCTAGGGAGATTATTCTTGATATATTGTTGAAATAATCTCAGAATGACTTTTCTGTGTTGCATTATTATTTAACTCTTTATTACATGTATCTATAACATCTTTATGTTCCTAATTTAGCAGTTGTACTACTATATATGTAAAACTAAAATGGGAACCCTACTCTACTCCATCCTTTAATAAAGTAAATCTTTGAGGCACCTGGCTGGATCAGTCGGTTGAGCGTCCAACTCTTGATTTTCACTGAAGTCATGATCTCAGATTTGTGAGATGGAACCCAGCATCGGGCTCTGTAGGGGCCTAGAGCCTGCTTAAGATTCTCTCCCTCTCCGCCCTGCATTCTCTTTCTCTAAAAAAAAAAAAAAAAAAAAAAAAGGTACATCTTTGAGGAATTTTTTAATGTCTCAATTTTCTTCTTCTGACCCTCACTGAACCCATAGTTTAGTAGGGCTAGCACTGAATAATTTTAATAAAATGTGACAAACACTATCAGAGGGCAAGCCTGGGTGTGGGAATGTGTGACCCATTGAGGCCTTCCAGAGGAACATTTTAAAAAAACCTAAGAGGGGTGCCTGGGTGGCTCAGTCGTTAAGCGTCTGCCTTCGGCTCAGGTCATGATCCCAGGGTCCTGGGATCGAGCCCCGCATCAGGCTCCCTGCTCAGCGGGAAGCCTGCTTCCCCCTCTCCCACTCCCCCTGCTTGTGTTCCCTCTCTGGCTTTCTCTCTGTCAAATAAATAAAACCTTTAAAAAATAAAAATAAAAAAACCTAAGAGATTCATAGTGATATGACAGGAAGAATAAAGTAGATGTATGCTAAAAGCAAGGCTAATGGGTTTGTCTGTATATGTTCTTTGTATGCCAAGAGCAAAAGGAAGCCTCTTCAAGCTTCAGCAACAGTGGCCAAGATGCTGATAGCCTGAAAGAAGGTATTTGGCATTTGGAATAGTTTTAAGAAACTAGAAAAAACTGGTATTTCAGTAGTTCATGAAAGATGTTAATCCTTAGTCTCAATGAGTTTGATGATTAAAGAAGGAAAGCAATTATTTATTAGAATTAGTTGGAAAGACCTGGGGGCACCATACTTAAAAGTTCCAAGTCAAACACTAGTTTTGGAGCTAGATTAACTGAACACCACAGTAGTTCCTGGACCCACTGTGTGACCTTGGGCAAATAACAGCAGTACCTTGTAGGCCTGTTGAGAGGATTAAGATATGTAGAATGAGTTTACCAATTCTGGCACATCAACATGTAGTAAATGTTGTCAGTGTTGTAGAGTGCCACACGTCCTGCAGTATATTTACAGGAATATCCTAAAATGACAAAACCATAGATTCAAAGGTTATTTATTTTTATAGAGCCCCAGAGTAAGCATGTTAAAATTATCCATATAAGTCTGGTTATAACCTACGTTTAATCTGGCACCTACTTGTCAGCACAATGACCGCTAGTTAGAGAGTTTTCTAGTTATAATTTACACACAAAGCTGTTTCACAAAATTTAACTATAAAGACATAGATTACTGAAAAAAGTAACAAAAGGCCACACATATATTTTAGTTAACAGATGTCTCGGGGCACCTGGGTGGCTCCATCGTTAAACGTCTGCCTTCGGCTCAGGTCATGGTCCCAGGGTCCTGGGATCGAGCCCCGCGTTGGGCTCCCTCCTTGGCAGGAAGCCCGCTTCTCCCTCTCTTACTCCCCCTGCTTGTGTTCCCTCTCTCGCTGTGTCTCTCTCTGTCAAATAAATAAATAAAATCTTAAAAAAACAAACAAAAAAACCCAGATGTCTCAAATTGGAACAACAAATCTTCTGCAAATCCATTATTTTCTTTCAATACTTTCTGAAGTTAAACTTAGTTTTAAATAGTTGCACACTAGGTTACATCTTTAGAGTCCAAGAGCAAATGCTTTGGAAATCAGACACCTTTGTTTTCATGATTTTTTTTCAAACCGTTAAAGAACAAAACCAGCACTGTTGATACCTTCAGTTGCTGTGGTAATCTTGAAAAGCAGGATATGCCAATGGCATTCCTCTATTTTGGATACATTTTGACACAAAGATATTAATATTTACCAGCTGAAGGTCTTTAGTCAGCTGTCAGCAGAACTGAGGCTGCTTGGCAGTATGGGAAATAAGTAAACCTTGAGAAGCTGGTGCATAAGACCTTTCAAAGGACTCTTACACAGCATCTGACTATCTAGCTCTGTGGGGAGCCATGGTGCAAAGACGCATGGAATGGGTACTCAGATACTCAGGGAAGGTGGCTTCTCTGCAGAAGGGCTGTCTGAGCTAAGACCTCAAAGGAGACAAAATGGAGAAGGAAGATGGAACCAGAAAGGCAAACAGCATGTGCAGAGACCTAAGAGCAAAAGGCTTATCAAGGACTGAAAGAAACCAGTGTGGCCAGAAGGGAATCTGAGGGTGGTAAAGATGGGGAGATGAGAGGGTAAGGGTTAGACTGTGTTAAGGCCTGACAGGCCATGTTAAGGTAAGCAGGGACTATTTCTTCTCCATCACTCACCCCAACATCTAGCAGAGTTCACTTAATAAAGGCTATAAACTCATAAAAAGGGTGAGTTAAATGACAGTCTTCTGATAAGATGTGTGATTGCATAGGTCATTGTCTTCCTCTAACGCAGCCCTGGAGATTACACAAACAAGAAGTAAGTCAGAGATCTGAAAAATTAAATATGATGAGTTCTTGGAGGAACTGATCATGATTGGGTCCTACTATAGAAGGGCAAGAAATGGAAGCCTAGTGCAGAAAAGGGCAGAGTGCAATGAGAGTAGGGGTAGTAGAGGCTAGGGCAGAACTTTTCCATTATGCCTTTTCCCCTCCTGCTCATTGCCTTACATCTTTCATTGGCAGGGTGGCCAACATCTTGCAACCTTACGTAGCCTCTGGAGTTCTCCAGAGTATTACAACTGAGGAGAAGGAGAGAGAGTTCTACTAGCTGCCACTCTGGTGAAGTCCAGATTCTAACTCAGAAGCTTTATGCCTTTGAGGGCATCTCCACCCTCCAACCCATTCTGACACCAGAACAAGGGCTTGGCTCCTCCCTTCTACAAGATTAAAACAACAACAACAACAACAACAACAAGTCCCATCCTCCACCGTGAGCTCATAGGGTAAGAAGAATCAACTTTTGCATCTGCTATAAAAGAAAACAAGGTCAACCATTATTCTAGATGAGGGAGAATAAACGACTATAGAATAAAAGGTGTTGAATATTAAAAATGAAATGTTTACACAATACGGGGGACAGTGAAGTAAAGATCCTGGTTATACAGTTCATTGTTCTACCAGCAGACAGGGCCTAGAAGCAACAGCACCTCAGTATCAAGAGCATATCTAGTGCCCAGATCTTGTTTCGTAATGCCATTCACCAGTAAAGGAACCAGGGGTCCCTGGACAAATGTTTGACACGGAGACAGGAAAGATACAAGATGAGCATGGAGCATCTTAATAGTGCCATAAAGTGAGAAGTGCTTAAAAACCAAAACCCCACAATGATGGAGGCATACTGAAGGTATACAGTAGCCAAACAAAGAGCTCTCCCAAAGGCCAAAGCTGGAACACTGAACAAAATAAAGTATTACTGGATTACTTCCCAAAGCATAACAGAAATAGCCATGGGTTTATAGTGGTATAAATAAATTGAATGAGAGGTCAATTTATTTCTTAAGAATTCCAAGCAACCTACATAGATATTCCACCTTCAAAGAGAGCATGACTCCTGTCTTTTTAACTGTTTGTTGCACACAGTGATTTCATTCCAAAGCACACAGAATTGGGTCAGGGAGAGTAACTCTACAGTGGAGAAATTTGGCAAGACAAACCTCAGCCAGCTGATCAAGGTTAACAGCAACACTAATAAGTCACCTTGATAAAGAGAATGGAAATTTACCTCTATGGTCTTCCTCTCAAAATCCCTTAAGCCCAGCTTAATCATGAGAAAAACTCAATCCTAACTGAGGGACTCAAATTCAAGGTCATCAAAAATAAGCAAGTCTAAGAAGCTGTCATAGCTAAAAGGAACCTAAGGAGGGGCGCCTGGCTGGCTCAGTTGGTAAAGTATGTGACTTGATCTCAGAGTTTTAAGTTTGAGCCCCATGCTGGGTATAGAGGTTACTCCAGAATAAAATCTTAAAAAAATAAATAAATAATAATTTTTAAAAGGAGCCCAAGGAGATATAACTAAATGTGATATCCTCAATGAGATCTTAGAACAAAGGACATTAAGTAAAAACTAAGGAAATGTGAATAAAGTATGGACTTAGGTAATAGTAATGTATCTATATTAGCCCACTAATTATGACAAATGAACTATACCAATGTAAAATGTTATTAGAGGAAACTGAGTGTAGGGTACATGGGAATTCTTTGTACTATCTTCACAAATTTTCTGTAAATCTACAATTATTCTAAAATAAAATTTCAAGGTCCATTTTATCAGCCTTTTCTGAGGTAGTAGTTAAGTCACCCTTAACAAGTAGTACAGAATAGTCTCATACTCTAAAGGGCCTTTACTGGAGAATAGGGAGGGCCAAAGTAACAGGCTTCTTAGAGCCAGACCTTAGGATACTAAACTGACAAATATAAGACCCAGCAAGCTGGCTTATTGTTTCTAAATAGCAGTAAAGAGAAAGAATTGCTAAGCAGACATTCTAAGTATTACAGTTGATTTGTTAATTCAGTGAAATTGTTTTCCAAGAGAATATTGACAGGTCCGTTAACTGGAGCTGTTCATAAAGCCCTAATTAGGCAACAAGATTCAAGGAGTCATTGTCACTCTTTTAAGTACTTAATTAGTTGCTCTTAAGGGATTGTTTTCTTTTGTGTGAATTCCCAGGCAGTGATCCACCTTTGTGTCCCTTTGGGGCCTGCACAATTTATTTCTCTGGGGTTTTATTTTTATTTTCCTGATTACAATTTGAGACATGATCCACAATTTTAATGCAAAACTCCACTGATAGCAGTTTCAACCCTGAAGGAAGGGAAGTAAATTACCGATAGGCACCAGGGATGGTCTACTCAATACTTGTGTCTCCCTACCCATCCTGCTTTAGTTTTTCCTCTTAGTATGGCATAGGACTGAGCCTTGAAACTTGAGCAGGACAATGAAGAGGGTCACTGTGTCTACTAATTGCTACCTACAATAGGAGGTGGCAGGTTGGGGCTAAATAGTTAATTTAAAATGTTTTACTTCATCTTCTTTTATTTCCTCACCAGGAGATTAAAAAAAAAAAATCAAGTCAACAGGGAGTAGTAGGTGACTGACTAACTTCACCTATCAACTAGGAAATCCCATTACATTATTTTAATGTGCATGATTAAGCCACTGAAATCTCCTGGGGTATTGAATACAGGTATCAATGAATCATCCTTCTTCAAGTAGCAACAAAGAAGCACCCTCCCTGCACGTGGGTAGCCTTAAGAGTAGTCAGGAAGGCAATCTGTATGCTCAGAGGAGCATACCATCCCAGATTTTAAACCAATATGTCATGACAAAGTCTTCCTCCTTTCTTAGGGACCATTTCTATTTCATGACCTAGGGCTGAAGCTGTGATCAGACTGCTATTCTTAGAACCTCTCCTTTGGGTATACATTAAAAATGAAGAGAACCACTATGATAAAAGTAAGCCACGCAAAGAGTGTACACAAAAAACTCCAAACACAAGAAAGGACTATTCTAGTACTGGATAATTTACTAAAGTCATCTTAGTCCTCTAAAAGAGGTAGAGTTTAAGGCTAGAATGGAAAAGGCTTGCTGTGAGGCAAAGGTACTGATAACATGGAATTCTTCAGAGACATGTTGGTCTTGGCCCTGAACCTGTCACTAAATGAGCTGTCAAATCTCAAGGCCTGAATTTAATTTTCTAGAACAGGGATTGGCAAACCCTAGCTCACGGGCCAATTTTGGCCTGCCAATCTGTTTTTGAAAAGCCCTCAAGCTTAGAATGATTGGGGGAAATTTTTCAGTTATAACACTGAAAACTTTACAAAATTCCAATTTCAGTGTCCATTAATAAAGTTTTATTGGAACACAGCAATGCTCATTTGCTGACACACTATTTATGCCTATGGCTGCTTTCATACTGCAAATGCAGAATTGAGTAGCTACAAGAGACTATATGGTGTACAAACCTAAAATATTATCTGGCCTTTCACACCAAGTTTGTCAACCCGTGCTCTAGAACATCAGTGTATAGTGAAACTTCCCACATTGGTCGAAATGTTCTGAGCTGTCCACTATGGTAGTCACTAAATACTGACATGGAAAACCACATTTAGTTTTTGTCAGTTGAAGTAGTGTCATGTATTGTACAACACAACTCTATGAGACTTTAGTTTAAGCCTTGGACCTTAGATCAAGTATTCTCTAATATTCTCGTACTCTTTTTAGAGTACTAAGTTTTAGATAGGCAGCCCTATATGAACTCTAAGTTTTAGAACTCTAAATTTTTCCACCTGTGAAGAAAACCTGTTTTTTAAAAAAATTTTCTTTCTTTTAAAGTAAGCTTTACAAACAACATGGGGCTTGAACTCAGGACCCTGAGATCAAGAGTCGCATGCTCTTAAAAAAAAAAAAAGTCACATGCTCTACGGACTGAGCCAGCCAGGAGCCCCAAGAAAACTTCACTTTATATTTTTCCTTTACTCTCACACTACTACCACACTCTCACCATCTCTGACACCAGATGTGTGTGGGTTTTCCCCCCACACCAAGCAAGTCTGTGTCACCAGCTGGGTGTCCTACAGTTTCACTCAGTTCTGACACTATACACCTGGAGTATCATCAGACCCCACAGGTTAAGGGCACAGTCCAACAAGACTGCTCCTCCCTCACTGCAGATGCCAATCACAAGTCCAGGTTGTTACCAGTGCTTCTGACCAGTTTCTGATATAAATCAGAGGTTCCCACAAACCCCCCTCAGGTTTGATTAATTCGCTAGAGTAGTCTCAGAACTCAGGAAAATGGTTTCATTACTGTTTACCAGTTTATTTTAAAAGGATATGAGACAGGCTATAAACATCCAGATGGGAGATGCACAGGGCAAGGCTATATGAAAAGGGACATCGAGCTTCCACGCCTTCTCTGGGTGCACTACTCTCCTAGCCCCTCCAAGTGTTCACCACCTAGAAGTTCTCTCAACTCCACACTACTGGGATTTTTTGGAGGCTTCATCATGTGGGAATGATCAATTATTAACTCCATTTCCAGCCCCTTTCCCTTTTCTGAAGAATGCAGGTGGGGCTGAAACTTCTAAGCTTCTAATCATTGCTTGGCCTTTCTGGTGACCAGCCTCATTAGAACAAGACATTCCAATCACCCAGGAAATTCCTGGGTTTAGGAGCTCAGTGTCAGGAATCAGAATCAAAGACCAAATATTAAAACAAAAGATGCTCCTACTGTTCTTATCACTTAGGGAATTTTAAGAGTTCTGAGAACTCTGTGCCAAGATGGGAGCAGAGGCCAATATGTATTTTTTCTATTATTTCACACCACCCATCTGAGCTGAAACAAGTTCATGAGAACCTATACGACAAAAGGGACTATATACATTACCTATCCTGATGTCACATAGGGTTATCAGACATCTGAGGTCCTGATGGAGGCAGATTTCTCACTCGGGTAAAGGCATCTAGGATTCAAAGAGGAAAGGAATGACAAGCTATCCCTAAGATAGGGTCCTTTCCTCAAAAAACAAACAAACAAACAAACAAACAAAAAACTGTTTGCACCCAGACTAGGACCAACTCCACAGGAGGAGTTACTCCACTCTCACAGGTGCAAAACGCTGCCCAAGAGTACTTAGCCACAACACCAAAACAGTGCTTGGAGCCAGACCTCAATAAAGGCCGCATTTGCTCTTCCAACAGTGTAACACCATCCAAGGCATCATACTAGCCTGGATAGCTGACAACAGCTGGGTGATTCCCAAAACAGCTTTCTTTGTTTCAGATACCCAGACACCCCAAGTAGAAGATAGGGATACAGGTATCCTCATGAATTCAATGTTGACTACAAACCAGAAGCCTGGAAGCACTGATGGCAGACTTTGCTGCCAAGCCCTTTAAACAAATAGGAAACAGGAACCCCTTTCCCATGCCTTCAGTCATTCTGTCCAACATTCAGGGAATTCCTGCTATGTGCCAGGCACTATGATTGGGATCTAGCAGTGAACACACAAGATACACCATCCTTGTTATCCGGGACTTTACAATCTCCTTTTACATTCCTCAGATGGAATGGTACAGATAATCTCAGAGATCCTACATGACTTCAGATCATAACCACCAAAATCCCACTTAGCCTTTCACAGCTCAGAGGCCGAACTTGTTTGGGCGGGGGGGGGGGGGCAGCGGCGCAAAAACGGTGATTTTGCCTCCCCGCTACTTCCTGATGGTTACCAACCAGCAAACAGGCCTGCCACACAGGAGGCAGTCACTGTTGGAATGAATAGGGACATTTACCTGAGAATGCCATTACAGACTGTTGACCAGCCACTAATTTTCTCTCTTTAGGAGGACCCAGGATGCCCCACTTTCAAGTCATCCTGAAAAAGAAAAAGATTTCATCGTTCAACATCCCAGACTAAAACAGTAGCTCCTGAAGCTGCTTTTCTGTAGAAATGGAAACAATGCTGTCTGCCATTTATGATTTACTCTATTTTCAATACCCTCCAGAATTATTTTATTTCCCATTGTCTTTTTCTTGCCTATAATTACCATTAAAGCTAACCGTTTCCCCAAACCCTCTAGATTGCGTGACTCCTAAGTCATCTGAGGTATTCACACAAAGCACTCAACATTTAGCTAAGTTAACCCTTTTCAGGGAAAGCCAATTGACATAACAAAGCTAGCTTTTATAAATAACTCCCATGCCTCCTAACATCCTCACCAGTTCCTCCTGTGAAATCTAGGCTGTCACTTCACAGAAGCAACAACTAAGTCAGCCCTATTGGACAATCTCCAGCATCACCCTGACTGCAAAACAAAATCACTACAAAAAGGGACCCAGTATTTACTGCTCCAAAGGGGCAACAACTCTGTTCACTCCTGAAAATCAGTAAGAAACCAACAAAAATATAGTGTCAGCCTAAAGCAGAAATTAGTATGGTTGTAGCTAAGCCTACTGCCTAGAGCTTCTCAATCTATTGGTTATTTTTATATTTTATTAAAGACCTAGAGAAGAATGCCCTAATTTTAAAGCAAATTCACATCAACATTTCCCTAATCAGGCATTCCTATAGGTAACTGCATCTATGAAACCCCCTACAAAGGGATCAGCATGACTAGCTTTCTATGGTGCAGGAATGGGGGCCAGGCACTTTGATTTCAGTGAAAAATTGCAAAAATCCCATTGACTCTTTGGAGCACTTGGTAGGCACTCAAAAAATAAAAAGGTGACTTTCTCCCTCTACTACATTCCTCATGGCTCGATTACCTTTGTTCTGTTTCCAAGGTATGATTCAAGTAACTTCATACTAGCCAAACCTGTTGAACAAGAACCACTCAAAAAGATTTGGATTTTTAGGTTTCTCCCTGCAAAGTCATGCCCTTACAGATTTAACCTTAATGAATAAACAATTATGCTGGCATCCTGGTATAGTTAACAACAGAGTTGGCATGAACCAGGCCCAGAATGCCAACCAGCTATCGGCTGCTGTTCTCCCAGCAGTGTAACACTTGCCTAGGTACACAGCAACCTAGGCAGCTGCCTACAGCTGGGGCCGAAGGCAGGCTAATGAAGTTGCACTCACCTGGGGCTGCCTCTGTCCAAAGCCCACGGCTGTCCCCTCTGCAATCAAAGCACTCCAGGTTAGAGTCAGCCAACAGTAGTGAACACTAACGTGAAGTTCAAGACCTCTGCCCGCAAAAACCCCATAAATTATTTCTGAGTCATAGAAATAGGCAATAAAACAAAAAGCTTTTCCTTGGGTAGCTTTATTTTCTCACGTCATCTGTTAGCCATGGGCCACAGCAACTCAACCGGAGCATTTTTTTTTAACATTTTATTTTTAAGT
>NC_138375.1:111339250-111482800 GCF_054177405.1 Leptonychotes weddellii
GAGCCGTGGCAGAGGTGAGCTTACTTAGAGAAGCTAGCACCTCACAATAGGAAGGGCAGGAATCTGCACGAGGGCTACACTTATTTGACCCCCATCCCGTTTGTTACTTACCGATGGGAGGGGGCGTTGGGTTTGGAGGTGCTAAAGACTGAACTTGGTGTGTCCTAAGGGGGGCCGTGCTTTCTGCCTGCCCACACCGAGAGCCCGCCGGATGCCGGATCCTGTCGCACGAGTGGCGCCTTTGGGTTCCTGCTGGTGCAGCCCACGCTTTTTCCACCTCCCGCTCAGATCTCTCAGGCTTTCTCCAGTAGGGTTGTCCCTGGGCTGATGGCTCGCCCACCCACACAGGTCACCTTAGTTTTCGGGTTCTCTCCAGAAGATTTTCGGGTAGATTATGCCTGGCACTCCTACAGCCTAACCCTGTGGGTCAGCGTCCCTGATGCCCTGCAGTGGCATCCTTAGTTGAGTTGCAGTCCCTAAAGAATACTGGCTTTCTCTCTGCCAGAGTTGCCTTGCACCGTGGCACAGTCAGCCAAGGAGGCACATTTTGAGTTTAGACAGATTGCCCACCAGGTTATCAGCATTTCTTATGAACACTAAAACTTCTCCCATTAGCTAGAGTCAGTACGATTCTGTCCTGCTGAATAGTTGGTAAAGCTGGAGCCCCTCTCTCCTAGCCCCCATGGCAGCCTATCCTGTCTGCTCATCTATAGCACCTGGCACCTTTGCCAGGCAAGCCCCTAGGAATCAGCCACTGCCCTTGGCATCTGCCAACATGTTTTATTATCTTCCCTCAGCTGTCATAATGAGAGGAAATGTGTTTCCTGCGCACCGCATTCCTCACAGACCTCTGCTGAGAAAGGCCAGAGTGCAAAATTGATTCCGGCTAGAGACAGACACTAGGCTCTAAGGCGAGAGAGAGACAGAAGTAGTAAGCACAATTCCTCCAGTTTTGATGGAGTCGGACACAGGCTGTGGTTGGAAAAAGGCTTACATAAATGCAGTAATTAAAAAAGTCACATGAGCAGTGCTGAGCTGGTAGGCAGGAGCTCTGCTTTGCAGTTAAATAGGAATGTGGATGAAGACTGCTGCCATAATCAATGCCTGCATCCGGCTGTCACAGTGTGTTCATAAAAGAGGGTTATGAGAGCTATAAAACCCTGCAGATTGGGTGGGTAATTGTCCCGTGGAGCTCTGCTAAAGGCGAAATTGCATTGACATCTCACATATTTTGCTTTCTTTTCTTCTAAACACACAAAATGGAGAAGGAGAGCTATCCTGAGGATTCAGGAAAAGGAAAGGTCAGGTTTGTGTGAATATGTGCATGTGTGCTTTCCGGGAAGAGACAGGAAGTAATTGAGGCTAGAGAAATACAGGGCCTTTGGGGAGAGAAGGACCAATGACCTGGTGACTACTGGATTCATAGATTAGTCAGGTAGGAGGCAGGATTTGTGTGGAAAGAAGGCCAACCATTATGAGTAAGGCTGAGTGGTGGGCCATGTTGTCATGTCATTGAAAATGTAAACTTTTTTAGGTATAGGGCATTCAGTGTCCTACGGAGGAAAACCTAGATTATGATTTCTGCATTTCCTAGTTAAAAAATTCTTCATAGTCAACCTTCTTAGCCTCTAACCTTTTAAATTCTGAATTCAGGGACGCCTGGGTGGCTCAGTCCGTTAAGCGTCTGCCTTCGGCTCAGGTCATGATCTCAGGGTCCTGGGATCGAGTCCCGCATCAGGCTCCCTGCTCTGCAGGGACCCTGCTTCTCCCTCTGCCTCTGCCTCTCTCTCTGTCTCTCATGAATAAATAAATAAAAATCTTTAAAAAAAAAAAAATAAAATAAATTCTGAATTCATTTTGGTGAGTTGATTGACATGGTCTTTTACCTGTCATAGCAACTACTTTTCTACTGTGTTTCTGTGTTATTCTTTTTTTTTTCCTTCCACATTTTTATTTAATGTTTCTTATTCTTGCAAAGACAAAATTGTTAGGAATAATAACAAAAAAAGAAAAGGGAAAATTTCTAGGAAAAAAAAAATGCAGGCAGATGAGAGACAAAGGATTAGGGTAGGTTCATTAGCTTTGAGTTTGACCTCATGATCGGATCTAGCCCTAAGGGACACTAGGTCCCCAAACTTCTTGCGTGCCTTTCCCTCTCTCCTCTGTCTATACTCTCCTTGCTTCCCTTCTTGAAGCCTTTTGCCCTTGAGATTGATCCCTTTCCTCTCCTCCCTGGACAGGAACCACCAGTAGAGAAATGTTCAATCATATATTCAGTCAGTCAGTCAACCAGCATTTACTGAACATCTACCATTTGCCAGACCCTGTGCAGGTGCTTCAGATAAAGTCAGAGCAATAGAGATCTCTGCTTACCTAAAGCTTACAATTTAGTGGGGGGAAAATGACAAATAGTCTAGGTATCCCTGGGCAGATGTCAGAGGACAGCTAACCTAGCTGGGGGAGTCAGGGAGAGTACTAGAGATGGCAGCATTCCCTCTGGATGATCCTAAGAGCTTAGAGTTGAAGAGGGATCCCTCCTTCATCCCTGTACTCTACTCCTCCTGCTGCTTCTCTGTAATAGCTATCCAGATTAGAGTGGGGCCCTGTAGTTGTCCTTGTTATTTCTCAAAAGCATAGTTGAATTGGCAAGGACATACAGAAATTGGACTCCTCATACGCTTCTGGTGGGAATGTAAAATGGTGCAACTGCTTTGAAAAACAGTCTGGCAGTTCTACAAATGATTAACCATAGAGTTACTTTATGATTCAGCAATTCCACTCCTAGGTATATACCCCAGAAAATGAAAATATATATCCACACAAAAACTTGTACACAGATTTTCGTAGCAGCATTATTCATAAGAGATAAAAGTTTGAAATAGCCCAAATGTCCATTAACTGACAAATGGATAAATAAAATGTGGGATATCCATACAGTGGAATATTACTTGGTCATAAAAGGAATGAATGCTACAACGTGAATGAACCTTGAAAATGTTACATTAAGTTAAAGAAGCCAGACCATATATTGTTTGATTCCATTCATACAGAAGTCCAGAATAGGAAAATCTGTAGAGACAGAAAATAGATTAAGGGCTGCTCAGGCCTGAAGGGGAGAGGAGTGAAAGATCAAGGTTCTAGGTTTCTTTTTGAGGTGATGATGAAATATTCTAAAATTGTGATGGTTGTACATATCTATGAATATAATAAAAACCACTGAATTTTATACTTTAAATGGGTGAATTGTATGGTATATGACTTCCATACCAAAAAAGCTATTAAAACAAGAATGAAAAACATATTAGGCGACCTGAAAGATATGCAGTTCTGATTAAAATTGTGGTCTGCATGGTCGTTGCCAATTTTAAGGTTTAAAAAGGACTTTTTATTCTGGGTCTTATGGCCCCTCGGAGCTCCTTTCTCACTATACGGAGAAGTTAATGCATTTGAGTGGGCAGCATGAACAGAAGCAAAGGAGTAGACTGTGCATTCCCATCCTTGCACTACCTAACTTCCCTCCCTCATAATGATTTGGTTCAACATTTATGGTATACCTACTGTGTGTAAGACTTATGGACGTGAAAGAGACAGAGTCTCTTTATTCATTCCAGTGGCAGAAGTTAAATCATTAATATAATGCTGTTTATATAAAGAACTCTTTAGGAGATAGACAGTGTGACAGAAAGAATCGTTGCAAGGCATTTTGGGATTCTGGACTTCTTCTATAGCACGTAGGGAAACATCATAATGACATCAGCTAGAGCAAGACCAATTCCCAGTCCTTCTTGATGTTGAGCAAGTTCCAAGAGTTGGCTGCCTCCTCACATGCCTCCAATCACCTCTTCATTTGGTTTCTAGACTCAATTAGTCTATTTCCATACCCTTCATTTTCTCACCAACTCCACCCCCACAATGTCCAAATTGGCCCTCCAATGCTGAAACCATTTGCCAGAAATTCATTAAGCTGAACACATGGGAAATTACAGAGGAGATTTCACTTGTCACTTAGGCTCAAATATAGCAAGTAATTTTAAAAGGACAGTGGCAAGAGGCTATTTTTATCTTGCTTGTTTGTGCTGAGTTTTCTTATCTTGCTGTCTCTCAGTCTCTTCCTAGCTACCTCTCTTCTCCTTCTTTAAATTAAATGTTGGCCTTTTAAATCTTTTTCTCGGATTCTCTTATCTTGTTTTACAGAGTCTTCTCCTTCTGTCCTCATCATACATTCAGTCAACACATATTGAGTATCTACCACATGGCAGGCCCTATGGTAGGCACTAGGAGAGATGGAGTGATGAATAAGACAAACATGGTCCTTACCATTATGATTACAGTCTGATGAGGCAGGTGGACATCAGGTGGAGTGAGTTCAAATTTGGTCACAGCAAAGACTTGAGGGAGTTATTTGCACTTTTATGATGTTAAGTGTACCCCCCCGGTAAATGGGCATGTAAAAATCGCCAGAATCCCAGCATGTTTGTGGGGTTAGGGAATAAATCTAATATATCACAAGGAATGGAAAAAAAACAAAGATCCAGGTTTCTGTGTGATACAGTCAAGCCCCCTGGGTAGAGAGAACATGGATTTGGGAGTCATATGTTGGTGAGATTCTAACACCACGACCTTACATGTCAGCTATTTGACTTTAAGTGACCTCTGGACATCAGTACCTTCACCTATAAAATGGGAATTATAATCTCTACATTTTAGGTTGTTGTGAAGATGGAATGAGATGTCTTATATAAGGGACCAGGCAGGTGCTCAACCTATGTTACTTTCTTTCTCATGACCTCCCTACCCCACTTTGAATCACACACTCGGAAAAAAGAAAAAAAAAAAAAGAGCCCAGTCTCCCAGCTGGTGGGAAATGGGGTTCCTCAAATAATATTCACCAATAATATGCCCAGAGAGATGGGTTATAACCATATTGATTAGTATAAATTGCTCTATACATGCAACTTAGGACAGTCAAATCCCTCCCTTCTTCTTTGGTAAAGGAAAGGCAGTAAAAAATGAAGTTATAGGGAAAAGACTGAAATGAGATGTAACAAAGGACTTCCTAGCCATGAGGGCTGAAAGTGTGAGTGGATGCCTGAGAGACCTACATCCTTTCCGGGTAGTGTGTGGACTGGGCGGGGGCAGGCCTACCTGGAGGTCAAGAATAAACCTGCCGAGGGCGCCTGGGTGGCTCAGTTGGTTAAGCGACTGCCTTCGGCTCAGGTCATGATCCTGGAGTCCCGGGATCGAGTCCCGCATCGGGCTCCCGGCACGGCGGCGAGTCTGCTTCTCCCTCTGCCCCTCCCCCCTCTCATGTACTCGCTCTCTCTCATTCTCTCTCTCTCAAATAAAAAAAAAAAAAAAGAATAAACCTGCCGACCTCTTCCTCTCCCGCTTAGCTTAGGGAGTCTTCAAGGGAGGAACTGCAGCTCCTCTCCCTTTTCCAAACCAGGCGTGCTGGGGGAGGTGAACGCTGCTGGGAAGGCTATTGCTCCCTAGGAAAGGAAAAATGGCAGCTGCCATTTCAGGCACTTAATAAGTACACTAAATTGAGAAGCTGCTGATTTGGTTTACCTGATTCCTCCCTGATAAAGGAGAAATCTCTTCAGTCAGAGGTTTCCTGAAGCTGAAAAGGAAGCCTGAGCTCCAACTGCGGAAATTGGCAGAGGCAACGCTCAAAGGAGTAAGCTGGGCTCCGTGGGCAGCACCAGGATTCTTGGATTCCTCCCCTACCCTCCAGCCCTGGGAAATTTCAGGTTGCCTTTGTTCTGCAGAGTTCTTTTCAACAGGGATGAGTTTAGTTGTCCTTTTCTCCCTTCACCACCATTTTTCTTTCTTCTTCCTTTTCCTTGTTCTCCCTTTCCCTCCCCCCTCTCTCTTCCCTCCTCCTTTTTCTTTTTCTCCTCCTCCTCCCTCCCGCCGATCTCCGTTTCAGCTGTTGGATCTCATTGCCCACCCCACTCGGATTTCTGTTTCAGGAACTTTAGAATTCCTTCTTGATCTAAAGTAGCAATACCATCCTGACAACACAGGCGCTGCTCTGTGTGTATTTGTAGAGATCAAGACCAAGTTTAGTCAGGTGCTTTAGGAAAAGACCTTTCCTGCGGATTTTCAGAGCCTTTCATATGTTAATGGTTGTGAATGTCCAAAAGGAGTCATTGGATTACTGGAACCCAAATTTCCCAGATCTCTTTTTATTTCCCCCAACCCCAAAGACTATATCCTGAGACACATGACATGGCCTTTGGAAAACATTTCAGAAACATATATGTTAGATTTAAAAAAATTTTTGTAACATTCATTTATTGATTTCTACACCTACACTATAGGTAGGACAGGAGGTTATAATAATCTCACTTTACAAATGAGTAAAACTGAGGCTCGGAGAGTAATACATGCCTTTCTTATAGTAACGTAGCTAGCCAGCAAGCAACAAAGCTAGGTCTTGTTATTTATGGCTCTAGGCTCTCTGCACTGTCTTACACTGCGTTTAAATATAATATACATGTGACATCATAACTTGGCATGTGATATATGAGATGGCATCTAGGAGATATACATGCTGTAATTGATGAATTATAACAATTTCCCCCATTCAACTGAATATGTATCACACATCTGTTATGTGCATCACTAATCACTAGTCCAGGTGCTAGGGCTAGAGCAGTGACCAAAATAGACAAAAACACAAATTATTGCCTTCATGGAATTTACATTCAAGGGGAGAGATAGAAATTATAAGATAGGGCACCTGGGTGGCTCAGTCAGTTAAGCGTCTGCCTTCAGCTCAGGTCATGATCTCAGGTCCTGGAGTCGCGCCCCATATGGAGCTCCCTGTTCGGCAGGGACTCTGCTTCTCCCTCTCCCTCTGCCACTCCCCCTGCTTGTGCTCTCTCTCTCTCATGCTCTCTCTCTCAAATAAAATCTTTTAAAAAATTATAAGATAAATATATAAAATATATTTTATTTTATATGTTATATAATCATAAGGGCTAAGGATAAAAATAGGGAAAAGAATAGGTACGTGTAGGAGCTGCAGTTCAGGTGTGCATAGGATCAAGGAAAGCTACATTGAAAAGTCTACATGTGACTACAGACCTCAAGGAGATAAGGGAGTGACTGACTGTGCAGAGATTTAGGGGTAGCTGGGAAGGGGCTCCCGGAGAGAGAAAAGCAAATTCAATGGGCCAGAGTGAAGCAGGAGTGAGCCTTGGGTGAGGCTGAGCTGGGAAGAGGGTGGGGTAGAAGGAGATGAGTTAAAAAGGGGGTAGGGTCCACATATCAGATCTTATAAGGAAATGAAGTGATATAATGCAGATGATATGCCATGATATTATAATAATAATACCATATGACAGATTTATTATGTTGCTGCATAACAAATTACCCCAAACTTTGAACATTTATCTCAGTTTCTGAGGGTAAGGAAATGGGAGTAATTCAGCTGAGCTGGCTCAGGGTCACTCATGAGTTTACAGTCAGGCTGCCTTCCAGGGCTAGAGTCATCTGAAGGTTTCCCAAGGGGATCTGCTTGAGTCTCACTCATGTGGCTATTGACAGAAGACCTTAGTTTCTTACCACAGGAGCCTCTCCATAGGGCTGCTCGCAACATGGCCACTGGCTTCCTTCAGAGTAAGTGATGAGGGAGAGAGGCAGAGAGACAGAGGGAGGGAGAGAGGGACATGAAGAAGGAAGCCACAGAGTCTTTTATAATCTAATCTTGGAAGTTACACACCATTACTTCTGTCATATTCCACTGGCCACACAGATTAACCCTTGTACTTTGTAGGAGGGGGACTATAAGTGGGTGACTTTCAGGAGATGGGGATCATTGCGGAATCACCTCAGAGGTTGACCTCCTCAGCTGGTTTGCAGGAATTTTCCTCAAGCTAACCCTTAGTTGAACAAATATCAAAAATAGGTGCCTGGCATTGGTGTGACCCCTACACTGGAGCTCATAGCCCTACCTGGGTTGAGGCCTGAAAAGGGACAACACAGCAGGAAAGTCAGAAACCCGCTGAGAGTCTGAAGGTCTTATTTCAATTCAGCACGCGCATGCTTATTTCTTCAAAGCCCCACTTTCTCTAGGCCTGGCCTCATTATTTCATTCACCCAATTAATATAACTGGGAATAATCTTACTTAAACCTGCAAAGAAAAAAAAAGGTTTGAGGAGAGCTGTGGAACTTCAAAGGCAGGCTGGGCCCTCTCTGGACAATTTAATCTGGAGACAACACTGGACTTTGATGAAGGGCAGAGCCAACCTACCCATCCCTCCAGAACCCTGAGGTACCTTCCTGTAAAAGAGAGGCATCCTGCCTTGTCTAAGGAGAATGACGACAGGGAACAGAGCAGTTGCTCTGTCCCTGACGCCCAGTACTGGGTCTGTCCACAGACAAGGACATGGCTCTTCTGAGCCCCAGGTGGGCCCCCTTCCCAACTCCTGCCCTGATTGGCCTTGGTTGTGCAGCCAGAGTCGGCCAGTTTCCTGAATTGAGCAGCAGATGGCATCACAGCCTCAGGAGCGAGCGGCTGAAGCTGCTGGCAAGAGCAGGGCATGATTAGCAACTCAGGCTCGTGCTTGGCATCTGGGGGCTCCTGGGGGTGGGGGCTGCTTCCCCAGCTCCCAGCTCAGAGGAGTTTGTGCTGTGCCTGCAGATTGGCATAGTGTTAGGCTGGTATCTCAGAGAGCAGAGCCTGGAGCCCCCAGTGAGGAAACAGATGGTGAACACAGGGTCTTTTCTATGATCTTTTCTGAAAAAGATGAAAATCAGGGACTGCTGTTCCCAGACCAACTGCGTTTTTCCATCACTGCCTGTCCCTACTCATGAGGATCACATGGAGTATATCCTGGCTTGGGGGCTGGCGGGTCCCTGGCAGAAGCCTCCTGGGCCAGATGGGGCCAGAGATAATTTGAGGGATCATCTAGGGAATCCCAAGAGGTCAAAACTGAGTCCTTTCCAGCACTCCCCTCAGTGACCCAAATGAGAGGGGCAGGGCTCAGTCCTGCAGTCCTTTGGTCCGCCTTCGTCTCCTTCTCTGTCTGTGTGTTTCTGACTCCTCTTCTTCCTACTCTGTGTTCACTTTTCCTCTCCTTCCTTTCTCCTCTGTTATCCCTATCCATTTATGTCTTTCCCCCCGTCGATCTCTTTCTTTCTCGGTTCCAGGGTAGAGAAAAAAGCCAGTTGCCAGACTTGCTGGATGTAGGCACTGGGCTGCAACACCATGTCCACTCTGCTCCCTCCCTCCCATTTCCCACCACTGCTGGATGGCTAGTCCCATGGAGACCTAGACAAAGGGAGGTCTAGAGGTCACCAAGAGAATATGTTCTCTTTCCACAGAGGCTGTAGTTTGTAGACAGGAAAGCCCTCAGGGGCTTCCCAGTAGGACTGGGGTCCACTGAACCTCCTGTTCACTAGGCACCCATATATGCCAATAGAATGTGAGCTTGAGGGCAGCTACCTTGTTCACTGCTGCATCCAAAGTATCTATTATATAGTAGCTATTCAACAAAAATGTGTTAAAAATAATGAGAATTAACAAATAAAAGAAGATGGATGGAAGGTGAATGCTGACCTCTGTATTAGGCACTGGAGTACATTCAAGGTGCCATCCTCATCCATCAGCAGAGAGGAACACGCAGGGAAGCAATCACCCATAATCCAGAATAGTAACCATGAGGTAGCAATGGTAGAAATTACAGTGGGTGCCTAAGTCCACATTGTGAAGACAGGGAAGGCTTTGTTCACTCACCAATTCAACAGTTTTTCATGGAGAGCCTACCAGTACTAGACTCTGGGTTATATCTGGGAAGAAGGTAGGCTCCTAGGTGGGTATGGGAAACATATGAGCTGATAGATAGGTAGTAACAGACCAGATAGATGCTGTCCTAGGGGAAGTCATGGGCAGTGGGGGCAGAAAGCAGAGGCATCTCGCTTCATCAGGGGGGTTCTGGAAGGCTCTGTAGTGAAGTGAGTCCAAGCTGAGATCTGCCTCAAAAGTTAGTAGAACTCAGCTGGGGGAGAAGGAGGGAAGAGAGTTCCAGCCAAGGGAACATTACCTAGTCAAGAGAGAACAGGCAGTTTTCAAGGAACTGAGTGAAAGTGTCAGGAAATCTGGCTTGAGTACCAGTAGGGTGGTGGGCAGGGCCGGAAGACATGAAGCAAGAGAAGTGGGTGGGAGCAGGGTAGAAGAAGCACGCAAACCAGGTTGAGTTATGAGTTTACCTTCAGGGCATGGGAAACCATTTGAAAGTTTTAAGAAGGGAAGTGGTAAGATCAAGTCTGGATTTTAGAGAGGTTACTCTGGGTACAGTGTGGGCATTGGATGGCGTAGGGCCAGAGAAGCATCCTAAGGGCCAGTGATGACAGACAAGAGATGAGAGCCTGGGTGATGATGACATCCCTGGGGCTGGAGATCATGTTTGAGCCAAGCCTGAGGAAAAACTTGGGATAGGAAGGATGCTGGCATTCCAGAGAAAGAAAATGCACATACAAAGATTTCAGGAATTTGGCATGTTTGAGGCAGCACATGGTTATATATTTGTAGCCTGTGAGAGGGCACAGGGGTAGGTGTGGGAGATGAGGTAGAGAGGAGCTAACCTTTGCTGAAGAGCCTTAGAAGCCCAGGGTCAGGCCAGATCATTTTTGTTAGAGTTGGAGAGCACAGGGTGAGTAGGTAGAGCCTTTCTCTCTAGACACTCAAATTATCTGCAGAGCTTCCAGAGTGTCCCACTCCATCCAGGCATTTTCAGAACAAATGTATCACCTAGAACCTGAAAGACAAGGACAGACCGTATATAAGGAGGTGAAGGAGGATGTAGGAACTGGAGTAAGCAAGTGGATCAGGACAGGGCATGGGGAGAATGGGAGACACTTCCTGCCAAGCAGAGAGAGGAGCAAGGCTGGGTGAGAGAGGTCCCATCAGAACCTGGAAATCCCAGTTCCAGAATAGTCTGGTTCTATACTCGCTCTCCCCAGTTCTACCTCCTGACCTCAAAGACCTCCTTACAGGCATCTCCCCCAAAGAAGACGTTTCCCCCAAAGAAGAAATTTGCAAAAAGGTAGAGAGCAGGGACCAATTGGTATAATGATTAAGAAATTGGGCTCTGCTTCTTCCTTAGTTTCCAACAGGGCGAATCACTCACTGGAGTCATTTTCCTTACCTGAAGTGGGGGCAATAACACCTACCTCATCAGTGCTGAAAGGTGGAAATGAGGTAATATGAACAGAAAACTAACACAGTGAAGGTTCTCAATAAATCTTTGGTGTTATTAAGATTCTGGTATGAGACAAATGGGGTGGGGTGGGGGGGCAGAGAGAAATAGGAAGGGATGTAAGTAAGGAGGGCTGAGTGAAAGGGGAGTGAGTTCCAATCTGTGCAGAATTCTTCAGTGGCTTCCATGGCCTGTGGGACAAAATCCTCCACCAGGGCTGATTCCTGCCTACCTGTCCTGCCTCATCTCCCGTGGCTCCCAACCTCACTTTATAGACTGAACAGGATCCTACCACCTGTGATTCCCAGAACAGAGCAAGCTCTTCAAGCCTTTCCATGAGCTGTTGTGGAGAAAAAAAATACCCCTCAACCCTGTCTTCATACCAAAAATTAGGAAGCGTGAGCTACCTGGAACAGATGTTGGGAAGGGACCCAGGATGTGTATATTGTGGGGAAGGGGTGGAGGACTAAGGGAGGGAGGAGCAGGGGAAAGTTAATATGGCTCAAATAAATGGCATTTGACCCAGTACTTAGGTGAGACAGAGAGGCAGGCAAGCCGATGTGCATGCTTCTCTTGGTGGTGAGGCCAAGACTGGAAGAGAAGAGAGAAAGGGCAGAGGTTTAAGGGAGTCCCAGGATATGCCTGGTTTTCCACCTCCTCCCGTGTTTTCTCTCTTCTTCCTTCCTTTAGGATCTAAATTCCCTAAGAGGGAATTGCAAGCCTGAGAGTGTTGACCTGGGACTGACTGACTCCTTTTAGGAGCTAAGACCCCAGAATACAAAGGTCCAGTTATAATTCAGTGTGGGAAATGTGTTATGAAGACTTGTGCTAAGGCCTATGGGGAGCCTGTGGGCTTTGCAGAGGCAGAGAACTGGGCCTTGGCAAAGGAATAGATTATCAAATGGGAAAGGGTTTCCGGGAGGTGAGCACAGCATGAAGGTAAGCAGATTCTGCCTGGTCCCTGTGAGGATAAAACATATTCTTCACTTCTTCTCCTTTCCTCCATCTCCAGAATTGAGCTCCTATGCCTCCTCCCAGGCCACCTTTAGAATCATTGACTGTTAGAGCTGAGAGAAACCTTGGTGATCTTGCAGGTCATCCCAGTCTTTTGAATTTTATATGTGGGGAAACAAAGACCCAGAGGGAGGAAGAAACTTGTGTGAAGTCGCTTAGTGGATGAAGAACTCAGTCAGATTTCAGAGTTTCTGACTCATCTCTGCTTGCATTTCCTAGTTCTACATTGCCTCAGCGTCAACCACTTTGGCCCCCATCCTCCAGGGGCTGGGTTTTGTTTTGTTTTGTTTTTTTCTGGGTGACGATAGAGAAGGGATTTTTACCTACCCCCCTGTTATCAAAAAATAATAATTACAACTATCCCTTATCAAACATTTACTGTGTGTCAGGCACAGTTCTAGGTGCAAGGGACATACACTAAACAAAGTTTCTCCTTGCATGCGGCTCACATTCTAGGGTGGAGACAGAAGTTAAATAAACAAACATATCATGTGGTGTCACCTGATAGGTGCTATGAAGAAAATTGAGGCTAGAAAGGGGGGTTGAGTGTGACTAGAAGGAGGCTATTTTAGATGGTTTACTCTAAAACTCAGAGGCCTAAAACAGCAATAAATTATTGCTTCACAGTTTCTGAGGTGACCCTCAGAATTCAGAAGTGGCTTAGCTGGGTCATTCTGGCTCAGGGTCTTTCTTGATGTTGCGGTCCAAATGTCAGACAGGACTGCAGTTGCCTGAAACCTTGACTGGGGCTGGAGGATTCTCTTCCAGGATGGTTCGCTCACATGGCTGTTGGCTGGGCACCTTCGTCGCTTACCACATAAGCCCTCCCCATAGGGCTGTTTGAGTATCCTCATGACATGGCAGCATGCACATGGTCTAAGAAAGAAAGCAAGGAGGAAGACACAATGCCTTTTTTTATAAAAACTTTTTATTTAGGAATAATTTTAGATTTACAGACAAGTTACAAAAATAGTACAAAGAGTTCCTTACAAACTTCACTTGGCTTCCTCTAACATTGATATCTTATATAACCATGGTACATTTCTCAAAGTCAAGAGATTAACACTGAGACACTACTATTAACTAAACTACAGACTTTATTCAGATTTCCCCAGTTTTTCCATTAATGTCTTTTCTGTTCCATGATCTAGTCCCGGAGATCACATTGTGTTTAGTCATCATGTTTCCTTAGTCTTCTTTGATCGACAGTAGTTTCCTACTCTTTCTTGTTTTTCATAAACTTTTTAAAAAGTTTTTATTGTAATTCTAGTTAGTTAACATATAGTGTAATCTTAGTCTCAGGTGTATAATACAGTGATTCAACAATTCCATACATCATCAGGTGCTCATCACAACAAGTGCGCTCCTTAATCCCCCCATCACCTATTTCACCCATCCCCCCACCCATCTCCCCTCTGGTAACCATCAATTTGTTCTCTAGAATTAAGAGTCTGGGGGCACCTGGGTGGCTCAATCTGTTAAGCATCTGCTTTCAGCTCAGGTCATGATCCTAGGGTCCTGGGATTGAGTCCTCCATCGGGATCCTTGCTCAGCGGGGAGTCTGCTTCTCTCTCTCCCAATGCCTGCCACTCCCCCGCTTGTGCTCTCTGTCAAATAAATAAATAAAACCTTTAAAAAAATAGAATTAAGAATCTGTTTTTTTGGTTTGTGTCTCTCTCCCTCTTTTTTCCCCCTTCGCTTGTTTTGTTTCTTAAATTCCACATTCAAGTGAAATGTGGGAATACCCATTCATATGGTATTTGTCTTTCTCTGATGGACTTACTTTGCTTAGCATTATACTCTCTAGCTCCATCCCCATTTTTGCAAACGGCAAGATTTTTAAAAAAATTTTTTTTTAAGATTTTATTTATTTATTTGAGAGAGAGAGACTGAGAGAGAGAGAGCATGAAAGGGGGGAGGGTCGGAGGGAGAAGCAGACTCCCTGCCGAGCAGGGAGCCTGATGCGGGACTCGATCCAGGGACTCCAGGATCATGACCTGAGCCGAAGGCAGTCGCTTAACCAACTGAGCCACCCAGGCGCCCGCAAATGGCAATATTTTATTCTTTTTTTATGGCTGAGTAATATTCCACAAAACACACACACACATACACACACACACATCTTTTTTATCCCTTCATCAGTTGATGTACACTTGGGCTGCTTCCATTATTTGGGTATTATAAATAATGCTGCTATAAATATAGAGGTGCATGTATCCCTTTGAATTGGTGTTTTTGTTTTCTTTGGGTAAATACCCAGTCATGAGATTGCTGGATCCTAGGGTAGTTCTATTTTTAACTTTTTGAGGAAACTCCAGCCTGTTTTCCAGAGTGGCTGCACCAGTTTGCATTCCTAACAGTGAATAGGGTTCTCCTCTCTCCACATCCTTGCCAACACCTGTTGTTTCTTGTGTTGTTGATTTTAGTCATTTTGACAGGTGTGAGGTGATAGCTCATTCTAGTTTTGATTTGCATTTCCCTGATGGTAAAAACATGGAACCCGTCATGAATTTGTGTGTCCTCCTTGTGAAGGGGCCATGCTAATTGTCTCTGTATCGTTCCAGTTTTAGTATGTGGGCTGCTGAAGCAGGCACTGTTTTTCATAATCTTGACAATTTTGAAGAGTACTGATCAGGTATTATGTAGAATGTCCCTGAATTTGCATTTGCCTGATGTGGTCTCATTACCAAACTAAGGTAATCACAAAATCTCTTATGACCTTGTCTTAGAAGTCACACACTGTTACTTTTACCGTATTCTGTTATTTAGGAGTTAGACACTAAGTCAAGCCAACACTCAAGGGGGTGGGGAGGATTGTGTTCTACCTCTTGAAGGGAGGAGTATCAGAGATTTTGTGGGCATATTTTAAAATCACCACAGGGGGGTCAAGGAAGGTTTCTCTGACACAGTGACACTTGAACAAAACTTGAAATAAGCAAGGGAACAAGCCATGGAGAGATCAAGATAAAGCTTTGTAGGCACAGGGTACAGCCAGGAAGGGCCTGAGGCAGGAGTATACATAGCAATGTTTGAGAAGTATGTCAGGAAGCCGGTGTGGCTTACCAGAGGCAGCAAGGGGGAGCGTGGTAGCATGAGGTCATTAAGTTTGTGGGCTGGGGGTTAGGGAGGTAATGTAGGGCGCTGTAGAACGTAGTAAGGATGTGGACTTTATGCTGAGTGAAATGAGAGCCATTGAAGTGTTCTGAGCAGAACAGTGACATGATTTTAAAGATTTTATTTATTTATTTGACAGAGACAGAGATAGTGAGAGCAGGAACACAAGCAGGGGGAGTGGGAGAGGGAGAAGGAGGCTTCCCACCGATCAGGGAGCCCGATACGGGGCTCGATCATGACCTGAGCTGAAGGCAGACGCTTAACGACTGAGCCACCCAGGCACCCCACAGTGACATGATTTTAAAAGGATAATTCCGTCTGCTGTGTGCATACCCTGTTGATGGGAAGAGCAGAAGTTGGGTATCAGATGAGGAAGAACTCAGTGTTCTTCCAGAAAGAGGCTCTTTCCATAATCCAGGTGAGAGATAATGCTTATTGTCTCAATCCCTAACTCAAGGGCCATTATGAGGACTAAAGAAGAAAACATCATTAGGGTGCCTGGCATACAGTAGGTGCTAAGCACATCAAAGTCTTAAGGAATAGCAGTATCCTGAGGAAGAAAACGAGTACCTTCCATTGTCTGAAAGAAAATGAAGGTCTGTACAATGTCCTTCTTTTATGTCCAGCATGTGGCCTGGCTCTAGGGATACAAAGAAAAAATTGAGTTCTTGACTTTGAGGAGCTCAGTCTGGTGGGTTGAACATTGCTGCAAGAAATAATTCCAACTTCACTGGCCAAATGCTACAACTGATTTGGTACAGGAGGCTCTGGTGGGTCTAGGAGGAATGCCCGATTTGGGGAAAGTACCAAAGGACTCATCTGACACCCAACTTCCACCCTTGTCACCTATTATCTCTTCATACAGAAGCCAGACTCCAAACTCAAAGCTGTTTGGATCTCAAGGCCCACATTCCCAGCCACTCTGATATACTACCAACCCTGTGGAGACATGGTCTTCATACACTTATCCCATGGTCTTGCCATTTAAACCTTCAGCAGGCACTGCTATTTAATGGATTGAGGAGTTTTCAAAACCCTAAAGACAGAGGGAAAGTGAGGCTTATTATCCTCTGATTTATATTTATTGCAAGTTGCATTAAATAGCACACACCATGAGAGAGGAAATAGCTCTCTGTTGGGTATTGTATGCCAGTGGTCTCAAGGCTTTGGCAAGGCTTCCCAGGATAAGGATGTGGGAAGGTCAGTGCTGTGGTTCTGAGACCCCTCCCTCATAGGCCCACCAGCCGTGGTTCAAAAACCCTGTAAAAAACTCTGTCCATTTTATAGATGGAGAAAAATGCCCTCTGCAGGGGGAAGGCTTTGGTACAAGACTGGACTTCCAGCAATGAAAGTTGGCCTCTGAAATCACCAGTTGCCATTTAGTTGGATGAGCTTTCTCTCAAGAGAGGTATGGGAAAGAGAAGCAAGCTGGGAAGCAAAAAGAACAAGAATGAGAGTGAGACAGAACTTGAGGAGTCGAGATGATTAGCAGATGCCGAATTGATTGTGGGATGGGAAGGGGCACAAGACCTAAGGGAAGTGAAAGAAAGAAAGAAAGAAAGAAGGAAGGAAAGAAAGAAAGAAAGAAAGAAAGAAAGAAAGAAAGAAAGAAAGAAAGAAAGAAAGAAAGAAAGAGAAAGAAAACAACTGAAAAGGATGGAGGAGATAATAGGTTTTTTCCTCACTAAATACACACCAGCCGAGAACAGTACCCTCTGTGTCTGTGGAGAGAGAGAGAGCACCTCCAGCACCTGCCCTCCGCCCACCCTCCCCATCACATCACCCTGCGCGGGAGGTGGGGGCTCACTCCCCAGCAGCGTCTCATCCCTTTTTTCCTTCAACAGGTATTCTTACTAAGAACCTACTTCAGGTCAGAAACTGGTCAAAGGCTGTGAACAAGGCAGTAAGCACATAAGTGAGTTACTAAGCCCATTGTAGATAGTGGCAAAATAAAATGGGCGTAACGGGATGGGGTGTTGTCATCTGTGCAATGACGGTGTTAACCTGACTGTCCTCACTGGGTTGCTGTGAGGATTCGCGGACTTAATCCATGGAAACACTTAGCACAGTACCTGGCACAGAGTGAGTTCTCGTTGGTGTTATCCATCCTTCCTTCCTTCCTTCCTTCCTTCCTTCCTTCCTTCCTTCCTTCCTTCCTTCCTTCTTTCCTTCCTTCCTTCCTTCCATCCTCCTTCTACTTTGCCTAAAGCTCTCCCTTTCTTCCTGTGTCTTCCTCTCTCATTCATCCCCCTCTTTCCAGATCTCTCATCTTCCTCCCTCCCTTTCTCCTTTCTCTCCTTTCCACCCTCCCTTCATAAGGCAATAGCCTTGCTCTTTCCTCCCTAAATTGAAGGGCAGTGTTGTAGTAAAACAAATCGCTGTCAACAAAGTACATTTCCACTGCATTCATCCCCATGCAGAGAAGATTTATCAGGGTCTCTCACCCTCTCACATGTTATGTAAATGTGGTAATCCAGTGGAAATATGATATCTGAGGAGTCTGAGGATAAAGACACCATAAAAACTATCAATTACCCACTGGAGCTTGGGTTTGGTTAACTCACTCACTGCCTTGCCTGTCTTCTGCCTTTCCTCTCGGGGGGAAAACATGACAGGTGGTGACAGCTTATAAAAAGATGCTTTCTTCCTCCTTGAGTCCTAGGAGGTCATCTGGAGGATCAAATGTTTGTAAAGTGCCTGAGAAATTTTAAAGTGCTACATAATTCAAGGGTATTATTATTTCTATTGTCATGTGGGCCATCTCCGTGCCTCTTCCGTGTGACAGATGTCTGCTCTCTCTGCAAGCCTGGGCTGACCCCACGCTTGGGTTTCTGTAATCTCCTTCTGCCGCCTGAACCTATAAGCAATGCTCCTTCTTTTCACTCTTTCTAGGTACCCCCTGGTAGCCCAGAATCACATTGATGTTTGCCCTGAGTTTAATAGGAAGTTAAGCTCTCAAAAGGGATGAAAATCCTCTGAGTAGCCCACCACAGGAGTAAAGAGTGGGGCAGGTCCACAAGAGCCATGGGCAGCTAGGAGGGAGGCTAGGGTGAAAGCCCTCAGCCCCCCAGACCTCAGGGCAGCTGTACTGAGAGCTCAGGGGTGCATATGCTGCCCTAGATGACACAGAGGCTGTGCTCAGAGAGGCCTGCCCTGTCCTCCAGCCCTAAAGAGGCAGGCAGAAGAGGCTGGTGGTTCAGATCCTAATATCTGAGTCCTGGGTTTGATCCCCAGTCTGCTACTTTCCAAATTATTTCTCTCTTACTTTTCTCATTTGCCAAATGGCAGTGATAATAGCATCTTTTCATCTAGTTGTTGTGAGGAATAAATGAAACAAAGCTTGTGAAGCACTTAGCATGTAATAAAATAATTGTGTTGTTGTTTTAAGTGTTGCTTAGAATGCTTTCTACATCATAGGCCCTGTTACTCAAAGGCCTGGCCATGGGGATACAGACCTTGCCTGGCTACTTCCCCCAGGAAATGGTCCCTAGGTCTGGGTTGTGCCTGCTTCTCTTGGAAACTCAGCAGCCCCATGAGGGCTGGAGTTGAGGGACCGGAAGAGGCAATAGAAAGGCAAGAAGCGTTTTGGGGGAGGTGGGTGTTTCTTACCCAGAAATGTCAGGAGTCAGAGCTGGAAGTGGGGGAGGTGGTGGGGGTGGGGGGAGGAGGGAAAAAGATAGGATGTCTCCAAGCTGCCAGAATCCGGATGGGGATGCAACTCTGGGGTTCTGGCACTTCCTGCCACCCCCAGTCTTGGGAATGAGTCATTAGAGGGAGGAGTGATGGAGGTGTCACGCTCTGCCCACAGATCATCGGGCCGTTCCCCAAAAGAGGGCTGATGGGAGGGAAAAGGAGAAAATCTGGAGGCTTAAGGGTGGAGAGGAGCTAGGAATAAGGGGAGAGAGGAGGAGCTTCTAAGGTTCAGCTCACCTATTGGCAGCCCAGGGAGGCAGGCCCTAGCCTCCACCTCCTGTACCAGCTTCACTGCCCAGCCTGGCCGCGAATAATAAATCCACAACTGCTCTTTTGACCTCCGCCTCTGTGTTGGGCTGGCTCTCTCCAGTTTTCTCACAGTGGGGTGCTTCACATCCTTTTGCTAACCTACAGTGGGGAAGGGGACAGGGGATCCACTTGTCCCTTTTCCATCTGTCCAACTCTTGAAGTCTCCTCCCCCTTAAAGGCCTTTGCCTCTGACCCTGAGCAACCCATCTATAACTGTGTCATAGCAACTGGCTCATTTCATTGGGATTATGTTTCTTCAGGAATGCCTGATCCCTTAGCCTTCCAGCTCCTCAATGTCAGGGACTTCTTTATGTCTCTAGAGTCCAGCCAAAGGTTAGACATCAATGTATGGATATGGCCTTGGCCCACAAATACTATTTTTTCTCCTTCTTTAGCTCTCTAGTTACTGCTATTCCCAACTCTTTATATTTTCTATTTACTGAGCACTTACTATGTGGCAGGTATTTTTACACGTTAATTTATTTAATCCTCACAATGATCTGCCCTAGATGAGAAAACTTTTACAGATGAGAAAACTGAGCTCAGTGAAATTAAGTAACTTGTCCAAGGTCACAGAGTCTCAGGTGTCAGAGCTGAAATTTGCCAGCAAAGCTTTCAGATTTGTTTGTTTGTTTGTTTTGAGAGTCTTTTTTTTAAAAGGTTTTATTTATTTATTCATGAGAGACACACAGAGAGAGAGGCAGAGGGAGAAACAGGCTCCCCGCAGAGCAGGGAACCTAGGGAGCCTGATGCGGGACTCAATCCCAGGATCCTGGGATCATGACCTGAGTTGAACACAGATACTTAACTGACTGAGCCACCCAGGAGCCGTTTTGAGAGTCTTTTTATAATTTTTTTAAAATACAAAAATGAGGGGGCGCCTGGGTGGCTCAGTCAGTTAAGCATCTGGCTTTGGCTCAGGTCATGATCCCAGAGTCCTGGGATAGAGTCCCGCCTGGGGTTCCTTGCTCAGCGGAGAGCCTGTTTCTCCCTCTAACTGCTGTTCCCCCTTCTTATATGCTCTCTTTCTTCCTCACTCTCTGACAAATAAATAAATAAAATCTTAAAAAAAAAAAGAAAATACAAAAATGAGACCTCTTAGTTGTAATAATTTCATACAGAATTTTTAAATTTTAGTTAATTTTTTCAGATATCTTTTTTAAATTTAAATTTAATTAATATATAGTGTATTATTAGTTTCAGAGGTAGAGTTTAGTGATTCATCAGTTGCATGTAACACTCAATGCTCATTACATCAAGTGCCCTTCATAATGCCCATCACCCAGTTACCCCATCCCTCCACCCACCTTCCCTCCTCAGTTTGTTTTCTATAGTTAAGAGTCTCTTATGGTTTGTCTCCCTCTCTGATTTCATCAGATTTTAGTTAATTTTTGAGTTTCCTGTTGCTTTATTGAGATGTAATTTACATACTATACAATTTACCCATTTAAGGTGCACAATTCAATGGTTTTTGGTATATTTATAGAGTTGTGCAACCGTTACCACAATTAATCCTAGGACATTTTCATCCCTGGAAAAGGAAACCCCATTCCCATTTGGAGTCACTATCCATATCCTCTTAACATCCTCAGCCCTAGGCAACCATAAGTCTACTTTTTGTCTCTCTAGATTTGCTTACTTTGGAGATTCCCTATGAATGGAATCACACAATATGTGGCCTTTGTGACTGACTTCTTTCACTTAGCATAATGTTAAGTTTCATCCATGTTGTGGCATTTATCAGTACTTCATTTTTTTCATTGCCAAATAGTATTCCATTAACATTAATGAAATGGGATAGTAGTATTCCATTGTGTGGATATTGTATGGAAATACCATGCAATACCATGTTGTATGATCCATTTATCAATTGATGGAAATTTGGATTGCTCCCCCTTTATGGCTGTTATGAATAATGTTGCCATGAACGTTCATGTGCAAATTTTTGTATGAACACCTGTTTTCAGTTCCCTTGGGTATATGTCTAGGAGTGGAATTGCTGGACCATATGGTAACTCTATGTTCAACCATTTGAGGAAATGCCAGACTGTTTTCCAAAGCAGATGTAGCCTATTACAATCCCACCAGAGGTGCATCAGGGTTCCAATTTCTCCACATCCATCTGACATTTGTTGTTATCTTTTTTATTATAGCCATCCTGGTGGTGTGAAGTAGTATCTCATTGTGGTTTTGTTTTTCATTTCTCTGATGACTAATGATGTTGAACATCTTTTTATGTGCTTGTTGCCTATCTTCTTTAGTGAAATATCTATTCAGATCCTTTGCCCTTTTGAAAATTGGGTTTTTTGTCTTTTTGTTAGTGAGTTGTGGAGTTCTTTATTTTTTTAAAAGATTTTATTTTATTTATTTGAGAGAGAGAGAGAGAGCGGGAACAGGGGAGAGGAGCAGATAGAGAGGGAGAAGAAGACTCCCCACTGAGCAGGGAGCCCAACATGGGCCTTGGTCCCAGGATCCAGAGATAATGACCTGAGCCCAAGGCAGACGCTTAACTGACTGAGGCACCCAGGAGCCCTTTGGAGTTCTTTATATATTCCAGATTTAAGTTCCTT
Source organism: Leptonychotes weddellii (assembly GCF_054177405.1). Classification (NCBI taxonomy): domain Eukaryota; kingdom Metazoa; phylum Chordata; class Mammalia; order Carnivora; family Phocidae; genus Leptonychotes; species Leptonychotes weddellii. The sequence goes on from NC_138375.1 coordinate 111,361,159, forward strand.
ATCTGATACATAATTCTTAGATATATATTTTCTCCCATTCTGTGTTTTATCTCCCACTTTCTTGATGGAATCCTTTGAAGCACAAAAATTTTTAATTTTGATGAAGTCCAGCTTAGTTTTTTCTGTCACTTGTACTTTTGTTGTCGTACCTAAGATGGCTTTCCCTAACCCAAAGTCAGAAAGATTTACTTCTAATTTTTTTCTGAGAGTTTTATAATTTTAGCTTTGTAAGTCTATGATCCATTTTTTATATGGTGTGAAGAAAGGGGTCCAAGTTCATTCTTTTACATGTGGGTATCTGGTTGTCCCAGCATCATTTGTTAAAAAAACTATCTTTTCACCATCAAATTGACTTGACATAAAATCAGCTGACTATAAATGTGAGGGTTTACTCTGAACTCTCAAGTCTATTCCATTGGTCTACATGTCTTTCCTTATACCAGGACCACACTATCTTGATTATTATAGATTTGTTTAAGTTTTCAATTCAGAAAAGTGTGGATCTTCCCAATGTTGTTCTCTTTTTTCAGGATTGCTGTGGGTATTCTGGGTCGCTTGCATTTCTATGTGATTCTTAGGATCAGTTGTAAATTTCTACAAGGAGCCCAGCCGGGATTTTGATAGGGATCGTGTTGAATCTCTACATCAATTTGGAGAGAAAGCCTATGGAATACCTAGTTGGAATACCATACCATCTATCATTTACAATCCAAAAGGAGACAGGAAAATCATTGAAGAGGAGAAAGAGAGAGAAAGAGAGAGGGAGAGGGGGAGAGAAAAAGTGAGGGAGAGGGAGGGAGAGAGAAAGAGGGAAGGAGGAAGAGAATTAAAGAAGAGGAGTGGTCATCCATATGGAACAAGTAGAAATGAATCCATATGTGAGGAGGCCCCAGGCCAATCAAGAGGCAGAATCTTGGGAACACTGAATTCTTCATCACCAGACACATCTTCCGTTAACCCAATTTCAGTTCATATGTTGGTAAATAGTACAGTTTCTTCCTTCCCCAAATCATTTGTTTCCCCTAAGATCTCTTCCATATAACTGGAAGTTATGAGGATGCCTTATATGCCTTCATTTGTGGGATTTAATGGAAGTTCCTGTTGAAAAACCCCAAGTCTCTAATGGAAAGAAATGAATCTCATCCCTACTGCCTTTTCTGCAGTAAGAAGTGCTACAGCCCGTTCTTGGTGAGTATTAGGGAAATTAGTCTGCCCTGGGACCTCAGTTCTGGGGAGACTGGTGTATGGAAGATATGCCTGGGTCTCCATGGGTGCTTTGGGGCATGCAGGGTGGGGAATGGGGTTGTAACTCTCTTATAGCCTCATCATCTGGTGAACTTAGCTGGGCCCAAAGTGTCTTGCTACAATCTGTACCTTCTTCTTCTTTTTTTTTTTTAAATAATTTGTTTATTTTTATTAACATATAATGTATTATTTGTTTCAGGGGTACAGGTCTATGATTCATCCGTCTTACACAATTCACAGCACTCACCATAGCACATACCCTCCAATCGTATCTTCTGTATCTCAACCAGACCATCCTTCTTACTAAGAGCTGGTGAGGGAGTGAGGATATGGGAGGTGGGGATACAGACTGGAGAAGTGAGCTTAATTCCCTCCTAGTGGGTGGAGAAGGGATGATTGAAATTGCTCATTTAGCAAACGATTTAGCCTGCTGTAGAAAATCCTATTAAATCACAATTCTTATCTCAGTCTGTGGCTCCTGGGAAGAGCAGCTCTGGGCTTTGTGAAGACCTGGGCACAGTCTCTTCTGAATCCGGCCAACCAATCATCAACACTAAGAAGCTAAAATCCAGAGGCAGGGAAACTTCACCAGGTTTCCCTGTCTCTTCCCACCCCTTCACCCTAGTTGCTGCTATCATCCATCAATTATCTGGTTAGTTGAGGCTTTTCTCTGCCCTTTGCAATATAAATAGCAAGCATTTTATGGGTCCCCATTAAGCAATGTGATCAGCATCAATTACCTAATGAGACTCTGGAAAGTCGTGATTTAAAATCCCGTCCTCAGTTGTGACTCGGCTTTGTATGCAGCCAACGTGATAATTGCAGTGACATCCAAACTAATGGCACTCCAGATGTGGGGCCTCTGCTCTCAGCCTGGGTTTGGCCCTGGGGAAAATTTGCCCTGTGCCGAAGGTGCTGATCTCTTTACTTTATTCTGAAAGGGAGAGTTTTATTTGTCCTACCAGGGCTCAGGGAGTGATGGCACAGATCAGGGCGCAGCTCTGCCCTATGGTTTCAGGGCCTCTGGGCACGAAGACTAGAGGAAAGTGCAAGGACACAGCTCCCGAGGGTGGGCAGTTTTGTCTGTTTTGTTCTATGCTGTTTTCATAGAGCCTAGACTACCTGGCACACAGCAGGGCCTTCATAAATATTTGATAAATGAAGAAATAAAATCCTGGGATGGTCCCTTAGCCAGCAAGCCCTTCTCTTTGCAACTTTAGGTGTACTTCCCTGGAAGACACGGAGAGATTTTTGTGTTTAGTGATGATCTTTCCAGTGTGAAGATTTAGTAATTGTCCCATTTGGGCTGGTGGCCTGAGATACAAGTATCCGATGTTGGCAACCTAAAGGTTTTCATCTTTCTTTCAAAACATTCCCATCCCTATTCCGAGACAGCCTGGTTAAGGATTACATTCTGGCTTGTTCCCCGCCCCCCACCCCCGCCCCCCAGAGCAACACTGGTGGCTCTTTTCTTCCTCACTTTTCTTTTTTTTAATTTTTATGTACTCTCTACACCCAACATGGAGCTTGAACTTACAACCCCGAGATCACGAGTTGCATGCTCTTCCGACAAGCCAGCCAGGTGCCCCTTCTTCCTCACTTTCCTTAGCTCCTCCCTTGGATAAGAAGCAACTTGAAGCCATTTGCCAAATCCATTTGTCAGTTTTCAGTAGTCATTTATTCTGTGTCTCAGCAGCATTTGACCTACTTGGTCCCACCCTTCCTTTTGAAACACTTTCTCCACTTGGTTTCCTTGGCACTAACACTTTCAAGTGTCAGCTTTTATTTTAGGATACTTTTAAATTTATAGAAAAGTTGCAAAGCCACTACAGAATTGCCCTATACCACATACCCAGTCCCCCTCCCGCCCTGCCGTTATCAGCATCTTCCTTCAGTATGATACATTTGTCACACCTGTTGAGACAAATTCTAATATATTATTATTATTATTTTAAAGATTTTATTTATTTATCTGACAGAGAGAGAGACAGCAAGAGCAGGAACACAAGCAGGGGGAGTGGGAGAGGGAGAAGCAGGCTTCCCGCCGAGCAGGGAGCCAGATGCGGGGCTCTATCCCAGGACCCTAGGACCATGACCTGAGCCAAAGGCAGACGCTTAACGACTGAGCCACCCAGGTGCCCCTCTAATATATTATTATTAACAAAAATCCATATTTGATTCAGATTTTTACCTAATGCCCTTTTTTTCGTTCAGGATGCCGCATTTCATTTAGTTGTCATATCTCCTTAGGCTCCTCTTGACTATGACAGTTTCTCAGACTTTCCTTGTTTTTTTTATGATTTTATTTATTTATTTAACAGAGAGAGAGAGATATCAAAAGAGGGAACACAAGCAGGGGGAGTGGGAGAGGGAGAAGCAGGCTTCCCGCTAAGCAGGGAGCCCGACGCGGGGCTCGATCCCAGGACCCTGGGATCATGACCTGAGTGGAAGGCAGACCCTTAACGACTGAGCCACCCAGGCGCCCCCAGACTTTCCTTGTTTTTGAAGATTACTGGCCAGGTATTTTGTAGAATGTCCCTGCATTGGGATTTGTCTGGGTTTTTCCTATGATTAGATTAGGGTTACATGTTTTCCGGAGGAAGACTATAGAAGTGCCGTTTTCACTATATCCTATCAATTGACATGATTTATTTCTATTGATGTTAACCCTGGTTGAGTTTAAGTTTGCCAGATTTCTGCGCTATAAAGTTACTCTTCCACCATCCCTGCCCTCCTGCTTTACTATACTCTTTGGAATGAAGTCAATATATACAGTCCACATTTTTTTTTTTAAAGATTTTATTTATTTATTTGAGAGAGAGAGAGAATGAGAGACAGAGAGCACGAGAGGGAAGAGGGCAGAGGGGGAAGCAGACCCCCCGCCGAGCAGGGAGCCCGATGTGGGACTCTATCCCGGGACTCCAGGATCATGACCTGAGCCGAAGGCAGTCGCTTAACCAACTGAGCCACCCAGGCGCCCCTATACAGTCCACATTTAAGGAATCCTTGAAGGCAGAGTATCTCCATACATTATTTGGAATCCTATAAAGGGGATTTGTCTCTTCTCCATTTATTTGTTTATTTAGTCAATTAATTTATATCAGTATGAGCTCATAAGTACTTATTTTACAGTCAGGTTACAATCCAGTAAACTTTATTTTTTTTTTAATTTTTATTGTTATGTTAATCACCATACATTACATCATTAGTTTTTGATGTAGTGTTCCATGATTCATTGTTTGTGTATAACACCCAGTGCTCCATGCAGAACGTGCCCTCTTTAATACCCATCACCAGGCTAACCCATCCTCCCACCCCCCTCCCCTCTAGAACCCTCAGTTTGTTTTTCAGAGTCCATCTCTCTCATGGTTAAACTTTGTTTTTTTGCTCAAATCTTTCCACTTTTGGTTATTGGGAGCTCTTTCACTTAGCTATGTCCCTTTGATATACTTCCATCACTGGGTTTTTGTTTGAGCCCTTACTTTCTTTCTGACACTGCAAGATGCTCCAGGCTTATATTATGTATTTCCTGCCCCAGCTCTAGGATCAGCCATTTCTCCAAGGAGCTCTGTTGTTGTTGTTTTTTTTCCATAACAAAAGAGTTTCACTCCCTGAAATTATATTATTTCCTTGCATTCTATCTGTATCTCCTACTAGAACATTAGGTCCTTAAACAGGACCTTTTCTGCTTATTCACTGCTGAATCCTGATTACCTAGAATAGTGTCTGGCACACAAGAGGATATCAATAAAAGTGTAGTGAATGAATGAATAAGACCAAGTATTATGCCTTTTATATACATGTATTCTTTTTTTAAAATTCAAGTATAATTAACATACAGTGTTATATTAGTTTCAGGTGTGCAATGTAATGATTCAATAATTCTATACACTGCTCCGTGTTCATCATGACAAGTGTACTCTTAATCCCATTCACCTATTTCACCCATCCCCCCACCCACCTCCCCTCTGACAATCTTTCAGTTTGTTCTTTGTATTTAAGAGTCTGTTTTTTTGTTTGTTTGTCTCTTTTTTTCTTTGTTCATGTGTTTTGTTTCTTAAATTCCACATATGAGTAAAATCATATGGTATTTGTCTGTCTCTGACTGACTTATTTCACTTAGCATTATACCCTCTAAATCCATCCATGTTGTTGCAAATGGCAAGATCTCATTCTTTTTTTAATGGTTGCGTAATATTCTATTGTGTGTATTTATCTATCTATCTATCTCACATCTTTATCCATTCATCTATAGATGAACACTTGGGTTGCTTCCATATGTTGGGTATTGTAAATAATGCTACAGTAAACAGAGGGGTGCATATATCTTTTCAAATTAGTATCTTCATTTTCTTTGGGTAAATCCCCGGTAGTGGAATTACTGGATCATATGTATACATGCATTCTTCAAGATGCTTTGACACTTCTAAGAATTTGATCAAAGGATAGATGTAGAGATGGATGGACATATGGATATATGAATCAAAAAATGGATGAATGAATGACTGAACAGATGGATAGATTATTAGATGTATGAATGAACTGAGAAATGGCTGGAAGATGGTGTTACCACTTTGCACTCCAGTTATTCATGATAGAAAGTGAGTGGTGAGGGGCCTCATTCTTGATTCCTTCCACACTTTCTTCTTCCACGTTCAATCAAGTGCTAAGACCTGCCAATTTTACATCTCAAATACTTCCTAAATCCATTTCCTGTTTTTCATTTCAACTGCTCATTGCCCTAGTGCACACTCTCTTCATCTCTTGCCTGGATGCTGTTATAGCCTCCTAACTCCTCTCTCTGCCTTCAGCCTTGTTCCCACCCCCACAAGCATCCGCATTCCTGCCAGAGGGATCATTCTAAAATACAGCTATGCCTGTGTTACTCCGCTGCTTAAACCCTTAGGGTAAAGTCTAAACTCCTTTAGCGTGATATAAAGCACCTTTGATGACCTGGATCTTGGCCATCTCTCTAGCCTCTCTTCTGCCATTCTCTACCTTGCACTGATTTGTATGCCTCAAAAATACCAAATTGCTTATAGTTCCCACCAGGGAGCATGCTGTCTCCCTGCTCTGTCCTTTGCTCATAGTCATCCCCCTGCCTGGAATGCCCTTTCCTCACATCCATGGTTTAGAATTCTTACGTGTTTCAAGTTGAGAAACAGTTACAAAGCATGTAACTTTGCAGTTGTGATTATGCTTCTTAACAGGGCCAGGACTAGGGTGCCAAGTTTAAGGAGAGCAGGTGACAGTGAACACACCCTTCACTTTTGTGCCCTTGCTATCTCACTTGACTCACCCTAGTCCTGGTCCTAGTCTTTTCTAGACTGGGAGCCTCCTGAGGGCAAGAACTTTGTCTGTTATTCCTATAATCCCTAGCTCAAGGACTGGTGCCAGGCAGGTGCTCAGTATATGTGGGAGGGAGGGAGGAAGGATGAATTGGAGGTCTACGGCCTAGGCCTTGAGTCCAGACTCTACATCTTACTAGCTGTGGGAATCTGAACAAGTTTCTCTCTGTTCCTCAGTTTCTTCATCTGTGGAAAAGTAATAATAATAATGAATATCTCTATTAGAGGATTATCTTTCCATTGTAAGGGAGATTATCCATTTCTCCAAAGCTTTAAGATTTATTGACCTAAAATAAAATTTTTTACAGTGTTCCCTCATGACTAAATTTTCTGCCATATCTTCAGGTATGTATCCTTTAAACATTTGTTGATATTGTTTATTAGGCCTTCTCTTTTTCTGGATTGAGCTTATCAAAATGCTTTCTAGATCCTCTATAGTATCTCTATTTTCTAATTCATTAATTTTTGTTTTTGTCTTATGATTTCTTCCTCCTACTCTCTTTTGGATTAAGCTGTTCTTTTTTAACTTCTTGAGTTGGATGCTGTGTTTCAGCTTTTGATTTTCTTATATAAACATTTAAATCCATACATTTCCCTTTAAGTACCACTGTATCTGCCTTCCACAGCTACCTTTCATTTCTAAATAGCTCCATTTTGATTTATCTTTTTGTCCCATGAGTTTGGAAGTGTTTCCAAATGCATGGGGGCCTTGTTATCTTTCTAAGGGCCTTGTTAAGTTCTATTTTGATTAGAGAAAGTAGTCTATTGATTTTTTTTTTAATCTGATGAGATGAGCTCTCATGACTAGTATGTCATCAGTGCTTTAGATGTCACATGGGTGCTTGAAAGGATAGTCGTTGGCTGCCTCATGGGATTATTGTGAAGATAAATATTAGATAACACCTATATAGCTCTTAAAACAGCGCTTAGCACTTAGTAACATCTCAAGAAGCAGTGGCTCTCATTGTTGGTTTGTTATTGTTGGTGGATGACGATCTTAATTGTTCCTCTGTGTGTCACTAGGAGCTCTGGGAATTAGGGAAATTGAGCCCTTTCCTGCAAGTCAGCCCTCTACAGTTTAACATCTATACTAGCTGCAAGGTCAGTTACTCTTTGACACTCACAGAAAGTACCACTCAACTCATTATGGGAAAAAGAGCCCAGAGTTTGAATCAGTCTGACCAGTGCTGGGGCCTTGGCGTGGCCCCTCACTAGTCGTGTAACACTTCTCTTCCCCCAAATTCTACTTTCCTTACTGGGGTTTGATCTTGGACATGCAGGCTTGTTGAGAAGATTAAAGTGAAAGCCTTCAACACAGGACTGGACACAAAGTAGACCTCTGATAGTATTGCTTTGTTTTCCTTTCCTTCCACTGAGCCTGCAGGAACAGAGAGGAAGGAGGTTAGAGCTGTAATATTGCAGCCATTTCTCCTCTCCTCTGCTGGACTTCTCTCCTAGAAAGCCTCCTTATCATCCCTGCAAGGCTGCATTTCTTTGATCCTCCTCATCATGGAGCAGCTTGAAACTAGCCATGACTGAGGGAGGGGAGGGGGGAGAAAGGGGATGTTGACATATGCAAATCATTACCCAGCCTCTTGCCAAATTAGTGTGACGCCTGCTTGGACAGAATTTCTTTTTTATCTCTTATGTGGAACAGCCCAATTAATTTTTCAGGCCACCAGTCACCATATCCAATAGATAGCAGCTCCTCAGACCTTCAGTGAGAGCAGCGTCATCCTCCTTGGAGGCCACTCAAAATTGGGATTTGTCTCTGCTCATTCTGGGGTCCCTAGGTGGGCTGCACGTCTTGGGCACCTCTGCCTTGTCCTGGGGCTGATGTTGAGCTTCCCTCAACACTGACTTCAACCTCTCCTACTTTCTCTCCTTTAAGCCTCAGTCCCAGTGTGCAAAATGGGTTGGTTGATTTTCCTACCTTTGAATAGGAGATATGAGGGGCGCCTGGGTGGCTCAGTCGTTAAGCGTCTGCCTTCGGCTCGGGTCATGATTCCAGGGTCCTGGGATCGAGCCCCGCATCGGGCTCCCTGCTCAGCGGGAAGCCTGCTTCTCCCTCTCCTGCTCCCCCTGCTTGTGTTCCCTCTCTCGCTGTGTCTCTCTCTGTCAAATAAGTAAATAAAATCTTAAAAGAAAAAAATGAATAGGAGGTATGAAACACAGAGAGGGCAGAGCTAAAGGGAACAGAGTTAGGGAAGCTCTGGACAGGGGTGTTTCAATGCACTTTCAGACAAAGATATACTTCTTACTGTTCCTTCTAGTTCTTTTGCCTCCTGTCATTTTGTCCCTCCCACTATAATTCCCACACAGATCAGACAAGTTTTATTTTCTCTGCTTCTGCCTCCAGGCTACTAGAGAAAACCACAGAACCATGCTCACTGGCTCCAGTGTCCAATTTCCAGGTGTGGTGAGGCCTTCAATGCCCCTTGATAATCTTTTTAATTATCCCCAGTCCATGATTTTTTTTCATTCTCCTGTTATGGGCGTTTGGGCTTGTTTCCAGTTTTAGCTATCATGAATAAAGTTGCTATGGATATTCTTATACACATCTTTATGTGAACATATGTTTTTCTTTTTCTTGGGTAAATATCAAGGAGTGGAATTATAGGGGCACCTGGGTGGCTCAGTCGGTTAAGTGTCTGACTCTTGGTTTCGGCTCAGGTCATGATCTCACTGTTGTGGGATCAAGCCCCGCATCAGGTTCTGAGCTCATTGTGGAGTCTGCTTCAGATTCTCTCTCTCTCTCCCTTTTCTGCCCCTCCCCCTGCTTGCACTCACTCTCTTTCTAAAATAAATAAGTAAAATCTTAAAAAAATAAATACAAAAAAGAGTGGAATTGTAGATTATTTATAAGAAAGTACCAACAATTTTCTAAAACAGTGTACCAGTTGGTGCCCTTATTACAAAGAAAGATCTCTGGGCTCCATTGCTGGACTTACTAAATCAGAATATTCCAGGAATAAAGGCCATAAAGCTGTATTTTTAATTAATTAATTAATTAATTAATTAATAAAGTGAGCTGTACACTCGACGTGGGACTTGAACTTATGACCCCGAGATCAAGAGTCACATCCACCCCCTAGGAAAATGTGTTTTTAAAGAAATCTCCCCATGTAATTTTATTTTATTTATTTATTTTTAAAGATTTTATTTATTTATTTGACAGAGAGAGACACAGCAAGAGAGAGAACACAGGCAGGGGGAGTGGGAGAGGGAGAAGCAGTCTTCCTGCGGAGGAGGGAGCCCGATGCGGGGCTCAATCCCAGGACCCTGGGATTATGACCTGAGCCGAAGGTAGATGCTTAACGACTGAGCCACCCAGGCGCCCCTCCCCATGTAATTTTAATGCAGCTAGTTCATTAATTGACATGTGGAAACCACTGGAGAACACAAAAAATCTTTGCTTTCAGGTTTTACATTCCCTCCTGAATAGATGCAATTTTGGCTTCCCTGTCCACCATGTATCATGATTGCCAATAATGAAATAGTTGACTAACAGTGATGTAAGGAGTAAGGACAGTTGTTTATCTCACATAACAAGAAACAGAGGTTAGTAGCTTCATGTTTGGTTAATTTAGCCACTCAACAATATCATCAAGGATCCAGGTTTTCTCATTTGCCATCCTCAGGGTATTTGTTCCATTCTAGGGCTTGTCCCCTTATGGTCCTAAAATGGCTGCTGCAGCTCTGAAGAGCATGAGCTCACATGGTGACTTCCAAGGAGGGAAAGAAAGGGGTTGAAGAAGATATCTATTGAATTGAGTAGGAAAATCTTTTCCAGAAGCTTTCAGACTTCCAGGTTTCATTGTCCAGAACCAGGTCACTTGTCTATCTTTAGGTTTAAAGGGTGGGGGAAGGGGTATTGAGAAAATATCTGGCATTTTTGAGCCCCTATAGTGGGAGGTAAGGAAAAAGGGTGGGAAAATGGCTTTTGGGTAAAACTCTCTTTTATTTTATTTTTTTTAAAGATTTTATTTATTTATTTGAGAGAGAGAATGAGAGAGAGAGAGCACATGAGAGGGGGGAGGGTCAGAGGGAGAAGCAGACTCCCCGCTGAGCAGGGAGCCCGATGCGGGACTCGATCCCGGGACTCCAGGATCATGACCTGAGCCGAAGGCAGGCGCCTAACCAACTGAGCCACCCAGGCGCCCTAAAACTCTCTTTTAAACTTTCTCTAAAACTGAACTTTCTCTAAAACTACTCTTAGAAGGTCACCTTAAGGGCGCCTGGGTGGCTCAGTCGTTAAGCGTCTGCCTTTGGCTCAGGTCATGATCCCGGGGTCCTGGGGTCGAGCTCCACATAGGGCTCCGTGCTTGGCGGGAAGCCTGCTTCTCCCTCTCCCACTCCCGCCGATTGTGTTCCCTCTCTCGCTGTATCTCTCTGTCAAATAAATAAATAAAATCTTAAAAAAAAAAAAAGCATAAACAGTCCAGATTTCAATCCTTTGAAAAAAAAAAAAAAGAGGTTCACCTTAATTGCTAGATCCAATGACTTCTCTCCAGCTGTCCTTGCACTTGACCTCTCTGTGATGTTTTATGTTGCCGGCTCTCTTTTTCTTGAAACTCTTTTCTTGTTTGTTGCTATACATTCTTTCTACCTCTCTGATCACTTCTGCTTGGGCTTCCCTCCACTACCCTTCTCTTCTTTATAGGTTAGTGTTACCATGGGTTTTTAACCAGACCCTGTCTTAGCACCTATGAGCATCAGAACCAAGCAATCCATCCTAAAATGTGACCAAGACCTAATGAGAGCTGTTTGTGGTCTACCCCTTGAGACTTTGTTTTTGGCCATGGGCTTCCTTTCCCCACTACAGTCCTGATACTCTCTCTGCCATGACTCTTTCTCTTCTCTGCATTACAGAGGTATTGCTCTTGATAAGATCCTTATCAGCTCTCTCAAGGACAGACTTAAAAAAATGTTACTTGTAACCTCTCATAGGGATAGATGCTGGAACTGAAGGACACTTTGTTTTTCCACACTCCCTGGGATTCAGAATAGAAGCTGCATTACTCCACAAAATGAAGAGGTGATGAGTTTGGAGTTCCAGAGATTAAAAGATCAAGAAAAGAGAGACTAGAGTCAGTTAAGAACTGGGTGATAGAGTTGAGAAGCACCTAACACTTATGGCTACATGAGAGAATTTGAATAGACATATCTAGAACTGAGTTTTTAAGTGAAACAATGTGTGCTATGACCCCTCTGTGACTGTACAAATTTTTATTGAATACTTCCGAAGCTACCATATATGCAATATGACTCGATTTCAGAAGACAGCAGAGAGGGGCCCGTAGATTTAGGAAGCTGGCAGTGTGGACAGCCCCACATCTGAGGCACACCCAGACTATCAAAACCTCTCTGATCTCTGGCCTCAAGCAGCTTCCAGCCCACCCTCCATGTAGCTGCCCCTTTATTAAGACACAAACCCAGGTCCTTTCCCTGCCTAAATCTTTTACTGGCTCCTCAGTTGGTTCTTCTTAAACGTGGGGTTTTTCATGGCTCATCATTGTCGGGGTCTTCAGTACCCATTAGAACATTTGTTATTTAATTTCAGGATTAATTTTTTTAAAAAAATGTAAGCATAGTCTATACCCAGATGACCTTATAACCAAGTACTTTGAGGAGATTTTATTTTATTTTATTTATTTTTTTAAAGATTTTATTTATTTATTTGACAGAGAGAGACACAGCGAGAGAGGGAACACAAGCAGGGGGAGTGGGAGAGGGAGAAGCAGGCTTCCCGTGGAGCAGGGAGCCCGATGCGGGGCTCGATCCCAGGATCCTGGGATCATGACCTGAGCCGAAGGCAGACGCTTAATGACTGAGCCACCCAGGCGCCCCGAGGAGATTTTAGTATTAGTTTCCACTCGTATTTATTGATCAGATTGGTGCCAAGTAATCTTCTGAAATGACGGCATCTAACTTTTAATGTTGTAATTATTTTTTTTAAAGATTATTTATTTATTTATTTGACAGAGAGAGACACAGCGAGAGAGGGAACACAAGCAGGGGGAGTGGGAGAGGGAGAAGCAGGCTTCCCGCGGAGCAAGGAGCCCGATGCGGGGCTCGATCCCAGGACCCCAGGATCATGACCCGAGCCGAAGGCAGACACCTAACGACTGAGCCACCCAGGCACCCCCTAATGTTGTAATTATTTTTAATCTCATTGTTGACAGATATATCCTCAACACCTAGAACAGCGCCTGGCACATCATAGGTGCTCAATAAGGATTTGTTGAATAAGTGAACGAATGAACGAAATATCTCAAACCAAGTTCTGATATTCTTGGGGATTCTCTATAGTTTGAGATCTCCTCGGCATGGCATGTGAGGCTCTTCGCAATCAAGCTAGGAATACTCAACTAGTAATTTTACCAGACAGTCTGGGCAGGATGTGGAGGCGTAGTCCTTTTTAGAAAATTAAAGAAAAAAAAAACTGAAAGTAGAAAGGGTTTATGTACATTTTGACAGGGAAGACGTGATATGCAAATGACTTGCAAATATAATGCAAATGACATGCAACTTCTCATGCAAATGAGCATCCTGTCTTTGGAATCAACTGCCGGAGTATTCACTAATTTGTCTGTGGTACTGGCAGTAAATCTTTCAAGGGCTTAGGATGCAAGTTTCCTTGATGGGAATGTGTGTGTATTGGGAGGAGGAGGTGGTGGAAAGGGGTCTCTCAAGGAAGAGTCAGTGTGATGCTATGAGCCTGCTTCTTAGTATGAAGCTTGGTACAATATGCAGCTTAACTCAAAATTATTCTGCCATGATATCCGAAAGGCTGACCTTTTGGAATTGACAGAAAGTGTGGGGCAACAAAATGCAACTCCTTATACCCCCTCAACTCTGGCAACCTCCCATTTTCTGTCCCACCCACCTCACATCATTCAGGCTGTAGACTACCAGAGCAAAGAGTGGGGAGTCAGAGATCCCTCACCTTAGGTCCTCACCATGAGCACTACAGATGAGCCTGAGATAAGGGCTCTTGTAAATCATATCTGAAGGAGGTTAAGAGCCTGATGTGGAGTTCTGCATTTCCTAATCTCATGACAGGAAGAATTTAGCTGAATTTTTACTCGACACCTTAGAAAAAGATGGGTGGTTACAAGAAGCATGGGGGGCTTTCTGAGAAATATATCTGCTTAATCTCAATGCCAGTGATGTGGTCTGACAAAATTGGAAGCTTTCTTGGAAATCTAAAGGAAGAAAGTCAGCTGTGATTTTTTCATTATAAAAACCTGTTCTTTCATATCACGAAAGGAAATTTTTGGTTACACAGACACTTCTCCTTTGATTATAAAAGTATTGGGAAGGGGCGCCTGGGTGACTCAGTCGGTTGAGCTTCGGACTCTTGATTTCAGCTTAGGTTGTGATCTCAGGGTCCTGGGATTAAGCCCCACTCAGCAGGAGCTTAATTCTGCTTGAGGATTTCTCTCCGTCTCCCTCTGCCCCCTCCCAGCCCCGCTCATGCATGCACGCTCTCTCTCTCTCTCAAATAAATAGATAAATCTTAAAAGAAAAAAAAAAAGTATTGGGAAGGGGCACCTGGGTGGCTTGGTCAGTTAAGTGTCTGTCTTCAGCTCATGCCATGATCCCAGGGTCCTGGCGTTGAACCCAATGTCAGGCTCCTGGTCAGCAGGGAGTCTGCTTCTCCCTTTGCCTCTCCCCTCCAGCTTGTGCTCTCTCTCTCGCTCACTCTTTCTCAAATAAATAAATAAAATCTTAAAAAAAAAGTATTGGGAAAATAAAATAAAAGAGCCTCTAGCAGATATATTTTAACATAGCTCAGAATCGGTGGAGCACCTGTGTGGCTCAGTCAGTTAAGCATCTGACTCTTGGTCTTGGCTCAGGTCTTGATCTCAGGGTCATGAACTCAAGCCCCATGCTGGGCATGGAGCCTACTTAAAAAAAATTAGTCAACATGGCTCAGAATCGTTTTTTTTCTTTGACACTTTGCTTTGCAACCAGACTTTGGTTCCAATTCCCACCTCCCAGCTATACAGACTCAGGCAACTTACTCAATTTTTCTGAAACTTAGTAACAGAATCCTTGGGAGATTGCTATGAAGATTAAATGAGATGATGCATATATTTAGTGATGTGGAAATGTTGGGGTTTGGAGCAAACGGCCAAGAAAGAATTCCTGAGACTTCTTTGGTGCAAAAAAGGTTGTTTTATTAAAGCACGGGGACAAGATCCATGGGCAAAAAGAGCTGCACTGGGATTGTGAGGATTGGCTGATTATATACTTTCAAGTTAGGAGGGGGTTAGGGATAGCGTAGTCTCTAAGGAAATTTGGAAGCAAGGTTTCCAGGACCTTGAAGGGGCTAGCTACTGTTAGGAAAAGGTCATTTACTGTTCAGTAAAACCTTAGTCATGAGACCCTTCAGATGTGTATCAGTGGTCCATATACTTGGAGGATGATTGCTGACATATATCTTGGGGGGTAGAGATAAAGGAAGTTTCCAAAGGAATTTTTATAGGTTAAAGTTGACTTAGAGGATCCTGGGGGGGGGGTCAGGATAATATTAAGCTAAGATTGCCTTTGCTCTTAGTAAAGTGTCAACATTGAGGCAGCTGAGTACCTAGAGGAAGTTTGCTCTGCCCATTTCAAGGACTTGTCAATGGGTTGTAAGTACCAAGGAAATTTAATTTTTTTTTTTTTGGCCTTTGTTTCCCACATCACTTAGCCCAGTGTCTGGCTTACAGTAAGCATTCAATAAATGTAGCTATTTGCAGTGGTCATCTGTGGATTTGCTGCTTAGAGTCTATTCACTTTCCATCTGGTAAGTGTACCTCATTTCTTTCTGATGAACCATCATTCTCTCCTCAGTCCATGTAGTTCTAGTGAAACTGACTCCACCCTGAGCACCAGGAATAGAGCATGTGACTTAGGTTTAAACCAATTAGACCAGTCTATCCTCTAACCCATAGTTATTGATTAAAAAATGGAGGCATACAGGGGGGTGGGAGGGATGGGGTGGCTGGGTAATGGACATTGGGGAGGGTATGTGCTATGGTGAGTGCTGTGAATTGTGTAAGACTGTTGAATCACAGACCTGTACCTCTGAAACAAATAATATATTATATGTTTAAAAAAAAAAAAGAAGATAGTAGGAAGGGAAAAATGAAGGGGGGAAATCAGAGGGGGAGACGAATCATGAGAGACTATGGATTCTGAGAAACAAACTGAGGGTTCTAGAGGGGAGGGGGCTGAGGGGAGGGGTTGGCCTGGTGATGGGTATTAAAGAGGGCACGTATTGAGTGGAGCACTGGGTGTTATACGCAAACAATGAATCGTGGAACACTACATCAAAACTAATGATGTAATGTATGGTGATTAACATAACATAATAAAATAAAATTAAAAAAAAAAATGGAGGCATACATAGAGTTACCACATGCTCTCAAAACTCCACTCCTCAATATATACCCAAGGCTATTGAATACAGGTGTGCAAACAACAACTTTCATGTGAATGTTCATAGCAGTGTTATTTATAACAGCCAAAAAATGGGAACAATCTAAATGTCCATTGTCTGATGAACAGATAAAATGTTGTGTCCATACAATAGGAATGATATTCAGTCATAAAAAGGAAAGAAGTACTGATGCATGCTACCGCATGGATGAACCTTGAAAACATATGCTAAGTGAAAAAAAAATTCACAAAAAGACGTATGTATGATTTCATTTATATGAAATATCCAGAATAGGCAAAACTATGGAGACAGAGAAAGAAGCTTAGTGGTTGTCAGGGACTAGAAGGAAGGGAATGGGGAGTGACTGCTAATGGGTATGGGGTTTCTCTTTAAGTCTCAGCCTAAATGTTGCCTTTTGGGGGAATCCTTTCCTAAAACCCTTAGTGACATTAAATCCCATTGAGCCTGGCCCATCTCCTTTATGCGGTTATTTAATTATTATTCTTTTGTTTTATGTCTGTCTTATTTGCAGTTGTTTAGCCTCATGCCGGAAAGGACTCTTCTGGTTAGCTGTTTCTAGGTAACTAACTACCTCAAATCTTAGTGCTTAAAACAGAGTTTGGCAAAGTGGGACCATGGGCCAGATCTAGCTCACGGCCTGTTTTTGTACAACTAGAAAACTAGGAGAGAGAGAGAGAGGGAGAGAGAGAGAGAGAGAGAGAGTGTGTGTGTGTGTGTGTTTATATCTTTAAGGGGTTATTTTAAAAGCCCAGAACAAGAACACTATGTGACAGAGACAGTACATGGTCTGCAAGGCCTAAAATATTTACTATCTGGCCCTTCATAGGGAAACTTTGCCTATTATGGATTATAACAACAGCCAGTTTGTTACAGCTCATGATTTTGTATGCCAGTAATCCAGGAAGGGTTTGGTTGGATGATTCTTCTGCTCTATGTGATGTTGACTGGGGCCTCTCAGTGGCACTCAGCTGGAGGCTGGTCTGGTCTGAAAGTGTGTCACTCAAAGTCTGGTACCTTGGTCTGAAGGCGTCACTCAAGTCTGGTACCTTGATGGGGTGGCTGGAAGGCTGGGCTCAGTGGGGCCCCTCTCTCTGCATGCTGTCTCACTATCAGAGTGGATGGCCTTACTGCAGAATGGCTCAGGGCTCTAAGAGACCAATGTGGAAGCTTTCAAAGAATGGGCTGAAAACTGTATAGCGTCACTTCTTCTGTACTCTATTGGTCAAAGCAATCTAGAGTCACAGGTATGGGATATATATCCCACCTCTCGATCATGGGAGTGCAAAGAGTTTGAGACTACCTTTAATCTGCTTCAAGACTAAGCCTGCTCACTCACCATTAAATACCCAGCTCTTAGCACAGGACCTGGCACATGAACTCAATAAATTTGTTAACTAATGGACACACTGTAGTAGGTGGAATCTGACCTATTTATAATATGAAAGTATTAGATTTGGAACTAGAACAAAGGGTCTCCTTGGACCCTTAGGAGCATTCCATTCCACGTGTTCCATTTGGGGGCTACCATGGTCCTGGTACTATGCTACATCTCTCTCAGAGTATTTGAACTTCAGTTTCCTTTTTGGTTAATGAGGAACAGTAACACCTGCATTTCACGGGCTTTCCATGAGAATTAAATGGCATACCTGGGTGTGGCTCAGTTAAGTGGCTGCCTTCGGCTCAGATCATGATCCCAGGGTCCTGGGATTGAGTCCCGCATCGGGCTTCCTGCTCAGCGGAGAGCCTGCTTCTCCCTCTTTCTCTGCCTGCCTCTCTGCCTGCCTCTCTGCCTGCTTGTGCTCTCTCTCTGTTGAATAAATAAAATCTTAAAAAAAAAAAAAGGCGTACCTGAGAAAGCTTTCTAAACTGCGAAATTCTGTTTAATGTTGTTATTCTCATTGTTGCCCAGGGTGGGCAATTGACAAGGCTAGAGCCCCTAGATCCCCTGCCCTGGAGAAGGACCCCTCAACCTTACTCAGCTCTCCATCTCTTACCCCTGCCAGTCACTGAGAAGCAGGCATTAGGAGAATGAGGTAGGGTTCCTGTGGCTATGCAATCCAGTTCTAGCCAGGGAAGATTTATTTCCCCACAGTGGCTCTAGTGATGGTTCGATCAGACTCATAATTCCATAATGATCTTGGTGCCAATGCCTCCCACTCTGGGTGTCTCTGCAGAGGCCATGGGGAAATGCGAAGCCACACTAGCTAAACAAATAAGAATGATGAGTTGCTTGTGGCCAGCCCCTTGCCGCCTGAGCTGGCCTATTGTGTGCTCCAACATATGCAGTAATAAAGACGCTGCTGAGAAAAACCACATTCAACTTGTCATCCTCACCCAGCCCAGAAAATGCAGTATGCCTTCTCCAGAAGAGCTCCCAAGACCCTCTGTTCCAGGGACACTCCCATGCCTTTCATTTCATGTGTGCCTCGTTTTTGACCAGAGGAAGGGTTTGTCTGCTTGAGTAATACCTCTTCTTCCAACCTTTCCACAAAAGCCCATATATAGCCTGGGCATGATATATAATGTGTGTGTGGTATGTATAGGTCTGCCAGTGGAATAATTAGAATGTTAAGTGGGAATATAAAGCAGGATCTCCTGTGTGAGTTAAGTATCCGTACGTGTATTTATGTGTGATTTAACTTTACCCACTTTCTAGCACCATGTCCGTGTAACCAACAGGCCTGGAAAAGAATAGTACTAGTAACTAAGATCAATTCAGCACTTACTGTGCCAGGCACTGGGCTGAATGCTTTACATATATTATCTCATTTAATCACCATAACAGTTGTTGAAGGGAATACTAGGATTATCTCCATGTTACAGCTAGGGAAACATCCCCGTAAGATAGGTTATGGTTAGAGCACTTGCTTAGCTAGTGAGGGGCAGTCGGGATTTGAGCCATCTTTCCGATTCCGAAGCCTGTTCTTAAACTGCTCCACAGTCCCAAATCCAGGCTCCCCTTCTGACAATGATGCTGGATTTGATGATCTAATATTCTGAGACATGCCACAGAGCCAGGCTTATTCTCCAAATGTGATCTCCCAAAGCTTTGGTGCTTGGGAACCTTTATTAGGAACAGTGTCAGAGGAGGGAAGGCTTCCCCCGTTATTGGCTTCCTGACCCAGGACTGTGCTAGCAGGTGCAGGCACAGTCAGTCACTGTGCCTATCATACCCAGGATTCCCCTATAGCAGACAACATCCTTTCTGCAGCTCTCTGCTTGGAGAAGCAGCCCTGGCCCTTGTGTAGGGGTAGGCACAGATTGGACTAGGAGAGGGCCCACATAGGCTGCCCTACAACAGCCCAGCAGTGGCTTGTTCTTTGGGATCTTCCAGGTGTGTGTGTATGGGGGTCAAGACTGCAATGAACTATTCCAGTCAACTTGACTCAGCCCAAATTTGGAATGTAGAGTTAAACCATCTTGGCCAGTCATACATCTTGGTGTGATGCAGACGACAAGAGCAAGAGGACAGGTGGTCCATGAGAAGGAGAGATGAGAGAGTAACCTGTCTTCAGACCACCTTGGTTCCAGCTCCAATCTCTGCCTGTCTGTCTTTACATCAACCCTTTCTAATGGATCTGGGCAAATGTGAACAGCCCTGTATGATAAAGGGGTGAAGAGTTTGGAGGCTTGAGGGAAAATCCAGGAGACGGAGATGTGAACTGGCTGACTGGATACCATGCAAGGGAAAGAAAAGATAAAAAATGATTCACGGAGTGATAGAAGTGAGACAGGGACTTGGGAGGAAAGAACTGCTCAAGTACGCTTCCAGGTTGTCTGCTGTGGGGTGTGTGAGATTAACATTCTCCTCCATCACCCCTGTGATACCTGCAGTAAATTCTGCATTTCACACTGATGGTTGTGCAGCCATGGGTTCTTGGTGGGGAAATGGAGCAGGGTGAGGGGACAGCTCACATCTAGGTTATACTCCATCTGCTCCCAATCTGGTTTCCTTAGGGTTTCTGATTGATGTCCAAGGCTACTCTCCATGTGTATGTTTTCATGTTTCCCTAGACACATCTAATTGTGTAATTATGTAAGAAATATATACGTGGCAAAGGGCATAACATTAAGTGACATGTTCATATATGTGAACGCAGGATGTTTTCATTTATGTACATGTATAAACACATCTGTGCACTGTGTATGACTCTAGATGTGTAAGCTGTGTGCACGACTGTGGGTGTTTGTGCCAGGGTGTGGGGCTTGTGGCTAGTTTCCAGAGATGGCTGCCATGATACATCCCATCCCTCATGTTCTCCTTACAATATGATGTCAACTTCTTCCATAGAGAGATAATCTCTCTTTCCTTCTCCTTCAATGCAGACAGACCTCTGTGACTCCCTCAACCAATAGAACATGGCAGAAAAGATGCTATGTGACTTTTGAAGCTAGATCATAAAAATATCATGCACTTTTATGTTTTGTTCTCTTGGGCTCCTCATTGTTAGAAACCAGCTACCAAACTGTGAGGAGGCCAAGCAGCTGTTGGGAGAGGCCACTTGCCAGTGTCCTGGCTGATGGTACCAGTTGAGGTCCCAACCGACAGCCAGCATCAACTGCCAGCCATGTGAGTGAGCATCTTGCCTTCAATGAGCCATGCCAGCTGACAGTGCACAGAGCAGAGTTGATTCTTCCCTGCCAAGCCCTACCCAAACTGCTAAATAAATGATTGTTTTGGGATGCTTGGTCATGCAGCAGTGGATAACAGGAACAGGGTTTAGCTGTGTTCGCCCTGTGTGTGTGTTCCTGTGGTTCACTGTCTTTGTGGGTACCTGCATTTGTGTCAGATGTGTGTGTCCCTGAGTAGGGGTGTGGTTGAAGGTGTTTCTGGAGACAGAATCATGGTTCTTGGGGTCTGCCCTGGCCTCAGTGGGAGCTGTTTGGTGAGAACCCTTTGAAATCTTGTCTGTCTTGTAGGTCTCTTCTTTTGAGTGCTTTTCTTTTGAACTGGAGAAACCTGTTTAGCTGAGAGCAAATGCATCTTAAATTTACTGACTTTTCTGGCCGAAGCCCCCTGGAGCTGCCAAGGCCTTCTAGCAGGTTAGAGGCTGCCATACAGAGCCTCACATCCCTTTCACAGGGACTGTTTTGTTATTTTTTCTTTTCTGCTAATGAGGCCTTCAGAGATGAACCAGAAACAGAGGAAAATACAGTCACTGAGGTCCTTGATGTTTCCCGGAGTCGAGATACCTAGAATTCCTGAGTTCCCCCAAGGAAGCTGCTTATGTGGGCTCAGATGTGCCCAGATTTTAGTGTAGAAATCATCTGGTTTCTGCCCTGCCGTGGCTGCTGCAACCCACACCATCTGAGTGCAGCCCAGGAAGGAGAGGACCCCGGTTTAGAAGGGCAGTTCCTCTTGGTCTCCTTGGCAGTGCCCTTCAGCTTCTTGCTTCTTCTATGTTGGCGGCCCTACTCAGTTTTTCTGGCAACACTGAGAGCTCTGACTTCACATTCCTGTCTTCTCACTGCCTCTCAGGACCTCTAAAGTGCTATTGTCCAATAGAGCTTTCCGTGATGACAGAACTGTTCTATAATCAGTGCTGTCTGATATGGTAGACATTAGCCACATGTGGCTCTTGAGCACTTGAAATGAGGCTACTGTGACTAAGGAACTGAGTTTTAAATTTTATTTCATTTTAATTAATTTAAATCTAAATACTACATGTGGCTATTGGCTAACATATTGGACAACATAGATCTGATGAGTTCAAGGAGGTTTTTTTAATCTGTAAAATGGGAATAAAATCTGCCCCCTTTGCCTCAAAGGGCTGTCTGGAGCAAACATGATGAATGGGGAAAAGATGTACTCACATAAGGGATTTGGAAAGAAAGACAGCAATGTGAACTGAGTGGGCTTCTTATAGCTCTGTTAATACTTCTGTTTTATAGTCCTTGTTGGACTGTGTTGATCTGATCTGTTTACATTTCTGTGTCTCTTATCTGACCATGAGCTCTTTGAGGGTAAGAACCCAGTGGGACTATTTCCCAGCTGTATCCCCATAGCCAATGGATGGTATGTAGCTTGGTATTCATATTCAAGTGAATAAAATGTCTGGAGTCCAGAAGGGATTTCTGGCAGCAGGATTTAAAGTGTATGGTAAGGGGCACCTGGGTGGCTCAGTTGGTTAAGCATCTGCCTTTGGATCAGGTCATGATCCCAGGGTCCTAGGATCGAGCCCCGCATTGGGCTCCCTGCTCAGCGGAGAGCCTGCCTTTCCCTCTCCCTCTGCCTGCAGCTCTGCCTACTTGTGCTCTCTATCTCTCAGTCAAATAAATAAATAAAATCTTTTTTAAAAGCTGAGGGGGGGGAGGGGTACAGAGAGGAGGAAGCAGGACAGTACAATATGGTGGTGAGACAGAGCTGGGGCTCTTGCCCCCCATGCTCAACATTCTAGGCCCATCCAGAGAGAGCAGGGAGCCGATTCCTGATGCCAGGAATGCTTTCACACAACTGAGTATCAGGCTTATGGGAGCTTACTTGAGAATGGCTGATCAGAGGAGAAATGATCTACTCAACACATTTGCTTGTTGAGGGAGGCTAGATTGATCATTTAAATCTCTGCCTAGCAGGGCTCTGGGGATGGATGCTGTAGTTTCCTTTGATTGATGGTGGTCAGGTTGAAGGTTATTTCTCAGGCTTTCTACCCTTCCAAGGTTCTGCTCCTCTGAGGAGTGGAAGAGGGATCTTCAAAGCTCTCCTATAAAGCTGCAAGAAGAGGTGGGTTTTTGTTTGTTGTTTACTTATTTAAAAGGAAATTTAAAACTTATTTCTGCCCAATTCCAAGAGTAATAGGAAACAGAGAAAAGACTTCTGTGATCCCACCACCCACTCTGTTCCCTGGACTTCAAACTTCCCACTTTTACAGTGGTCCTCCTTGTTTGCAAGCTGTGAAAGTAGGGGCTGTCTGCCTAGGCCTAGCTTTGCACACTGGTTTTAGCAGCTGAGGAGGCTTGGGCTCAGAGGTAGGTCTCCTGGGAAGGTGGTTCTCAGGTCTTTTCAAACTTTGGGGGACTAGCGGGACTCAGAATTTCCCTTCCCCACACACTACCTCGTTAGATCTGTCCCAAGAACGAAGCCAGGCTCCTGTGTCCAGCTGGACTCTTCTCTTGGCCCATGCATTTATTTATTCATTCTAATATTTGAGCTTATTATATTTATAGGCATATTACTCTTGTAGCACTTTAATGTCTTTTTATTTTTTATTTATTTTTTGTTTTTTGCGAGAGAATGAGAGAGAGCACGAGAGGGAGGAGGGTCAGAGGGAGAAGCAGACTCCCTGCTGAGCAGGGAGCCCGATGTGGGACTCGATCCCGGGACTCCAGGATCATGACCTGAGCCGAAGGCAGTCGCTTAACCAACTGAGCCACCCAGGCGCCCTGTTAATGTCTTTTTATAACTTGCATCAGCCTCGATTGTAATTTATATATTCATTCTGTGAATTACCATTGATGCACTAGATATTTTTTGAACATTTATTATTTATCCTCATGGTACTAGGCAGTGACACAAGCTAGAATTATTCCTGGGCTACTCTTGCTAGCCTCCTGGGTGTTCCATGGAAAAAGTGAGCTGATACCTGTCCTTTCCCACCCAGTCCCAGGAAAGTGACCTATGTAGACCTTTCTGAAAAAAACCTGGCACTTCCCACTCAACTATTGCCCAGAGGCTTGTTCTCCTTCCCCAGGCTACTAACCAAAGTTTGCTCACAGCTGCAAAGTCAATTTCCCATCTGTTTGAAGTAAACATAATCAAGAAAGTAGATCAACTGCTAGAAGCCCACATAATACACTGGAAATGGAAAAGAACTCGAGGCCGGTTGATTGTTTCCTCTTGGAGAATACCTGCTCTTTGGCGGAAGTTACTACTTGTTTGGATTGTCGTTTTCTCCACTCCTGAATGTCTGGGAATCATTGTGTCTGGACTCTCAGGCCTGAGGGAGCAGTCCATTTTACTAGTCAGATTAAACTCCTCTGGTCAAGGGGTAGGTCTTATCATGGAAAGAGAAGGGGACTTTGGGAGGAACCCAAATCTGCCTTACATTCTCAGTTTTATGACTGTATGACCTTGTACAAGTTCAACTTCTTTGAGCCTTAGCTTCCCCATCGATAAAAAGGGGATGACAGTTCTGATCTTTGGAAGTTATTAGAAGTAAACATATACGCAGCACCTGGCACATAAGAGATATTCAGGGGGTAGAGCAGAATTTGAGCTGTGGAGGACTGTAACTTTGAAAATGATTGGTCGTTGTCAATTCACACAGTATATAAATATCAAAAATAAATGACTTGCTGGTGACCTATCCGCACGAATTTTCAAAGGACTATTTTTACTGCTCGAGACACGGATGTATCCCATTTTGAGTGGCAACAGCTTGATTTATCTTTACTTCTCACGTCCTCTGGTTTCCTTCTGTTGTTCCTTCCGCGAGAAAGAAATTAGACTGTTGGGAAATCACAGATGAAACTTCGAAGTCCCATTTTGATCTGGCTTGGAAGCAAAATCAAGTCCGTGGGGATCTCTTTCGGACGACTCTCACTCTGGCGGAGGGATACAGGGGAAAATCACTCCATCAGAGGTGGCGCTAGAAGGCGGGACTTAGCAGAGGCGGGGAGAGAGGCGGGGCTTAACTTTGCCAGCGGGAGAGGCAGGCGGCCGCACATCTTTCTGGAAGGCGGCAATTGGGAGAGACGGCGAGTGACGTAATAACTGCGCGCTCACAGCTTCAGAGGGTCGCCGCCGCGTCTGCGCATGGGGAGCTGGTTGCCGCTGCAGCCGCCTGGAATTGTGGGGATTGTGTCTGCCCCTCGGCTGGCGGGCGGGAAGCCGAAGGTAGGGGCGGTGAGGGCCGCCCGGTCATGGAGGTGGGCGGGGGGCTCCGGGCGCTGTCCGAGCCTCCTCCCACCGGCGGCTCCGGCGCGTTCCCAGCACTGTACCGGGGCCCCCAGACAGGACCCCCACCCCCAAATACATCTCGTTCCTCCAAAGCGGGACGACCAAGTGAACCCTGGCCAGAGCCCAGGAGTCGCCTTACCTACCTTTTCTGTTCAGGTCGTCTCTAGTAACTTTTCTTAAGTCCCAGGAGATGAGGCGGTGGGGATTCCGAGACTAGCTTTTGATTCTCTGTTTCATCTTCCTTCCCTGTTTCCTTCTCCCACCCTCAGTTTCTGCATTTAACCGCTTCTTTGTTGACATTCTGGTTCTTGGCCGAGGCCTCTATGTGTCTTCACCATATGGAATTGTCCTCTACCCGCGTCGTATTTCCACGCCTGACATGTGTTTTCCTGTTTCCCGGTAGATGGAAGACTTGTCTTTGAAGTACGGATTTCAGACTTCGGTGTTTTTCAAATCACCTAGGAGGTTGTGTACATCCCTGGCCTCTACTCAGTGATTTCATTTAAAGTGGAATATGGGCACCTGCAGTGCTCCCCAGGTGATTCTCTTTCTGATGGTCCTGAAATTCTTGCTTTGAGAGTCTCTCCTGTAGAAGACTGGAGGGAATCCGTTGGGAAAGAACACCTAACACCTGGGAGGCCAGTGGGGGTTTCTTTGCACTCTAGAAGCTAGAGGGATGTTTGATGTCTTTAAAAAAAAATACTGCCCCCCATATGTAATGTCAGTTTTCTACTAAAAAATTTAAAATATCTGGCATTGATTCAAGCTTGTGTGGCTTTCTGACCTCACTAAAACAAAACAAAAGCACACACTGCTTTGGGGGGATTGAAGGGGTTAGATTAACCCAGAGTAGGTAGGCAGTGGGAGAATGAATCTTACATGTTTGCTAAGAAAAGAAACTGATGTGTTTATAAACAGTAATAATCTTTGTTTTGACAGTGTAAAAGATGTTTTGTTTTATATCTGTTTGTCTTTTTAGCTCTCACTCCACCCAAGCTTTTTTTTTGTTGTCTGATAAAAATATAGCCAGATTTGGGGTTTGGACAGGATTTTGATGGGAGCCAGGGTATGAGGATGTTAGGATTGATGTATAACATGGATTGTAAGTTGGTGTGTGGTTTCAGTTGAAAATATGGCTCTTAGGTTTTTAAGAAGGTGTTGCCACACCAGATTTATGTTTTTCTTTTGGTTGTTTAATGAATTTAATCTGCTAATTATGTGGTGTTATGATGAAATTGGCTACGGAAAAGACTTATTGCCCCCATTTTACAGAGGGTGGGAATGGGGAATATATTAGTACAGCTGTGGTGACCCAGGAATGAAAAGTTGCCTTGTTCTTGGATTCCTGCTTTCTTGACCTTTTCTGATGTCTTTGGAGACCAGTCATTCTCTGCAGAGTCCAACTTTGAGGGTCAGTGTGTTTCATTGACCCAGTAAAAGGCTAATTAAGCGAAACTGAAAAGTTAACAACATGGGTTTTAAAATAAACGTGCTAGAACTTTTTCATTGAGTGCTGTTCTCCTTTAGAGTGGTATGTGTAGGTGTGAGTGGTGGGAGTGTGGCCTTATTTAAGTGATATGTCATTGTCCAAAGCAGTTTTGAAAATCTACCTCTGAGATTGTCTTCAGAGACATTTTTGAGCCATGTTAGCGATCAGTTTCATTAATACATAATACCATACTGTTGGTTTTTTTTTTTTTTTTACCCCCAAGTGGCTTGGTTAAAGCAACCTTGTCACCCGACTTGTCTTCAGATGAGTAAAAAGTTCTTTTGAAGTGGACATAATAGATTTTTGGTGTGTGGTGAACATGTTTTGAATCTGTCACTTATTAGCCATATGACCTTGCACAAGTCACCTCTTAGGCTCAGTTTTCCACTGCATAAAAATGGGAATACTGGAGCACCTGCCTGGCTTAGTCAGTGGAGCATGGGACTCTTGATCTTGGGGTTGTAAGTTCGAGCCCTATGTTGGGTATAGAGATTACTTTAAAACTCTTTTTTTTTTTTTTAAAGATTTTATTTATTTATTTGAGAGAGAGAATGAGAGACAGAGAGCATGAGAGGGGGGAGGGTCAGAGGGAGAAGCAGACTCCCTGCCGAACAGGGAGCCCGATGCGGGACTCGATCCCGGGACTCCAGGATCATGACCTGAGCCGAAGGCAGTCGCTTAACCAACTGAGCCACCCAGGCGCCCCTAAAATTCTTTAAAAAAAAATGGGAATGCTTACTTGGAAGAATGGTTGAGGAGGAACACATTAATGACATAGGAATGCAGTAACCGTTTCTACCCTCAAAGAATGAAGATTTGCTATTAATGACAACAGTTCATTATCTTTGTCGATTCATGCTCTGACTTCATCCTACTTCTTGCCTTTTTTCCCCCCACTCATTTTCTTTTTTTTAAAGATTTTATTTATTTATTTGAGAGAGAGAGAATGAGAGAGAGCACATGAGAGGGGGGAGGGTCAGAGGGAGAAGCAGACTCCCTGCTGAGCCGGGAGCCCGATGCGGGACTCGATCCAGGGACTCCAGGATCATGACCTGAGCCGAAGGCAGTCACTTAACCAACTGAGCCACCCAGGCGCCCCCCCCACTCATTTTCTATCCTTTCCTCAGTGAAGCTGTGTTGCAGAGGCTGTCTGCCAGTCTCTTGGAGTAAGCCTCTTTTCAGGAGAGCTGATCGGAACATTCTTACAATGCTAGCCCCTTGGTCATGTATTCCTGGGGATTTTTCTTTGGGGCCGCCGCTGGTGCTTAGCTCACGCTCTGTACCACAGGCATCTCTAACTCCTGGATTTGGTGTCAATTTGGAGACCTGTCCTTGTGAGGCTAATCTTTTCTCTTTCTGAACAAGGGTGACTACTTTATCCTTCTCTGAGTCAGTCTTAAGCTGCAGGCCTTAGTTTTTCACAGCACAGAGCTTCTTATTTTAATTATATGTGGTCTAAAGGGGCAGTATCCTGCCCTTTTCTTCGTGTTCTTTCACCGAGGGCTTCCCTGCTGAGTAGGGGAGGAGAATAGCCCCTTGCCATTCAGGTGGGGCTTTGGGTAACCCCTGATTCCTAGCATCAACAGTAATTGAGTTTGTCTTTGGAATAAGAACCTTGTAAAAGATAAAAGCTGCTCAGGACACATGTGAAGATTCTCCCAGAATTTTACTGACTTAGGAAGGGTTTACACTTGGCATCCTTCCTTGTGCTATTTTCCACCTTGGAGACAGAATCGAGGAGCAACAGACTCATGTTCAGCACACACTTGTATTTCCTTCAGGTTCCACCCGGTGGCGCATGGGTAAGGGTGTGGTTGTGTTGGCTGGCCATGTCTGCTCTCATCCTCCTAACAGTGCCCTTGGGTTTGGTGTTTTAGGCTTTGAGATGTGTCTTAGTCACTTATGGGCCGCTATAGAATACCATAGACTGGATGGCTTAAATAGCAAACATACATTTCTCCCCTTTCTAGAGATTGGAAGTGTGAGATCAGGGTGCCAGTGTGGTCAGGTTCTTAAAGGTAGTGGGTCAGCTCTTTAGACATCTAATCAAGTGATTCTCAACCTTTTGTTCACTATCACCTTTTGAGACTTTTTCCCCTAATTGTCCCCTCCCCATGGAATTTCAATACCACAGATATACCATGTATCCACTTGTACTGTGGCCCTTTGGAAGGCCATAAACTTACAATATCTAAGATTTTTCTTCCCGAAGAATCATTCCCTGCCCCGCTTGGGGGCGATACTGCCCTCATTGAGAATGCATGGTCTTACCTATATTCTCTCTCTAATACAGCCATGAAGGCATGTTTTATATCCAAAAGATCCACCTGTTACCACCCCAACACCAGACTAGTAAAAGTGGGAGAACATTATCTCATCCAGTCTTCCAGTCAACCTTGTAAAATAATTGGTATTACCCCATTTTACAGAAGAAAAAATAGGCTCAGTGAAGTTAAGTGACTTGGCCAAGGTCAAAAAGTTTGTTGTAGCCAGGCTTTCAACCCAGTTCTGATGCCACGGTGATTTCTTTTGCACTATGCTACCCTCCTCCTCTCAACATGAGCCTGCTCTCATCAGCAGGATATTTGACCATTCACCTTATTTTCTTAAGGCCCTCCTAGGTGCCAGGTCCAGTGGAAGATATTGAGGACACTAAAGTGAGAAAGAATTCCTGCTCTTGAGGAGCTCACTAAGTTTTCCCAAGGTGTGGTGCCTTAGGTCTAGTTCCCTTGTTACCCATCCTGTTTGACTTCTCCTGAGATGGCTGGCAGTAGCTAAGGGCTGTCATGGAAAGATTTGAGGTAAAATCTTTGGCCTTTATAAGGATCAAAGCTGTGAATATGTCCCTCCTGGTTCCATTTGCCAACCAGCTGAGCTGTTTCTAATCGCTGAGCCTGTTGCCTAAAGTGTGTTGCAGGCCCAGGAAACTCCTTGGCCATTACGTGTTTATAAGCATGGGGATTAGTAAGAATGCCATTTCTGCTTTACTTAATGATATTCCTTTTTTTTTTTTTTTTAAGATTTTATTTATTTATTTGACAGAGCACAAGTAGGCAGAGCTGCAGGCAGAGGGAGAAGGAGAAGCAGGCTCTCCACTGAGCAGGGAGCCCGATGCGGGGCTCGATCCCAGGACCCCGGGATCATGACCTGAGCTGAAGGCAGCTGCTTAATCCACTGAGCCACCCAGGCGCCCCTTCTTAATGATATTCCTAATTCAGAGCAGAAGTTGTTTTGTCCTTTTCTGATGTTACTCCATATTGTCTGCCTCAAAACCTAATGCTGTTAAGAGAGTTGGAGAAGAAATGGAGTATGTGTGGAGGTAGAGGTGGGAGGGATGATTTTTACCTGGACTTCTCCAAAGGGGCTAGAATTGAGTTTAATCTTTACTATTTTTTTTTTTTAAAGATTTTATTTATTTGACAGAGGCACAGCGAGAGAGGGAACACAAGCAGGGGGAGTGGGAGAGGGAGAAGCAGGCTTCCCGCCAAGCAGGGAGCCTGATGTGGGGCTGGATCCCAGGGCTCTGGGACCATGACCTGAGCCAAAGGCAGACGCTTAACGATTGAGCAACCCAGACGCCCCCAAGTCCTTACTATTTTTATTTTCTTCCAAATCTTGGACTTTTTAAAAACTTTTTTTTTTTTTTTTAAGAGAGAGAAGGAGAGAGGAGGAGGGTAGGAGCAGAGGGAGACAGGGAATCTTAAAGCAGGCATTATGCCCATTGCAGAGCCCAACTCCAGGCTCAGTCTCATGACCCTGAGATCATGACCCTAGCCGAAATCAAGAGTTGGACACTTAACTGACTGAGCCACCCAGGTGCTCCCCAAATCTTGGACTTCTGAAGTGTTCCATTTACCATCTGTTTCTCTGATGCCTCCTTGGCCTTACTTTTTCACAGCTGAGCCTGCTGTGTTGGCTCAGGTGTTTCTGGAAGTTGGGTAGTGTCTGATGGTTAGCCCATGTCACATGTCCTAGCCGCAGAGAAATGGGAAGGGGTATGTTTCTGAGGTCTGCTTGCTGGCTGTGTCTTGACTGAGGGTGTTGTGCTTTTTAATTACCACTTATCATTCCAGGCAGAGGAGTATCACAGCAGTCAGTGAACTGATCCATGTCTAGCTACTTGACTTTCTGCAAGTAGTCTGCCTTTTCTGTCTTACGAAGGGGAGGAGTTCTAGAAACTGAAAGAAGAATCACAGATGTATCTCATTGGTCAGGTGAGGAATGCTGATACCAATGGACTTTTAAATGGGCATTTCTTTATGTCTGGGAATAGTTTCATGCTTTTGCCTCTCTCATTTCTGTGAGGCTCCCACGGGGTCAGCAGCCATCTGACCAAACTTGAGAAAACTAGCAGGCTTCAGTTCAGTGGAAGTAACATAAAGTAGGACAATTGATACAGATAACATTGATTGGTCACACTTTGAATTCAGTTGGTAGTAGAGTTGGAAACTTAAGGGGCAGGATCCTAAGGAAGGTATTTAAGGTTGATTTTGTGACTCTCCCCACTGCTGGTCATGGGGAGTTGGGTTTGATTGTATTCATGAAGCAAAGTCGCCATCCTTGGGCCCAGCTGCTAAAGTCTGAAATCGTGGTGTTTATGGGCTGGAACACATCATCCTAGGGGTCATTATATCAATTTTATTGGGAACATGAGTGCAGGATCTGGTTCAATTCCAAGGAATGGCTGTTGGTGGTTCCTTGGGTGAGTGAAGAGTCAGGAGGTTCCCTTGTGGTTCTGTCACCTTCCAGTGCTTGAGTTTTGTATTCAATGGGTTCTTATTTTACTGATGACAAAACTGAGTTCCAGAGAAGTGAAATGGGCTATATACCTTTTTTAGGGCCATCAGCATATTACTGGCAGAGCTGAGACTCAAGCCAGAGGATTCACAGAGGGTGGCCGGAGAAGTTGTTAAAATTATTTAAAGCCTTATAAAGATGCAAGATGCCATTGCAGTTAAAAATCTCCAGGGAGGGAGAAGTCCCCACCTCCACTGACTGCTTTATTCATTATCTTAAAACCTTCACTGGTGAGGTTTTTGGCTGTCATGCTGATTTCTTTCCTTTTCGTGTTGAAGTGTGTTTCCTCTTGATCTTACCCCAGAGGAAATAGATTTGAAGCTTCCCACTATTTTAGAAACAGAACAAGTGCTCAGGCCAGGCTGCTCTGAGGGTGTTCTGTAAAGAATGGGGCCAATGCACCAGTGGACCTTATCTGGTGACCAAAGCAAACCCGTGATACATCACTAAAAGAAAAAGAGTAAGGGAATGAATGGTGTGTCAGAGTGGTTTAAGAACATTCTGGAGGGGCACCTGGGTGGCTCAGTTGGTTGGGCGTCTGCCTTTGGCTCAGGTCATGGTCCTGGGATTGAGCCTCGCATCAGACTCTTTGCTTGGCAGGGAAGCCAGCTTCTCTTCTCCCTCTGTCTGCAGCTCTCCCTGCTTGTGCTCTCTCTCTCTCTGTCAAATAAATAAAATCTTAAAAAAAAAAAACCACAAACATTCTGGAGTCAGCTTACTTGGTCATATTTTGCTGTTTACTTACTAGCTGTCAGGTCCTGGACAAGTTACTCATTTTCTCTAAGCCTTAATTTCATGATCTGTAGGATGGGACTAGTAATAGTTCCTCTTGGAACTGTTTTGAGAATTACTTGAGAGAATACATATGGAAAGTGGTTCCTCTGGCATAGTATAAGTGCTCTGTGTTATCACTTATGTCAACAACAGTAGTTTCTTTTTTTTTTTAAAGATTTTTTTTTATTTACTTGAGAGAGCGAGAATGAGAGAGAGAGAGAGTACATGAGAGGGGGGAGGGTCAGAGGGAGAAGCAGGCTCCTCGCTGAGCAGGGAGCCTGATGCGGGACTCGATCCCAGGACTCCGGGATCATGAACCTGAGCCGAAGGCAGTCGCTTAACCAACTGAGCCACCCAGGCGCCCACAACAGTAGTTTCTAATTCCTGACCCAAGACTTGGTTACAGGATAAGTTATGCTGACTAAGCCAGTGTTACCTTAACCATCATTGTCGGTCTCCTTTGTTGTTGTTGTTTTTTTTCTTTTTTTTATTATGTTATGTTAATCACCATACATTACATCATTAGTTTTTGATGTAGTGTTCCATGATTCATTGTTTGCATATAACACCCAGTGCTCCATGCAGAACGTGCCCTCGTTAATACCCATCACCAGGCTAACCCATCCTCCCACCCCCCATCCCCTCTAGAACCCTCAGTTTGTTTTTCAGAGTCCATAGTTTCTCATGGTTCTCCTTTGTTGTTTGATTATTCATTATCAGGAGTCACAGCTGGCTCATGCTGAATAATAGTCACAAATAGCAAGGAACTTTGAAGCTTCTCTGCCATCTTCTTTACTCGGCTTAGTTCTCACCTTTCTGGGGCTGTCTTTAACTGGCTGTCCCAGCCAGTGGGCCCTGTTTCCAGGGCCGACTGTCCAGAGTCTGCCTGGGGCCCTTTGACAGTATGTTCTCCTTGTCTCTTGCCTTCTGCTCTTCAGCCAGACGTGAAGCAATTAGCTCGTTATGGGAACTTTGACTCCTGTCACGGCTTTCTTCTGATTTGTATGCCCATTTCTGGTCCTTGTGAAAGGTCGGGGAGGCGCAAATACACTGACCCAGATTTTGTGTTCAAGTTGACTCTTTCTCTTTGAGATTTACAACTGGTTCAGTGTAGCAGTGGGGATGGGAATGGGGAAAAAGCCCCCGAAGCTACTACCCCTCATTATATTGCTCTCAAGCTGAGTTTCTAAAAAACCTGAGTACTGTCCTTACCGTCGTGACAGCCTGTGCCTTACTTCTCTGAATGAAACAACTAGGCCAAAACCTTATCATTGGGTGGGAAAACCAGTCTGAATTGGTTTAAAAAAAGAAAAAGAAAAATTAGAGAGTCTCTTCAAAGAAATGCTATTGTCTTGGGCGACTGGGTGGCTCAGTTGGTTCGGCGACTGCCTTCGGCTCAGGTCATGATCCTGGAGTCCCGGGATCGAGTCCCGCATCGGGCTCCCTGCTGAGCAGGGAGTCTGCTTCTCCCTCTGACCCTCCCCCCCTCATGCTCTATCTCATTCTCTCTGTCAAATAAATAAATAAAATCTTTAAAAAAAAAACCCCAAAAAACCAAAAACAGAAATGCTATTGTCTTAAATTTTTTGGCAAGCCTCTGCAGTATCTTTCTTTCTTTCTTTTTTTTAAGATTTTATTTATTTATTTGACAGAGAGAGACACAGCGAGAGAGGGAACACAGCAGGGGGAGTGGGAGAAGCAGGTTCTCCGAGGAGCAGAGAGCCCGATGCGGGGCTCGATCCCAGGACCCTGGGATCATGACCTGAGCTGAAGGCAGACACTTAACAACTGAGCCACCCAGGCGCCCCTGCAGTATCTTTCTTACCTAGTCTTAATGCTTCCCCTGTTTCCTGTAACTGCTCCTGAGGTATTATGGAAGGCTCCTCTTACACCTTACTTTGGTTTCCTTTAGGACATTGTGTACCACTGCCCCTTGGGGTCTTCCTAAATACAGTGCTCATTGGAGAACACTCATGCTTAGAAGCCTTCTGTGGCACCACCTGGCTGCTGCTGAGTACATTCTAAATGCATCCATTGTCCAGGTGTTCCGATGTTCTGTGCCTCTCATGGTGTGTCCCTGTCCTACCACTTTAATTATATCCTCTACCATTACCCACATGTATCCTTTGCTCTTGATAGACTGGTCCATGTGGCCCTCTGAAGATGCCTCATGTTTGTGACTCGGCCAGTTCTTTTGCCCAGGTCCCCTCTCCTTTGTTTCCGACTTAAACTGCACAGCTGTCTTCTTCAGTGAGCCTTGCCTGATACCTCCTCATCTGTATCCCCATAGCAACACTTTGATTATAGAATTTGGCATACTTTATCCTGGTTAGTTATTTTGTCTCTTATTATATGAGCTTCTCAAGGACATGGGCTATGCTTTATTTTGTGTCTCCAGCATAATGCTGAGTGTAACACGGACACCATAAATGTTTTTTGAACGAAGAAATACGTGAAAGCCTGAGAAATGGTAACAGTCCTGTTCAATTCCCGATTCTTTCCTGGAGCATTCCTTGAACCCTAGTCACAGTGAATCTGGCATGCTCAACTACCAGAGCCCTTGGTGTCTGAAGCAGTCCGATTCTGTAGAATAAGTCTCCTCTTCCCAAATGGATTAGAAATTCCTGGAGGGCAGAAAGTGCATCCCTCATTTCTCTTTGTGTACTCAGGCCCCAGCACAGTTCCTGGCACATAGAGGGTGTTTAGTAAGTGCTTATGAATGTAGGAGTCCTGCTCTTTGTCAGCCGATGTGCCTACCTCAGCCTCCTCTGTCACTCACTGGCCAGGGGTCTCCAACTCGAAGGTGTTTTCAGGGTCAGGTAGGGGACAGTCAGTGTGAGCCACAGGGAGTGGTGGGCCTGTGTCAAACTGGAGGGCTCCTGTGTTCCATAAAGGGCAGCTGCTGCTCAGCCTATAGTCATGAGTGAGTGTGGCTCTAGTGTCCTTACCTTACATTACAAGAGAAGTGGGATTTTTATGTGAAATCCCCAGGGACTACCAAAGTATATCTGTGGTCCAGATTTGGCATCAAGGCTACCCATCTGTGATCTTTGGGTAGAGCCTGAAATTTGCATATTTAAGCTCCTTGTGGAAGAAGAAAGGAAGCGGAAGACATAACCTGAAAGCTTTTGAGGGAGTTCTGTTGAAAGCCTAGGTTTGGTTGAGAGTGTCCTCTTATTTTCTGTGGGTAGTAATGTAGTCTCTTGAGCTAAGTCCTGCAGAGACCTCCTATTTTGCTTCATCCTCCCTTGTATTCGGTCCCTAGAAAGATGGTGACCCAGGGACTTAGGTGATTTTTACCCTTTTGCCCAGCCTCTGCTGAGGCAGGTTTGATGGTTCTTGCTTCTAGGCTACTTCTGAGGGTCTGGTGGTCAGTCTGGTTACAGACTGAGGTCCCAGGAATCATTCCTGTTAATGGCTTCTCTGAGAAGGAGTTCTGAATGAACCAGCACAAGTGAAAGGGAGATATATTGTACAAAATTATTGCCTAAATGTGGTTAGCCAGGGGGCAAAGCAGTATAATAGCCAGGAGGAGATCTGTACCTCCATGGAGGCTTTTGCAGGGCAATATCTTACCCTCTGGCTGCCCTGTTCTTTTCATAGTCCCTAGGCCTCTGGCAGAGCTTACTTGCTTGGCATTACCTTTTAGGTTTGAAGGTGTTACCACCATTGATACCTCCATCTGAGGCAGAAATAAGCTGATTGGATGAGAAACTGAAAAGAGTGTTGTCTTTGGTGAGGGGCCCTGGGTGGCTGGGCAGTGAGGGGGAAGAGAGACTTAATTTTCATTGCATACCTTTGTGTGCTTTTTCAAATTTGAGCTGTGCGCATATATTGCTAATATTTTAAAAAACGCCCCTGGGCAGACTCAAGTGTGGTCTCCTCTTCAAATTCCACTCTGTCCTCACTTTATTCCTTAACTGTGGGTTCTCTGTAAACACCTAGAACCAGTAACTGTAGATTGTCCCTTGGAGGTGATAGCCTTGTTTTTCTGTTCCTCAGAAGTGTCTTAGGCTTTCTCAACCAGAGGTCTTCAGAATAACTATCAGGCCTAAAGTACGCTCAACATTTTACTGTTTATAAAAGGGCTTTCATGAGGTGCCTGGGTGGCTCAGTTGGTAAAGCGTCTGCTTTCGGCTCAGGTCCTGGGGTGGAGTCCTGTATTGGGCTCCATGCTCAGTGGGGAGCCTGCTTCTCCCTCTGCCCTCTCCCTGCTCATCCTCTCTCTCTCTCTCTCTCTCAAATAAATAAAATCTTAAAAAAAAAAAAAAAAGGCCTTCAAATAATGGATCTTTAAAACATCCCCATTTCACAGAGATGAGAAATTGAAGTTTAGAGAGTCTGAATTACTTATACTTACTGAGGGTTGTACGGTTAGGGTAGGGCTGTGACTAATGCAGGTAGCCTTACTTCATATTCCTGCTCCTTGCTCTTAGTGCTTATGTCAGTGAGGTAGTCTTCCCTTTTTGGAATTCTCTTACAGGTTTTCAGAGCTGTTTCTGTTGGGGCGAGAGCAGAGCTGTGGTGTTGTGCTTTATTTTTTTCGGTTTTAGCTTTCACCTCTTCAGGACTCTCAGTGATATAGGCCTGTCTTCTCTGGAAAAAAGTGGTCAGTAATAGGTTTCTCCAATTTCTACTTAGGGTAAACCAAGGCTTCGTTGGAGCAGTATCTGTTAGGGAAGCTTGAATTAACAGTTTTCTTTTTTCTTTTCTTTGCTGAGTATTATTGCTGCTGTTAGGCAAAGGGCTTTGTTTCTAGGTTACAAATCTTTTTAGCAAAGAAGTAAGTGTGGAATAGAACTGGAAGGACTCATGCTGTTCTTGGATATAATTTAATGCTCCACATCCCAGAGAGAGT
The DNA here is from genome assembly GCF_054177405.1 of Leptonychotes weddellii. Lineage (NCBI taxonomy): Eukaryota > Metazoa > Chordata > Mammalia > Carnivora > Phocidae > Leptonychotes > Leptonychotes weddellii. Next base: position 111,398,020 of record NC_138375.1, read on the forward strand.
AAACATTGTAAAGTACGCAAGATGGGTTTGGATTAATATCCTGACAACATATGGCTTGGCATGTAGGGCACTCCTGGGAGACCTTCCTCACCATACATTGCCTACCTTTGCCGGGTGGCCCCTTCCCACAGGTCTTCCCAGCAGCTGTTGTGCACCTGGGTGAATCATCAGCTTTCCTAAGCTTTGAGGTGGGGGGGAACAATGTTAACTATTGAAAGCCTTCACATGGGAGGTGAAATAAACAGACAACCCTGGGAGACTGTGTTTTAGTACTACTTAGCTTCCCCTGAGTTTGTCCAGGGTATTCACTTCCATTAGAAACACTGGCTGATCCTCACCACTGGTCTCTTCAGAATACAACCCTGAAAATCCTCTTGCCCTTTCTGCTCTCCTGCCCCTGGCATCATGGGTATAGAAGGTCTCTGGAAGCTCTAGAGAGGTGGTGGGCAACATGGAAGAAAGGCTCAGTTGCTTCTAAAGACCAAGCAGAAATCCTTCATTTTTTTACCTTTTCTATTTCTACTTAAATCAAAATTAGGTTACCTTCAAAGAGAGTTCTGTACATTACTGACAGAGCTCAGAGTGGGAGAGGCCCATGGTACCTCCTTTGCAATCTCCAAAGAGAGCTTGTTGGGGGCTTGTAGAGATCATGCCTGGGTTTCCTTTTGCTCCCCCAGCCCTGACCTACACTGTGCCGAGAGAGTTACCTCAGCTGATGGCTTGGTCACTGGCTGGCAGCTTTGTGGGTCTGGAAACTCAGCCAGTTCCCCCAGGTTTAAGTTCCCGTGGGCTCTCTCAAGGACATGAAATTCATGAGCCCATTCAGCTATAGTTCCAGTTAACTAATTAACTCTAAGAAACATGCCTAGCAAGTTGACTTGTATGGACAGGCGGGATAGTTGTCTCCTCTCTAGATAAGGTTAGCTGGAAGCCAGCTCACCCCTGGAGGAAGTCAAGGTGAAATAGGGTGGAAAGCTCTTGGCTGTAGCATCAGATATATCCAGATTTAACCATGTACTAGCTATTAGACTTAAGAGAGTTATTTAATCTGTCCCTTATTGCTTCATCTGTAAAACTCCGTGAGCTTTTCTGATATGCACACAGTATGCATTCAGTATATGTTTTGTACCATTTATTCACTTCTTCCCTCTCTCTCCTCACAGCATTGTACTTTTAGGGCTATATCTGTAGTCTGACCAAAGTATACCTGTTACTGTCTTGGGGCTCCAGAAGTTTCTTTCAGAGAGACTGAATTGAATTCTCTGGGTACCTTTTGGTGTATTCTTCACAGACCACAGCCGTTTTTTTACCGCAGGTTACAGTAGGAACAACTAGATTCTAGCTCTCATCAGTTGGTTCCAACCTAAGGAGTCTTTGTGGTTACCATTCAAGCTGCAGTTCTTTGTAAAGACCCGCTTACGTGTCAGATACTGCTTGGCTATGGGAATTTAGCGGTGAGTGAGATAGGGTCTTTGCCCTCAGTAATACCTCTCTAAACCCATCCTTGGTTGGGCTACTTCTTTGGGTGACTAGTCTTGTTCGTTCTTTGTTGATTCATACTGACTTGCTTCTGAGAGAGTAATCTTCTCCCTAGACCTAGGGGACAGTGCCCCTTTGTGCAGCCTGGGCCTTGCCTGCTGGCTTGCCTGCTCTCAAACAATGAGAGCAGCGTGCTGAGGCTGGAGGAGAAAGCCCCGCAGGCTACTACTGCCTCGGCCACACATGTCCCGAGAGCCTGTGCTTGGCACTCTTGAATGTTCCTTTTCTCCTTGCACATAGATTATAGTGTTCACTGGTAATTTAAATTTCAAAAACCTTCCGCCCCCCATCTCGGCCGTAAAAAAAAAAAAAAAAAGGCTCTGTGTATTACAGAGTGGAGAACAAAGCAGGCCAGCCCTGGTTTCCCGGTGGGGTTTGTTTGATCACGTGTAATATTCTGCAGTCATAGAATATCCCATCTTGCTCTACCTTGTTTGTCATAAATAGTGTGGCGGGTAGATTTAGGGGCTTTGGCTGACAGGAAGTTGTACTTCTCCACTTTGGACTCCAGACTGCATTCTGGCCCCTCGTGGGCTCTGTATATAGAAGGCCCAGCAGCCAGGTTGATGGATTTCTCAGTTTCAAAATAGGGGCCTGAGGATAGTCCTCTGCTCTATCCTTTTCTCTTTGTTGCCAGTTTTCCTGGCAGTTGGCAAGAAGTGTGTGTGGGGAAGCAGGCAGAATTGCTCTCTGAGAACCATTTATTTGAGAACTCCCAGCAGAGAATTGCATTTGCCTCTCCTCCTGCTCTTTCTGTGGTATGTGGTCTTGTGATTCGGTACTGCTTGTTCCTGTGCGGTACGGAGGCCTGAGTATGACTCCTCTAGCCCTGTTGGGGTTTTCATCAATAAATTGCTTGCTGATTGGTCTCTCCCCTGAATTCCATCACTTTCCCAGGAGCAAGGGGGTGTGTCAACATTTGGGGACCTATTTGAGCCTCTCTTTCTGGCACTGTGGCCACTGGAACCATGGTGGCTGAGCCCAGATGAGCCTTGTTTCCCACTGCTGCTGGAGCTGGGCATTGGCTACAGTTGGATTTAGCTTTAACAGTCACACTAGAGGCTTGGTTGGAAAGAAAAGAGCACTGCATAATTATTGCTTATGTACCAGTTAAACCTATCAGCCAACAGATGTCAAGTGCAGGAAAAAAGTGCAATAATGTTATTATAATGGCATAATAGTTATCATTATAATAATCAGCTGGCATAGCTTTTGATAAGAGGCAGATCCTGAAAGGAGCGCAGGGGGAAGTGTTAACCTTGAACTACGGCACAATGAAGGGGTGCTTCACCTTGTAGGAGATGCTGTGTGAATGTGTGTGATTCAGGTATGGGGTTGATACCCTTTCTGCACAGCTTGAGGTGGTGTGGAGACTTCCGCTGGGGTTGTCTGCCCTGCGGGTATTGTCTTTCTCATGGTGCCAGGGAACACCTGCCATCCTTTGGTTTAAGGTGCCCTGGGTTGCAGGATTACCATTCCAAGCACCAGGCACCAGTGGGTTCTCAAAAAGGCAGAGATTTCATCCCTGTGGGTCCATTTGGAATTTTCAGAAAATCTAGCCTCATCCCCATTAGCTACAAATGATGAACTCCCCTCTCTTTAGCGCACTGTACTCTGTACCTAGGGTATGGTGGTGTACCTCAGCTACGTACATGCTTATTGTGGTGGAATGTGCTCGTGGAAGACAGCCTTTCCTTACCCAGGGAGCTCCATTCTGGTAAGGAGGTGGTGAAGGGGTGGGGAGCAGAGCTGGGCTCATGGGTCACCCACAAAGGCAGCTCTAGGGTAGGAGAAGAGTCTTTGGATTCAGGCAGACTTGGGTTGTCTCCTGACCTCGCCGTTCACTAGCTGTTACACAACCTTGCTGAGCCTCAGCTGCCCCTCTGTGTGTGTGTGTTCATTTATTTCTCACTGTTTTTCACTACCAGTTCTGTCTCTGAAGTACCTGTCACTAAGCAGTTCTCAGTAATTGGTTCTTATTCTCCTACCCCACCCTGCCCACCTACCCTAAAGAGTAGAATAAGAAAGAAGGGACAAGACCCTCCTGCTTCCTTAGGGAATTGAGGCTTTAATCTGAGCTTCATGTGAGCTTTTTCAGGCTTTGGGGTTTTTGTTCAGAGCCATACTAGAATTCCTCTGGAGCTGCCTCATTGGGGGAGATTTTGATATTTAATGTTTGGGCAAATCTCTGCCTTATCCAAGGAGTGAAAGATGGTGTTTAAAATCCCATTCAGGGATTTTCTGCTTCAGCCCCTTGCAGTCTTTATCCCCTCCCCTTTTTCCTTTGGGTGGGTCACTTGGGGGCACTGCCTGCTTTGAGGAGGATTTGTTTTTTGAAGAAACTGTTAGTTGTTTGGCTTAGTCTCTTTACTGAGTAGAGATTTTTGTGTTTCCATCTGCCTGGGCCTTTCCTGTGGACTTTTATTTTGGAAGTCTGGAGCACTCAGACAAGGTGATATCTTTTTAGACTATTTTTGGCTGTAGGCCAGCTTATCACTATGGCTACCACCTGCCTGAAGAATGGCAGGACATAAGCAGTCACTTCTATCAGAAATTTGGCAAAGAGGAAGGGCAAAGGGGAAAGAACAGTTTGGCTTAAGGTCACAAGGGGAGAACAGCTTCTCTAAGCAGAACCTTTTTTTTTTTTTTTAAAGCTTTTATTTATTTATTTGACAGAGAGAGACACAGCAAGAGAGGGAACAGAAGCAGGGGGAGTGGGAGAAGGCGAAGCAGGCTTCCCGCCGAGCAGGGAGCCCGATGTGGGGCTTGATCCCAGGACCCTGGGATCATGACCCGAGCCGAAGGCAGATGCCTAACGACTGAGCCACCCAGGCGCCCTCTAAGCAGAACCTTTTGATTTGGACAGAACTTCATTTCCCTTCTCTCTGGAATTTTGTTCTTTCTGTCAACAGACATAAATAGAACATCCTTTACCCTCCAGACACTATGGTAAATCCTGAGTCATGACCAAGTCATATGTATTTCCTCCTTAGGGTGTATTGATGAATATAGACATTAATAAAATTATAATCACACGCATAAATGTAAAATTACAATTGTTATAAGTGTGTTGAAAGAAAGGAATGTGATACCATAAGAAATAGGACAGATTTGACTTGTTCCTGGGGTTGAGAGGGTATCAGGGAAGACTTGCTAGAAAAAGTGATCTTTGGTTTAAATTGTTAAGAACAAACATGTGTTTACTGAACAACTTGACATGAGGTTGAAAGGTGTTTCAGGCTGAGGGCCCAGCTTTTACAAAGCCTCTGGAGTGGGGTTGGGGGCAAAGAAGTGGCTTCTGTGAGGTGCTGAAAAAGTGGTTGGAGCACAGACAATGGGAGGAGATGGATACAAGATAAGGCTGGAGGGATTGGCAAGGGCAGGCCTGGTCAGCTGTGGCAAGGTGTTTTGTATTTACCTGGAGAGCACGGAAGCCTTTGGAGGGTTGTTAGTCATGGTGGTGAGATGACTGGATTTGCAGTGTGAACAGATCACTCTGTCAGATGGTACACTGGATGTATTTTGATGAGGGAGTGAGAATGAAGATCAGAAAAGGAGCATTACTGTGATAGGTGACTTGTTTTCCTTTAGTCACCCAAATGGTAATTTTGAGACTGACCCCCCCGAAGTGTTGCTAGTCAGTGTGTTGTTGGGGCCACCTGGCCACACAGCAGACATGGTGGCTCAGGGTGCTGGCATTTGGAATCTTTCCACCTTCCCGGAAGAAGGCCTGGAGATTTCAGGCCTGTCACTTGTTAACATCTGACAGCTACAGAGCCCTTTGTTAACCTGTTCTCTTGCTGTCCCTCTGTTGGCTGTCACTGCTGGGCAAGAGCTACCCCTTGCGCTTTGGACCACTTAAGCCACTGACATGGGCAACTACCTGAAATGTGATGTGCCAAGTTAGCAAAGCCAGCACCTGCGGTTTATGTAACATTCAGTTCTGGTTGATGTAGGCGTGCACATGTTCTCTCTTGGCAGCAGCCAATGTCTGGAAGGCTGGAAATGGGCTGTCGTAGCTCTTGCTACTGTGTAGCTAGGAAGACTGAGGTACAGGAGAGACCTGGAGTGGAAAGAAGCCTGGGTCAGAGTCACATGCTGTCAGACCAAGTGTTAAATGCATGGTGGGTGGTTTCAGACTGTAGACCAGAGCCCTTCCTCAGGGGTGCTGTAGCCTTGCCCACTGTTCCTTCACATACTCAACTGCAAGGCTGTGTGTGGCACAGTGGTTAGGAGCATGGCCCTTGAACTTGGACAGACTTCAGGTAGAATCTTAGCCTCACCACTTGCAAGCTGTGTGACTTTAGACAAGTTTCTTCACTTCCCTGATTGATAGTTTACTTAGCCCTAACTGGGGAATAATCGTACATCTACCTCACGGTTAATTGTGAAGTTTTGTGTTTTTTTTTAAGATTTCATTTTTATTTATTTGACAGAGAGAGACACACAGCGAGAGAGGGAGCACAAGCAGGGGGAGTGGGGGAGGGAGAAGCAGACTCCCACCGAGCAGGGAGCCCGATGTGGAGCTTGATCCCAGGACCCTGCGATCATGACCTGAGCCGAAGGCAGTCGCTTAACAACTGAGCCACCCAGGCGCCCCAATTGTAAAGTATTAATGAGAATATATGAAAGGTGCTTAGGTTTGTTCACAGGGTAAATACTGAATAATTATAGTTAAGGTTTGTCTAACTTTTGTTTTATTATCTGTCTTCTGTGTGCTGGGCCCCATGCTGGTAATGGAATGAAGATGTGATCTTGGCCTTAATGGGCTCAGTCTTGTCATTTTTGCTGCTTTTGGTCTTGTTCTGTGTGGTCGTGGTTCAGCAAAACAAGGTGGTCTCCTAGGGGTTTTTTTTTTTTTTTTTTTAAAGATTTTATTTATTTATTTGAGAGAGAGAGATAGTGAGAGCAGGAACACAAGCAGGGGGAGTGGGAGAGGGAGAAGCAGGCTTCCCGCCGAGCAAGGAGCCCGATGCGGGGCTCGATCCCAGGACCCTGGGATCATGACCTGAGCCGAAGGCAGACGCTTAACAACTGAGCCACCCAGGCGCCCCTCCTAGGGGGTTTCTTAAAGGGGATCCAGATCAGATGTCCACTTGGTGATGCTATCTTCTCTGGGCCTTCTTTTCTGTGGCCCTGATTCCAGTTTGTTTGCTGCTTGGCTGTAGAGGGTGCTCAGCTTCTGGGTGGGGGGCGAGTACCCCTACTTCCTACTCAGCCTGCACCATCTGAAACAGCGTTCTCTTTTTGCTGCCTCATGAGTGCCCATTTCTAGTAGTGAACATCCCTGGATTCTCTGGTTGGTACCTTAAAACATTCAATTGCTGCTGTTTCTTTTCTTTTGTAAAACACTGTGTAAGATGGTTGACCTAAAAGAGACCATGAAAAATAAGCCGGCTTGTATTTTTGTAAAGGTTTGTTTAGTACTGAGTCACTGAAGTAGAATACTCCCCAGTGGTCTCAGGGGGGAAATGACCTTTGTAATGGGATTGTTTTTTTGTGTGTGTGTGAAGGTGTTGGGGAAGGTTAATTTGATTCATTTGATTTCTTTGTTGGCGGTGGTGAGGGTGGGTGAATGAATGGGAAGAAAGGACAAAACCTTTAACAGTCTCCAAATTGGAGCCTATATTGGCTGAGAAGATGAGAGGATGTGTTAATCCAGCGTGTCTAGAGCTGGGTGTGTAGGCCCTGACCTGTGCCCATGCTTTCTTACTTATTCATGGTGGTGGAGACTGCCATGATGAGTTTATTTGTCCCTTCATTCACTCACCATTTATGTGTATTGCATATTGTAGAAGGGAATGGAATTCGACATCTGTTAATTGATAGCTTTTGACCTTTCCTGGTACTTCTGTGACTCAGTTTTCTCATGTGAATAAACGTGTACTGGTACCTCCTGGAGCAGTTAGGATGAAATGAGATAATGCACTGCAGGTTTCTGGCACATGGTAGATACCTCCGAATGTAAGGATTATCATGTCTTCCAAGAATTCAAACCCCATATGGGAGAAGAGCCACAGATGGGACTATAGGTGCTGAGAAAGGCTGTCCATGGCCTGGAACGGTGAGACTGGATTTGGCTTGTTAGGGAAGGTTGCCAGGCACGGTATTTGGAGTCAGGCCCCAGTCTGTGTCCCTCACTGGGTTAAGGTGAGTGACTGCTTCAAGTAGAGCAGAAAGCAATGGGCAGAAGGCTTGACAGGTAAACCAGGAGAAGTGTCTCTCTTCCTCCTGTCAGGGAAGAGGGTAGAGTCAATAGAACAAAGTGGCTGGGAACCCCTTCTCTTCTGAGTCAGACCAACCTGGGTTCCAGCTCTGGCTCTTCCACATACATGCTTTGTGGCCTTGGGCAAATTGCTTCCCTTCCTCTCTGAGCTTTGGTGTCCTCATCTGTAAAATGGAAATGATAATATCTACTTCGAGTGTTGGGTGAGGTTTAAATAAAACAATGTGCAGCGTCTTTCATATAGTACATCTTCATAGATAATATTCTATCATAGCACTAATAGATTACAAAGCAATTAAGCATTTTTCTTGGGAAATTAAACTCTTCTAAATTTCTGTGGCCAGATAAATTTTTTGAAAAGTCAGTCTACACCTTGGATTCAGTGATCAGCTCACTTCAATAAGTTCTTAGGGAGTATGTCACTCCCCCCTTCCTCACACCCTCTGCTGGCTTAGGATCTTGTCCTTAGAATAAAGTCCCAGGGGCGCCTGGGTGGCTCAGTCATTAAGCGCCTGCCTTCGGCTCAGGTCATGATCCCAGGGTGCTGGGATCGAGCCCCGTATCGGGCTCCCTGCTCGGCTGGAAGCCGGCTTCACCCTCTCCCACTCCCCCTGCTTGTGTTCCTGCTCTTGCTGTCTCTCTCTCTGTCAAATAAATAAATAAAATCTTAAAAAAAAAAAAAAAAGTCCCAACTCCTTACCCTGATTACAGGCCATTCGTGAACAGATCCCGGCCTGCCTTGGCAACCACGTGTCCTAACTCGGCCCCTTGCCTTGTATGTTTTCACCACAGTGACCTTGTACAGAGGGCCTTTGTTCCAACTGTACCCTCGCCTGGAATATTCTGCCTTTATGTTCACTTGATTGGCTTCTTGTCATTCATACCTCAGTTCTGCTGTTACTTAGGAGAAGGGGCCTGCCTTTCCTCTGTTATAAAGTAACTACTTATGTCACAGTTAACATAGACATCTGATATTTTTCTTGTTTGTTTGCTTCTTGTTGATTCTCTGTTTTCCCTCCACCAGAATTAAGTTCCATGAGAATAGGGACCATGTCTGTCATGTTCACAGCTGTATTCACAGAGCTAGGAACAGTGCCTGGCTCATAGTAGATGATCAAGCATTTGTTGAATGAATGAGCTTGTGAATGAGCATGGATTCTGTTATTACTCAGACTGGTTACACAGGTGTTCATATTCATACTGCTTTGTTTCGTAAATAAGTGAAACTGAGATGACTTTTCTTTCTTGTTCATGACTTAAGTGTCTCCCCCTTCCCCCATTAATTGGAACCTTCTGAGGAGAGGCAGTTTTCCCTGGCTTCAGTTTATGTGGCTCTCTTTCTTCTTGTCATTTTGTTATTGGAAAGGGGAGTTTGTGGTTGCTGGACTTCGGGCATTGATTTTTAAGTGTTCTCAGGAAGCAAGCTTCAGCGCATTTGCTTGGAATAAAACAAACATGAAAGCTCACCAGGACATGGCAAATTTATCTTACTCTGATTTTCTACTGACACTTTTTGCAATACTGCATAAGTTTTTAGACAAGGACATTAGAGAAGAATTGACAAATTGACACTGGCCAGATAGAAACAAATTCACAAAATGTGAGTGAGTAACAAGGTAAGACATGGAGAGGTCAGAGTGGGATAATGCTGCTTTCTGGCAGTGGCCTGGTTTTTCATGGGTAATAGTAATTATATGAGTGAGACCCTAGACCAGTTAACTGTTCCCTTGGCAGAGGGCCTGTAACCTAGGGAACTGGAGGTGGGGGGGGGCGGTGGTGGTTGCTCAGGAAGAGGTGGAACTCCAGCCACCTTTGTAAATGTTTGGGTCCTAAATGTGATTAGTCCTCAAAGACTTGGTCTTGAATTGAGAGAATAAAGTCCCAGACATGGATATGAGCAGGAGAGGGTGTCTGGAGCAGGGTGAGCCAGCAGGAATGGGCTTATATTGCTTAAAAGGTTTTGTGTGCATTGAGAACTGGAGCTCTGTAGGTACTAGTCTTTACTCATTTCCAAGGTCCCTTTCTCCCACCTAAAGCTGCCTCTAAGCACGTGGTTATCTTAACCTGTCTTAGGTATTGTTGACTTTTCCGCATTGATGAAGCTCTCAAAGAAAAGACCCTGTGACAGCCTCCTTGTCAGCTGTGTCCTTGCTTATTTTCCTCCTTTGAAGGACTTAGCCTTGTGGTTAACTCAGGGTATTTGGTCACTCTGGCAACTACCTTAAAGTCAGAGTCTTTTTTTTTTTAAGATTTTATTTTTGGGGCGCCTGGGTGGCTCAGTTGTTAAGAGTCTGCCTTCGGCTCGGGTCGTGGTCCCAGGGTCCTGGGATCGAGCCCCGCATCGGGCTCCCTACTCGGCGGGAAGCCTGCTTCTCCCTCTCCCACTCCCCCTGCTTGTGTTCCTGCTCTCACTCTCTCTCTCTCTCAAATAAATAAATAAAATCTTAAATAAAAAGATTTATTTTTAAGTAATCTCTACACCCAACATAGGGCTGGAACTTATGACTCCGAGATCAAGAGTCACACTTTGTGCCATAGAGTCAGTGTCTTAACGTGCTGTAGTTACCATCCTCTATCCATCTGGGGTAATCTTTAATTTCTGTTTACACTTCTTTAGAAGTTCATTTTTAGTGAAACTCCCAACCCCCCTTACAGCAGGAATTTCAGCTATAAACCAGCAAGATAGGTTTCTGAAGATTTTGGTACCAGAAGGTAGTAAAACAGTGGCTCTCGCGACCAACTTTCTCTGGGCTCAAAAATTATTATTATTATTTTTTTATTTTTTTTAAGATTTTATTTATTTATTTGAGAGAGAGAGAATGAGAGACAGCACGAGAGGGAAGAGGGCAGAGGGAGAAGCAGACCCCCTGCTGAGCAGGGAGCCCGATATGGGACTCGATCCCGGGACTCCAGGATCATGACCTGAGCCGAAGGCAGTCGCTTAACCAACTGAGCCACCCAGGTGCCCCTGGGCTCAAAAATTATTAAGCCTCTTCTTAATTCTTTCACCTCCCCTCTTTTCTGGGCTAATTGATAATCCCTATTCCTTTCGTCTTTTTCCCTGTGCTCTGTTTCTTTGCCTTGGTGGTGTTTCTACAATTCTTATTCAGAAGAGTATTTGCTCTCAGAATGTTTCCCACTTTTCTTATGGCCAGAGTTGTAGGTAGCATGCTAGGTTCCATCTCTTCCACCTGCCAGGCTAGAACATGTCTCTCTGATTGTAGAAATGTGGTTGGGGTGGGCAAAATGCCCTTTATACTCTCACAGCCCGTTTTGGTTGTCCTCTGTAATTCGGTATCATTTAAAGGTGGATTAGCCAGTGAGTCCCCAAATTGAAGATGCACCTGACATTCATGGGTGTTGATGGCCTAAGTTTCTCTGATGCCTAGTCAGGCTGTTTAAATAATTAGTTAATTAACTTACTTTTGGTTAACAAGTAAACAAACTTGCATCTCTTTATTTTGATTTGCATTGATTTTTCTCTTCCTAAATCCTGAGTGAGAACGTCTTCAAAACCAATTGTCAGTCTTTGTGTGTTCACATGGATTTGGAGCATCAGGCCTTGCAGCCCTGCCCCCATATTCTTCACCTGTGCATCCCAGAAAATAACAGACTGCTATAGCCCTATAAATACAGAAAATTGATGGTTGCTGGAAGGAAGGGGGGGAGTGGGCAAAATGGGTGAAGGGGAATGGGAGATACAGGCTTCCTTTTATGGAATGATTAAGTCCTGGGTGTAAAAGGCACAGCATAGGGAATACAGTCAATGATACTGTAACAGCATTGTGTGGTGACAGGTGGTAGCTACACTTGTTGAATCACATTATACACCTGGAAGTAATGGAACATGGTGTGTGAGCTGTACTCAGATAACAAAAGAAATAATGGACTGCTATGGAAATAGCTCTCAAATGTTTCTGCTCTCTTAAACACACGTGCACACATGTGAACACATTCATTTTCTTAGGAATGGACGCTCCTCTAGGAATTCATCCTGTTTCATGTAAATGCCTTCCATTACAGCGAAACTCTGGAGACTTTGTGAAAGGTAGAAATAGGGAAGTTTTCTTTCTTCTTCTTCTTTTTTTTTTTTTCCCCAAAAGGCCTCAAAGCTCTTAAAATAAACCTTAAAGAACCTGCTACACCAAGCTTTAGCTCTGAACGCCGACACATTGCAAACCTGGTGCAGTAAGACTCCTTCTCTTCTCTGATCTTTTTCCTTTTTCTCTCTCAATTTATTTTAACATCCCCTTTCATGGTCTTACCTTTCTAGAAAGTTGATTCAGCCTTTCCTTGCCAGCTCTTAGCAGGAGAAGCATCAGGACTTCCAGCCCTAATTTATGGTTTACATTCCTTCTCCATTCCCTCTCTTTGCTGTTCCCGAACCTAATCTCGTGGCATCCTGCTGAACTCTCACCTGTCAGAACAGACAGTGTTACCTCCAGTGACAGGCAGCTTTGCAATTTGATGGTCAGTACTAGCTCAGCGATTTGGGCAGAATTTGGGAGCCTGTTTTGTGCATGTGCTGCTACCTGAGAAAATGGGGCTTTTTTCGTTTTGGTACCATCTTTCTTTTCCACTGCCTGCCTGGCCCCAGTGAGTCCTGTTGCCAGGGGAAATGAAATGGAGAACTCTTTACCATGATTAATTCTGGGGTTTTATCCGATGAAGTAACAAAATAGCATTTCAGAGCAGGATGTAAGGGAGTCTCCCTGCAGTTCCCATGGAACAAGTTGACCTTTCAGTTACATTTTTCAACATCTTTGGGGGCCCATTTGAAGGGAGCTAAAGCAGTTAATTACGACTAGGCAAAGAAAACTAATTTGGAGCCAGAATATTTTAATAAGCTTAAAAAACCAGAACCTGCTGATACATGATGAATAGGAATTGAAGCTTTGTTCTCTTCTTACTTAATCCTTCCCTTTTTGCATTATTACGCTTTTTGGTTTTCTTCCCAAAATGTGAGGACTTTCCATTATTCCCCTGGTGGTGGAATGAAGATGTTGTTGGTGACTGCCTGCTGAGTCTCAAACAGGTAGAGAGAGCAGAGGTGGACTGCCTTCAGGTACTACTAAACCTTGGAGTTTTGGTTCATCTGGGGAAGGGGTAAGCTTGCTTTCATTTCCAAGTTGATTCATATTCCCCCCAAGGATTCCTTGGGACTGACTGTTTTTTCTAGATGATTCTGAGAAATAAGCAATGAAGGAAATTTTGTGGATGATTTTAAGAGCATATTTGCTAGTCTTTCTGAGCACTCAGAAGCTTAGGCAAAAGATAGTAGATTTGTCTCTTTAAGGTCTTTCCTAGGTGACGGTAGTAGGCCACCAATTCATCTGATGCATTGATGTCGTATGAGTCTGATGTTGTTAAGAGCTTGGCTTTGGAGTTAGATGTATTTTGTAATTCTGGCTCTGCCACTGTTTAGCTCTCTGATCTTGAAAAATGATTTAATCCCTCTGAGCCGCAGCGTCCTCATCTGTAATAGGGGGATAAAGATGATACCTATGGCATACGGTTGTTGTGTGCCCAATATATAGTGAGTAAATACTCCCCTGAGTATTAGGTATGGTTGTTATTTGGTATGGAAATAACATTTGGTTGTTAGGTATGGAAAATCAGATGGAACCTTCTTGGCAAGAGAAAAGAAGGTAGGACGTTGCTTAAAGAACCTTGAAGGAAGATAAGGGGTTGAGGGAGAGGGGAAAAAAATCATCTAGCAAAAACAAGAGTGGGAGAACTCTGGGTCCGCAAATGAGTTACCTCTTGTTTCACTACCTTAGTAAGTCCCGAGTCTTCTCTTTGCTAATCCACCAAGTTGATTGTTCTCCTAGAAACCCTAACTGCGTAATGGCTCCTCAGCAAAGATTGAATAACCTCATCAGCCACAAACATCCTCCATTACCGAGACATCATTATTTTTTTTTTCCAAAGATTTTATTTATTTATTCATGACAGACAGAGAGAGAGAGAGAGAGAGAGGGAGGCAGGCAGAGGGAGAAGCAGGCTCCCGAGGAGCAGGGAGCCCGATGCGGGACTCGATCCCAGGACCCTGAGATCATGACCTGAGCCGAAGGCAGACGCTTAACCATCTGAGCCACCCAGGTGCCCACCGAGACATCATTATTTTTACAAAGCACACTGCTGTGTTTTACTACCTGCACTTTGAAGTGTTATAAATAAATAAAGCTGAACCATACTTGTCAGGATAGGTTCAAAAAGTGCATTTTGGGTTGCTGTACCTTTGCCCTGACAATGTGTTTATTAGCTTGCTTGTTAATTCCAGGATTGGTTAACTTGAGGCACCTCTGGGCCAGCGCGTTTATACCAGCATTTACCCCAAGGGCTTAGAGAGAGGAGTTCAGTATAACTCACTACTTTTCTCTGTGTTCCTGGAAGTCATCAGGTGGTGAACAGGGGTAGGGGGGAAACTGAACTACTTGGAGCTGATAACTCCTTCCCAAATGTGTCTGTACGGGGAAAGAATAAATTGTGGGCTGGATGGAGTAGAGCAACAGAGATTAGGAGCTTGGTGTTATGCAAAACAGTCAAGTGCAAACAGATTAGATGAAAGCCTTTATTAGAAAGTTTGGTGTGCTTTCTCATCAGGATTTTGGAATATGGGCTGTTTCACTCCCTACCTGATAATTATAACACCAAGATAATGGTTGGGCCTCTGATAAGCCTTTCCTTTGATATGGGGGAAGAGAGAGACTTGTCTGGGGGCCCTGTAGCCAGGAGCTGTCAGTGCTAATTACTTCAAGTCTTGACGGGGTCACCCATCAGACAGAGCATAGGTCTGGCTTGGTGAGGCTGTGTGCAGAAAAGGAGCAAAGCACAGGGCTTGAGAGTGCAGACCTGGAGTCACCAGGTCCCAGGTTTGGACCCTGTCTTTGCCTCTCCTAACTGGGTGTATTAGTTTCCTGTGGCTGCTATAACAAATTAACACAAACATGGTGGCTTAGAACAGCAGAGATCTATTCTCTCCTAGTTCTGGAGGCCAGAAGTCTAAAGTCAATACCACTGGGCTGAAATTAAGGTGTTGGCAGGGCTGTAGGCTCTCCAGAGGTTTTAAGGCAGAGTCTGTTCCTCGCTTTTTCCAGCTGCTGGTGGCTGCTGGCATTCCCGGGCTTGTGTTCATATGACTCTCAACTTCAATTTCAGCTTCTTCAAATCTCTGTTGTGCCTTTACATCACCTTCTCTTCTGTGACTGTGTCAAATCTCCCTCTGCCTATGTCATATAAGGACATTGTGATTGTATTTAGGGCCTGTCTGATAATCCAGGATAATCGGTTTAAGATCCTTAATCACATCTGCAAATACCTTTTTTCCTTAAAAGGTAAAATTTACAGGTTCCAGGCCTTAGGACCTGATCTCTTTGGAGGGCTGTTAGTCTGCCTGCAGCACTGGGTGACCTTGGCAAGTGACTTTGACCAATGTAAGTTTGTTTCTTTACCTGTAAAATAAAAATGCTAATCATGTATTCTTTACCTCATTTCCATGAGGCTTAAATGAGACCTTGCATGCCAAATACTTGGCACCTACTGTTATTATATCCATATATGTTCTTCATTACTGTTAAACATTACTATTATTGTTAGCTATCTTCTGTGAAAGAGAGAGGAATAGTTTCTTAAGAGTGTATTTGACTTGCGACGTCCCCCTCCCCTCCCGCCCCAACACCCATCGTGGCCCTCAGAGCCCTAGGATCCCTAGGATCTTTGGCCATCACCCCCAAGTCAGCAGGTATATCCCCAAGGCCAGTTTTTTACCCAGTCCTCTATTTTTCCTCAAGGCCACTCTCTTAGCTACTCCTCCCTTTTCCTTTTTCAGTGAATGAGCTGGTGTGTGGGAACAGGCCTCACACTTCAGGGGGGTGTTAGTGTCCCCTCAAAATTCCTTTGTTGAAATTGTAACTCCTACTGTGGCAGTATTTGGAGTAAGAAAGTAACATTAAATCAGGTCACAAAAGGTGGGGCTCTGATAGAATTAAGGTCCTTAGAAGAAGAAACACCAGAGAGCTCTTTCTCCTCAGTGCCTGGGTACAGAGAAGAAAAGAGAGCCATGTGAGGACGTAGGGAGAAGGTGGCTATGTACAAGGCAGGAAGAGAACTCTAGGTAGAAACCAAATAGGCCAGAACTTGATCTTGGATTTCTAGGCTCTATACCTGTGAGAAAATAAATTTCTGTTGTTTAGGCTACCCAGTCTATGGTGTTTCGTTATGGTAGCCCTAGCAGATTAAGAGAGGAGAGTATATAACCTGGCTCTTAGACCCACTTGTGCCAGACACTTGGGTAGAAGACTGGACCCTGGAATTATTCCAGTTACCATTCATTATAGTTTGCTCTATTGCTGCTTTCCCATGGATAATTGTAACTCCATAATGAAGCATGGAAGAATATTATTTTTACAGTGGCATTTAGTATCTGATAGCAATTAGCCAAAAGGTACATGTCCCCAGTGAGGTACCGTAAATACATTTTATCTGTTCTATTGCCTGCTGTTTCACGAACACATCCCTGAAGCATTTTAATCTTGTTTTTCATACTTGTCTTCAAGTGAGGAATTGTTCTGATTTGCAACTTCAGGGGATAATTACTATGTTCATTAATTTCTGTTCTTTTCTTCCCCTCCATTTATTACTCGTTTCTTGAGAAAATTTTTCCCTAAATCTACACTAACTGGAGACAAGTCACTTGATTAAAAGGGTGTTTTACAACACGGGTTTCTCTGGCTCTCTTGGCACACTGATAGGAGGGCTGTGTCAGCATCTTCTTAGCTGGGGTGAAGGTCTCCCTGGTCTGGGCTTAAATGAGTAAGAGGCTTTTTTGCTGGAGGGGTGGGGCAGGGAGGGCAGAGGTCTCTGACCTCAGGCTGCAGGGCAGAATATTTTTTGCACAGGGGTATTCCTGGGCAAGGGGCAGGGGAGGCTCATCTGGTTTTTTCTTTTCAGAGATTCAATGATAGACATTAACTGAGTATGTGCTATGTACAAGACATTATGCACAGCACTATGAGCAATGTGGTTTTTGGCTCACGGGGACGCTCAGGACGTGTTGATTTAAGTGAATGTGTGGCTAAATAGAGTGACCTTAGCATGCAGAGAGACTGAAAGGGCAGGCCCGGGGGCTCGTGGATTAAGGGTGCTGTAACCTCCCTGGAAATGTAACACAATTGGGTGCATCCTCGTGAAGGTCATGATGCCCTAGCACTTGGATCTGCAAGAGGAAGCAGTAGAAGGAGAAGGCTGTGTTGAGGATGGTTTAATTTTTTCTGGTATTTTGTGGGGCCTTGTGAGTCCCCTTTTCTTTTCATTGTAGACAGGGACTGCTATGTATGTTCGTGTAAGTGCAGATGTTTCATAAATGTCAAGTGATCAGTCGAGGGAGGAGATGGAAAAATAGTGGTTTCGACAAGTTGGTTCAGGTTAGGGCAGAGGCAGGGATGTATGTGAGTGACATGCTGGGGGAAAAGAACTGAAGAAGGTGAGAAAGCAGAAGCCAAAAAGGATTTGAATTAATCTGGAGCTAAATGAGAGCCCAGCTTAGAGAATATTGATCTGGGCTAGGTATCCAGGGAAAGAGTGCTGGAGATTTCTGTGAGCATGAGGAGAGAGAGAGAGAGAGAGAGTAGTTAGTCTGAACATGGGTTGGGGAGGGGAGGGAACAGTGGGTAGAATGGCTGAAATCTTCCCTACCCTCCCTCAACCCCATGTTTCTCTGCATTATGATACTTGTCATTACCATGTGGCAATTATTTGTTTATATGCCTTTTCTTCTCCTAGAAGGTAGGAGAAGTGGCTTGGTCATCTTTATCTTGGTTACTTGACACTGTGTCCAGCACATAGCATGTGCTGCCCAGATGATTGATGAACATGCGTGAGGTTAAGGCCTGGGTGAGCCATTCATTAAGGACTGAAATGTGAGAGGTTGAGGTTGGGGTGTAGGGGAGATGAGCACATAACTGGCTGGGGTGTAGGGGGGTGAATTAGGATAGAACTGAGAAGTGAGCCTGACATGGAATCTAAATCATCCTGTAAGAATTTACTAAACATTTCTCCTGTGTCAAGTGCCAAGTGAGCTGTGCAGAGTGGACATGGTCCCTGTTGTTAAGATGCTTAGGACAACCATACTGTAAGTGTAGTAAGTGCTGTGATCCAGGGGAGTATGGGTGCTGTCGCAGCATGCATTCTGTCCAGTGGAGAGGGTCAGTGACAGCCTCCTGGAGGAAGTGTCTTTCAGAGTGAGGAGGAAGCTTTTTAGGATGGTAGGAATTTGCCACATAAAGACGAGGGGAAACAGAATTCCAAGCAGAGGGAATGACGTGTGCAAAGGCCTGGAGGTGGGAAACAAGATGTCTTAGAGCACTGGAAAAAAAGTTCCATAGAGCTAACCGTAGACAGGGAGAGGAAAGAGATAAAGCTGGAGATGTTGATCCTGGCTCGATGGTGGACAGCCTGCGTGTGGAATTTGGCCTTGATCCTGAGGGCCCTGGAAAACTATTGAATGGTTTCAAGCAGATGAGGGTATAAGATCATGTTCATGCTCTGGCTATAGAATAATCCATCTAACATTTAATCAAGGTGTGTACTTGTAATTTGCTGACGTTTTACCCCACGATCCTTTGACACTGCAGCGAAGCCTGCCCATTTGCTTTAAATCCCTGAGTTCTGGAGCCTGAAGTGTGGTGGAGAGGTAGTTCACCTGCCACAGGCCTGAGTCCCTAGTGTTTGATCTCAGGCTCGGAGCCCACGGCTCGGTTGCAGAGCGGACAGTGTTAAGGACCACAGCTCCTACGGCTTCTGCAGCTGTTCCTGCTCTCACCTCAGCCTCTTCACAGCAGCTTGCAGTTCCTCAGCCACTGCACAGTCCTCTGCTCTGTGTGCTCAACAAATTGAAAATTTTTATGACAATGTCAAATAATGGATAAGTTTTGAGAAGTAGGAGTGAAAAATAAAGATCTCTTTGCCTTTTCTCCCTGCAGGGGAATTTGAAAAATGTAGAAATTCTAAGTTGTATGTTAAATATCCTTGGGGTTTCCTTTCCTTTCCTTTTGAAAATTTTTATATTAACCAAAAATCTGGCTGGACGCTTGTGGGGAGATAATTCCTTTTGGCTGGAGCCCACGTTGTGAGCTTTTTAATTGTCTTTCATCCGAGGTGGGTTGGGACCCAACTGTGCAGTCGCCAGAGCTCATCACAGTCCTGTTGCTGGGCGAATTATCTTTGTGAATCTGTACGTTTTCCCCTTGTACCTACCTAATGAAAGCCAAATTAAATCAATTTTTAATCAAGGAGATGAATGACGGGTTTTTCCTCAGAAAAGAAAGCACCAGGCCCCAAAGTACTGGATACAATAAAAAGTGAAGTTTTTATTTGTGTACGTGCCGTTAGGCATGGCTTTAATGTCAGGAAAACAGGAGGTGCTGTTAAAATCGTATTCGGAAATATGCCATCCCAGGGAGATAAAGGAGAGTGCTTTTCTCCCTGCGCCGTTTCTCTTTCATAGCTTGTGCATGCCTGTGTGTTCACAGCACTCTGCACAGGTACGGAGTACATAGTAAGTGCTTGGAGACAGAATGAATGAACAGTTGGTTTTGAGCAGGTCCTTCGTTCGTGCTGCCCCCTCCCTCCAGCTCCTTAGCCTGCTATTTGTTCCTTCCATCATCCATTTGTTCATTCATTCAACATACATTTTTCCTTCTTGACAGATATGAAGGCCATTGGTAGGGAATGTAGTGAAGGGAAGTTTCCACTGAGTTGAGGCTGAGAGGCATGGCTAGATCTCTTCTTCTTTAATAACCTGTTTTGTCCTTTATTTTGGGAAATTGATTTCTAGGCTACTGTGGACACCCACATCATCCTCCTGAAAATTGCCTTCTTCCATCTGCTTACTTTGGTGGAAGGAAATGGCTTCCCTTGTGGCGAGGGAGGATGGTAGAGGCAGTAGGGGTAAAGACTCTTGAGTTCAGTGGCTGTCCCCATAAGGATGTCTCCATGTACTGTGAGGGGTGGGGTTGCGGAGAGTCAAGCTTGCATCCCCTGCGATTTGATTCTCATAATCATGGGTCTGGCTTTGGGCTCTGGGCTCCCAATGCATTGGCATCTCCAGAGGATTCAGGCAAGGCACCAAATCCTCCCTGCAGCCCACGTTCCAGCTTGTTACTGTGATTGAATGGGCTCCCTGAGTGTGATTCCAATAAAAGAAAGTGGCTTTTATTGAGAGCCTTTCAGAGGAACTCGGAGACTGGATTTTGGGTACTCCAGAAACCTTGGGCTGAGCAAATAAGAGATGAAGTAAAGCTGTGTGTCTTCTGCTTCCTCATTGTGCTACCTGGCTTCATTCTGGTTTCACTGAAAGCCTGCTTGGGTGGCCCTCACCTGAGAGGTGGGGGGTGGCTATAGCAATTTGGGCAGGTGCGCAGGAAGGGAAAGAGTAGATGAAATTGACTGTGGCTGGTGATGGATGGGCAGGGCAGTGGGGGTGGGGGGAAGGAGAGGGAGGTATTGAGGAGAGCCTCTTGGGTTTCTGGCTTCTGCAGTAGAGCTAGGCAACCTGAGAGGATCAGGAGCGTTGGGGCAAGAGCATGAGCTTAGCTATGAACTTGCTGAATATGAAACATACAAGAGGAGAGGAAAGTAGGCGTATCCTTCAGGGAGAGGTGGCACAAACACTGCCTAGATTCTCAAGCTGCTTTCCTGTTCCAGTTATCTACTGGGGTTTTAGGCCACTGTGGGGAGTAATACAGCCCAAATCCAGATTCTGTTGACTGGCTCTTTCTATTAATAGATGCTGCGAATTTGGAAGAGCTAACAAACCACTGAACTGCAAGGCAAAGGAATGAGTTCATAAGCAGAGTTCACAAACAATGGTGACCCTCTTATCCTATCTTAGCAGGCATATAGCAGGTCTCCTTTTTGCCTTTCTAATCTCCCTTTCATTGCGGGCAGTTCTTCAGATGCCAGAGGTTTGCCAAGACAGTGCAATGAGCTATGTGTTTGAAACTCACCTGACCTGTCTGGCAGAGAGAGTTCTTGTATGTCTTGATGCCACCTGCCATAAGCCCTTTGCTCCTGCTGTTGTTGAAATAAATGCATGCTCCTAGTTTCATGCCTCCAGGTCTTCAAAAAACCCTCTTGCCTCTGCTTGGGATGCCTTTCTCATTGTTTGGCTGATTCCTTTTACTCTTTTCATCTTTAAAGCTTACCTATTCCAGGAAGTCCTTTCTGACCCTCTGTGTCTCGATGAAGGTATCTGTTCTCTCCTTCCTCCGAGCCATCCAGCCACCTCTGTGTGGGCTCTTTCAACCCAGTACTTACTATAACGACTGATGGACTCCTCCATCTCCATTGCCCATCTCGAGGGCTCCTAGAGGACAGGACCTCGATTTACTTAGCCTTTGTATCTCTAGCACTTGGCCCATGGCTGGGTTGCAGCGGGTCTCAATACATAGGTGTTGAAGGATGAATAATCGGCTTGTTGGAAGTGGTGGCAACTGGATATATGTTTCTTAGTAGGTGGTAAGGATTCCTTCATCTTTTCATGGTGCACAAAATCTTGCTCTTTTGGTAGCTCTCCTATATGGGAGAGTGAACAAGGTCTTGTAAAAATATTTTTCTGGATTGGTGGGGCTGTTAACTGCTCATCTGAGGTTGAAATGGATTTGGTGTGGGTGAGAAACTGCAGGTAGTAAGTGAACAGCATGTCTGGGCTCTGTGGGCTTAGTGCTTTTCTGTTTTTCTGGATGCTCTCCACATTTTTGTGAGTGGCAACCCAAACATCTGGCTTCTCTGAACCCAGGGCTGTGCCTAGTTATTTATGGGAGTGGTTGCCTTTCAGGGTAAGAGCCTGTAATATCAACCAAGCTTTTTCTGTTGGCATTACCAGGGGCTGCAGTGGCTGTTCTAAGGAGAGCTGCCACAAGAGGAATCCCTGAGCAGTGAGAGACAGGAAGGAATAATTGGAAAGAATTGCCTCCTACTCTGTGGCAAGGCAGACTCTTCAGGCAAAATTGAAGAAGGTGTAGGGAAGGTCCTGAGTAACAGAGACAAAAAAGTAAGGCCAACCTGGAGGTGAGGTGGTAGTTTTGTAAGGAAATTAGGAAGAACTAGGGCCTCTGCTGTAAGGGTGGGGCAATGGAGGGCTACTTGGCATCACTCACACCTTTGATGCTCTTAAGTGATACTGTCTGATCCAGTGGAATTGGGTTCACAGCACCTGCTGCACCAAAGGTGGTCTCCAAATGCGTACTGATCCTTGACCAAATGTGCTCTGCCTTGAGGCCCATTGTGAGACCGATTGTTTCTAAGATATGTTTACCTGGGTAGGTGGCTGGCATGTCACCCCCTTTTAACAAACCTGGTGCTATGATAAGGCTAGCTGGCAAGTTGTCCCCATGGAGCCTACTGTGGCAGGAGAGACTTCCTGCGGTCCCATTGGCATCCCCATCACGAGCTCATTCACTGGAACCTAGAGTCCCCTTGCAGGCTCCAGTCTAGGATGCCGCTCTTGGCTGAGTATACCCCTGTCAGTTGCAGGCTGATGACTCCTGGCAGGCTGGGATTTGGTTGGTGGCATCTTGCAGAGCCCCCTGACCCTACCTGCTGTCACAAATCCTGTTGTATCCCCTTTGTACACATGCTTGAATATCTTGTGATGCACCGCTCTTAAGAAGAGCAGATACCAGATGGGAGAAGTGTCTCTCTTGGGTTTATGTGTGTGTATGTGTGTATTTTTAAATACACTAAAAAATAAATTGTGGCCTGGATTGGCTATTTTCCATGCTCAGAATGTGTTTGTCATGTTCTTGATCCCCTATGGAGATCAAGTGGAGCTATGAAAAAAGCCACCTCATTAGGAGACTCTAGAAGGAAACTGGGATCTCCTGGCATTTCTTCCCCAGGGTATGGGCCCCTCCTCTTCTACAGCCTGCCAAGGCCAGGGCCTGGGAATAGCTCCCCTCAGGCAGTGTGCTCTGTGCCAGTGTCCAAGGATTTTAAGGAATTTAATTAAGTAACTAATAGACTAGGAGATGTTTAAGGTGTGATTTTGTTGACATTAAACACAGTTATTTAAATATCAGTTAATTAGTGCTTTTTAATATTGCTTCTTGAACTCAAGTTTGGTTACTGTAGTTGACGTAGATACTTGACAAACCCAAGTTCAGTGTGGAGGCGTGGGGCACAGTTGAGCACGGACTTGGAGGAGGAGAGGAAGAGAGAACACATAATTTACAGCTGCTGAAATAATTCAGCTGTTTCCCTTGCTGATTGCTCTCCTCCTCTGTGCTGCTGATGCAGTGAATTGTTAATGGGATGGGCTTTTGCTTTTCCAGTCAGGGTTGGGATGAGGCCATTTTGATTGTTGGGAATAAACTCTGAGATTGGGAGGAACACTTTTAAGCTTGAATCTAATGCCACATTCCCCCTTAATCTCAGCGCAGAATCTAACCTTTGGGGTGTGCTTTGATATAATGAGGGCTGCATCCTGTTGGGTGAAAGCAGGCACTGAACTTTGGAATGTTGTTCACTGGGTAATGAGGGAAAATGGGGAGATGAGAATTTAGGACTGGGGTTCAGCTTACAGGGCTGCAGACGAACTGAGTTGCCCACAGAGAAAACAGCTCTATGGAGTGGTTGGTGAATGCCTGCAAGGGCTCCCTGCCTGAAAAATCTGCTCTGCACACCTGCCTAGGTGGATGTCAGTATTCTGGATTAAGGTGTTCATCTGCTCACCTGTTCATCTCTCCACCTACTCTTTTCATTTATTTAGTTATTTATCAGCCATACTTTTATCACCTGCTTGCCGTGGCCTAGACCTTGGACTAGCTAAGGATGGAACAGTGAATGAAGAAGGAGTCTTTGCCCTCAGGGAGTTCATATTTACAGTACAGTTTGGTGGGTCTTAGGATGGCCGCACAGAGAATTATGGGAGGACCAGCAAACTATGGCAAATCAAACCCAGCAGGATATAAAAATGATCATCTGACTTAAGTTGGTTTTATCCCAGGTATGCAAGGGTGATTTCACATTAGGAGATCTTCACACAAAATTTGCTATAATAATAGGCTAAAGGGAAAAAACTGTGTGATCATCTTAGTAGATGTAAAAAACACACATGGTAAAATATAACACCCATTCATGATAAAAATAGCTGTTTAGAAATAGAAGGGGGCTTCTTTACCTTGACCAAAAATACTTACCAGAAAAAAGTACAGAAAACACCATTTTTGCTTTTTAAATTTTAGAAGAGAGAATAGTGTAATGAATGTACCCATGTACCCATTGTCCAGTTTCAGCAGTTACCAACTTGTGAGCAGTCTTAAATTCTTTTTCAGTGTGGTAAAATATATATACCATGAAATTTGCCATTTTAACCATTTTTTAAGTGTATAATTCAGCAGCATTAATTACATTCACAGTATTGTACAACCATTTCCACTATCTACTTCTAACTCTTTTTTTATCATCCCAGACAGAAGCTCTGAACCCAGTAAGCAATAACTTCCCATTTCCTATCTCCTCCCCTAGCCCCGTGACCTCTGAGCTACTTTCATGTCTTAATTTGCCTATTGTAGATACTTTATATTAGTGGAATTACACAATATTTGTCCTTTTGTGTTTGGCTTATTTCACTTAGCATAATATTTTTAACGTTCGTCCATATTGTAGCATGCTTCACAACTTCAGAATTCCATTGTATGACTGAAGAATCCATTTATGTATATGCCACATTAAAAAAAATCTATTAAAAAATCTATCCATCTCTTGGTGAATACTTGGGTTGTTTCCACCTTTTGGCAACAGTGACATGCAAATACCTTTTTGAGTCCCTGTTTTCAGCTCTTTAGGTATATACCTGGGAGTGGAATTGCTGGGTCATAGAATTCTCTGTAGCTTTTTGAAAAACTGCCAAAGTTTTCCACAGTAGCTGCACCATTTTTACATGCCCTCTGGCAATGTACCACTTTTCCACATCTTTGCCAGTAGTTGTTTTCCTTTTTTTAAAAATCATTGTCATCGTAATAGGTGTCAGATGGTATTTCATTGTGGCTTTGATTTGCCTTTCAGTAACCACGACTGATAATAAGCACCATTTCATGTGCTTATTGGCCATTGTGTATCTTCTCTGGAGAAATACCTTCTTTGTATATTTCTTTGCCAGTTTTTAAATTGGGTTGTCTTTCTGTTTTTGAGTTGTAGGAGTTGTTTATGTATTGTGGAAATTAAACCCTTATCAGATATGTGACTTGCAAATATTTGCTCCCATTCTGTGGGTTTTCTTTTCATTCTTTTGCTAGTGTTGAGGCACAGACATTTTTAAAATTTGATGGAATCCAGTTTATATGTTTTTTTCCAATATGGATACCTTTTATTTTTCTTGTCTAATTGTTTTGGCTAGAACTTTCAGTATTAATGTTGAATATAAATGACACAAGCAAGCATCCTTACATTGTTCCTAATCTTGGGAAAAACTTGCAACTTTTCATCATTGATGTTAGCTGTGGGTTCTTCATACATGACCCTCTTCATATATGACCTATATTATGTTAAAGCTCTCTTCCTGGTTTATTGAGTGTTTTTAGTATGGAAGAATGTTGGATTTTGTTAAATGCTTTCTGGGTATCAATTGAGATGATCATGGTTTTGGGTTTTTTTTCCCCTCCCTTTATTTTATCAGCATGTAGTAAATGGATTAATTTTTACTTGTTGAACCACCCTTTTATTCCCGGGATAAATACTACTCAATCATGTTATACAGTCCTTTTTAATATGCTGCTCAATTTGGCTTCCTAGTATTCTTTTGAGGATCTTTGCATATATATTCATATGGGATATTGGTCTGTAGTTTTCTTGTAGTGTCCTTGTCTTGCTTTGGCGTCACGATAATTCTGGACTCAGAATGAGTTCAGAAGTGTTCCCTTTCCTTGTATTTTTTTTTTAATATTTGGAAGGATTGGTATACTGCTACCTTTCTTAACAGTCACTTTGCTGGCTAGTAGGCCCTAGGCTCTGTGGCATGATGGTACTTATTTGAAACTCTGGCCTTGAAGCTGGGCCAGGTCATCTTTTACATATTCTTTTGTCTTTAACACCTCCATCTTGGCCACCTGTCTAGTGAGCCATTCATACTGATGATGCACACTGGCAGGTACCCTGGCAAACAGGGTCAAGTTGATAAGTTGGACTTTAAGATTCCAGCTTTGCCCTTGTACTCTTTCTTTGGGCTGATGAACGGATGGTCTGTACTTGGGCTTGCCAAACAAGAGCAAGGCCTCTGAGCAATCCCAAGGACCAGATCAAGTCAACAGACAAGGGAGTGGGTTCTATGTTGAAAATAATATTTATTTATTTTTTAAAGATTTATTGATTTGAGAGAGAGTGTGTACACGCATGCATGCATGCACACACACAAGTGGGGGGAGGGGCAGAGGGAGAGAATCTTCAAGCAGACTGCCCGCTGAGCATGGAGCTGGATGCCAAGCTCCATCTCACAACCCATGAGATCATGACCTGAGCTGAAACCGAGAGTCAGACGCTTAACCAACTGAGCCACCCAGGCACCCCGAAAATAATACTTATTTTAAATGTTTTCTCACGTAGCTAATGTTTCAGGAAGAAACACTCCATTGAGCATAGCTTCCCATATTCTGATTTCGTATCTGATCATAGAGGTGGTCACACATACTCTTTTTCAAAGTAGTAATTCATATGTGTGTGCTATTATATTCTGATTCTGCTCAAAAATACATACCTGTTTTTGTGTATCATTTTGTGTCTCATCACTGTCCAGATGTTCACCTATTTAAAAAACGTTTTCACCTGTTTAACGACAACACTGTTTTCCATTGTGCTGTTCCAGATGACCTCCCCCTTTTAAAGATTTTATTTATTTGAGAGAGAGAGCGAGAGCATGCACTAGCATAGGGAGGGGCAGAGGGAGAGGGGCAGTGACTCCTCGCTGAGCAGGGAGCTGGACGCGGGGCTCTATCCCAGGACCCTGAGATCATGACTTGAGCCAAAATCCGACACCTAACCAATGGAGCCACTGAGGCACCCCAGATGACCCCTTTTAAATTAAAAAAAAAAAGATTTTATTTATTTGAGAGGGAGAGAGAGAGAGAGATAGTGAGCAAGCGAGAGCACAAGAGCAGGGGAGGGAGAAGCAGACTCCTCGCTGAGCAGGGTGTCCAATGTGGGGCTGGATCCCAGGATGCTGGGATCACGACCTGAGCCAAAGGCAGCCACTAACCAACTGAGCCACCCGGGCACCCCCCAGATGACCCGTTTTTAGATTGTTGATTTTATTCAATCAACAGATATTTTTGAGTGCCAGGCACAATGATGGGCAGTGAGGATACAGCAGTGGACAATTGTCCCTACCCTTACAGAGCTCCCAGTCTGGTGGGTTTTAGTTGTTACAGGCCTATGAAATGGGATCTCATTGGCCTTGTAACAGCCTTAAGATGACGAGGTTGTGTAGTTCCTAGCCCCAGCTCCTATCATTGCCTTCTAAAAAGCAAGGGAGGCTTTAGCAGGACAGTGGCATTTCTGCTGGTGAAGCCCAGGATGGGGAGCCCTGGGACCATGGCAGAGTCGGCTCTGAAATGGGGCTGTCGCAGCAGGGAAGACTGATGTTTCCTAGGCAATACTCTGCTTAATATTTTTAGTGCGTGGTCACGGCAGAACTAAATGTAGTTTCTGATCCCAAATTGGTAATAAATGTAGACATATTTAGAGTCAGAAACAATGCATTTAAAATCCTCTGCTCCTTAATGGTCCTGCCAAGTGCTGAGTTTAGGTTTCTTTGTTTCTTGGCTATCTACCCAGCCTCCCACCATCTCTTGGAGAAGGCGCCTGGATTTTCTTTGGGTGTTAGGTGGGATTGTGAAAGCCATGAGTTATGGGTCCCTGAGCTGTGTTGAGAGGCATCTGATTTTTGTGTTTCTGCCCACGTATGTAAATGTGTACATTTTAAAATTCATCCCTCTTTCAAGTTTTTAGGGATCTGGGATTATAAATAGTCTTGGACTCTAAGGCCTGTTAAAAATAAAATATGATGCTTCAGTTGCTGATTTACCTGGAAGACATAGTCAATGCCAACATGATAGTAGCGAGTTCCATGCTTGGTGACCTGTCCTCATGCTGCACTAATTGTTTCTGTAAGTTAATGCTGTTTTCTTGGGGCTCCTGAATTAGTTTAAGGAAGAACCTAATTGTTACTCCTCTCATCATTTCAAAGTTGTAGTTTGTGTCTCAAGTTACCTAGAACAGTATCCATTTTCTTGGACCAGATTTCTTAAGAGGGCTTTCTTTTTGATGATTGTACCATCTGAAACTCATTTGTGGAAGGCCTTGTTACCCACTAATCGTGGATGGGACATCAACCATCTGAGGACAGTGATGGTATCTTTTTTTTTTTTTTTTTAAAGATTTTATTTATTTATTTGAGAGAGAGAGAATGAGAGACAGAGAGCACGAGAGGGAAGAGGGTCAGAGGGAGAAGCAGACCCCCGCTGAGCAGGGAGCCCGATGTGGGACTCGATCCCGGGACTCCAGGATCATGACCTGAGCTGAAGGCAGTCGCTTAACCAACTGAGCCACCCAGGCGCCCTCGTGATGGTATCTTTTGTATGTTCTGTTCTATAGTATGGTGCTCCATGTGCTCCGGAGACTGAGGCTAATGGTAAAATATCTTTGTGAGGTACCTATTTCTAAAGTGTGAATGCTGAATGCTTATACTCCAAAGTGCCAGAGTGGCTAGCACAGAATAAGGGTTGGTGTACTTATTGATTTGCAGATGGTCCATTTAGAGCTATGGACTGGAAGTCCTACCTTCCTTCCTATCATCATCTCACTATGAGGACCTGACCTTCTCTGGAAGCTTGGAGGCAGCAGGGCAAAGGAAAGATGAACTCAGATTCTGCCCCAGGTTTTATGTGGATGAGTGTGTGAAAGTCCTTGGTATTCTTTCGGAGCAGGCTATTGAGAAAACCCATTGTGCCTACTGTCAGGAGATCCATTTATTATTTTAGAGGGGAGGGAAGAAGGAGGATGTGGCGCCTTACTTTCTGGACGCCAGCTGACCCTATCTAGGGTGGTCCAAGCAGTCTAGGTCTGCTGAATTCGCCCCAGCTATTCCTGCCCTCCCTATTGTCCCCTTAGAGGTATTGGAGTTTGGAGACAGGTCTGAGTCACCAGGAAGTGACCATTCTTTTTTTTTTTTTTTTAAGATTTTATTTATTTATTTGACAGAAAGCACAAACAAGGGGAGCGGCAGGCAGAGGGAGAGGGAGAAGTAGGCTCCCTGCTCAATGTGGGGCTCAATCCCAGGACCTTGGGATCGTGACCTGAGCTGAAGGCAGACGCTTAACCAACTGAGCGACTCAGGCCGCCCCTGAAGTGGCCATTCTCAGTCATTTCTTTAGTGGGCATTGATGGAGAGCCAGCCAGCAATGCTGAGGTTTCTGTGGAAATGCCTGTGTAGCCACCTAGAGTATAGTCCAGATGTGTAGGCAGGCCTGTGGCTCAGGGAAACTGAGTTCCAAGGAGAGAGTTGGCTGTCAGAACACAAGACAATTCTGTAAGAGAATGAAGCTCTCACTCCTTTCGTTTATCCTGTCCTTGGCTCAGAATTTTCTCTCAGAATGGTTGTTAATGAGAGCTACAAGCTTCTTGAGCCCTCATTTTGTGTCAGGCACTGTGCTATATGCTTTGTAACGTCTCACTTAATACTGACAACCATTCTACAAAGTAAAGTAGTTACTATCAAGTCCTTTGGTAGACGAAGGAGTTGAAACCTGGAGAGGTTAAACAGCTAGCCCAAAGTCCTGCAACTAATCTAGGAGACCGGGGTCGAAATCCAGAGCCCACATTCTTTTCATTACACCGGAGTGGAGATGGAGTAGAGTAGAGCTTCTAGTACCCCCTTGCTTTTATCAGACACAGGCCCATCACTCTTAGGACCTCAGGCAGGGTCAGGGAGCAAGTATAAGGAATAGGTCTCCTTGCCCATGCTTTGCTGAGTTTGTAATCTAGGGCCTAGAGGAAAGTACAGTGAGCTGGTCGGGGATATTTCTCTAACTCACCTGGTCACTTACTGGTGTGCTTAGGCAAACGACATTCACATTTTTGGGCTCCATTTTCTTCTGCTATGAAGAGGTAATCCTGTCCTCAGTGTTCCCTAGATGATCACATGATCACAGACTAGTTGGAAATGAGCTTGGATATCATCTTGGCCAATATAGTTGCCCCTCCCCTCTGCTGAGTTCTTGCCAGACAGTTGGGTATATATGAGGGGAGTGCTTGGGGTTGGAGAGCAACTATATTTGTCCTTCCTGTTCAGTTGGGAACCCTACATAATGGGAGGTTAATAAGTCAAGTCACACAGAGTGCCAGGGATCTGGCTGCAGTTTGAGTCCAGGGTGTTCTTCCTCTTGAATGTCTGTGCCTCATTTGTGGGCTGGGCTGTGCTAAGGGCATTCACCAATCAAAACATACGTGTGTGTGTGTGTGTGTGTGTGTGTGTGAGAGAGAGAGAGAGAGAGAAGAGAGAGAGAGAGAGAAAAGCTTGGACATGGTAGCAGTGTGTCTTTCCACAAGAGGCCCCAGTAGGCTCTTTTTTTTTTTTTAAAGATTTTATTTATTTATTTGACAGAGAGAGAGCACAAGCAGGGGAGTGGCAGGCAGAGGCAGAGGGAGAAGCAGGCTCCCTGCAGAGCAGGGGGAGCCTGATGTGGGACTCGATCCCAGGACCCTGGGATCAT
The DNA here is from genome assembly GCF_054177405.1 of Leptonychotes weddellii. Classification (NCBI taxonomy): domain Eukaryota; kingdom Metazoa; phylum Chordata; class Mammalia; order Carnivora; family Phocidae; genus Leptonychotes; species Leptonychotes weddellii. The sequence goes on from NC_138375.1 coordinate 111,428,548, forward strand.
GACCTGAGCTGAAGGCAGTCGCTTAACCAGCTGAGCCACCCAGGTGCCCCCCCAGTAGGCTCATTTAATGTGTGCCTGACACAAAATGTGTGCCTTTGTATTCACACTGTTGTAGAATAAGTAAACTGAGTCCAGTTTCTGTGGCTGATTCATAGACCACTGGAAAGGCAGCATGGCCTGTGGAAAGAGGATGGGTTCCGGGCCAACTGGCTTTGATTCTTGACTACCACTCTCTGGCTGCATGAACTCGGGCAAGTTATTTAACCTTTCTGAATTTCAGTCCCTTCATGGGCTGAATGAGGAGCATATTAGAACGCTGTCAGAGAGTTGTTGAGAAGAGTGAATGAGCTCAGAACTTTGCTTGGAACATAGCAAGCGCTTTATAAATGTTGACTATAATTACTATGAGACAGAATTTATTTTCCTGTGGATGGCCCAGATAGTGCATTTGATTCCTAGGGGATTTGGTGTCATTGGGGTATTTCTCTCTATCTCATATTACAAAGTGCAAGGACTAAAGCTTCTGAGCAGTCTGAGGCATGGCTGAGAGCTCAGAGAAGGTGGAGTTGTGTCTAATGGGAGTTTGTTCTTGAAGGTTTACTTCCCTGCCCGGTCCTTTTGCGGGTGTGACTGTGCCTGTCACTATCCTGAGGACATGTGTGTTGGAGGGGGTAGTTCTACACCACCGTAGGAACCTTTGTATGGCATTGGAGGATCCATCTGTAAGACCTGACCATTGGAGTCAATTTTTTCTCTGTTATCATTAAGACTTGAGTGATAATATTGAAAAAATTGGATTTAGAGAAGTGGCCCCAAATCTCCAAACTTCAGTGGACCCACTCAAGCTTTCAGAGGATTCTACTTATGTGCCTCTATTTCTTCTCACGTGTGCCCTCTTTTGCAGGGCCCTCTGGCTGCCTCATCACCAAATCCAGTGGCTTTTTTCATCCTCATTCGGATTGATCTCTTGACGTCGTTGCCTATAACTTGATTTTCTCAGGACTCTCTCCTCTCTTGACCTATTTGATTCTGCACTATTGTTGTCGTTCCTTGTTTGATAGCCTTGCTTGCTTTGCTTTCTTTTCCTAAACTCCAGCCATGACTTGAAGATTATTCATGCTCGTTGTTCCTTTCTCTCTGGGTTTCTCCCTAAGACAGGGACTCTATTCTTGTTGCTTTGCTTATTATCTCTGTGGTAATGGCATCAAAGTTCTGACCCTGCTCTAGCCTTCTCTACCTCTTTGTCTTTGACAGGTGTGAAGTTGCCAGAGCCTTCCTGGATCTACTGACAAGCTCCAGGCCTAAAGGCATTGAACCCTGGTTATTCTTTTTTTTTTTCTTTTTTTTAAGATTTTATTTATTTATTTGTCAGAGAGAGCACAAGCAGGGGGAACGGCAGGCAGAGGGAGAAGCAGGATTCCAGCACCCTGGAATCATGACCTGAGCCTAACTGACTGAGCCACCCAGGCATCCCCTGGTTATTCTTTATGTAGTGAGTGAGTGCCTGCTATGTCTTTTAGATCTTTAGCAGTGCAAATGAAGATTGAATCTTAAATTCCCTTCTGGCATTCAGATTTATTGAAGCCTGTGGTTGAATAGCATAGGGCTGAAGAGGTCTAGGCTGGGCTCCTGTTTGCTTTGTCCCTTTTGCTTTTGCTCTCTTTTTTGCTTGTCACTTCATTTCTTTTAGCTGGAGCTACTGTCTTTTGTCTGTGAGATTGCAGTTTTTTGCTAATATGCTTAGCTACCTTCTTGAAGATCTTTCTTCCCTACTAGAATAGGGATGGAATTGGTCATGCCCCTAACCTTTTGGAGTATAGAGTATTGAGAAGGGGTCAGGAATGCTTCCTTCCTCTTTCATCCCATCCCATGTTGCTTCAGTCCCTGCTGGGCTTCTGGAGTCCTTCTTGGCTCCATGTGCTCTTTGGCGGGGCCAGCACCTGTCCTTACATTGCCACTGGAAAGGGCTCTCTTTTGAAGGCTGTACGAGTGGATTTTGGCTTTGCAGCTTTTTGTTGAGGCAGAAGCTTAGGTCTCTTGTGAACCTTCTTCCTTCAACAGCCTCCTCTAATCACTTTCCTTCTTGGGTACCGTGGGTCTGTTGAGAACAGTCTCCATTTACTTGGCCCTAGGCATGGCTTCAATACTGGGGACAGCTATTGTCCCCATTACACAAATGGTCAGTGGTTAAGGATGTTCCCTGTCCAGCCTCCCAGCCAGTTACCCAGGCTGGGCTGGGATTGGAAGCCACTTTTCTTTTGCTGTCCAAAGGCTCTTTGGATTTAATTGCTGTTTACCTCCTGACTTTCTGTTTAGTTTATGTCTTAGGGGGAAAGAGCCTGTTTGCCTGACTGTTGCAAACTTATTTCTCTTGTCCTTTAAATTTTTCTTTAAAAATCCATTTCTTTTCCTACGCCTTTGCACATTGTTTTCTCTTGTCAGGGCTGTCCTTTTAGTGTCCTTTTTGCATTGTTTCTTCAGCTTCATATTTGCTCAGATTAGGCAGCGAGTTTCTGTTTGTGTAGAGGTGAGTGACTGTGTGTGTGTGTGTGTGTGTGTGTGTGTGTATGAGTTTGTGCAACCCATAAATAGTAATGAATGTGTGTCTGTAGGAAGAGCTCATCCTCTAACCTTCAGTCTGGAAAGCAGAAGTTTGTTTCACAGCTGTTCTTACAGCCGGCAGTTCTACACTATGGTGGCCTGGCTCTCTGGACACTTGTATTCTGGGAAGCTCACTGAGTGCGCTGGGTCTGCCTAGGGGCTCAACAGAAAACTGGCTTTCGTCTCTCCATTTTCAGCTGAGCGGGGGTAGTTGTCCCATCTGTTTCCTTCACCTCCTGGGAGTAGATACCCAACAAAAGGCTTTTGTCCTAAAGTTTGAGGTATAGGGTCAGCTAAAGGATGTGTTGATCCTGCAGAAGGCAGAGCTCTGGAGAGTGGTTCCAGGGTGCCTGGCCTGGCCCTGATGGCCTGTGGGTCCAAGAGCTAGTCATCATCCCTACTCTAATGATAAGTAGGTGCCAGATGCTTTATTAAGCACTTTCCGTATATTTATTTAATCCTCCCTAACACTCTTTGAAGTGGGAGCTCTTATTATGCCCATTTTACAGATGGAGAAACTGAGGCCTAGTACAGTTGTGTTCAAGATCACATAGCTAGGAATTGACAGAGCTAAGAACTGGCCTTAGGTCATTCTGACGCTAAATTCATATACTGTACTTTCTATCCAGTGTTTTTATCTCTTTGCTCAAGTTCCCTTCTTTTAAGATGGAAGTGGGAATTCTTGTCCTTTCACTTCTAGATTTGGGGAAACAAATACATGGACATACACTGTAGGTTATGAATGTGAGCATTTTCTGAGATGGAGTTCAGAGTGCTCCCAGGTAGCTTGCTGAGGTGCTCCTGTCTGCCCAGGACACTTGTGACCTTTTCCTGTTCTCCTTGTGCTCTGGCCCTGAGATGAGAGCAACCATTGTCCATGGGGCCAGCCAGCCATGTAAGAAGCTTTCAGAGATCCAGCAGTCCCACTTCGCCTTCCTCTGTTGGCTCTTTGCCATCCTCATCACATTCTTTTGTTTTCCTGTCTTTAGAGAAGATAAAAGTTATGGGATGATGGTTTTTTTAAATTTTTATTTATTTTTTTATCCAGGGCCTAGTCCTTTACCCCAGTTCTGTCTGAATGGAATAGAGGACATGAGGCATCAAGAAAGGCAAGGGCTGGTGAGTCCAAAGGCCTCGTCCCACCCATGCCCGAAGCATCTACTCCTGTAAGCTGTACAATACAGTAAGCTGAAAATACAGATTGCTGAGAGCATCCAACCTCCATTTAAGTAGAGGTGCAGCCTACTGATGGCCAGTTTTGATAGGAGAAAAAAATGGGCATTTCAAGTCCTAATTATCTTTTTGTCCCAAAGCCCAAGGATACCTAAGGAAAGAGTTACTGGTAGAACATTGAAATATATTTCCTTTCCCAGACCGAGTGGTGGTGGTTTAAGTCAGAAGACTGTGAATGTAAAGATGTTGCTCTGTGCTCCAGTGAGAGCCAAGGATGAAGGGAAGATTTGTTCTATAGTGTGTGTAGGGGCAGGGGATGAAGCAAATCCAGGGTTAGTGGGTGGCAAGTAGGGTTTGGGAAGGTTTGGGAAGGGCACTGACCTCAGGCCGAGTGTGCCAACTGTGCCTCAAAGGGATGCCATGACTTTGGCTTTACTTACGTCAGTGTAACAAGGTTTTCTCTTGCTGCTGCTGTTGCTGCCCAAGTCCCTGGTTGTGTTGTGAGCCGTCCTGGTAAAACATAGCTGTGTGCCACTTCCCCTTCCCCTCTTCCTACCCTGACCCTGCTCACCTCACTTTGAGCATAAAGCCCAGAGAAAATTGTGCCTGCATGTTCTCCACCTGCTGCTACTTGAATAAGGCCCAAGCCCAGGTTGACATGGCTGCAGGCCAGGCCTTAGCAGGACGCAGGACACCATTCCCCATGCTGTTAGGGTACCCCTGCAAAGCTTGGGAAACTGTCTCATTCCTTTCTCCCAGCCTCACTTCTCCTAGCTCTGTCCCCTGGCACCTCCTCCCCGCAACATGTTCTCTCTCTTTGTGTTTCATGGGGAAATATATGGAGGCAATAAATAGGTCAGGTGTGCAGTCCATGTGGAACTATTGGGGGGAGATGAAGGATCTATTTACGAATCGATCACTCATCCTTAGTATTGGCATAAAATGCTTCTGAGGGCGTGAGTGTGTGTGCGGGAGACGGAGGCGGCTGGGATCCCTGTGGGAGCTGCCATTTCTCTCGCGCCCCCCACTCCGCTTCCCACTCCGGGAGGTGGGGAAGCTGCTGTGTGTGGATCAGCTGCTCCCAACCTCTTTTGCCTCAGTCTCTTCTGTATTTCCTCCTCCTGCTCATTTGTCTTCTTTGCCCTTGACTAATTCATTCTCATTTATCTCTTCCTCCTCATCTTTTTCCCCAGCATCAATTCCAGTGCTTTTCCCTGGCTGTGAGAAGGGAGTGTTTAACTGTGTGTGTGTGTGTGTGTGTGTGTGTGTGTGTGTGTGTCCATCCGTGTAGACATGAACACTCTTCATGCAGGGAAGGGAAACCTGTTGCTTTGGGGATAGGCTTTGTTTTCTCTTACGGTATGTTTCCCAATAATGCACTCCACTCCCATTTTTGACTCTCCTTTTTCCCACAGGCAAGGCTGCGGATTAAGAAAGGTATGGGGAATTATAGGAATCTCCAGGGAACATTGTATGTTCTTGGGACCCATCTCCCCGGGCCTTTCCAACCTGTTCACTCTTTTTTTTTTAAAATATTTTATTTATTTATTTGATAGAGAGCACAAGTAGGCAGAGTGGTAGACAGAGGGAGAGGGAGAAGCAGGCTCCCTGCTGAGCAGGGAGCCCGATGTGGGGCTCAATCCCAGGACCCTGGGATCATGACCTGAGCCGAAGGCAGATGCTTAACGACTGAGCCACCCAGGCGCCCCAACCTGTTCACTCCTGATGTGGAAGCTTCTGCTCCTTGTTCATCCTCACCCAGCCACCCTCAACACAGCCAGGCACGGTCAGGCACCTGTCTAGAACTAATGCTGTGTGGTGAACTCACTCCCTGCCTTTCAGTGTGTTGGTGCCCCAGGGAGCCAGGCTGCTGGGGAAAGCTCATGTGGCACTCAGCCGTTCCATTTTGTCGACGAAAAAAGAGAGGAGAAGCTGGCAGAAAGCAAAGGCTTTTGCTTCTGGGTGAGTGTAGCAGCTATTTTTAGTGTCAAAGCCTTTGCTTTTCCATTTGGCTATGCTTTTTTAGCACAGTGCCGGTCCAGCAGGGCTGTTTTCCTTTATGGCTCCAGATGTCCTTAGGGAAAGTTTCCGTCTGCCTCTGAGAAGGTGTGGGCTGGGCAAGGGGGTAATAACTTCTGAGAATGGGTTCAGACAGGGCTTTAGGTCCACTGCAGTCCTGTTACAGGACCAATTTCCTGTGGTGGAATGCGGAGTATGACAGGAAGAGCAAAGAGAAAAGGTAAATACCATACTCTTCAGAGATGTTCCCCTATAACGAACATAGTTAAGCCTCTATTGAGTAAACTGCCTAGTAGGGTATATTAGGGCCGAGTGACCAACACACAAGCCTTTTATAAGGGTCTGGACTAATGCTGACATGTCCTGACTTTTCCTAAGGCTTCTTAAAAATGTTTAGCTTGTTTCATTTTGTTTTTATTTTTGCCCTTCTTTCTAGATCATTTGCCAATTTTTTTTAAAGTACACGTGTTTCTCGCTCTCTTTTTTTTAACGTTTTTATTTAAATTCCAGTTAGTGAACATAGAGTGTAATATTAGTTTCAGGTATATAGTATATATAGTGATTCAGCAATTTGGATTAAGTTCTCTTGACTGCCACTCTAGTGTACTGACCAAAATTGTTTCACTAAGAAACCCATTAAGCAGTAACTCCCCTGGTAACCTGTAATCTACTTTCTGTCTCTCTGAATTTGCCTGCTGAAGAGAATTCATTTAAGTAGATTCATAGCAATATCTTTTCTTTTGTGTCTAGCTTATTTCACTTGGCATATAACGTTTTCAAGGTTGATTCATGTTGAAGCATGTATTAGAATTTCATTCTTTTTATGACTAAATAATATTCCATTGTATGTATATACAACATTTAAAAAACTCCATTTGTTGATGGATATTGGGGTTGTTCCCACCTTTTGGCTATTGTGAATAATGCTGCTATGAACATTCATATGGAACTATCTGTTTGAGTCACTGTTTTCAGATCTGTTGTGTGGAATAAATACCTAGGGGTGGAATTACTGGATCATAAGGTAATTCTGTGTTTTGCTTTTTGAGGGACTGATAAACTTTGTCCCACAGTGTTTTACATTCCCACCAGCAATGTATAAGGGTTCCATTTTGTCTGCATCCTTGTTAATATAGGTTATTTTCCTTTTTTAAAAAAATTACAGCCATCATAGTGGATGTGAAGTAGTAAATCAATGTGGCTTTGATTTGCATTTCCTTAATGATTAATGATGTTGAGAATATTTTCATGTTCCTATTGGCATTTGTTTATCTTCTTTAGAGAAATGTCTGTTCAAGTCCTTTGCCTGTTTTTAATTTGGGTTGCTTGTTTTTTTGTTGTTGAGTTGTAGGAGTTGTTGATATATTCTGGTTATTAAACCCTATCAGATAGGTGATTTGCAAGTATTTTCTCCCATTTTGTTCGTTGTCTTTTCACTCTCTTGATAATGTCTTTTGAGGCACAAAAGTTCTAAAATATCTATGGAGCTCAATTTACCTATTTTTTTAAATTACCTGTGGTTTTGGTGTCCTTTTTAGGAAATTACTGCCAAATCTAAGGTTATGAAGATTTTCTATATGTTTTTTTTTTTTTCTAAAAGTTTAGCTCTTAAATTTAGGTCTTTGATTTATTTTTTTTTTCTTTAAAGATTTTATTTATTTATTTGACAGAGAGACAGAGAGAGAGGGAACACAAGCAGGGGGAGTGGGAGAGGGAGAAGCAGGCTTCCTGCCGAGCAGGGAGCCCGATGCGGAGCCCGATGCGGAGCTCGATCCCAGGACCCTGGGACCATGACCTGAGCCGAAGGCAGATGCTTAACGACTGGGCCACCCAGGCGCCCCAGTCTTTGATCTATTCTGAATTAAGTTTTGTATGTGGTGTAAGGGAAGAGTCCATCTCATCTTTTGCATGTGGCTGTTTACTTGTCTCAGAGCAGTTTGTTGAAGAGACTGTTTTTTCCCCATGGAGTGGTATTGGTACCCTTGTTGAAAATAAGTTGATCATACATGATTATTTCTGGGTCCTCAGTTCTATTCCATTGGTCCTTATGTCTGTCCTTAAGGCTGTACCACACTGTTGTGATAACTGTAGCTTTGTAGTAAGTTTTGAAATCAGGAAATACAAGTTTTCTAACTTTGTTCTTTTTTTCCAAGATCTTTTTAGCTGTTATGAGTCCCTTGAAATTCCATATGTACTTTAGGATGGGTTTCTCCACTTCTGTAACAGCACTGGTATTTTGATAGAGATTGCATTGAATCTGCGTATTGCCTTGGGTAGTATTGTCATCTTAACAATATTAAGTCACTAATCCATGAACATGGGATATCCTTTTATCCTTTTTTAATTTTCACAGGTACTAGGGCCTGTGCTTCAGGCCCTCCCCTGGCCTCCCAAAATTGTTTGGCCATTTGAAAAGCGATGTGTAAGGCTTTGTGGCTTGGGAATATTGAACTTTGCTGGTTGTTGGGATACTGATGGCAGCTTTCTTCAGGTATAACAGTGAGCATGGTTTAGAAGTGAATGATTATGAAGGCTTATGAGGGTTTGGGCTCAGGTGTGTTCACACACAAATAAATTGGTTAGTTTCTTTCTCTCACTGTCATAGCCAATACCACCCTGTACAACCTGGCAAGTTGATAATGAGGAAGTAAGGAACCACAACTGTTGTATCTCATGTAAGAGTCCTCCTTGGCTCTATGCTACCAACCAAGGCGTATCTGCCCATGAGTGGCTGAACTCCTTATGGGAGATGGAGGCTTCCTTTAGATCTTTTTTTTTTTTTTAAAGATTTTATTTATTTGACAGAGAGAGACACAGTGAGAGAGGGAACACAAGCAGGGGGAGTGGGAGAGGGAGAAATAGGCTTTCCGCGGAGCAGAGAGCCCAATGCGGGGGTCGATCCCAGGACCCTGGGACATGACCTGAGCCAAAGGCAGATGCTTAATGACTGAGCCACCCAGGCGCCTCGGCTTCCTTTAGCTCTTATCCTGTGGTAGAAGACCTTTGGTACCTCTATGCGGAAAATGTCTTATCTATTGAACAAGTGACATCTTAGGAATCACAGTGCTGGGGTATCAGGCACCAGCTTCCTGTTGACCTTCTGTTTTCTTTTTTATTTTCCTCAGGTCTATATCTATGGCTCTCCAGGACCTGCCCCCTTCTAGGATGGCTCTTCTGGGAATGCTGCTTGGGCTGCTGATGGCTTCCTGCTTCACCTTCTGCCTCAGTCATCAGAACCCGGTAAATATTTAGCGCAAATAGAAGAATCCCTGTAAGGTCCAAGAAAACCTCCATGCCATCAAGGCTTCTGTGGGAGTAGGGTGAGCTTTTATTTTTCTTACAGGAATGTGGGCAGCACTGGATCAGGGTATATGGGTACTTCTCCACCCCCCCACCGCCCGCCACCAACCCCACACCTTACTCCTCTGGCCTCTGTTTAAAGCTCATAGTATAGTTTCCCTTTGGAGAAAATATGATGATGATGATGATGATGATACAATAATATCAATAATGATGAATTTACCATGTACCAAGTGGTTTATTAAGTGCTTTATGTGTATTCTCATTTAATCCCCTCAACAACCCTACAATGTAGACAACTACAGTTAATTATCCTCATTTTGAGAAGGATCTCGAGGCTCAGAGACATTAAGTAACTTGGCCAGGATCATTCAGCTAGTTTGTGGCAGAATTGGGAAGGTCAGGATTCTCCCCAAGAGCTGCTTGCCTGTGTCGTGAGCACCAAGTAAGACTCTGCTTCTTCCTCTACTCCTGTCTTCCTTGTGCTTTCTCCGTCTGTCTCTGTCTCTCTGTTCTCTTTCCTTCTGTCCTTTTCTTCCTGTTCATTCCAGGCCTCTCTTCATTAACCTAGACCTAACTGCTCAGGGTTTCTGTCACTGCCACAGGCAGGAGTAGAATGACTGAGAAGGCTCTGAGCTTGGCCTGGCTGCAGCACGCCAAGGCTCCTGGCCCTGTTTCCCTGGCTGGCCCTAGCTACAGCCTGCCCTTGACCAGCTCCCAATGCCCCCTTGACAGTCAAGAGAAGCCTTGACTGTCAGCTTTCTGACAGTTTCACTCTCCCCTGGCCACCTTCCCCAACCCCAGGGGCTCCTACTAAATGCTGGGTAAGTGCTGCAGGCTTTGGAGCAGGAGGGCCTTGAAGTGCAAATGACAATTGTGATGAATTTAATAACAATGCAGCTCAGCTGAGGTTCACCTCTGGCTCATGGCAAGCTTCCACCTTCTCTCTAAAGTCATTTGTTTTCTCTCTGCCTTTCTCCCCACTTTGTGGAGCAGAAGAGAAAGTGCAGTTAGGAGTCACGAATTCTTTTGAGCTTTTAGTGTTCTCTAAGATCTTACTGGTGCTGGGGTTTTTTTGTGGTTGTTTTTTGTGGGTTTTTTTTGTTTTTTGGGCCTTTTCCTCAAGGATAATGAGGATGAGATCCCATTGGCCCCTGAGGGTGGGACTGGTCACAGCATGAGTTAGGGTCTGTCCTTGGCATAGCCTTGGCCAGAAAAGCACACAAGTGTCTCAAGGGATCAGGGCTACATCCCGTCCCCCTGACCCAACCTGCAGCTCACGGGGATCTGGTGCTCCCCATCATGAGCTTTAGCAGATGCACAATTAACAAAAACGTGCTGATGAATTTGCTTAAGGACTGTGTGTTAGTAAGTCCCTTTTGGATAATAGTCCAACCAAATAGATGAGTTTTCAGAGCCATAATTATTCTGGCCCACTTATATTAGCTCTATTGAGTCTAGTCTCAGAAAAATGTTAATACTGACTTTCATCAACAGAAGCTACTTTTATCCTTATGTCTGTTCCTAAGCTGTATCCATTTGTCATAATCTTTCATCATGTGCTAAGCACAAGTAGGAGTTGAAGCATCTTTTCTCTCATACCATAAAAATTGCTGCCCTGTTGGCATTTAAAATCCAAATTATGCAGCCAGCCACCTTCAAAACAGTGAAAATGGGTGGTGGGGGAGATGGGGGTGGTTATGATCCTTTCTTCAGAGCCTGGAGTCCAGGCAAGAGATCCTGGTGACCTGGAATTGTCCTCCCAAGGGCTTTTGTGCAGGTTAATGGCCACCCAGGAAAGGTTGTGTGTATCAGGGTATGATGTGGAGCCAGCCACCTTTCCTGGATTCTGTTGTCCTACATCTCTGGGGTGCCACAGCTTAGGAGCAGTGTGGATGCTGAAGGGGTGTGGTTGTGTGGTATCCTGGACTTCAGGAAGATAGTGAGCGATGTGGAAGGTAGTGGGACCGGTGGAAGGAGCTCAGACCCTTGGTAAGTTCCCTTTTGCCACCTACATTGGCAATTTGGCCATTTCTGAGTTTTGTTTCCTCATCCAGAAAATAGGGTTGATCCTTTCTGTTAAGATTTCAGTGTAGATGAAATGTAATTACATATATAGAGCACCTAGCGTTGGGACTGGCAGAGTATGGTCAATAAATGTCAGCGGTTATTTTTAGTAAGGGGGTGGCTGCTTTTATGGTTTAATGTAGGGCTCTCTCAGGTAGGGGTCCTGCCCCAGAATGTTGCCCTGGCAGTTTGTTTCTGTCACAGCATCAGTCAACTTACCATTGGAGATTATTCATTCTCCTGGATCTTGAAGGCTTTGGTCTTTAAGAATCTCTTATTCAGATACAAGTGCAAGGAAGTGAGACATGGTAAGCTGTTGTCAGCTAACACCTTAGCTGGAATATCTTGCTAGTCAGTTGACAAGAAATTGGTATTTGGAGTGATGGTGGCAGGGAAAAGAGAGTGCTGAGGTTTCAGCATGGAATGGAGCCCCGAGAAGCCAGCTGAGAGGGCACGAGATGTGGGGTTTACTTGAGAGTTGACCAAGGTATGGCTGGCTTCTGCCACCTCTTGGTCTTTATCTCCTGTTAAGGACACAGGACACACTGCCTGAGCTCAGAGAGGCTAGTCTTGCTTGTCCTTTCTCTGGGACTGTGGTTTTTTTACTTGGTCCATGAAAGTCTTCCCTTTCCCCTGGGAGTGGGGGATGTGCTAGAAGACATGCTAGGGTGATCTCCCTGTCCCCCCTACCCCTTCATTCCCTCAGCATGCAGGGCATAGCCATTAGGACACATGACTAAGAACAGAAACACAGAAGGGAGTCCAAATTCCTGCATGGGCTTTGGAGCCAGGCAGGCCTGACTTAAATCTCTGCTCTGCTTTTCTTAGCAGTGTGATTTTTTGCACAGGCCCTGTACCTCTCCTCATCTGTAAAATGGGAATGAAAGTGTGTGCTTCACAGATGAAACTTGGCTGAGTTGTGAGGCGTGGAAGGCACTTTATAGCCTGGAGCTACGGTTGGGAGCTGCTGTTACCATTACAGCCTCATCCCCGTGACCTGCTTTTTCTCAGAACCTTTTCTGGAATGTCCCTTTTGAATCGACCTCCGCCCTCAGTGCTTGTCAGATGTGATTTGGGCAATAGTCCAAAGTCACTCAGAGTTAGATTTGGTGAATAGGGTGAGCTGATCAGAGGAGCACCAATTTTCTATTACCCGCACTAAAGACTGATTTGTACTGTAAAATAATGGCAGATCATGTGCGTGCACGCACGTGTGTGTGTGTGCGTGTGTGTGTGTGTGTGTGTGTAGCTTAAAATCTGCTTCAGAGGTGACACCAAGCGGAAGCTCAAAAAGCATTTGGAGCAGTGGCGGGATTATTAGCTCCTCTAGGGCTTGAGGCATGTGGCTCAGGGGTTCATCAGTCTCCTTTTTGAATTTACTCTATTGACCTTAAAAGAAATCTAGGAAAAGAGGCTTTCTCAGCTTCTAGTCAAGAGAATGAACACGGGCTCAGCTTAGAGTTTGAAGGGCTTTCTGCCATGTTTTCATCCTCACCATTCCTGTTGCCTCTTTCTGCTTCTCTTGATGATGAGAATTTGGTGGCTTGTTTACAGCCACACCTGCCAGGACTTACCTGGCTAATAGACTAAAACAAGAGCTGCAGTTTAAGGCTTAGAGATGTTTAGTTTGGCCCTCATAGTGTTCTAAAATAAGGAAAGTTGACGTAAAAATCTGTTTCTCTGTTTTCTTTTTCTCATGGCAGTGGTGAACCAGCTGAGTAGCAGCTGTGTTCCTTAGTCAAGGCAGGAGGGCTCCAGTTTTCACAGCACAAGCACTCCCCATTGTTGGACACCCGGCCGTCCTTGGCCCCTTGAGGCCTTTGACCCACACACTTTGGAGGTAAATTTTATTAACATTCCCCTAGTCCCATGGTCCAGTGTATGGTGCTCATGGCAGAGGCTGACCAGCATGGATGGGCCCTGGATTACATAGGTTTTGGTTATTTTGTGGACAAGGTAGTCTTTGTTCTGGAATGTGGGACTACTCCCTGGGTTCTAGCGGGCATGCTGTTTTGGGCTTGCCTCAGTGCAAGGCATCCAGAACACATACCTGGCTGTGGAGAGGCTTGTTCCTTCATTCCTTTGTTCTTGGATGACGGTAAACTAAGTCCTGTGCTGGGCATGGGAGCACGCTGATGAAAGAGACTGACACAGAGCCTGCTCTTAGGAAATAACAGCTTTTGGCCAATGTCTCCTGCCATTCTGTCCCACAAGCATGGCTGCTGTTCTGCTCCTAGTTTTCTTTTGAGCTCAGATCTGTGCAAACTCCATGTTGAAGGGGTACAAGAGGTTTGATGGGCCCCAGGCGGCTCAGGTGACCACAACCCATACCTGACCTGCCTGAGTCCTGTCATAGTGTAGAGTCACTATTGGATGTCCTAGCACAGACTCATCCAACCTGGAACCTATGGTTGTCTTTACAAGTAATAAGAGTAATGGCTACCACATACCCAGGGCTAGTGTTTTGCAAGGTGGTGCCTCATCTCATGTATGAGCTAGATGTCGCTGTTACTTCCACTTCACAAATGTGAAAGCGGGCTTAGAAAATTAAGTAACTTCCCAGGAGTCACAAGAAACTAGGATTTGCACTTCTGGTTATGTGATATGGAGCTTGAGTTCTTAACCACCATGCTGTAGTCTTTGCTTCTCATTACTTGTGACATGATTTGAGGGCTTCTTCTCGTCCAAGATCTCTTCCTTACCGGTCCTTAACAAGATCTGAAATCCTGCCATCTGAATTTCATGCCTGTATTTCTTGTTAAAATGTAAACATCCTTGGAGGGGCTTTACATTGTCATGATCATTAACTAAACACCTTGCCCTTTCCTCTGACAGTTACTTAAAGGTCAGACCCTTAGGTACTGGGTAGCTGGGGATGCCTTTCTGGAGCTGGGGTGCTGCTTGGAAGAGATGCATTGCTACCTCCCATGCAGGGTTAGGATTGTTGGGAAACCAAAATGAGATGTGTGTAAAGGTCCTAGCTCAGGTTTGGGTTCATAGGAATTCACGAAATATGCTCTCTGTTATTAGGGGATGACTCCGGAGGGGTGAAGGATGAAATAACCTCCCATTGTGCTATTTGGGGGTTCCTCCTTGCTATCCCAGAGCTCTGGAACCCTCTGGTTACAGTTTCTTGAGGCCCTACTGCTTTTATGCAAGAAAGGTTTAAAAATGGGACAGGAAGAATGGGAGGCCGGGAAGGAGCAAAATGAATAATACTTTGTATTTATCTTGCATCTCTGTCTCCTGAGCTCAAAGTGCTCCATAGACACCATCTCATTAATCCTCCATGCTCTCCAGGGGGTGGAAGGAAACAGGTTTTAGGAATTGGTTTTCAGCTTTGGCTTCTTCCCCCCTCAGCCCAGCTGGACTCCCAGCTTCCCACTTGCAGCCCTTTCACCGTGGATTGTAATGTCCCAGAAGGTCATTCATGCCTTATAGACACCCTGGAGAATTGCCAGGCCCTTGTTGTGCCCTGCTGGGCTGCATAGGAATCAGTCAGGCCTCAGCTGGCAGCTTTTGTATGTCTGGGGTGGCCATTTGAAGACCTATTCTCCCATTCATATATGTATTTTTTCTTTTAAATACATCTTTTTTATTTGTAAGAGCAAGTAGGTGAGAGTTTCAGACATCACACAGTTTAGTAACATGGCAAGTAAAAAAAAGCAAAAGGCTCTTACTGTCTCCTTCTGCCAACCCCTCTCCCCAGGTTGTTCCCTTAACCCCCTTGAGATAGCAATGAACTGGGGCGCCTGGGTGGCTCAGTTGGTTGAGAGTCTGCCTTCGGCTCAGGTCATGATCCCAGGGTCCTGGGATCAAGCCCCATGTCGGGTTCCCTGCTCAGCCGGGAGCCTGTTTCTCCCTCTCCTCCCTGCTCATGCTCTGTCTCTCTCTCTGTCAAATAAATAAATTAAATTAAAAAAGAGATAGTAACGAACACTGTGGAGTTTTTCCTTACTCATATACAAAAGTTTTTCCTTACTCCTATACACATAACACATGCTGTGTGTTCATTTAACCGTATCACCTCACTTATACTGGTTCTGAGGCTAACCTTGTGAAGGGTCCAAACAAGGCTGGGGAGGGGAGGAGGACAGAGGATAAGGCTATACCACCCAGGCCATGTTCTTTGTTTGCCTGGTGCCTAGCTATGGTGGGTCATGCCCTGTGTTTTCCTCTCTCTGAAGGAGTTTGCGCTCACCAGCCCAGAGAAGAGCAGGACCAAAGAAGTGGAGAGAAAGGAAACCACAGCAGAAGAGGAGCTGGACTCCGAGGTCCTGGAGGTGTTTCACCCGACCCATGAGTGGCAGGCCCTTCGGCCAGGTACCCAGCCCAGCCCTCTCCCCGTGAAACATACTCTGAATTCTAAGTGCGTACGTCCTTCGTCCCCACAGGGCTGCTTTGAAAGAGCAGTCACTCTGTGGCCCACTGGAGGGGAACAGTGCGGTCCTTCCGAGTGATGACTGCTGCTGCAGGGCTTAGGGACCTTCATTTTCCAGCAGAACAGAGATTGCGGCATGTGAGTGCCCTGAAAGGGAGGCAGGTGGTGGGTGGCCGAGCTTTCTGAGCAAGTGATTGAAAACTTTCTTTCCTTGCGCTTCTGAAACACAGAAGAGGCAGTGACATGTGCCTCACTCTGCAAATGCTATTTTAGGCTCTGCTGCTCGGCTCAGTGCTGCTGAAATGTTGTTCACGGGAGAGTACTGAGCACCGGTTCGGGGCAGGAGTGTTCTGTTGCTAAAGGAACCTGTGCCAAGAAACAGGGGCTGGTCCTGGCCTGGTTTCTACATGGGGCATCCTCAGAAAGAGCAACTTTCGAGCCCTTTCATGAACCGGGGCCCATGGCTTAGAAAGTAACCCGCATTTGTGGAGAGTTTACCATATTCAGGTACGGTGTTAGGTGCTTCATGTGCATAATCTTGTTCAGTCTTCACAACTGTAGGAACTGTGATTGTCTTCATTTTCCTATGAAAACATTGAGGCTTGTTGACTTGTGTCATTCAGCTGATGTATCCTAGGTCACTGACCACAGAGCCTAGACCCACCTTCCTCCCCTTTGTCCTTCTAGTCCCAGCCTTGTTGACTATAGCCCCACTATGGGGACACTTGGGTCTGTTCTCAAGAGTGGGCTGTTTGCAGTCTGCCCTGTGGCAGCTGCCACCGTGGTTTCATCAGCTCCGAGCCAGTATTCATCACTGTGTCCTCACTGCCCCCGTTGCTGCTGAGCTGGCAAGGGGCAGCCTTCACCATGCCAGCCAACTTTCTGGTAGCACTAGCACTCCTGCTGGGCTTACATACAGGTCGTTGGTGCCACTGGAGAGTGATGAAGCACCAAGCAAGTGAAGTAGGAGCCCAAGGCATGGGGCAGAGGGAGGTTTTAAGAACAGAGGTATGGGGGTGCCTGGGTGGCTCAGTCGTTAAGCATCTGCCTTCGGCTCAGGTCACGATCCCAGGGTCCTGGGATCGAGCCCTGCATCGGGCTCTCTGCTCCGCGGGAAGCCTGCTTCTCCCTCTCCCACTCCCCCTATTTGTGTTCCCTCTCTCTCTGTGTCTCTCTCTGTCAAATAAATAAAATCTTTAAAAAAAAAAGAACAGTGGTATGGGGTTCAGCAGATCTGACCTTTGGCTGTCCTCCCGCAGCTTCTCTGAGAACTGAGCTCCCTGAGCCTTGAGGACCGAAACAAGAGGCCTCACCAGAATGGGGCATGGAATATGTGGGCTGTTTCCACTGGTTTGATGGGGTTAAAAGTGCTTATACCACTTGTAACCAGGCAGGTGCTTAGAGCAGATGAGGTCAATATCCTGTGACCCCTAATCCTAGCATCTCTGTTCCTGTGGCACCCTTCAAGGCCCTGGCCCGCATTGTAGAACAAGCCTGGAAGTTCTGACCTGGCAGTTGGGCTGCTGTGTTAATTTTAAACAAAAGAGCCCCTCTCTCTAACCTTGGGGAGGGAGAGCCCGAGCATTTGTGAGAAGGGCAAGCTGAAGGCTCTGAGTGCCTTCTGGAGAATTAGAGTGGAACACTGATTTTCACATTTAACTTGATAACCCATTGACATCACCCTCTGCCTTCTAGTTTCTCAAGAGCCTCTTGTAAAATCTGCACCAAATTACCTTGAAACTGCCCCAAAAGTGGTGTGTTGTGGTTGAGCACAGACACTCAGGCCCCACAGCTCAGGGGGCAAAGCAGTTCTGGTTCTAGTCATGCCTGCCCCATCCCAAGAGTGTTTTTGCCTATACTCACCCTCAAAGTGGGATGGGTGGGGGGAGGTTAGGTGAGAAGCTTATTCTGGCCTGAGTGTGTGATGTGGGGTGATTCAGAGTGTGCTGCTGTGGAGTCAGACCAGTGGCGGCAGAGAAGACTTTGTTGGGCCCGGTACAGGACTGAGGTCTTCTGTTTGTTATATTAAGAAGATTTTGTAGGTGCATCTGTTGGCAGCAAATTGACCTCTCGGTGGTCTGTGTGGATAGCCGGCACTTGCCTTCAATCAGAGTATAATATTTAATCCCCCACATTCTGAGTGCTGCCTGGGAGCTTCCAACACAGCTACTTGAAGGAGTGTTAAAAGGAACGTAACCAGTTGTAGGAACTTGTTTGATGGGTACATGATTGGGGAGGTAATATAATTTAGCAGTTAAGAGGACAGACTTCTAATTTATTTATATTTATTTATTTTATTTATATTCAATTAATTAACATATAGTGTATTAGTAGTTTCAGATGTAGAGTTCAGTGCTCCTTACATCATGTGCCCTCCTTAACGCCCATCACCCAATTACCCCATCTCCCCACCCCCTTCCCCTCCAGCAACTCTCAGTTTATTTCCTATGATTAAGAGTCTCTCATGGTTTGTCTCCCTCTGATTTCATCTTGTTTTCTTTTTCCCTCCCTTCCTCTGTTTTCCTCTGTTTTGTTTCTCAGATTCCACATATGAGTGAATCATATGATAATTGTCTTTCTCTGATTGACTTATTTCGCTTAGCATAATACCAAGAGGACAGACTTTAGACTCAGCCAGTCCTGGGTTCAAATCCTAGCTTTGCTATCTAGGGGATCTTGGGCGAGTCACTGAATCCTTCTCCTCTTCAGTTTCCCCATTGGTAATATGGGGGAAATGTCCTGTCCTCTCTGTGTGAGGGTTTTTGACATCAAGATACTAGTCAGTATGCTCAGTTCTGATTTTAAATGGTAAATTCTCCATTTGTGCTACTCCTTAAATTTGATTGTGGAATTGGATGCCAGTAAGTGTGCGTGAGTGTGTAGGCTTCTATCCTCTCTGGTCTTCAATGGTGAAGGGGGCTTACGGTGAATGGGAGAGACTTCTGTGGTCCTCAAGTGCCCTCCCTCTTTCCCTCTGCAGAGATTTTTGATGAGGGAGCAGAAAGGGTTAGCACAGCTTTTTCTGCCTGGAAGTCAGGGACCTCGCACAAGAAAGATGATGGAGTATCTTTGGGGACTTTTAAGAAAATGGCTAGTTTTTGTTGACAGCTATTATCCCCAGTTTGGTAACTTTTGTCCCCTTATGTCTCTGAAGGGAGGACCTCAGCTCTCTTGTCCTCAGGCCTCCAAGGAGGGCATCCTGGGCTACATGGTCTGGGCTCATAGGAAGGTAGCTTTCCAGGCTGCCTGCTGTGACCTGGAACACCAGGGGACCTATGCATGACTTTATGGGCCTTCCCACCAGGCCAGGTGGGTATTGGGCCCCAGCCTTTCAGCCCTGGAGCAGCTGCAGGTCACTCTGCTGAAGTCTGACCGCCTCTGTTATTACTGTCAGCATCCTCACTGTGAGCCGCTTGTTCCTGGAAGTGATTTTCCTGTCTCTCTCTGTCTTCTGGTTTATTTTGGGATCTGTCTCACCTTACGGAGGCACAGCAACCATTTGAGTGTGGATTCAGCATCAGCTGTTCACAAGCAAGCAGAAGAAAGCTGTTTGCTAGCAGGTCCTATGGGTTCTGGGCAAGCAATTCAGAAATTTGTCCTGGGGTGGAGGACCCCTGAGACCCAGGATGTTGTGCCTGTGTACTTGTTACTACAGGAGGCCAGTCACAGCCAAATGTGGTGGAGTCTGTGCTCCCTGGGCATTTCTGAGATGCTGCTTGTGCCAGGCACTGTACTCGTAGCCAGAGATACAAGTAATATGTCACAGTTACTGAGTGTTGATTGTGTCAGTGCTATAACTACCCTCATTTTTATAGACAAAACTGAGTCTTAGAAGTGACTTAGCCAAATGACCAATAAGTGGTAGAGTCAATTCAAAACAAGCTTCGGCCCCCAGGCTGAGCTCCTCACCACCGTACCACGCTCTCTTTTTGAGTAGCAAATGAGACCTGACTCCTACCTTCCAGTAGCTTATAGTCTCACAGAGGATACAGAGACAGAAAAAGGTGCTAGAGTGTTTTGGATGTTCTGGTGGAAGTGTCCTGTGCTCACTGAGGGCACAAAGGAGGCTGTGGGGAGGCTAGGGCCTTCTCTCCATAGTGTTGAGATCTCTGTGGAACAGTGAGTCAAATTTTATGATGCTGAACTTCCAACCCCATGAAAGTTCTCTTTTTGAGCTGTATGTTCTTGGCCAGGTTGATAAGAATCTTTGAACCTTCGTTTCCTCATCTGAAAATATCTGCTTCCCAGAGATGATGTGAGACTAAAACAAGATTAACATATGTAAAATGTTTCACACAGGACTTGGCATCTAGGAAATAGTTAGTGGCTATAGTTGTCATTTAAAAAAAAATACACCTCTCTTGCCTTCCTTGGGGACCTGAAGGAGAAGTGGAGGTTGACAAAGCAGCCTGAGCAAAGAGCCCTGTTGTCCTGCCCATCAGCCAGTGCTGCTTGTTGGCCCCATGTGGGCTCAGGGAAGCGCAAACCTGGGGCTCCCTACTGACCTGAGCTGACTTCTAAGAGGAGGCTGTCAGAACCTCAGAAATATTGGCATCAGCACAAAGAGCCCACTTAATGGGAGCACGCAGGAAGCCTGTGCAGGAACACATTCGTGTGAGGGGGTTAAAAAAAAAAAAAAAAAAAAAGGAAAAGAAAAAAAATCCAAATCATCAACAACTGATGAGAGCAATCCAAGAATTATAGAGCACCAGCCATCTGGTCAGATCATTTCAGATCTGCACAAGCAATAGGAGGGAATTGAATTTTAAAAACCTCATTTATAGTAGGCCAACTACTCTGTTTCAAGTATTTAAGAGAGGAGTCTGATTTCCTGCAGGCCCTGGACATCTGTCTGAAGGAGCGCCTGACTCTGGTCTGGGTGACTCTGTGGGATTGTCTCTGGGAGGCCTTTGGCCCCTTGCAGCTTGGAAGGGGCTGTATGATTCTTTAGTCCTCAGATACCACCTGCGTGTCCAGCAGTTCAATTCTGACTCCATATTTCTGGAGGTAGTGTCCGATCCCATAAGTTAAAGGTCTCGGGCGCCTGGGTGGCTCAGACGGTTAAGCGTCTGCCTTCGGCTCAGGTCATGATCCCAGGGTCCTGGGATCGAGTCCTGCATCGGGCTCCCTGCTCCTTGGGAGCCTGCTTCTCCCTCTGCTTCTCTCTCTCTCTCTCTCATGAATAAATAAATATATTAAAAAAATCTTTAAAAAAAAAAAAGGTCTCAGTGACACTGCATCTACTTAAGATGCTAGTTCCAAGTCCCAGATCACCCTGTATTTATGACTGACCAGCTATAAATTGGAAATTCCCACAATCCCCTCTTCAGGTTCGATAATTTGCTAGAACACCTCCTAGCTCAGGGAACTCAGGAACACACTCTGGTTTGTTGGCTTACTGTAAAAGATACAACTCAGGAACAGCCAAATGGGAGAGATACATAGGGCAAGGTATGGTATTGGGGGAGGGGTGCAGAGCCTCCCTGCCATCTCTGGGTACACCACCCTCCCAGATCTTCTGCATGTTCACCAGGTTGGAAGCTCTCTGAAACCATGTTTCAGGGGCTTTTATGGAGGTTGAATTTCATACACATGTTCAATCACCAATGTCCATGACTTAGTCAATCTCCAGCCCTCTCTCCTCTCCCTAGAGGTCAGCAGATGGGGCTAAAAGTTCCAACTGTATAATCATGGCTTGCTCTTTCTGGTGACCTGCCCTCATCCTGAAGTTATCTAAAGCTACCTTCTCCCTGTCCTCTACCCCTCAAGAGTCATCTCATCAGCATAAACTCTGGAATAACAAAAAATACTCCTGTCACTCAGTAAATACCAAAGGTTTTAGGAGCTCTGTGCCAGGAACTAAGGATAAAGACCAGATTTTTTTTTTTTTTTTTTTTTAATACCTCACAGAATGAGTTGAGGTGGGACTCAGGGGCAAAGCTCCTGGTGCCTTCTGCCATCTCCCCAGCTCTGTGGCTGGGAGGCAGGTGACCCTCCCTTTCTCCCCTGGTGTGGAGAGATCTTTCTTATGGGTCATCTCAT
This sequence comes from Leptonychotes weddellii, assembly GCF_054177405.1. Taxonomy (NCBI): domain Eukaryota; kingdom Metazoa; phylum Chordata; class Mammalia; order Carnivora; family Phocidae; genus Leptonychotes; species Leptonychotes weddellii. Next base: position 111,450,131 of record NC_138375.1, read on the forward strand.
TTCCAGGATGGTCCGCAAGTGTATGACCTGCTTCTGTCCCATCCTTCCTGCACAGGCACTCGAGCGTGCGTGTATGCTCACATGCCCATGAGCGGTGGGTGACTATGGGAGTATCGGTTAAGGGCAGTTTATACCTAAGCTCCTGTGTCTTATCAGAGTGGTGCAGTGGGACTTGTTGGCTGCCACTAGAAGGTAATGGCCTGAGGGAGGTCTAACAGTAGGCCTCTGCTGATCTTTCCCTGGCTCAAGTGCAGTACTGGAAAGGTGTAACAGGGGCCAGATAGAGGAAACAGGGTGGTTTTTGTGTGGTGTTAGGATAGTCTGTCTCCTCTCTTGAACACAAGTTGCTATGTCCAGCAACTTTAAAGGATGAAGTGTTCAACAGAGCTTATCTTTGGTGCTACTTCTTTCTGCACGGTGCCTTCCCCCCACCCCCCTCCATTTCGAAGCCTTTCAAGTCTTCTGGGGATTCCCTGAGAGCTTTATTTGTTCTTTCCTACCTATACTTCTGGCCCATCTCCATCACTACAACCACCTACAAAGTCTTTGTTACGCATTCTCTGCTCTGAGCATCTCTTTTGTATCTTGGTAATAAGAATTTGTCAGGAGAACTGCTTGGGGCATAGCAGGATGCCAGGCCTTTTGAGGCCCGTAAGAGCATTTTCTGAGGCTCCAAATTACCTTGTCCTGGGGGAGAAAAGGAAGGTGGGCTGGAATACATGAAGGCCCCAGAAGGTTCCATGAGTACGGTTTAGATCTCTTCATTTCAGTGAGCCCTCATTTCCCATTTGTGGCGTTCTCCCAGGATGGCTGACCACTGCCCCTTAGCAGCCAAATCCCACACCTCCTGGGGGAACAGGTGGAGGCCAGGGCAGAAAAGCCTGTGGACTCCATGGCAGTCACTGCCAAGGCTGAGGCCACTTTGAGACTAGCTGGCTGAGCTCTGCACTGGCACAGAGCATCTCTGTTTGGGATCTGGCCTTCATTACCTGGATGGGGTAGGCCAGGGTCCAGTTTGCAATCTGTGGACTTGGGTGGTGATGGAGAGTAGCTGTTGGCTGTCCGCTTTCTAACAAGCATGTGTATGCTTAATGCTTACCCTAGGCCCTTACTCTTCCCTTTCTCTGCTTCCTCCATCCACCTGTTCTCTCTGAGGTTTAATAAAGACTACTTAGCATTAGAATGGCATAGCCTCAGCTCTCAAAGGTCAGGGTACCCAAACTGGCTGAAAGGAAAAACTTAAACTGGAGTAGGGATTATGGAAAACTAGCTGCCAAAACCAGTCCCAGCCCTCATGCCCAGGGCTTGGCTTTAGCTCAGATAATCTGTGTAGTTCTGACTTCCCTTCTTTCTCTAATATTGGCCTCACTCTGCTGGCTAAGACTGTCCAGGCCGTCTCCAAGGTTGGGACTCACCAGGGCTGGAAATAGCTCTCAAGGGGCTGCCTTGGAGCTGGAATGAGGCCCTTCTCCAGAACCTGTTCCATTCTTGGTTTTGTCACAGCACTAGAGGTAGGAATTGATTGGTAACTTAATAGGAGGTAATATTTGACTAGGTAGAGAAGAGGACAGGTAGGAAGCATGAGTGGATGGGAAGGGGATGACATAAACAGAGACCTCAGAGTGAGAGTACATCTCCCTGGCTGGAGAGGCAGAGATGGATAGGGAATAATGGGAAGATGGTGGTGGGCAGAGTCCCCTCTGTCAGAGATAGGGGGCGGTGGGAGAGAGGGAGGGAGGAGAGATGAAGAGAGCTAACAAGGCAATAGAACTAAAAATGTAAGTAAGTGTAAACTATGAGTGTGTAGTTGAGTCCAGTCAGGGACTGTGCTGTGAATGGGAGATGAGGAAATGAAGAAAGATGATAGAAACTCCTAGGTTTGAGGTGTTTAAGAATAAGTGGAAGAAGAGAACTAAAACAGTAATTTCAGAGGTAGTGACCTCAAAAAACTTGTCTATTTTATGTTACATTTGTTGTATGTTCCAGGATGTTCCAGATGTAGTGCTTGATGGTAGAGATAACATGGTGGGCATCGAATGCTTGCCTGGGCTTATGGTGTAGGAGGACCCCCAGACAGGAATATAGTTAGGTAAGAATACAGAGGAGGGGCCCTGAAGGGAAGACCTCCCAGAGGCAGGGTCACTGAAGCTGAGCAGAGAGAGCTTTTTTGTACGTTTGAAGGCAGAAGAGAAAGGAATCAGTCTTGACAGATTTGAAATCCCAGAGAGGAGACCAATAATGAGATAAAATTGTGTAGGTGGCAGATAGAAAGTGTTGGCCTGGTGAATATGATGAGCCTTGGAAATGAGAAGCAGAAGCTAGGAGACAACAAGGATCAATGGGAAGGATGTAGTGGGAAACTGAGGAAACTTCACTTAGATGTCTTCAAGTTTCCTGAGCCAGGCTGAGGGTGGGGCTTCTACCTTGGATGATGCAAGAGAAGGACCTGATTGGGTGCTTGAGGAATGGAGAGATGAGAAGAACCTCTGTGAGGAAGATGCTGAGACAATCAAGTGGTCAGAACTAAGTGGTGTCGTGCCAAGAAGGGCCCAGTTGGGCTCCACGCTGGGCACGGTGCCTACCTTAAAAAAAAAAAAAAAAAAAGGCCCTTTGGCATTTGACAGCCTAGCCTGACTTTGTCGGGGGCCAGGATCATTGGATTTGGTGACTTTCTAGAGCAATCTGAGCCCCAGACTGGGATAGCTGGAGTATGAGACCTAATGGGCAGACACATCATTAAGGGGACTGTTGGAATGTCCTTGATAGTAAGGAGACCTTTGTGTGACCTATGGGGCAAGCTGGGGGGCTTTACCAGAAGCTCCTCTGAAATTGCTCCAACTTTGTCCTTTCTGAACCAGGGAATATCAAGACTTTTGTAGGTCCCTGACAGTGTCCAAAGTCAGAGCTGGAGTGGTACCCTGCTAGCCACTGATCTTCTTAAGTAGCCCTGAATAGAACCTGAATGAAGCAGAACTAGTGTGCAGGGGGCTCTATGAGCCTTTTGGTGCTTGTGCTCTAATCAGGCTGATTGTATTTCTGTTCCTGTGGGGTTTTGTTTTGATATTGTTCATAAACTAATAAGTTGATTTGGGCAAACAAAGATTGAGTTGTATTTTGATTTCTTTAATTACAGATTGGTCTGTTTTGGGTTTGTATAAGCAGTTATTTGAAAGGAAAGAACCATTTCTTTGGATTAAAAGTTTTCAGATTTGATTATCTGTAGACATAATTAGTTTATCTGGGTAGAGGTGAGTTTTCGTGCAATACTAATAGGGTATATTGATAAAAATTTTTTTTTGTCTAGGGGAAAAAAAGAAAACTCTCTCTATTCCCCCATCCCAGCAGCCCTCCACATGTTGTATAAAAATAATCTTGTTAATCTCCATTCTGCCATCCTGGCTTTGCCAAGTCAGGCTTTTGGATAGAGGGTGAGGAGGTTGTCTAGACTGTCAGGACCAAGAATGACTGAGGCAGAATAGGACCCAGGAACTCTAGTCTAGCTGTTGGGGAAGGAAGGAAAACCAACATTTTTTGGGGAACCCCCCTTGTCCCTGGTGCTTTGTATACATTATTTAACGGAGGTCTCAAGGTGCTGCATCAAGGAGTGGTTACCTCTTCTCTTGGTCTCTTTTGAAGCCCGTGGTCCATCAGTGAAGGGTCCCAAATCCCACTGCTGTTCCCAGGATTTCAATCTGCAAGATCATTGCTTGAAAGCAATGCTGTTTGAGGTCTATGTGGGAACAAAGTAATGTGAATTTTAGAGGCTCTTGACATTGAGAAGTGGAAATTATTCAAGAGGATGCAGAATTATTCAAGCTTTGTTTCCTAGATTAAATCTTAGGGATCAGGAATAGATCCAGATGTCCCTAAACACAGTGGATCAAGTAGCCTTGTATGCAGTCTGATTTGGGGGCTCTTAGCTGGCTTTAGATTCTCCCTAGGTTAGATTGCAGGTGGGGAAGCTGGAGGAATTGTTCCCTAAAGACCATTAGCATTTCAACTTGTATTTGATCAATATACTTAGCTGAAGATACCTTGGACTTAGATATACAGTGGTAGATTTCAAAGGGGAGGGACTCTTGCATACAGTCAGCAGTAATAGGGGCAGCCTGTTGCAATGTCAGATTTATACAAGTCCATCTTAGTGATGGGGTTGGCGGGGGCACTTGGGGAGTTGAAGGGCAGTGGGGAGAAGGAAGAGACAGCTCAAAGGAAGGCTGTCTTTTCACCTATTTGCTGGCATCATCTAGCCCTGCTTATGCATGTCAGTGAAAGTCTGGGTTCTGTAGTGACTCACTTTGAACAAAATGTTCTCTCTCCCTTCCTCATTTTCATACTCGGAGTCCTTCTCCCTTCTACCCTCCCTTGCTGCCTGCCCTCTGCCTCCTTTCCTTCTTTACTGTAATGGCCTTTACCTGCAGCTGAGTGGCAGGTGGCAGGGATGGATAGATGTGGGGGTGTGTAGTTGGGGAAATATTTTCTCAGTTTTGCTAGCATCAAAGAAATTACTTCCAAGGCAATCCTTCCAGCCATGTATTTCGCTGATCAGTCAGAATGAGAGGAAAAACATATTAGCATTGCCAGAGAGGCTATTTGGGAAAAATCAAGTCTGTGCAACTGAGTGATCTAAAGTTATAAGCATTAAAAACAAATCCTGGAGTGCAGCTGGAATTCTTCCCACCCTGTCTCCCATAGCCCTGTCCCTTGACACCCCTCCCGCACCCCCATTCCTGCTACATGAATGGGTTGTGCCTCAGCTTTTCCAAACAGCCTAATTTGAAAGAGGAAGTGCCAGGGTGTGTTGGACATTTCTGGGCATGACATGGAAAAGCAGTCTCAGAAGTTTCTGGTTTTGTTTTGTTTTTTGTTTGTTTGTTTGTTGTTTTTAAATCCTGTGACTGCGGTGTCTCCGTACACTTGGAGAGGCCCTTAGAAGGGGGTTCTCTTGAGTGGAGCACACATACATGCTCATATATTTTCTCTCTGCCTGGTGCTAGTCCAGAGTGACGTCTCAGGACAGTGGCCTCAGGCTTCTTTGTCCTTAGGCCAGGGAGGTGCTTCTTGTCAAGAGAAGGAAATTTCTGGTTGTTTGGGCAGAACTTAGAAGTTAAAGTGGGGTAGTTTGTCTCCTTTGGAAAAATGACAAAAGCTAGAATGCCCTTTCTTCAGAGTAATGTCCTTCAAAGAAGGAATGGCCAGAGGGCGCTGTCCAGGCTGTATTTTGGCATCTAGTTGTTGTCAGAGTGCCTGGCAGTGAAGTGTTGTAGAGTCAGTCTCCCCGGGCTCATACCTCAGCTCTGCCTTTTACAGCCGGGTAGTCTTGGGCAAGTTACCTAATTTTACTAAGGTTTAATGAAGTATCATTTGCAAAATAGGCTTAGTAAGTAATACCTACTTCAGAGGGTTGTCTTAAGTAGTACATAAGGTGAACATATGAATTGTTCACTATAGTGCTAGGTTCATAGCAACAGGTCTTGTAGTAAAAATGAGTGGACATCAGATAAGCCCCAAGTGAGGTACAATCTAGAAAAAAGCTGGCCATTACTCTGCAAGTACATCCAGGTCAAGAAAGACAAAGAAATACTGAGGAGATGTCAAAGATTGGAGGAGGCATGACAGCTATGTGTAGTGTGGTTTCCTAGATGAGAGTCTGGAACAGAAAAAAGGTCATTAGAGGAAAAACTGGTACAGTTGGAATAAAGTCTCGAGTTCGTACTATTGTACCAATGTTAATTTCTTAGTTCTGATAATTGTTTTATGGTTTTGTAAGATGTTAATATCAGGGGAAGCCGGGTGAAGGGTTTATGGGAGCTCTACTTTTTATTTTCTTTTTTGCAACTTTTCTACAAGTCTAAAATTATTTCAAAATAAAAAATTAAAACCAAGTAAGTTAATGTCCAAGTGATGAGTTAGGTAAAAAGAGAAACTGACCAGAGTGGAGCCACACACAGCAGATCACACCTGACTCCGTCTCACCTCCTGTGTCAGAGAGAGAGAGAGAGAGAGAGAGCTCTTACTAAGGGGCCCTAGCACCTGCCTCTTGAGCCTCTGCGTGCCTGCTACATCTTGAGGAGAGGTCTGCTGTAGGCTGATAATTGGTCAGCAATGTAGACACACACCCCACGTCTGATCCTGGATGGTGCTCTACAGTGGCTGGGGAGGAGGCCACTCATTGGGCATTAAGACTCTCTGTAGGGCTGAATGATCAGGGCACTTGTCTCTGTTCCTTGGAATATAAATGAAGTTCTGCTTGCTTTATCTTTCTGTCTCAGCACCAGTCACTATGGCAATATGTTTGCAGATTACGATGCCTACCCCTACGCTCACACTCAGTGTTTGATCATCCAGAAGAAAGAAAAGTTCAGACCCAGCTCTACAATAATTTATTATTTTGTTTCTTGTTTTAAGTGCCTTGCTCTTACACAAAGCAGGCATTTTGCTTGCTCCTCTCGGGCGCAGAAGGTACATGTGCTTTTCTTATGACTGATGTGGTCATCTCTGTCATGCTAATAGCAGGGTGTGTAGAAGAAAGCCATTATTATAACTGGGAAAATGTGAATCTTGGGGTTTTTATTTTTCCATTGAAATCAGCTGTCAGAGGGGGTTCTAGAAAGTATAAAGTCTTCCATTCTGGCATACAACTCCTTCACAAGTATTTGCTGTCAGAAGTTTGTATTTTCTAAGTTAAAAAAAAAAAATAAGGTCAGTGCTAAAAAATGTTCTTTGTGTTTTACCTGAGTGGCTGCATTTTGCTATTGATTTACAAATTTTATTGTCCGACCCTTGGGATGCATGTGGATTACTCAATAGTGTGACAAATGGCTGGGCTCTGAATTATGTATTGTATTACAGGGGAGTTCATAAACCATATTTCTCTGTAGGTTATTTTAGGCATAAGACTAGTGAACTGTCATTTCTCTTTCAGTCACATGTGACTAAAAAAAAGGTGGGGGTTGGTGGTGGGAAGGAGATATGTCTGGCTCAAAATTCAACCGACCACCCCTGAAAGGTTTTAAATGTAGATGCTGGAAGTAGACCAACTTTGGGTGTGGACTGGGAGGACTGGGAGCACCTGGAAGAGGGGAGAGCAGCTGTGTTCCACATGAAACCTTTGCTGCACCTTTGCTCAGGCTAGAGCCCCTGTGGGAAGACTCCTGGCTTCCACTCCCCCTGGGGCTTCTGTTCCAGTCAAATAACAAATGGCCTGAGGCCAGAGAGTCCTGCACCCTGAGTGGGCCTACCACACTCCCTTTCCCCCACACAGCCACTTGGGCTGATGGATGTGCAAACCCTTTACAGACGGTTTGGCACTGCTCGGCTTGCAGAGATCATCTGTCTCTTTTGAATGAGCAACTTTATGTTTGTGGCTCCTTTTCCCTGCACAGAGAGAAATTGCTTCTGCCTTCTAATGGAAATGTTTACCTTCCCTAGGGAAAGGCACTATTCTTTGGGGGTAATGTTTGTCGGTGCTCCCCACCCCTCGCGGGAGCATGAGCCTGTGCTCGAGGGTGGACGGGAGGAGGCGGCCACTGGAGCATGCACAATTGCCACTGGGGCAGCCATCTGCCAGTTTCGTGGCTCACAGCCTACCTCTGAGCAGGCCGCTGGGAGGGAGTGCCTGTACTCCGGGGCCTGTATGCATTATGCACAGCCTCTTCCCTAAATGAGCTTTCTAAGTGTATATAACTCCTTTCTACCCTGTTCTTGTATGGTCTGCCTCGGGGCACCATTCAGAATCTCCCCTAATTATACTGGAGCTCAGCTTCTACTGTCTCGCATTTGGAGTTTCTGGTAATAGCTGATTTGTGTGTGTGTGTTTGGGGGGGTAGGGCGGTGGGGAGTAGATTTCTAAAATTGCATTGAGGGATTGATTTACAGTTATAGGAAAATAGACTTTTTACAAGGAAATTATCAACACTGCAATGATAGAGTTTCCCAGCAGTGGTATTTTGACTAAGCAAAGCCAGGTTAGCTTCCATGTCTTTTCCAGAATGGACTCTGTAATTTGAGAAGGCTGCTCTGGTATTAAAATGAAATCTGTGCTTCTGATTGCAGACCACCACCTTCCCCACATATTGCCCCCCCCACCTCCCCCCTTCCCTTCCTCAGATGGAGGAGTTTTTGCACATGCTGCTTAGAAAAAGGAGATTTATATCATGACTCAATCCTCGCCCACAGATCTAGGATTCCTGCCATCCAGTAAATTTTGGCAGGCAGGTCCTGTGTATGGAGAATGTGTCCTGCCTCCCTATCCCTGTCCTGCTCCCCTTATTGCGTATTCTTCTTGGGTGGAGTCTGCAGTGTCTAGCTTCTCATCTCTTCCGCTTTTCCCCCCAGGCAACCCCTGCTTCTCCTATAAGGCTGTCCTTTAGTATCCGTGAGGTACAGGGAATGGTCTCTCACATCCCAGGGACTTGATAGACCTATAAAGCTCAAGCCCTGAGGTGTTTTCCTGCTTGTTACTTGTCTGCCACTGCATTGAGTACAGCAGCATGCCCTGGCCTTCAGCACCAGAGCCCACCTGGGAATTCATTCGAATAAGAAGGTTGGCAGCCCCACTCCTCCAGTCACACGACTGGATATACAGATGTCTTTGTGCCTGTAATTATAGTGTTGACCTCTTAAAGTCATTGAGGCCTCTAGGTGAGTGCTGGTGAGGCCATGATGCTGTTGAGAGTGGGTTACTGGTGACACTGGGCCCTCCTTTTGCCCTGTGGTGGGGGAGAGGAGAGGGGAAAAAAGCATTGGGTTTTAGAAAATTCTTGGCTATGAAGACTTGGTTAAACATCGTCTTCTCGGGGTGCCTGGGTGGCTCAGTTGGTTAAGCGACTGCCTTACGGCTCAGGTCATGATCCTGGAGTCCCGGGATCGAGTCCCGCATCGGGCTCTCTGCTTGGCAGGGAGTCTGCTTCTCCCTCTGACCCTCCCCCTCTCATGCTCTCTCTCTTTCATTCTCTCTCTCAAATAAATAAATAAAATCTTTAAAAAAAAAATCGTCTTCTCCTCCCCATGCCTAGGAAATTCAGAAGAATTTAAGATAACAGAGTGGAGGGCAGAATAGGACTTTGGGGGACCAGGGACAATGAGAGATGTGTAGTGAGGAGAAAGAGGGTGAGCAGCTGGCTCACCTACCTCTTAGAACAGGACCTTCTTGGCCTGGCAGATGGGAGACCCAGGCTGAGCCCACCATTGGCATGTAGAGGAGGGAGTGGTGAGCGCCTAAGAGACTGTTCCCTAGGGATAGGACATTGTTGCTGTCTCTGAGGGTCCGCTCCCCTCTTCACCTAGCCACTGGAAAGCAAAGGGTCCTCAGCTGCTTGGCTCCTGCAGCAAGGAGACTGGCCACACCAGGAGAGACTCAGGCCAAGTCTGGACCACATCAGATGTTGCTCCTTTTTTAGCCTCGCCAGTAGGAAGCTCTTATTGTCGGAACAACCTCCCTGTCCCGAGTCTTTGTAGATGTGTCTGGAGCTGGACCTTTCCCTTCCAGTCTGATTATTGTGGTCTTTCCTCCCCATTTCTGGCCTCAGAACTAACCTGATGGCAGGTTCTGGAGTCTCTCCAGGCCTACAGCATATAAGGCTTAGTAATGACAAGATGTGTTGTAGGGCCGCACTTACTGGATATCCTTTGAAATTAACTTTCCGATAGTCCTTAAGTGCCCCATGGGGGCCTCTTCAGGGATCTTGGTTTCCCTTGAACTTAGTGTTAGTGCTGACTCCCACACACACATTCCTGTGTTTTTTCATCTTAACCATGATTGGTGATGAACTGGGGGAAGGGAGCAAGGATTTGCTTTCCTCTGCACCGGAAGTGCAGAGCTGCTAATTTCATTCTCCGCGCTCTGTCTCTTAGATGAGCAGGGTCCTCTGTGCCCATGTTTAGTACCACTGTGTTGCTGGACTCTCCTGGCAAAAATTAGGCTAATGTCTCCAATGACTGCATTAGCCACTGAAATGAGGTTCTAAATTGAAGGTACTACCCCAAGTCTGTCTCCAAGGTATTGCCTTGTTCTGGCTTTTATTATTCAAATTCATTCTCTCAGTGATTCTCTGCAGACTGACTGGCACACTGGTTCACTGTGGAGCATTGTATTAGCTGAAAGGCAAGATCACCTTTTAAGAGGAGGGAGAAAGGAAAAGAAAAAACAACAACAAAAAACCCCAAAAGATGAATGCTGTGGTGCAAAGAGTCAGCAATTTGTCTGTTCTAAGAGCTCCTTGGCCAGCCTGAGCAATGCCTAGAGATAGGAGAGTAAGGGACCAGACCTGGGATGGAGTGGAGGGGGAAGCATGGGGAGAAAGGAGGATGTTATTGCATTAGTGACATCTTTGCTTTGTAAGTTTACCGCACTTCCTCCTTCCCTTTCATGTTTACTGAGCACCCAAATATATGCCTTACAGGGTGTTGAGAACTCCAGGGTGGAAAACCAAAGATCAACAAAACAGGATCTTCTCTTCACAAAGCTGTTAGTCTTACAGTTTCACTGCGTTTTCTCTATCTTGGGTGTGTGGGTAGGGGTGAGGGGGATGAGGGAAGGATTCGAGCTATGATTCTTATATTTTACATCAGAAGTAGGAGACTTCTAACAGTCATATGCTTCGAGAGTTGAGAATTTGGCTCTTACATGTTTGTTTTTAAAATAGATTTTTTTTTTTTGCCTACTGACAAAGTAATATGTTTTCCAAGCAGAAAACTTGGAAAACACAGAAAAGCACAAAGGGAAACAACACCACCACCACCACCCATATTCCACTATGTAAAGATAACATTATGGCTTATGGTCTTCCAGTTGTTTTTACACAAGTGCTGTCATTATGTACGTAGTGTTTTGAGTCTGATACTTTCCCTTTAGCAACTGGGAGTTAAATTCTGCAGAGTTTTGAAGGATAGAGCCTCTAGCACATAATTAAGTACACAGTGAACATTATCCAGGTGCTGGTCTTTATCAATTGTATGAATATACCAAATTATGCTTAGTTGATTCTTATTGTACATTTAGGTGGTTTCCAGCTTTCCACTGTTCTAAATAATTCTACAATGAATGTCCGTATGTGTGTGTGTGTGTGTGTATGTATATAAATTTCCTTGTGTCTGTTTTTATGAGCCCTCTGACTGTGTTCTTAGAAGAGATTCACTAGGTTGAAGCGCTCACCTTTTCTGCTGCTTCTGCCCTGCGTCTTAGCTGGGACAACCTCTTGTCTGGGCTGTTAGAACAGCACCAGGGTTTGAGTATCTCTCATCCCTTTTCTGTATCACATGTCAGATGCCCTAGGATTTCCTCTCTGTGTGGTCCCTGGGTGGGTCTCTCTTGACCAGGAAATAGCTGGCTTCAGGGAAGACAGAGCAGCAAGCGCAGAACACATGTTCCTATTGTTTTGTGCCAAGATGGTAGAATCCCCAGAGACAGGGACATTGTCATCAACCTCTTTGGATGATAAGCAGATACTGAGTGCTTGCCCACCTGTGTACCACCCAGCGTCAGATGAGGCAGAGATAAAAAACCGGCCCCTACTTCAAGCTACCTGCCTACTGATTAGATAATGGATTGACATGAAACAATTCGCACACATTTATTGAGCATTTGCTATATGGTAGGTACTTGTGCCAGGCTACTCTTGGGGGAACCGAAAAGGCTGAGATGCTGTTCTCCTTCTTAAAGGAAGCTGCAATACATATAAATAAGAGCTATTTATAGGTAAAGTTAACTAGCCACACAAGTCAATAAGGGACAAATATCTAGTTGTGTAGACAGTAAGTATTAGAGAGACTGGCTGCTTTGGAGAAGAAGGTCATTCATGATGAGTCAGAGTAGTTAGATTTCAGAGAGAAGATAGGACACTCGTTGGGGCTTGAAAAAGAGCTGGCAGTTGATGAGGTGGAGTGGGAAGGGTTTTCCAGGTGAGAGGAACAGCTTGCAAAGGGATGGTGGCAATATTGATTGTTTTAAGGTGGAGGGCAGTTGCATGGCGGCACAGGAGCTGGCTAGGGGTGGGGAATTGCAGAGAGGAAGTAAGGGTCAAGGCTGCATATTGACAGATCTGAGGGTGATGGACTCCAGACCACTATTTGGTACACAGTGGATGGAAACAATTTGGTAAAATTGTCTCTGATTAAAGGACAGGTAAGAAGGTCTTAATTTCTCTCAGTGCCAGAAGGCCCCCAGGCTGTCCTTGGGTCTCCACTCTTCTCTGTCTACACTAAAGCTCTGGGTGATCACATATAGCCTAGCGGCCTTAAATTCCATGTACATGCTGATGATTGCCAGATTTTAAGTCTCCAGCACATACTTTTCTGAACTCCAGACTCCTCTATCCATCTGCTTACTAGACATCTGTATGTGGATGTTTAATAGGCATCTCAACCTTAACATTTTTAAAACTGAGCTCAGGTAACCTTTCCCACCTCAGTGAATGGCAGCTCTGTCCTTTCACTTATTCAGGCTGGAATCCGCTTAGGCATTCTTGACTCCTTTCTCTCATACCCACATTCTCCCAATGCGGGGCTTGAACTCACGACCCTGAGATCAAGACCTAAGCTGAGATCAAGAGTAGGTTGGTTAACCAACTGAGCCACCCAGGCACCCCTTAAGATTTTATTTTTAAGTAATCTCTACACCCTACGTGGGGATCGAACTCAAAGCCCCACGTTCAAGAGTAACATGCTCAATCGACTGAGCCAGCCAGATGCTCCACTCATACTCACATTCTGACAGCACATCCTACAGCTCTCTCTTCAAAATATATCCAAAATCTGACCACTTCTCATTACTCCTCCAACCACTATGATATCTCACCTGGATTATTGTAGTAGGCTCCAATATAAAGTAAGAGTTAAAGTCCTTTCCATGACGTACACATCCCTGTGATGTGGCTCCCCATTACCTCTGTCGATTTATCTCCTACTTCTTCACGTTCCCTTTCCTCTGGCCACCTTGGCCTCCCTCATGTTCCCTGAACCCATCAGGCCCATCACACCTTGGGACCTAGAATACTCTTTCCTAGACAGGTTCGTGGGCAACTCCCTCACTTTTCTTAGGTCTTTAATCAGAAGTGAACTTGTCTTCTGATGGCCAAAGTGGGAATGATTTAAGCAATGTAATGTAGTGTTAGATTATAACCCGAAGTATAAAGTAAATATTTATCAGTCTGAACTTGTATAAGCAAATGATTGAATGAATGAATGAATAAATAGAGAAAAGATAAATCTCTCTTACAGAAGAATTTCAATAATATATATAGGTGCTTTTGCCTCCAGGAAGAGGAGCTTAAATCTTTTGAGTGTGGTCTGGACTTAGTGACTCACTTCTAAGTTCCATAACTTCTAGTTATGGAAAGAGAAAAATAGTAACTTTATGGTAGAGAAACCTGGTAAATATTACTTGTCATCAAGAGGGACCTCACCATTGCTGTCATATGGATATGAGGGACCCCCTGATAGGATGTGAGAACATGGGCTCTTTGCCTCTGTGGTGTTATTCCTTGCAACCAGTAAGCCCAGAGTAATCATGAGAAAAGCATCAAACCGATTTAAATCGAGGAACATTCTATACAATATCTGATTAGTACTCCTCAAACTGTCATAGTAATGATAAGGAAAGACAAAGAAACTATCACAGGGATGCCTGGCTGGCTCAGTCAGTAGAGCATATGGAATCTTGATCTCAGGGTCATGAGTTCAAGCCTCATGTTAGACATGGAGCCTACTTAAAAGAAACAGGAAAAAAAAAAAAAAAGAAAAAAAAAAAACCAACCAAAACCAAAAACCACAAAACCCATCATAGACCAGAGAAGACATGACACCTAAATGCAGTGTGGTATTCTGATTTGTATACTGGAACTGGAAGAGCACATTAATGGAAAAACTGGTGAGACATGAAGAGTTTGGAGTTTAGGTACTCTTAATGTATCAATGTTGGTTTCTCAATATTGATAAATGTACCACAGTAGTATAAGATGATAATATTAGGGGAACTGAAACTAGGTTCAAAGGTGTGCAGGAATTCTTAGAACTCTGTATTATCATTGTAAGTTTTCTGTAAATCTAAAATTATTCCAAAAAAGAAAAAAGTGACCTTCTCAAACAAGGCCTTCCCTGGCCACCGTCTAAAAAAAGTTTTTTCCCTCCTTGACACTTCAAATCCCTTTCCCTGCATTATTTTGCTCCTTAGTACTTATTGTCTCATAGCATATATTTTACTCATGTTGTTTGTTTCCATGCTACAATACAAATGGAAAGAATAGGGATTTTGGTCTTAGTCTTGCTCACATCTGGATCTTCAAGGCCCAGCCCTGTGGGCATTAGCTCATAGCAGGCGTTCAATAAACACTTGTTCATGACTGAAAGAATGAATTCCTCTATATCACCCTTTGTCCTTAAGCAGCATGAGGATTTTGTGTTTGGGCCTTCCTTTCTCTTCCGAGATTTCTAGTGGTTTACCATTCCAGTGGGGGAAATGACACCTATTGTTTCTTCTTTGGCTCACATAGAAATGAGAGTCATGTCAGAAGTGGTCTATACGCTTACAGTGTATTCACCCACCAGCAGGAAAAACAAGCAAATGTCATCATTTACTGCTTTCCTGCAGATACTGTTTCCCTCCTGAGGTGGGGGCTGGTTTATGAGAGACACCCTTCTTCCTTTACCTGTTTTCCTCCTGTTGAAACCTGTGATCCCTTACTGGCTGGTTTAGCATGACAGATGTGAAGTGTGTATGGAATCGCTTCTTGGCCTTTTGGCTAAGATCAAGTGGAGTGTGGAGGGATGTGAGGACAGTGAGGATGGGACTCTTGGATCTGGAAAAGTAAAGTTAGTCAAGGAAAATGCATTTAATCCTGAATATGTATTGAGCTTTTCTTTGCTCAGCACTGAAACTTGAAGGGTGAAGATAGTAGGAATGTGGACTGATTCAACAAATCTGGTCACTAGAACCTGACAGCCATGCTTGACTTCAACGGGACTAAATCTAGAACAAACTAGAGAAAACCTACCTCGCACAATCAGTGGTAAATGCATGGTTAGGTGTGGATTCACAAATACCTTAGAAAAATGTGTGGATGATAGCGGTGCTGTGGGCAAGGGATGTAGAGAGTTTTGAGGACCTCCATTGATCATGATGGAGAAAGAACAGTGTTTTTTACACTCAGCACGTGTGCCAGGAGGGTCTTGCAGTTTCTTCTGATACCTTGAGGGAGGTGACATTGGGTGGAGAATTGTATTGTCAGGACCTTTTCAGGCGCAAGAAGTGGGGAAATGTTGGAGGAAAGATGGGTCCAAATGATCTCTGGAGGATTGCAGACAGTGTCGGCTCAATAGCATCAGTTTTCTCATGTGTTGAACTTGATTTATCTCATAATTTATTTTAAAGCCTCCATGGAACATACCTAGCAAAGAATGGAGTCACACTGATTTGATGCCTGAACAAAGTCATCAGGAACAACAAAACCACAAGATAAAAGATATTTCCCTTGTAACCGACACTCTCCATTTCCTGTTGTTTTCAGGTTCCCCTTGTCCTGAGCCCAAAGATGGAGCATTTTTGCTTTGTTTTTGGTTCTATGCCTATCACACTTGTGGTGCTCTTGAAACAAAGCCCTGCTCCCTGCTGGGCACAAGAATTGGGCCTGCACCTGGAGCAAGATTCCTTCTGGAAACAAACAAGCAGGGTATCTTGCAACCCCCTCCATTTTGCCTGTCTTAAGGAAGAGGCCAAGGTCCCACTCCCTTTGCAAGTAGAGCAGAATGTACTTTCTTAAACCTATTCAAATATCACAGTTGGGTTCAATTATCTGCAGAAATAGATTTATATAAAAGGAAAACTTACAAAGGAGAAATTTGTACCAAAGAAGAGTCTACATTTTTGTTCAATTTTCTTTTTCTTTTTTAAGGCCATCCAGTTGAAAGTCTGAGTGTCCAGGAAAGAGGGTTGGGGGGGTGGGGAGGAAGAAGAAAGGAAAGAGGGCGCCTGAGTGGCTCAGTTGGTTAAGCGACTGCCTTCGACTCAGGTCATGATCCTGGAGTCCCTGGATCAAGTCCCGCATCGGGCTCCCTGCTCGGCGGGGAGTCTGCTTCTCCCTCTGACCCTCCCCCCTCTCATGTACTCGCTCTCTCTCATTCTCTCTCTCTCAAATAAAAATAAATAAAATCTTTAAAACAAAACAAAAAAAAAAAAGAAGAAGGGAAGAAAAAAAAGAAACCAAAGTACTTAAAGATTTTTGAGTGTAAATCTGAAGTCTGGGCCATCATATGCTCCTCATCAGCAGCGCAGCCTGCCAGGGGCTTCCCCTCTGTCCCCTTCTTCCTTACCTTTCACTTCCATGCTGGCGTTGGAGGGTCAGGCAAGGAAAGCTGGCCTCAAGAACCTTAGCTGTTCTAAGCCCTTAGCATTGCCTGCCTGCTTCTCTAGCCAAACTAGATTGCTTAAGGTCTCATCAAACTGACTTACTCCCATCTCTGGGTCTTGTTGTGAACCCTTAAACCCATCTGCAGGGCCATATTACAAATTACAGCTGTGCAATAGATTACCACAAACTTGGTGGTGTAGTGGCTTAGTTCGCAGTGTATGTCGGTCAGAAGTCTGGGTGATGGTTAGCTGGGTCTTCAGTGGAGGGTCTCATAGGCTGATAGCAGGTGTCATGCAGGCTGTGTTCCTTTCTGGTGGCTCTGGAGAAGAACTGGCTTCCAAAATCATTCAGGATGTTGCTAATATATCTTTGGAAACACTTCCTAGAAGTCACATTTCTGGGTCAAAGGGTAAGTGCAGTTGCAATTTTTATTAGACATCGTCAAATGGCTTCCATAGGGGTTGCACTATTTTGCATTTCCATCAGCATTGTTTGTAACTGCCCCTTTCGCTATAGTCTTACCTGTGGAAAGGTATTAGCCAGTCTGATAGGTGAGAAATGGTTTCATTCCTATGATGTAGAAGGCCTACTGCAATTTTGTTTGACCTTTCTCATATTCTCAGCAAAGTTGAACATCTTTTTTAGTTAGGTGGCATTGTATTTCTGTGAACTGCCAGTTCACATCTACAGTGCTTTTTTCTATAGGGTCATTGGTCTTTTGTATTTTTAAAAGTGCTTTATGGATTAGTAATACTAACACTTTGTCTATATTAAGTTGCAGATTTTTTTCCCAGCTTGTCATTTATCTTGTACTTGTGATATTTTCCATGCATCTAAAATTTTTATGAACTTATTTTTGCATCATCAAATTTATTAATATTTTCGTTATTGCTTTTGCATTTTGAATCATAAATAGGAAACTTATTCTCTATTCCTAGGTTATAGAGGAATTCACCTATGTTTTCCTCTGGTACTTGTATAGTTTCATTTTTTATATTTAAATATAATTTGTTTGGAATTTATCCTGATATATAGGCATAAGGATGGAGTTAATTTTATCTTTTTCCATATGTCTGTTAAATTATCCCAAAGATGCTTATTAAAAAGTCTTCCTTCCCCCACATTTGAGATGCTACCCTTATTATGTATTAGATTTTCATATACAGTTGGGTCTATTGTTTAATTCTCTTCCCTGTTCGATTGCTAATTCTGTCTATTCATGTGCCAGTTACCAAACCTTTTTAATTATATAGACTTTGCAATATATTTTGTTTTACTACCTAGTAGATCCTTCTAGTTTATTTTTGTGCATTCCTGTATATGAGAGAGAGAGAGAGAGAGAGGGTTGCCTCAGAAGAGAACCAAGCACCCATTCCTGAGAAATTTTAACCCTTCAAGGTAGGTTAGGTAGAAGAAGGTAAGCTGACAAAGGAACCTGGGGAAGGAGAGACTGTAGAGGTAGGAAGTAATTGGAGATTTACAATCTCATGTCAGGACAGAGTACTTTTGGACTTAGATATCAGGTGCTGCCACAAAATCTCAAGATGTGAGGATTAAGAAGCATCAGTGGTTATTACTGGGTGGAAGTAGAGTGGAGTGGGCTGTGCAATGAATGGAAGGTGAGGAGGAGGTACATTCAAGTGTAGATAACCATTGTGAAGTTTCTCAGTATAAGAGAAAAGAAATAAAGAAAGGTAGTACCTAGAAGGAGTGTAGGGGAGTTTTTCTTTGTTTAAAATTCACATACTATAGAGTTAACCATTTTACTTATTCATTTTTAAAAGATTTTATTTATTTGTCAGAGAGAGTGAGAACAAGCAGGGGGAGCAGCAGGCAGAGCAAGGAGCCTGATGTGGGGCTCGATCCCAGGACCCTGGGATCATGACCTGAGCCGAAGGACACTTAACCGAATGAGCCTCTCAGGTGTCCCTAAAGTTAACCATTTTAAAGTGAGCACTTTGGTGGCGTTTAGTACATGCGAAATCCTCACCTCTACCCGATTCTAAAATGTTATCACCCCAAAGGGAAACCCATACCCATAAAGAAATTACTCTCCATTGTGCCCTTTCCCTAGCCCTTGGCAGCCACCAGCCTCCTTTCTGTCCTTATGGATTTACCTCTTCTGGGTATTTCTTACAAGTGGAGTCATAAAATATGTGAGTTTTGTGTCTGTTTTTCTTCCATGTAGCATAATGTTTTCAAAGTTCTTCCATGTTGAAGAAACTAGAGACTGTGTAAAAATGCTGCTGGAAGGACTCTAGGACAGAGACGGGTGGGTAAGAGGTAAGGTTCTTGAAAAGGTGAACTCCATTCATTTGGAAGTGGGAAGCTGGGGAGACCCCATCTGATAGCTTTCGTGTGGTCTATTATGTAGAAGGCCAGGCCTCGACCAAGAAATGGGAGTCAGGGGTTCCAGGGAGGGTAGATGATCTGAACCAGCGATTGAATAGAGGGGTAGGATGCACTAACTAGAGAAACACGGTTATGATTGGTGGGTGGTACTAGATACTTTGAATCTGTTTATTTCAGTTCACACAAGGTCTTTTGGGGGAATCCTCCAACTGTTGCATAGTCACAGAAGAAATATGTGGTCTAACCGTACGAGCATTCGGGGTCCCACCCACGAGTAGGATCCACAGGGTGTCCCACCTTCACAAGTTTAAAAGGGTTTTGGTTGGGCTTTCCTGACGCAGATATTGCGATGGAGGCTGGGGTACAGTATATTTATTCCAACAATAGTGCAAGGAAAGGGGAGGAAGCAGGATTGGACTGAGGAAGAAGTCAAAGTACGATGGCAAGCCCAATGAAGCCATGGCCATCCCAGCAGGGAGTTCTGGAGTGAGTAGTCCTTTAGATGGTCCTATATTAGGCAAAATTGGTGAGGTTTTTATAACCATACCTGGCTCAGTCATGAGTTACAGGCTGCTCAAAAGCTCATGAGCTTGACCAAAGTAGCTCTTTGCATATGAGACAGACCCTGAAGGAGCTAATGCTGTAGTTTTCCTTGACACCAAAGCAAGTCTTTGCTTGAAGAGTCAATTTGGGCATATCTGCCTCAGGATAGGCAGTCTTGCTGGGCTCCCAGCTAGAACAGCTTGAAGCTGAGGCATGTGGGAAGCAAACTTTCTCAGGACAACTCTTCCAGTCATTGTCCCAGAAATTGTTCTTAAAAACTGAGCGTATGGATAGGAGCCTGGTGGGCTGGTGGAGTTGACACCAGAAGTTACACTCTGCTTCTCGGGTAGAGTGAGCTGAGCCCTGCCATTTGAGAACATAGGCATGTGTTCCCATGGGGAGTGAAATCTTGCTTATGAGAAAGGCTTTATTCTCAGTCAACGTGACCAGGAGTGGTGTGGATTTTGAACATGTTCCATATGTTTTTGACTTCACTATTCTTTGTCAGAGAAATGACAAAAAGGAAAGTGCACCTAGTCAGCAGTCAGCAAATATTTGCTAAACGAGTGACTGAAAGAACCACTGTGAGCAGAGCAGCAGCGGGAAGGAAGCAGAGGGTCAGATTTCCGTGTCATCTTTTCAGAGGAGACTGTGCTCTAGAGGTAACAGCTTAATGGACTTAATAATAGCTCAATGTGGAAAGCGAAGATGAAGGATAGAGCCTGCAGCAGAGGCACAGTGGTCCAGGGTCCCGGTAGGGTGGTTCCTGAGTATGGTAGACATGGGTGCGAACTGCCTCAGCTGGCTTGTAGGAAGAGAGAGTAGGTGCCTGGAAGTGGATGGGTGGCTGGATACTTGCCCCATGTAGCCTTGGGACATGGAGGGGGTGGTCTGGTAACCTTTTCCCTGGGGAGGCTTTTCCCCTCCCCATTGTTAGAGAACTTCGTGGCCCTCCCCTACTTCCGGCAGCTCCCTCCTCTAGCCTCTCAGCCCCACCTGCTTTATCACTTTCCCCCCCTAGAACTTAATATGATTGCCCCCCTCTGGTCCATTGATTGACCTCCAGCTGTTGTTTCACCTCAGGCCTGTGGCCCATCAGCCCCATCTTGGTTCTCAGAGTCACTCAATGTCCTTGTGGCCTCACTCTTTATCACATAGCATGGACCTCATGGCACCTGTCATTTCTAAGACACTATTAATTGCCACTCCCCTTGATTCCCTCACCTTCTAGTTGTATGGGGAAAGAGGTAGAATTGGGCAGGATGTTGGATTACGAATGAGGAAACGGCTCTAGGGTTCAAGTTAGAGTCCTGGGATTTGGGCTGCTGTTGTGGTCTGGTTACTAGCCCTAGGAGTGAAGTTGCAGCTGGGCAAAGGGGGGAAGGAAAGAAGCCAATAAATATAATAATTTATTATTTTAATGACTCATTTATGTAGAAGTTAACTTTGGCAAATTGTTTCTACATCTGTTATTTCACTAGCGTCCAGTCTTACCTCTGTCCTGTTTTTCTCCCTCCTATTTTTCAGATGTAGCCATTTTTCAAAGCTGTCGTAAATACTGTGTCTTCTCTCTTTGCTTTCTGACTCAGAGATTGCTGGCTTTGGCCCTCATTGCTATGCAGATGACTCCCAAGCCTGTGTTTCCAGCCTCAACCTCACCCCCTGAGTCCCCATCTCATATTTTCAGCTGATTGATATATCCACCTGTATCATTGGTGCTACACACACTTTTAAACCAAACTCATGATAACTTCCTCCAAAATTCCTTCTTCCTACTTAATCATGACATCATTATCCTCCCAGTTACCTTATCTTTGAACTTTGCAATCTCCCTCCCGCCCCATTCCCCACCCATGTAGTCTTAACAGTTGCCTTGCTCTGCCTGGTCCCATCACTTTGTTTCCATTCCCGGTGCTCTCTCTTGTTCCAACCGCATGACTTTTTACTAAGCAATGGCTCCTTGCCCAGTTTCCCCAGCTACAGGTGTGTCTGCCTCCAGGTGCACCCTCTACATATTAGCCACTGTTCTTCTTGTGACATGATTTTTTTCCCCCAAAGAAATGCTTCCCGTATTGCTTAGAGAGTTAAGGTCCAACTTCTCAACATGGATTTTGAGGCACCACAACCTCTTTCTTTCCTGCTTATCTCCTACAATGACCCTTTACACACTCACCTCATTTTGTGGCCATGGGACTGCTTCCGTTTCTCTGATGGTCCTGGACTTGACTTCTTCCTTGCCTTTGTTCATGTTATTTTTTTGTTCTGAAGTTTCTTTTCCACTTCTCTCTTTCTCTGCTCCCTTGACCCCTAGCCTACATAATTTCTATCTGTTAAAATCATACTGATGTCTGTCCATTGCAGTGGAATACTGTGACACTCTTGAGAAATGAGGTAAGGTAGATGCACACGTGCTGACATGGAATAATACTGAAAGTGTACTGCCAGATGATAGAATACATCTCATATGACAGCACATATGGTGTGATTCCATTCTTGAAAAAATTATTAGTAATAAACACATATGAATGTGTGTATAGAAAAATTTAAAAATCGTGCCCTGTCAACAATTATTTTGGGGGGGCACCTGGGTGGCTCAGTTAAGTGGCCGACTCTTGGTTTCGGCTCAGGCCATGATCTCAGGGTTCTGAGACTGAGCCTTGTGTTGGGCTCCTTCTGCACTTGGTGTGTGTGGAGTCTGCTTGTCCCTCTCTCTCCCTCTCTCCTCTCCTTGCGTGTGTGTGCATGCGCTCTCTCTCTCTCTCAAATAAAATCTTTAAAAAAAAGTAATTTTATTAAGAGAGTGTATGTAAGTGGGTGGGGGGATGTGGGAGAAGGAGTGCGTGAGGTGGGGGATATGGGGAAAGGAGTAGAGGGTGAGGGAGAAGGAGGGGGAAAGAATCTCAAGCACACTCCTCACTGAGCACGCAGCCTGTCGCAGGGTCTGTTCTCACGACCCGGAGCCAAAACCAAGAGTTGGTTGTATAACTGACTGAGCCACCTAGGCACCCCAATAAATATTCTTGAAGAAAAGTGATGATTATAGGGATTATAGGATGATTACATATTCCTGTAATGTTTGATTTTTAACTTATAATGATTGTATATTTCTGTAGTAATCAGAAAATGAAAAGCAAGGAAAAATGGGGAAAAAAGTTGTCCTTCCTCCCCCCACTTCAGGGTTCTTTGGAATTTTCTCCTCTCTAGTTGCTCCCAGTAGCCTTACTTATATTCCTACTGCCTACCACACCCTCTTGCTTGAAGCTCACATAAAGCCTTCTATTATAGTAATATATGGATTTGCTTTATACCACCTTCTTGTTCCTGAACTAAAACCAGTTGATATCATTTGCATCCTTGAGTCCTTGTAGGACCTGGCCTGGTGCCTGTGCTTGGTGGTGCTCCAACAGTCATGGCTGAGCTGGGATGCCATGCCCCAGGCATCTCTGCGTGTCCCAGGACCTTAGTGCTCCTTTGGTTTGGGAGGGACTGAAGCCCTGTTTTTACCACAGCAAGAGCTATATGTCTGATGAGGCTGATCGACTGGCCTTTAATTCATTACCAGCTTCCTGAGTAGGGTCCTAATGATGATGATTGATAAAGATGTGATTGAAAATCTGATCTGTGTTCTTACTGATCCCTAGAGGAATCCATTCCCACATGGCAACCTAGGCCCTTACCTACCATTAGATAAATTCAGTTCAGCAATCCATCAAGACATAAAGTAATTGAAGTGTGGATTAGTGCCTGCCAAGAATGGCAGGAGGAAATGATAGAAGAGTTTTTGGCTAAAGGGACTGAGCTGTCCAGCCCTTAAGGAATCCATTATTCTACCAGCTCACCAATCCCTCTGTTGAACCTGAACGATGTCTGCTTTGTTCTCAGGCCCCAGGTCAGCACAGATTCTGGTCTTTGTATTAAGGTTGGCCTGTAGCACATAGTGAGAGACTTTTCTATTTGACCCCAGTCTGTTTTCTTGCGGGCAGACAGCAGAGGTGTTGGCAGTTAGGATTCGGTTGTTCCTGAAGTGCTGTCAGGCTCAGCACATCCTCAGCAGAGCTCAGAGACAGAGGGAGGCAGAGTCTGGTGGTAGAAAAGAACTGCTTTTGAAGTTAGGCAGACCTGGGTTGGAGACCTAGTTCTCTTAATAGCTTGAAGGCTACTCTAGGCAGGAACTTCTGTGGGTTGCAGGATCCTAGGTGGCTGGTAATTTGATGTTGGGAACATATTTGTCGAGTTGGACTGTTGGTAGAACCAAAGTATTCTCATCAAGATGGGAATACCTATCTCATGGGATTGTTGTGAAAATGAAGTAAGATGTATAATAGCTACTGTAGTGCCTAGCACCAAGAGGTGATTGTTAACTGCTAGTTTCCTCTTTTCTGCCCCCTTCCCCCTTACACCCTTGAAGGTTAGAAATCGTAAGACCTACTATGTACATACTTACTAGGCTGCAATGACAATGGCTTGAGCTGATGTCATTTTTTAGCAGGTGTAGCCTCTCTCCCCATCTGTGGTTGTCTTCTGTGGTCCTCATTGCCATCTACATGGTCTTTGAAGGCTCTGTTAACAGCAGTGGCTCATGGCACAGCAGTGTCGTACAGTGGAGAGAACCAAGGACTGGGACAAGTTACTTGAGCTCTTTTCCATCTGTCTTCCTCTCTGTAAAAAAGTGATATTTTCCCTGTGTAGAATTTATATTGCAGTCCAAATCTACTTGTGTTTGAGAGGACATTCCCTTACCCCCACTGTTTTCCTGAAGGATGCTGCGTCCTGTTGTATGCCTGCGTTCCCACTGCCCTACCTATACTTACTTCACTTCTCCTGAATGCCTGCCTTAGGATAGGAACTTAGCAAGTGAGCTGTCATTGACACCATATTGTGATAACGGTGGTTAATGCTATGCTCATGATGTGGTAGTACACTTTTTTATTAGGCTGCCTGCTAATTAAAAGGACTTTCAGTAGCTTTTAGTAAAAGAATATATATAGAAGCCTGCCTAAATATAAATTTTAAAAAATTGAAATTCTGTGGTTGTGAGGTTGGAGAAAACAAGTATAATAATCACCCTGGCTACTTTGGCTGAACCTAAAGATTAAATGTAGTTCTGAATGTCCTGGCAGCCAAGAGAAAAAGGTAAATATGATGAATTACATAATTATCATCTAATAAAATTGCCAGTATTGGTTTTCTGCTGAGAAACAAGCTTTTTCCTGGTACTAGTAAGAACTGATCTAAAAGCATCTTTGTTTTTTTTAATTTATTTTTCTTTTCAAATTTTTATTTAAAATTCTAGTTAGTTAACATACAGTGCAATATTGGTTTCATGAGTAGAATTCAGTGATTGATCACTTACAGACAATACTCAGTGCTCATCATAACAAGTGCCCTCCTTAATACCCATCACCCATTTAGTCCATCCCTCCCACCTCCCTCCATCACCCCTCAGTTTGTTCTTTGTCATTAAGAGTCATTTATGGTTTGTTTTCCTCTCTCTTCCCACCCACCCAATATGTTCATGTTTTGTTTCTTAAATTCCACATGTGTGAAATCATATGGTATTTGTCTTTCTCTGACTGACTTATTTTGCTTAGCCTAATATGCTCTAGTTCCATTCATGCTGTTGCAGATGGCAAGATTTCATTCTTTTTGATGGCTGAGTAATACTCCTGTGTGTGTGTGTGTGTGTGTGTGTGTGTGTGTGTTCGTGTGTGTTCACTACATCTTCTTTATCCATTAATCGGTTGATGGACATTTGGCATCTTTCCATAGTTTGGCTATTGTTGATAATGCTGCTATAAACATTGGGATGCATGTATGCCTTCAAATCAGTACTTTTGTGTCTTTGGGTAAATACCTAGTAGTGCAATTGCTGGGTCATAGGGTACCTCTATTTTTAACTTTTTTTTTTTTTTTAAGATTTTATTTATGTATCAGAGAGAGAGAGACAGAGGCAGGCAGAGGGAGAAGCAGGCTCCTTGCTGAGCAAGGAGCCCGATGTGGGACTTGATCCCAGGGCCCTGGGATCATGACCTGAGCCGAAGGCAGACGCTTAACCGACTGAGCCACCCAGGTGTCCCCATATTTTTAACTTTTTGAGGAAGCTCCATACTGTTTTCCAGACTGGCTGCACAGTTTGCATTCCATCAGCAGTGCAAAAGGGTTCCCCTTTCTCTGCATCCTCACCAACACTTGTTTCATAAGTTGTTAATTTTAGCCATTCTGACAGGTGTGAGGTGGTATCACCGTGGTTTTGATTTGTATTTCTCTGATGATGAGTGATGTTGAGCATCTTTTCACGTGTCTCTTAGCCATTTCTATATCTTTGGAGAAATGTCTGTTCATGTCTTCTGCCCATTTCTTAACTGGATTTTTTTTTTAAATTTTTATTTATTTTTATTTATTTATTTTTTTAAAGATTTTATTTATTTGACAGAGAGACAGCCAGAGAGGGAACACAAGCAGGGGAGTGGGAGCGAGAGAGGGAGAAGCAGGCTTCTCGCAG
The DNA here is from genome assembly GCF_054177405.1 of Leptonychotes weddellii. Lineage (NCBI taxonomy): Eukaryota > Metazoa > Chordata > Mammalia > Carnivora > Phocidae > Leptonychotes > Leptonychotes weddellii. The sequence continues at coordinate 111,475,871 of NC_138375.1, forward strand.
AGCAGGAAGCCTGAGCAGGGCTTGATCCCAGTACCCTGGTGGGATCATGACCTGAGCTGAAGGCAGACACTTAATGACTGAGTCACCCAGGCACCCCGTGGATTGTTTTTTTAGGTATTGAGTTTGATAAGTTCTTTATAGATTTTGGATACTAACCCTTTATCAGATATGTCATTTGCACATATCTTTTCCCATTCCATAGGCTGCCTTTTGGTGTTGTTAATTGTTTCCTTCACTATGCAGAAGCTTTTATCTTGATGAAGTCCCAATAGTTCATTTTTGCTTTTGTTTCCCTTGCCTGTTGTGACATGTCTAGTAAGAAGTTGCTTGCGGCCAAAGTCAGAGAGGTTGCTGCCTGTATTCTCCTCAAGGATTTTGATGGTTTCCTGTCTCACATTCAGGTGTCTCATCTATTTTGAGTTTATTTTCGTGTATGGTTTAAGAAACTGGTCCACCTTCATTCTTCCGGGTGTTGCTGTCCAGTTTTCCCAACACCATTTGTTGAAGTGACTGTCTTTTTTCCATTGGATATTCTTTCCTGACTTGTTGAAGATTAGTGGACCATAGAGTTGAGGGTCCATTTCTGGGTTCTCTATTCTGTTCCATAGATCTGTGTGTCTGGTTTTTTTTTTTTTGTTTTTTTTGCCATATCTTCTTGATGACTATAGCTTTATAATATAGCTTGAAGTCCGGAATTGTGATGCCTCCAGTTTTGTTTTTCTTTTTCAGGATTGCTTCAGGTATTTGGGGTCTTTTCTGGTTCCATACAAATTTTCAGGATTGTTTGTTCCAGCTAGCTCTGAAAAATGCTGGTGGAATTTTTGATAGGGAAAATGTGTAGTTTGCTTTGGGTAGTACAGACATTTTAACAACATTTTTCTTCTAATCCATGAGCATAGACTGCTTTCCCATTTCTTTGTGTCCTCCTCAGTTTCTTTCATAAGTGTTCCGTAGTTTTCAGAGTACAGATCTTTTACTTCTTTGGTTAGGTTTATTTCTAGGTACCTTGTTGTTTTGGTGCAATTAAAAGCATTTTTTTAAAGATTTTATTTATTTGACAGAGATAGCATGAGCAGGTTGAGGGGCAGAGGGAGAAGCAGACTCCCCACTGAGCTGGGAGCCCGACATGGGGTTTGATCCCAGGACCCTGGGAACATGACCTGAGCTGAAGGCAGACGCTTAACGACTGAGCCACCCAGGCATCCCAATTAAAAGCATTTTTTTTTTAAAGATTTTATTTATTTATTTGACAGAGAGGGACACAGCGAGAGAGGGAACACAAGCAGGGGGAGTGGGAGAGGGAGAAGCAGGCTTCCCGCCGAGCAGGGATCCCGATGTGGGGCTCGATCCCAGGACCCTGGGTTCATGACCTGAGCCGAAGGCAGATGCTTAACGACTGAGCCACCCAGGTACCCCAAAAGCATTTTTATAATAGACATTACACCATGTACTGGATAGGGTCTTTAACAAAATTTCTTTAGAAAATGCAGAAATCTTTTTTCCCCAGTCTGTTCCTTATGTAGACTTTGAACAAAATTTGAGGGCATACAAGAAGTCAGGGTTCGATGCATTTGTAATGTAGGGGACAAATCCAGTGAACATTGTTCTGTTTTAACTAGGATATAATATGGAATCCCCTTAGCAGAATGGACAAGGAGCCTGTGCTTTAGATTGCCTTCCTCACATATGTGCTCTGTTAAGTTGGTTTTTATCAGGGACTTGAATGGTAGTCAGATGAAGATTGAAACTCTGGTCAACACTTGGCACAGTGTTTCATCTTCAAGACATCCTTAGCCCACAGCTCTTTATCAGGAATGATCCATATGTGTTGATATTGTATGCATTGTGGTAATGTGAAAATGAATGGATACATATTGACTATTAAACAAACAAACAAAAAAACCCTAATGAATTGTTTAACTGTTTTCATTAGTGTGTCCAGTGGATGATAAGAATCTGTATCCAGGACATTTTGTGTTTATGTATAGCTTATTTGAAGAAAAATATATCATACACAATCTATTGTCAAATGCAGTAACATGCATTAACTCCCTGTCGCCCAATCCCACACTGAAGATGGTAGCCTTTAGTTACATAAGAACTTCTTTTGTCAGAGACCAGAAGTATAAATATAGGCCTAGGAGACTTATGGAGAGATGTTAGTTGTGGCTATGTGAGAGAAAGTAGAAATTCCAGGTTTTCCTGTTACCTTTGGTTTTTCTCTTCTTGGGACTTTGAATGTTGGTTTGGGGAAGAAGAAAGTCATTGGAAAATGTGAATGTAGCCGGTGCTCATTTGCTAATAGAGAGGATCCCTTCCGAATTTGGAGAGGGAGGAAAACCAGAAAGCTGTATATGGATAAAGTGATTATGATGTGATTTTCTTACTCTGTGGAACCTTTTGATTGTAATTAGTCTCAGAAGAAGCTATCACTAGAGTTTAATTTTCCATTTCGTTCTTTTTGCCACCCCCTGCACTAAAGAATTCCAGGCCAGTTCATTATTCCTTTGGCGCTCATTAGTAAGTTATTTTCCATCCCCTTCCCCTCCATCTCTGAGAGGGTTATCTGTATTGTTTGGGAGGGCAGGGTATTCTCTCCTTGTTTATATCCATTATTTATGCTTGCAGTCAATTATACTCAGCCTTCCTTCCAATTATGGAGATGGCTCTGGAGCATTTTTGTTTCAAGGAATAGGTATATGTTGCAACAGTTAGCTCTGGAGAGAGGGGAATTACCCGTAATTTTTGTCCTCGGAAGACACGTGGTACTAATGGGTCCCTGGCCTCCTATCCGACTCCTCTGGAGAGTCACTGCTCTTCTTTCCTCCTTGGCTCAGGGTCTCCTGAATTGGAACTGGCAGAAGGTACTCAGTGTTGTAAACCAGATTCGAGTCCCCGAGAGGTGCCTGCGCTGCAAGGGTTCCAGGATTCCAGCTTCAGTTTGTGCTGGCCATCTTGCCCCTCAAAGCCCTCTCCCATCTAGTGTTTGACTAGGCCCTCAAAATACTCCAGGGATATGCCATCTACCTCTGCACTGTTTAACATGGTACTCACTGGCCACTTGTGACAATTTAAATTAAAACTAATTAAATGAAATTAAGTATTCAGTTCCTCAGTTTTATTAGTCACATTTCCATTGCTCAATATCCATATGTGACTGGGGTCTGTTGTAATGGACGGCATGGATTTAGAACATTTATATTGTCACAGAAAGTTCTGTTGGACAGCCCTGGTCTGGAAAGTGGATGGCTGATGCTAGTCTACCTTACTTGACTGCTGATGTGGAAACACAACCTCCTTTCCTACACTGTATCTTTTTTTTTTTTTAAGATTTTATTTTTAAGTAATCTCTATACCCAATGTGGGGCTCAATTCACAACCCTGAGATCAGGAGTTGTATGCTTTACCGACTGAGCCAGCCAGACGCTCCTCCTACACCAAATCTTAAATAGCTGCTTAATGATTATTATTTTGCTGCTTTATTAATATAAGTAGTCACATGAAAATTGCTAGATACTGCTACCTAAAGCCATTGGCAGCGATGCTCGGTTCTCTGCCTCTTGTTGCCTGGCATTTTATGTGTGTGTCATGTGGTAGTGGTTTTCCATCCACTGGGGATGATGTTCACATGCAGGCCGTGAAGCTAAGCTTCTCAGCAGAGAAGCCGCACCTTATTATGCGGGTGGCCTCTGCAGGTTGAATCTTGACTTGTCTTGCTGCTCTGACTCTTTTTTTTAACAGGGAGGCCTGGAAAAAGTAGGTCTGGCAAAATCTGGAGGCTCAGGTGGGAAGATGCTTGGCTTTTAGGACCTATAATGTGAAAATCAGGTCCAAAGGGTTCCAGAAGAATTAAGATGATTGTAGAAATAAAGATTTCTGTATTCTCTAGAGACCTCAGTGAGCGATTGGGAAGTTTTTTTTGTCAATTACTGTGTTGTCCCCTGTAATTCTTTGTAATTTTTTTTCAGGCAGGATGAGGTTAGCTAAATATTAGAGATAGAAGAGTATATAGTAACCAAAATAATTTGTGTGAACTCAGAAATGTGAATGTGAGATTTTACATGGAAAAATAGAGCCATATTGCACAAGTGACCCTGGAAGGACATGTTTGCTATCACTGTCCCTGGCCACTGTGAGCTTGTAATTGAGAGTCATGGAGAACATTTAACTGATGCCTATGAGCAGATATTTAAACTATGTAAAAATGTGAAATAATGAGGAAGTCTTGGGTATTGGATACTAGAAAATTGGGGGAAGTTGAGATATATGTCACTTGTATACATTTGGTAGCTTTGAAGTAACTTACGTATTTTGGAAACGAAGAAGGACTTTCATGTTTTGTTCATAAAGGTATCGTGTATTTAGCAACATGAATTCCTTTGTTTTTAGATTGTGGAAGAGAGGATGGTTGAAGAATCAGAATTAGACCTGAGAGGGGAATAGCTTTTTGATCTCTTTCTGGAGGCTGTTTTATTGCTCAATTTGGGTCATAATGGTCTTTGAATAAGAGTGACCATTAGCTATACCAGTTGAAGGGAAATTGGTTTCTTAGTCACTGTGCTGGTGAAATAATGGGGTGGTTATAATTCTGACCTTTGTGACATCATGTCCTCAGGTTTTCAAATGTCCACCCATCACAAGCGCCCTAGGAATAATCATTTATTCTTTTATCTTTTTTATTTTTTATTTTTTAAAAGATTTTACTTATTTATTTGATAGAGACACAGCAAGAGAGGGAACACAAGCAGGGGGAATGGGAGAGGGAGAAGCAGGCTTCCTGCAAAGCAGGGAGCCGGATGCGGGGCTCGATCCCAGGACCCTGGGATCATGACCTGAGCCGAAGGCAGATGCTTAATGACTGAGCCACCCAGGCACCCCAGTCATTTATTCTTTTAAATGGAGATTCTCTGAGCCCGGAGATTGATCGCAGGATGGGACAATGTGCAAATAACTGTATCAATACCAAGCTTTTGCTGTTCCCAAGGTCTATATATTCAGCCATTTTAGTGGCTTCCCATGTAATGCATTTCACTTCTAGTTTCTGTTGCTAAAGTAATGGTAACATATTCTCTCTTCCATTTGTTTATTTATGGTCTTGTTTTCTACCCTTGCAAAACTTGATATAGGTACAGAACTTCAGAAATGTACACATACCAGAGTAATAGATAACTCTGATTTGGTTACAAGACAATAATTTAAGTTGACAGGTTTAGGTGATAACATAAAACACAAGAGAGAAATAGGATCAGTTTATAAATGTCAGCAGAACCCCTGAGAGTGAGTTGCTGCCTTGGATCTGACTCTGGTATTGTTGTTTTGTCTAATATAAAGCGAAATAAACTGATGTCTGTGAAAATCTGGCTGACCAAGATTAAAAGAATAGTGTTGTAAATTAGCTGCTTCCTATATGTCACTTTTAAGCGACTTTCAGAGAGGACTAAATGACAGGACATGAGGGTCCTTGCAAAGACCTGGGGTCTAGCTTCTCTGGAATGCCAAGAGCATTGGATGAGCCTGCCTGTGGCAAGTCCTACTGGGAATCACAACTTGCCAGTTCTCCATGCCCCTCTATGCCTCTTTCATGGGAAACTGGCATCTTCGAATAGAGGAGACTGTGAAGTCCACATGTCTGAAAACTAGACCTTGTTGAAAGTCATTATAGGTTCTGTCACTGTGACAGCCATAGCCATCCAAAGTGTTGATGTGAAATATTTTAGTGATTTGTAAAAACGAAAATCAGTGCAGCATAATGAGGCATTGACACACAAGATCACCGTCTCCCTCATGGAAAATAAATATTCCTGCTTTACCTTGACATTTATTCCCCATGAATGCACTAGCGTTTATGTAGCATTATCTTATGATCGTGTTTTATTCCCTGTGATGTGCTCTTTTATTGATGTCTGCAGAGCCAGGGGAAGCAGTGGGGACTGCTTAGGGCATCTAGGAGTAGTTGGTTTTAGGGAACTAGTTTCAGTATTGTGTAGTTAGTAGGACTGGACATAAAAACTAAGCACATATGTCATTTTCATGCCTCTCTGTGGCTTCCACACACTCAGAAGAGCCCTTTGGAGTATTGCTTTTACTCTGTGGAGCAGTTTGGTCTGATGTCCTCATTTTGAGATATCTCATGGTGCAAAGGAAAACGAAAGCTTAAGGGATAGAAGTTTTTAAAAAGTCCTGTTTCCATCGATCTGCTTGAAGGCAGAGCTGCCCTGAATCCTGTCTAGAAACCACTTTCAGAGATTTTTGTGGATAGAGCTCACAAACTCTGGTTGTTGATTAGTGCTTTTCAGTCATTATGGGCATTTAACATTGTCTTAGTCTGTTTGGGCTTTTATAACAAAATACCACTGGGTAGCTTATGAACAACAGAAATTTATTTCTCACTATTTTGGAGGCTGAGAAGTCCAAGGTCAAGGCACCAGCAGATTCAGTGTCTGGTGAGTGCTGGCTTCCAGTTCATAGATGGCTATCGTCTTGCTGTGGCCTCACTTGGTGGACGGGGCAAGGGACCTCTCTGAGGTTTCTTTTATACGGGCACTAATGCCACTCAGAAAGGCCCCACCCTCACCATGACCTCTTCACTTCCCAAAGGCCCTGCCTCCAAATACCATCATATTGGGGATTAGCTTTCAACATATAAATTGGGGGGTGGGGGGCCATGGGACATGAACATTCAGTCCATAGCAAGCATTAAATATAACCCAGAAATGCTTAGCTCTAAAGGCAAGAGGGGATGAAGGGAAATGAGTCCTATTTTAAAAACTCTTTAATCCTCTCTACTCTTAACTCACCCACCACTGCCAGTGCATGTATAAATCCTCCTGAAATGTCCATCATCTTCCACTCTTCGGTTTCCCCACTTAAACCTAGAGGACAGATTGGCTGGTTGGGTAAGGGCTCTGTTTTTTTTTGTTTGTTTGTTTG
>NC_138375.1:111482900-111497283 GCF_054177405.1 Leptonychotes weddellii
GCTACCTTCTTCTTCTTCTTTTTTTTTTTCTTTAACATATATTGCATTATTTGTTTCAGAGGTACAGATCTGAAAGGGCTCTGTTAAAGATCATTGGGGGATAAAGACACTGAGGTCGAACCCAGCATCTTGTTAGTTTGTATTTGAGCAAGGCTCCTTCCTGTTCCCAGCTCTCTGGATCACCTTCTTATAAAGCCGTAACCTTAGCAAAATACTTCATTGCAAATATGCAATTTACATTTGATTGATTGGATTTATGTCTACTTAGCAGAATGTGTTAGAATGTGTGAGTAGTGTATGTTGATGATGACGACAGGGTATTCTACGTCATTACTTCTCATTTTAGAAAGTATGTATGTTGTAGGTATATAATTTATAGATAGATCCCAGTTATAACAGTATATTTAAAGGGAGCCCAAATGAACTCATCCTATAGGAAACGCATGAATGGTTGGTTGGTTTGTTCTTTCCAGCTCCCCTCATTTTTTCTTTTTAAAATACACCTTTACTTAATTTTCTAATACATGCTCACTATTTAAAAAGTCATAATTATGGAAATATATAACATAGGCAGTAAAAGTCCTTTTAAGTCCAGTTTCTTCACCAGAGATAACATATATTAGTGTACATTCTTTTTAAAACCCTTTTTATAAAAAAATAAATAAAACCCTTTTTATTGTAAAATTAAATACAGATACAGAAAACTAAAAGTGTATAGCTTAATTATTAGAAGGTGAACACTCTTGAAATCCTACCAAATCAAGAAATAGAACTTGGCCAAGTACCTCAGAAACCCCTCTCATGCCCCATCCCAACTACAACATCTCCCTCCCATCAGATGTAACTGTTAGCTTGAGTTTCACAGTAATTGCTTCTTTACACTTTAGAATATTATGTTACCCAAGTGTGCACCCTAGGCCCTTTAGTGTTTCCCATTAAAAAAAAAATGTTATATCCTTCAAGTTTCTTTGATTCTACAGGTTATTCCTCCATTTCTTTTTTTCCTTTATAATTTGTCTGTTGAGCTCAGGTCATTTCCCAGATTGAATTTTGCTGATTTCATACTTCGTGATGCAGTTCAACATGTTCCTCAGATCTCAGTATTTCTTACAAATTGTCAGCTGGGTCCAGAGGCTCAATCAGACTCAGGTTCTGTCCCTATGGCAAAACTATAAATAGTTTTGGGTTCTTGTATTAAGAAGTACATAATGTCTGATTGCCTCTCTTTTTCGTGGGGTTGCAGGATGGTGATATTCAAATCTGTCATTTTCTTTTTATTTTTAGATGAATTATTTTTACAGAGACACTTTGCCTCATACACTGTTTGGTTACCCAGTAGTACAGTTCATAAAGGAAAGACAAAATAAATGCTTGGTTCTTTTTCCTTGCTTATCGGTTTTCAAGATGTGTTGGTTCCTAGTCATCTGCTGAGGGTGATTATGGTTTTTTTTCCCCCCTTTATGAACTCAAGGATTTAAGTGTATTTGGAATATTTTGATCCCTTGCAATCATCATTTTTACTGAAACTGCAATTGTCCCATCTTTGGTCAGTTGAAGGTTTTCAAGTAAGCTCTTTTGATGTTACCCTAGTGGTTATTGATAGGTTTCTTACTGTCTGGTATGACACGATATTCTAGGCTCACCTTGTTTAATTCCTGCTCAGGACTGAAATCAGGCATTACTGTAGGGAAGCCCTGGATTCGTTTAATAGGAGATGGTATCTTAAGACTGCAGTCTGGGGGCGCCTGGGTGGCTCAGTCGTTAAGCATCTGCCTTCGGCTCAGGTCATGATCCCAGGGTCCTGGGATCGAGCCCCGCATCGGGCTCCCTGCTCCGCGGGAAGCCTGCTTCTCCCTCTCCCACCCCCCTGCTTGTGTTCCCTCTCTCACACTGCCTTTCTCTGTCAAATAAATAAATAAAATCTTAAAAAAAAAAAAAAAAAGACTGCAGTCTGGCCTTTAGGGTTGCTCATTGCCACTGTGTGTTGAAAATTGTTTCTGGGCCTTTTCTGTTGACAATAGCTAGGAAATATATATATGGTAATATACCTCATGTAGTCAAATAGATATTCATATTCAGGAGAACAGGATTGTTGTTAAACCTCTTAGATATTAAATCCATCTCTCTTTTCTTCCATACTAAGAATTCTGGTTTTAGGACACAGGGGAGTGTACAATTAAAATATCTAATAATTACTCATTTGCTCTGTGTCATTTTATACATATAACAGTTTGAGAATGGTAGTATTACCACCCCTGATATGGTAACTGAAAACACTTTAAAAAATTTATGTGTGGGGCGCCTGGGTGGCTCAGTTGGTTAAGCGACTGCCTTCGGCTCAGGTTATGGTCCCGGAGTCCTGGGATCGAGTCCCACATTGGTCTCCCGGCTCGGCAGGGAGCCTGCTTCTCCCTCTGACCCTCTCCCCTCTCATGCTGTTTCTCTCTCTCTCTCTCAAATAAATAAATAAATAAAATCTTTAAAAAAAAAAATTTATGTGTGTGTTCTCATTGTTCTTAAACTGCTGTACTGTATGTATGTTGTCAGAGCATATAGCCATTATATAATTTCTTCTTTTTAACGCTCGTTTTATCTTATTTCTACACACAACTCTGTATTTGATACTACCCATCCTTAAGACAATGTCTGTCTAGTGATTTTTGGTTGTCTGAAATATGTTTTCTAGTAGATTCTTCAGGAAGGGCTCATTGAAACAATGTTCTCTGGGTTCTTATGTGTTAATAAGTTTGTCTATGGTCTTTATACCCAAAAATCTCTTTGGTAGATACAAAGTCCTTAGCTCACATTTTCTTTGACTATCTTAAATGTGTTCTGCTGGCGGTAGGCTTTGCTGTCAAAAACACTGCTGACAATCTAATTTTTAAAATTTTATTAGTCATTTGCTGTTTTTGTGTAGATGCCCAAATGATCTTTTACTTTGCAATCCAACAATTTTCCTAGAATACGTTTTGGTGTTGAATAATCCTGGCTATTACTCTCAGATACACAATGTGTTCTTTCAATATATAGTTTGAAAAAAAAATTTTTATTTTAGGGAATTGGTCTTGAATTATAGTTTTTGGTATTCTGTTTCCTTGTTTGGGCTTTATTCTTTATGTTGGATCTTCTTTATCTTTATTGTTTATCAGTTACTGACAAATTTTACTTTTTTCTTCATTTCCTTTTGTTTTTTAAATTTTCTTCCTTTCACCTTCTATTTATCTTAAGGCATTTTCTGTTGTGATTATTCTTTTATTTGTAATTCTGCTTTGAGTTTTGGCACTTAATTTCCTATTTTTGTTCATGAAAATCTTGTATCATTAAAAAAAATGTATTTAGCTCATTTTGAAATAGCAAGCTCAAGTTTTGACCTGTTTGTGGCCAGGTCTTTCTGGCTTGCTTGTGCTATCTGTAGGGATGTTACTTTTGTCCACATTCTTTTTTACTGTCTTCTAATAATTTTACTGTATAGGATTTGACCTCAGTACTTTCCTGTTGCTTATTCTTAGGTGAAATAAGATTTCTTGAACTGTTAGAAAGAAACATGGTTTTAATTACTTTTTCTAAATTCCTAGTGCTCCCTCTTCTGTTGTTTTCATGTAGTGTTCACAAACATGGCAGCTTCCTACATGAGATTTCCTGGCTCTGTTTTCTACTCCCACTTTTATCTGGACCTCTCTGTTCCAGTTTTGCTCAATTTTGATTCCACTTCTGAAAGTGTCTTATTATGGGACCCTGTACTGATAGAGAGTGCAGGTTGGTTCAGTTGAGAGTTCAGTGGGGCTCGACTGGTCCAGCCCCTGAGAAATTACCACGGGTTTCTTGGACTTGCCCACTATTGGACTGGGACAAATGCCTCCTAGGTTCAGCTGCTGTTCTCCCATTCGCCCACTGTGTTTTTTTAGTGAATATCTGTTGACTACATTGGAGTTGTCCTTTCTAAAGTCTAGAAGACACCTCATTGCTTCCTCTATCCTTCTATACAGAGACTGATACCATTCAGATCTGATGTCATTTGGTGATTTGTCTTCATCTGCTTCTGTTTTGGGATCCATAGATACTTTTTCACTTAGTTTTGATATAAATGTTGCTTATGGGTTTGGTTTTGCTATCTAGTCACTGAGTCTGTTTTTGTGTAGGGATTTGGATAGATTAGGAAACTATGCTGCTGCGACATTAACATTATATGTTCTTTAAAAAGAAAGATGAAATCATGTATTTGCAATTTTTTCTTTTTGCTTAGTCTTAGTCATCTTTTTATGTCAGTACAAGTCTCCCTCTTCCTTGTATTCTATTGAAGGGATATGCTGTGTTAGGCTGCAAATTCCCTCTGATGGACATTTGTATTGTTTGTCATTGTTCACAATTAGCAAAAGTTCAGAAATAGGTAACAACAAGGAACCACCAAAGTGGTAGTTAGTAAAACTTTATTGTGCACACACCAGACAGACAGTTTGCAAACTGGGAATACTCAAACCAAAACAACAAGTGAGGCTTGGGGTATATTGTTATAATGCAGCTTATATAGTGAGAGAGCGCCGACTATTTATTCTTCACAGTGATTGGTTATAGTATTAGAATTTCCTGACCAGGGAACTGATCAGTGGTCACCTCCTATCAACCTTGGGACACAGATTCAGGTTTTGCTTATGATGTCCAGAGGCATGAGCAAGAAATGACTCAGGTCAAGTTAGTCTTGCAAAATAAGTTAAATTATGCTTTATTTGTATGTTGAATCCAGTTTCATCTGCCCAGAGAATTTTCAAGGCCAGTCTCCATTTGTTGCTCGTTTTAACACAGTTTATAAAATGCTGTAATGAACTTTCTATCCATATATCATTGTGCACTTCCGTGAATGTCTCCATTGGAGAAATTCCTAGAAGTGGAATCTGCTGGGTCAAATGAAATGAACAGTTACGGTTTTAATAGATGTTGCCACATGCCCAAAGGTGTTGAATTAATTTCTATCCTTAACCAACAGTGTATTAGAATGTTTTTTGCTGAGTGGACTTGCCAGTATGGCCTAAAAGCTCTCCAAGGTATGCATGTTGATATGTGTGTTTGGAGAGTGATTTACAGACCTCTTAAAGAAATTGATGAAGGCTGTGGACCTTCTCAGAAATACGTAATTGTGTATTTAAATATTACACATACAATTTCAGTCCTCACAACCTGGTCTCGGTTGACATTGCTCTTGTTGCCTTCCTAACCACCAGCTCTGTCTTGCTTCTGTTGGTGGACTTGGGAACACTTGAAAGGTTAAGGATAAAGAGCAGTTGTAGAGCTGTGACCAACAGTTCATCCACTAAAGCTTATAATGAGAGGTGATAATACTCAGAAGTCTGCAGTGAAGTCTGATGCAAGCGTTTAACTAACGGTTAAGAACTAAACCATGCTTCCTCCCATTCTCTTTTGATCTCTTGCTCTCTGTTTCTCTCTGTGTAATTCTTAGTCTTTGTACCTCTCTTTCATTTTTTTTTTTTTTCTGGGTCGAGGAGTGATACTGTGGAAATAAAACACATTTAAAAATACATTTAAATTAAGTTTTATTTTCCCCTGGTCCCGAATTAAAGACTGTCTTTGCGGCAATACATCCTTCTGCCTTGCGTTTCAGAAAGATGAAATTGTTTGCTTTTCTTCCCATAAAGCTCACTCATTTTTGTTGTGGAACATATACACAGTGGACATTTACTACGTACCAGGCCCTCCATTTAGCAATGTAAGGAATATAAAGATGTCCTGACTTCAAGAGGAATATAACCTACAGGAGAAAATTTGACAAATGTTACAATTTTGTGGATTTGTTTCCCTCGCTAGGCCAGTGATTTGTTTAATTACAGAGAGGCCATGTCTCATCTTTGATTTCCCTAAGATCTGGCATATCGTAAGTGACTAGTAAATGTCTGTTTAATGAGTAGCAAGAACCCAGATGACTAAGAGAAAATAAATAGAGTGCCATTAGAGAGGAATAAGCAAGACACTCTGGAGATTGAAAGGAAGGGAGGACAATGGATAAAACCATGTGGAGTTGTTCAAGCTAGGCCATTAAAAATGGATTTGAGTTAGGCTAAAAGCAAGGAAAGAGGTAGTATCAAAGACAAAGAAAAGCATAGGGTGTGTTTGGCCAGGGTGTAGGGTACCTGTGGATGAGGGGAGATGAGGCAGAGATCAGGCAGGCACCTTAGTGGATTAGGTAGGCCTTGGACACCAGCCAGGGGTATTGGTACTTTGGAGGGCAGCAAAGAACCACTGAAGATGTTTCAGAAGGAAAGTGCCAACAGAGTTGTCCTTGGGTGATGCTTTCTTTGCCTGTGTGCGGTGGCAGGGGGGGCATGGCACAAGGAGAGACCATTTATCTTTTCAGTGGAGATTAGCTCTGATGATCTCCTAATGTTGCTTCTAGCTCAGGTTACTGGCATCCCTGGAGTTTTGAGGGATTTTCCATCTCCTTTATAAATTTGAAATGGGACGTGGACTTGGAGATGGCTTTTTGGGAGAGGATTTCTATCACAAGGGATCCAGACCAGAAATAATCACTCAGGGAGTGAATCCAGTTACGAGTGGGAGGCAGTACCAAGGCCAGAACTTTGAAGCACAGCCTGAGTATATAGTGGGTAGAGTGTATGTAATCAAATGACTGTTGCGAAGTTCACATTAGGTGCTTAGGATTGGGAGCACTGGGGGGAGGCCCAGCCCGGGCCAGCATTGGCTGTGATGATGATGGGGTGGAGGTGTGGAACAGGCCGCTTGTTGGAAGTATACACATCAGCAGGTTTGCTGGAGTGCCAACCTTGTGCTCAGCAGCCCAAAACATCCAGGCCTCCTCGCCCGTGCTTGGGTGGGCACCTGCCAGCATAGTCCCCTGAGGAGCCAGAGCAAGGCAGCTGCTTTTATAAGCTTTATGGTGCATTGTTCCAAAACCGGCTTACGCCTGTGATTGAGTTAAGTTTATCAGGACTTCTGAAACCCTTCTCCCTTGTTGCTCATTGGCAGTTGTTCTCATTTAAATCTTCCCCATGTTTGCCTGAGTTCTGTTTCTGGATATAACCTCTTTGATTTCTGTTCTGATGTCTTGGGGAGTGGGATAGAGACCTCCCCAACTTAAATGGGTTTGGTTGGCCTGCTGGTGGCCCCAGTCAAGGAAAGCTGTAGTGGGTATTTTCAGTGTGGTACAGGCCTGGTTTAACCTGCTCATTTGCTACCCTCTCAGTTTGGATGCCCTGAAGCCTTTATTATTATTGAACTTTTTGTAGCCTTAATGAGACAGTTTGACGTGAAAATTCTACAAAAATCATGTACTTGTCTCTCTTCTACAGAACTCAGTCAGGTATGTACTAAGAGCCTATTAACACTCAGTGTGACCATCTATCATGGCGCTAGTCTCTGTCTCATAGCTGGGAAAACTGAACAAGTCACAGAGAGGCAAGAGCCACGAAACACCGTTATTGAGGACTCTGCGGACTCAACCCTAAGCATCCCACATGTATTATCTCTTACTCCTCACAGTGAACTCTATGGAGAGGGTACTCTGAGCCCCATTCTGTACATGGGTCACAGAGGTTCTTTTCCCAAGTTGTAGGAGGTACTAAGAGGTGGAACTGGAGCTGGAACCTGGGTCTTCCTCACTCTCTGCCCTCTACCACTGGACTAGACCACTGCCCAGGTCCCCCAGATGTTAGGGGCTGTAGCTCCTGGTGAAGTTGGCAGTACAAGTGAATAAAGCAAAGCACAACACTATTAAGTAGGTCTCTTAATTCTGATGATCCCAAATTTTAAGAGGCAACAAATTGGGATTGTCATCACACTTGGATAGGTGAAAGAAGGCTCAGGTGACCTCATATTGTTCAAGTTGCCTCTGTTTAAGGGAGGTCCCCTCCACAATGGTGGGAGAAGGTCTTGGGACCAGTTGTTTCCTTGACTGCCTTCTGTGCACTGTGTCTGTTTCTCCATCTGCCTCTATTCCCACTCTGATTTGCATACGACCCCCACAACCCCACACCACCCCCCAAAAGGGGAGAGATTTAAGTGTTCCATCCTTTAGAGCTGATCTAGAGAGAAATTCTGTCCTAGGAATTTTGTTCCAATCCTACCTATGGATTTCCTCTCTTTCCACTGCAGGGAGCATCCAAGTTGAGGGGCTTCTTCAGCAGGCCCTGGGGAAATTGTGGAGGTCAGGAGTCACTAGTACTGTTTTGGAATAATTCATAGAGCCACATTTGGCCCTCAAGGTAACAGGTGTGCTGTAAGAGAGAACAAATAGAGCCAATTATGATGTCAGGAGCCCTGGGGATTGATGGGATGGGGAAAAAAGGATTAAAAATTAAAGTACAATATCTTTGCACTTTGCTTTTTTTTACCTCCTTATTAAGTTATGACTTCTGTTTGAGGAAAATAAATGAGAACAAAGGGTATGTTTAGAATACAATCTTTGTGTTTTAAATTTGACTGAGTGGTTTTAGCACTTTCATTTGGTTATCAGTCAACCTGTGTTCAAAGTGTCCATTAACAAATAAATATTATGAAAAACAAGAGTCAGGAATGGTTGCCACTCCTGCTAATGAGCTACTAATGAAATTGTGCCTGGGTGGGAAATGCAGGCACTCTGGGATCCCCAAGAGTCTCCTCCAGAAAATGAGCAGTAGTGGATCCAAGGCCCCTGACCCCTGGGAAATGGGCACATTTAACTCCTTCACTTCCAAGTTGGCATTTCCCCCATCCTCATTATTAAGTGAAGCTCATTGCCAGTCTCTCATGGTTAATATCAATTACACTGAGACTTTTACAGATGCAGTTTTATTTGACTTAATAATTACGAGGTGGGTTTAGAGGGCTGGAAAAACTATAGGGGTGTGCTTTGGTTTATTTCTAACTGCGTGGCCTTCAGTGTCTTGGTGATTTCCTTCCTCTCTGAATTTTCTTGAGGCTTTTCTCCATCTCCTCACCCCCAACACATGTACAGGTGCCCAACTGAAAACAGATTGAAGTCTGGATATATTCAAGATTTTGTAGGGTTGAGAGAGTAGGGATTGGTTGGGGGGGCATATCTTTTTTTTTTTTTTTAAGGTTTTCTTTATTTACTTGAGAGAGAAAGAACGTGAGCCAGGGGAGGGCCAGAGGGGGAGGGAGAAGGAGAGAATCTCAAGCAGACTCCTCTCTGAGCCCAGAGCCTAACATGGGGCTCAATCCCTGACCCCAAGATCACAACCTGAGCCAAAACCAAGAGTCAGATGCTTAACCAACTGAGCCACCCAGGCACCTTGGGGAGTATATTTTTAAAAATAAAGAAATGGCAGGAATTGGTAGACTATAACAGTCAACAGGGTTATTGAAAACCAGATTTCCAGCATGGATGCAACATTCCAAGTGCTCTGATTAAGAGGCTGTGTTGCATCTATTAGTCTTACTTACTGGGTTGTATTCCAAGCTAAAGAGGAACCTGGTACACATTAAGGATAGAGATGGAAGGGGAACAGAGGCATTCAACAGGCTAGGAAACAGATATGGAATGTCCGTTGTGGGTCTGTGGGTAAAAGTAACCCCTCTGCCCCTTACCACTGTTCTCCTTTACTCCACCCTGGCTTTCTTAAATTTGGGGGTTCTGAGAGGTACCTGGGGCTGGTGGGAGAATTATTGCATATGCCTAAAGGCCTGGCGCTTTTGAGAGAAGGAAGATTGATCGTCATGATAGGATTCCTAGTTCATCTGGTTAAAATATGATCATTCCTTACTACTGTCTCATTCTATCCATTCCCCTGGTTCAGGCTTTATTATGTGTGATTAGGACAAGTATAATAGCTTTTCAACAAGCCTCCTTGCTTCTTGTATCTCTGTTTTATATGCTGAGTTCCAAATGCTTCAAATGGAGTTACTCATGGCCCCCTAAATATGTTCATTTCTTTGCTTGCTTTCTAAAAGCCATTCTCTGGACTTGGAACTCCAAAGAAGTTGGAGTTCTTCCTCATTTATTTCCTACCCCTCAATGGCAGCAGTTGGTCTTGTTCATGTGGCATTTTTCCTAGTGACCAACGCAGCAAGTGACCCTCGGTGGGTATGCAGTAAGCTGTGGTAGAAAGGATGCCTAGAAAAGACCAGGCTCTTGCCTAACCCTCAGTAAATGCTTGTTGAAAAGCCAGTTATGAAAAGAGGCTTACTGTGTCCTACATATGGTTACTTTGAGCCTTTGTCCTGTACCTCTCTGACTCTAGCACAGGAAGTCTTCTAAGTAGCATTGCTAGTCCTTGTCCTTGAAGAACACTGCTCTTGTGAATTCTGTATGAAGAGATTGGTGACCACCTGTTGTCTGTCCTCCTTGAGGACTGGGAAGGAGACATTGCGTAGGTCACAGCAGATGAGATTTTTGGAGGGTAGTGCTGGAGGGTGGTGGGAGCTGTCTGGGTAGCTGTTCCCTGAGGAAAACGGTGGAGTCTCTTGTTCTGAGGGATTTTCACCCTGGGAAGCCATGCCAGATAATGCTTCTACAGCCCTGCCCAGATTCTTAGATTCTGTGACTCAGAGTGAAAAATCAGTTTGGAGAATATTTTCATGTTTTTCTCATTTTGTCATTGTTGAGTACTTTTAAAAAATGTATAAATATAACTGCAATCCAGACTCGTTCACTGCATGTTTCACTGTTTTAAAAAAGGGTCTCTATTGGTGTTACCCTTCAAAATATAATAACATAAAACATTGGTTCAGGGTTCAGCACTTTAGAGAGGTTTCTGCACATTTTTTTGTTAGTGGTTCAGTTCAAGTTTTGCCTGAGAGACAGGATAGATGCTCATTTGTGTGAAGCAGGGATCTTGCCAGGACTTGTTTGGGGGTTTTGAATAAAAAAGCAGGAGAGGACTGTGGTAGTCATGGCAACCAGGCCTGTAAAGTCTCAGCTCTGACCAGCCCTGGTTAGGGGCTTGGGAGCCTCAGTGAGGTGAGTGGCACTGCTTTCTGTTCCATAATCCTCCTCTTCCTTAGGCTCTGGGGGAGGTAGGGACAGGGGGCGGCCATTCAAGCTGACCATTCTAGAGGTCTACTGTGTGTCCGGTGTTGAGCCTGAGCTGGAGACACAGGTAATTGGTTCAGAAACTCAGCATTATCGGGATTTTTTTATTCTTGTTGACGTGTATCTATAGGACTTGATAAATAAGATGTCATTATTTCATCCTGGTTGACATTTACCTTTTTGGGGCTGTGTTTCCTGAAGCACTTTTAACTTCTTCAGAACACGGACACAGTTATTTTCTCATTTGTTCTTAACAGTCTAACACATGAGGGAACACAGACACAATAGATTCTTTTCTTTGGCACATAAGGGCATGAATTTTCAGAAAGAAAAAGGAGGGCGCCTGGGTGGCTCAGTTGGTTAAGCGACTGCCTTCGGCTCAGGTCATGATCCTGGAGTCCCGGGATCGAGTCCCACATCGGGCTCCCTGCTCAGCAGGGAGTCTGCTTCTCCCTCTGACCCTCCCCCCTCTCATGCTCTCTCTATCTCAGTCTCTCTCTCAAATAAATAAATAAAATCTTAAAAAAAAAAAAAAAGAAATTTCCTTTAAAAGAAAGAAAAAGCAATTTGGCTAAATTCACCCGGCCTTGAAAGGCAGAGCTGAGTGGGTAGCAGAGTTGCAGGGCTCATGGTTGCATGGTCAGCTCTCATCTGAGCAGGCTGTCAGCATAACCCTTGATTTCCTGACACTGCATCCAGAGATGACTTGAAAGAGCCTAGAAGTTCCTGGAGGGGGTGTTTGCAGGCAGGAGCCTACAGAGGACAGGCCATTCTTTGCACCACTCCCAAAACCAGATAACTGCTGAAGCATCTGATGGCAAGGCAAAAATGAGCACCATGGCATCCATCTGAGTTGGCCCTGAGTCTGCTGAAGCCGGGCAGCCAGGCTGCACAGTATCTTCACTGTGGGCACGACCCACGGGGGATCCTACAATGGTGAGTCCAGGTGGGGCAAATTTCTAATCACTAGGACCTGGGAGGAGCTGGGACAAACACTGAGTCAGGCAAAATTTGTCAGTAGGTGAAACATCTTTTCCAGCAGTCACAAACTGGCTGGGGGACGAATTCCATTTATAGATATATTTTGTTTGGCTTTTATATTTTAAAATTTGATGCTTTTAGAAGGGGCATTTTTTTTCAGCCTTCACCACTCCCTACTGTCTTAGAGATGGCCCTTCTCACTTGTCTCTCTTACTTGCCGGCCTCCTGTGGGCATTTCTGTTGGCTCCTCCCTCTCGGATCACTGTTTCTTACCTGCCCTTCTACTAGGGTTCTTCTTGCCCACGTGCTTCAGGGCCTCAGGCTTTCTTTGGTCCATTTTCTTCTTCATACCATACCCACAACTATCCTGGGGCTGTATAGGCTCTCTGCTTAACGCTCTGTCCTGGCCCCTAGAAATACTTGGTGTCACCTTGGACTGTATCCGATACGCTAATTGCTGTCCTGGGATTTGAAAGGAGAAGGTAATGCTTTATCCAAGGAAATGTATTTTTTAAACAGTTCTATTGAGATACAGTTTATAGGCCATAAAATACTCTCGCTTAAAAGTGTACAGTGAGAATAATTCTCAAACGTCCTGGAGAAGGTTGGTTGAATAGCTGGGGGAGTTTCCAGACTGTGGTGTTTGATAGATAAGAAAAAATTAAAAAGCAAATTTTGGGGACCAAAGGCCAACTTTTTTACTTTCTAAGAGCCTTAACGTAGAAACAACCCACTATCATCCATCATCGTCATTCACTCATTTTATAAAGGGGCATTTTAACACTAAAAAGATAAAAACTACATAATTTCAGAAAAAAGAACTGTTCTTTGTATTGGACACTTTTAAACTCCTTGTTTCAGAACCACAGGAATGAATTGCCACAATAAACAAACCACCTCCAAACTTGGCTTAAAACCACAGTAATTTCTTTTTGTATAGTTCTATCTTAGAACTCCAGAAATCGTTCACATATCCTTGAGATGCCCCCCAAATAAACAGTTAAACCAACCAGCATGTGGAGGAGCAGGAACCACAAAATGGAGTACAGACACTAACAAATGAACTAAGCATTACACATTAATAGCAATCCTACTACACGGGGGTAAGGAAGAAAAGAGCTAACCTAAGTGACTTTGTGAAAAGATATCTTGACTAGATACTGTGAAGTCAGAGACAAAAGAACTGCACGTAAATGCTGTAATCTAGTTGGGTAGATGTGTTTCTCATAGGGGCATGGGTTACCAATTTTGAAACTATATTCATGCTAGAATTGAACAATAAAAAATACATTGCAGATAATAAGAGCCAAGTTTCTCTCTGCTGGAGAAAGAAGTTACAAGTAAGGAAAGGGGAAAGACAAATGAACTCTGTGGTGTTAGATTGAAATCTGAGATAACAGTATAAACTTGTAGTTTTTAATAAATATAAAAATAGATACCGAAATAGAGATGATGTGTTTATGAGCATATATATAAATGTATACACATACATAAACTTCTTAGCTCTGTCTGACAGGGGCTAAGAGCCATGATACCCTAGTAGTAATGAGCATACCTAGCACCCAGATCGTGGTTTCTAAATACTATTCTTCAATAAAAGAAACCAAGACTCCTTGAGAAGTAGTTGATTCCAAGGCAAGGAAAGGAAAATACAACATGAACTTGTAACCTCTTACGGAACCAGAAAGTAAGGAAATACTTGAAAAAAGAAAATGATGGGGGAAAGGAACTCACTAAAAGGACATAAGAGCCAACCTGAAAGAATTCCTAATTGGCCAAGCTGCAACAATTGAGCAACAAAATCAATAATGGTAGTACTGAATTATAACTCATAGAAGAAAATAACCATGAGGCCGTATTTATTATTGAAGTAAATTATTAAATAGATGGAGGACTGAGAGTTCTTTGTAATGAAATTTCTTTTCTCTTTTTGTTTCTCTCTCTCTCTTCCTCTCTTTTTTGTACCAAATTTTCTTTATATTTTTTGAGAGGTGCATATGGAAATATTTAGAACTGACATATTGTGATGTTTCCTTTTTGTGTGTTATGTTTCTGTCTGTAACATTTTATAGTACAAAAAGGTGAAGCAAATGTGACAAAGTAACAGTTAAGTGATGTATGTATTCATTATGCCCTACTTCTTACTGTACTTGAAATTTCAATTAACATATTAGGAAGGAAGGAAGTAGAAAATTGCCATGAGACTGCCACCACAGTGGTAATTGTTGCAGAAGGATTCTCCTAATAGTGTGGTTTGAGCGACGTGGATGGAACTGGAGGGTATTATGTTGAGCGAAATAAGTCAAACAGAGAAAGACATGTATCATATGACCTCACTGATATGAGGAATTCTTAATCGCAGGAAACAAACTGAGGGTTGCTGGAGTGGGGGGTGGGGTGGGAGGG
>NC_138375.1:111497783-111539195 GCF_054177405.1 Leptonychotes weddellii
GCTTCCCTTGCCTTTGGCGATGTTTCTAGGAAGAAGTTGCTTCGGCTGAGGTCAAAGAGGTTGCTGCCTGTGTTCTCCTTTAGGATTTTGATGGACTCCTGTCTCACATTGAGGTCTTTCAACCATTTGGAGTCTATTTTTGTGTGTTCACCTTGTCCATTTCTAATTTTGATCAAAAGTCTGAAAATTCAAAATGCTACTGTTGTTTGTATTACTATTACTAGTTTACTACAAAAGAAACTATTAACATGACTAATTGTTATGAATCCTCTTGAGCTAGTGGAAATCCTTGTTGGCCTTTCCACATACCTCTAGATGAGCTAGGATTTTCTCTTTTTCATTTTTAATTTTTAACTCAGCAAATAATTATTGAGGATTTATTGTGTACTAGACTATGGGATAGGCCCTGGGGATAAAGTGGTGACCATTTCTTTTTACCAGATGAATTAAAAAACTAAACTGTAACCACTGATTGTGGTAACTGCTGTAAAGGAAAGGTCCACGGTGCTGCGAAAGGCTGGAGCTGGGTCTGGTGTGGAGAAATAGAGGATACCACTGAGTGGAAGTGACTGTTAGCTGGGATTGGAAAGATGAGATAGGGAGGCTGGGGTTGGAAAGAGCATTCTGGGCAAAGCGAACAGCAAGTGGAATGGCCCCATGGTAGGAGTAAGCAAACTTCTCTCATGGAATGGGAAAAGGAGAATGGGGAGTGGACAAGGCTAAAGAGGCAGGCAGGGGCTAGACACTAATGGGCCTCACTGACTGCCGTGAGGACTTTCATCTTTACTCTGAGAGAAGTCGGAAGCCCTTAAAAGGTTTGAAGCAGAGTAATGACATAGTCAAATTTGTATTTTGAAAAAACAAAACAAAACTGTTCTTTGTAAAGAACAGTTGGACCAAGAGCTAAGAGTAGATTAGAGAGGCCAGCTGGAAGGCTATGGCACTGTCCAGAAGAGACATGGTGATGGTTTGGACAAGAGCAGTGGTGAGGAAGACAGAATGAATTCAGAGACATTATAGCAGGAAAAATCACTCTGTTTTAGAGATGCATTGGGTATGGGGGATGGTGAGGTAAAGGGAATATCAAGGATGACCTGCTTATTAGCCTTTAGTCCAGGAAGGAACTCGGTTGTTTTGTTAGTTTGGGATCTCCCCAGGTGAAACAACCTCTTGCCGTCATACACTCAGAGATTAATGCTGGAGAAGTTACCTCTTGCCCCATGATCCTAGGAAAAGCAAAGAAGTTGCTAGTTCCTTGCCACCAGTTGGCCTCATCTTGTCCTCAGCTGCCTCCATAGCCTTTCCACTTCTCCCTGCTTCTTTTGTTCCTGGCCTCCTGAATGTCGCCTGTCAGTTTGTGTGTTTGAGTCTTTGCACACACAGCTCTATTTTGGATTCCCTATTTTCCCAGTCTGGGTCTCACTTTTTGCCTTATTTGACCCCCAGAGTCAGGAACCCCTTCAGGAAGCCTCCCCAGAGAAAGGTTTCCCCACTCTACTTTGGACATATATATTTTTTTAACCTTGAAGCATTTTGGTTGCTTTTGAGGTTAGAAGGAGATGGTTATGCACATATACTCATGTACTTAAGTTCCCATTAATTTTTTTAGCCAAAGATACAGAAACTCCCTATTGAAGTGGGGCAGCAGGAACAGAACAGCTTGTCTTGGCATGCTGTTTCCCTGGCTCCTTCGTTCTCTGGTGGAGACACAGTGGTCAGTGGAATTTGGAGTTCACTGTGGTTCTCTCAGAATTGAGAAAACGTGAATTCTTGCTACACCATTACCTTTTAATACTTAGGGTTTACCTGATCAAGTTCTGAGAGAACTCGCGCTGTATCTTCCCTTAAAGGAATTTTTTAAATATTGTCATCCTTTTTTGATCCTTGAATCAAATTCAGCATTAGCAAGGCCATGCCATCCTTTGGCAGGAGAAAGCACAGAGCAGCATTTCTTCTAGATTTCTAGTAGCTTGAACCCTTTCCCTAAAATTTTCTATCTCTGTGGCAGTTAACATTTCTCTTTGTATTCTTAGAACCTACCACAGTGGCTGGTATATAGTAGTTGCTTGGTAAATGATAACCGCATGAATGAATGAGTAAGTGTAACATTCTGCTTGTAGTATGTGATCTTGCACACTTGCTTTTTAACCAATGTTTTTTAAAATTTTTGTTACCAGTATAATTAACATACGGTGTTGTATTAGTTTCAGGTGTATAATATAATGATTGAACATATATATTAGTACTCATCATGATTAAGTATACTCTTGATCCCCTTCCCCTGTTTTGCCTACCTCCCCACCAACCTCCCCTCTAGTAACTGTGAGTGTGTTGTCTATATTTAAGAGTCTGTTTTTTGGGGGTGCCTGGGTCATTAAGCGTCTACCTTCAGCTCAGGTCATGATCCCAGGGTCCTGGGATCGAGCCCTGCATTGGGCTCCCTGCTCCGTGGGAAGCCTGCATCTCCCTCTCCCACTCCGCCTGCTTGTGTTCCCTCTCTCGCTGTGTCTCTCTCTGTCAAGTAAATAAATAAAATCTTAAAAAAAAAAAAAGTCTGTTTTTTTGTCTCTCTTTTGTTCATTTTGTTTCTTAAATACCACATATGAGTGGAATCGTATGGTATTTGCCTTTCTCTGATTGACTTATTTCACTTAGCATTATGTCCTCTAGATTCATGTTGTTGCAAATGGCAAGATGTCATTCTTCTCTATCTATATCTGAGTAATATTCCATTTTACATACATATACCACGTCTTCCTTATCCATTTATCTCTTGATGGACACTTGGGTTAGATCCATATCTTGGCTATTGTAAATAATGCTGCAGTAAACATGAGGGTGCATATATCTTTTCAAATTAGTGTTTTTGTGTTGTGTGAATACCCAATAGTGCAATTACTGGATCCTATGGTAATTCTATTTTTAATTTTTGAGGAACCTCCACACTGTTTTCTGCTGGTGCTGTGGCTGCACCAGTTTGCCTTCCCACCACCAGTGCACAGTTTTCTGCCCATTTTTCAAATGGATTATTTGGGGGTTTTTTGGTGTTGAGTACCTCTTATCAGATATATCACTTGCACTATCATCTTCCGTTCAGTAGGCTATCGTCTTTTGTTGTTTCTTTTGGTATGGAGAAGGTTTTTATTTCGATCTAATCCCAATAGTTTACTTTTGTTTTTGTTTCCCTTGCCTTAGGAGACATGTCTAGAAAAATGTTCCTACAGCCAGTGTCAAAGAAATTATTGCCTGTGCTCTCCTCTATGATTTTTATGGTTTCGGGTCTCATATTTAGGTTCTTAATTTATTTTAGGTTTATTTTTGTGCATAGTGTAAGAAGGTGGTCCAGGTTTCCCAACACCATTTGTTGAAGAGACCGTCTTTTTGCCACTGTATATTTTTGCCTCCTTTGTCGTACATTACTTGCCCATATAATTGTGGGTTTATCTCTGGACTCTATTCCATTAATCTGTGTGTCCATTTTGTGCCAGTACCATACTGTTTTGATTACTACAGCTTTATAGAATATCTTGAAATCTAGTATTGTTATACTTCTAGTTTACTACTTCTTTTTCAAAATTGCTTTGGCTATTCAGGGTCTTTGTGGTTCCACACAAATTTTAGGATTATTTGTTCTAGCTCTGTGAAAAATGCTTTTGGTGTTTTGTTAGGGATTGCATTAAATGTGTAGATTGCTTTGAGTAGTGTGGACATTGTAACAATATTTGTTCTTCTAATCCATGAGCATGGAATATCTTTTCATTTGTTTATGTCTTCTTCACTATCTATTTATTTATCTGTCTGTCTGTCAGAGGGGGAGAGAGAGAGAGCACAAACAGGGGGAGCGGTAGGCAGAGGGAGAAGCAGGTTCCCCGCTGAGCAGGGAGCCTGTCGTGGGACTTGATCCCAGGACCCTGGAATCATGACCTGAGCCAAAAGCAGATGCTTAACCAACTGAGCCACCCAGGCGTCCCTTTTTCGACATCTTTCATCAGTGTTCTATAGTTTTCAGAGTACAAGTCTTTCATCTCTTTGTTTAGTTATATTCTTAAGTATCTTATTATTTTCAGTACAATTATAAATGAGATTGTTTTCTTAATTTCTCTTTCTGCTACTTCATTGTTAGTGTATAGAAATGTGTCAGATTTCTGTATATTGATTTTGTATCCTGTGACGTGACTAAATTCATTTATCAGGTCTAGTAGTTTTTTAGTGTGGTCTTAAGGTTTTCTACATACAGTATCATGTCATCTGCAAATAGTGGAAGTTTTACTTCTTCCTTACTGATTTCTTCTTGTCTGATTGCTGTGGCTGGGATTTCCAGTACTATGTTGAATAAAAGTGGCAAGAGTGGATGTTCTTGTCTTGTTTCTGATCTTAGGGGAAAGTTTTTTCCCATTGAGGATGATGTTAACTGTGGGTTTTTCATAGATGGCCTTTATTATGTTATGTTTCCTTTAAACCTGGTTTGTTAAGAGTTTTTATCATGAATGGATGTTGTACTTTGTCATATACTTTTTATGCATCTCTTGAAATGAGCATATGGTTTTTATGCTTTCTGTTGTTCATGTGACCTATCACATTGATGGATATGCAAATATTGAACCACCCTTGCATCTCAGGAGTAAATCCCACTTGATCATGTTGAATGATTTTCTTAATGTATTGTTGGATTTGGTTCGCTAATATTTTGTGGAGAATCTTTGCATCTGTGTTTATCAGAGATACTGGCCTGTAGTTCTTTTTTTGTAGTGTCTTTACCTGCTTTTTATTTATCTTTGAGTAATGTGTACAATGTGTATGAATAGCCCATCCATTCACATTACTTGTTTTTTCAGCTAGTGGATGGACCCTTCTGAGATGGGTGGGCATAGCTTTTTAGTTTCTATTGATTCCATTCCCTGCCTCCTTGGCTTGCTCTATCCTCTTACCTTCCAATCACACTCTGGTCTAGGGCTTGGGAAATAATATAGGAGATATAGTCCCTGGCTCATCAAGGAGAGAGCCTCATAGAAGGAGCCTGATGATGAATAGATGAGGGTGGTGAGGTCTAAGCCTGCTGGAATGGCAAGCTCTCTGGGGTTTTCTGGGACTGTCAAGGGGAGAGGCAAGAAGGGTGTCACGAAGGATGCAGTGATGTAGCCATGTCCTTAAGGGTGAGTAGATACTTACCATTCACTGCACGTTTACAGAAAGGCTTATTATAGCTCAGTTTAAAGAAAACAGAATAGCTTAAAGATGCAGGTTCTAACTGGAGTTATTGGTCTCTCGATTGAAGTACAGATGTCTTTGCCCATCTGCCTCATTCCCTTAATTTGATATGTATTAGCAAAAGGAGAAAATGTGTGTGAGGGGTGTGTGTGTGTGTGTGTGTGTGTGTGTGTCTTAGAGAGATGGATGGATTCAGGTAATGGAACACAGCAGAGTCTGGTCTTCATGAGTTAATAAATCCTGTTGGCTTGTTAGCCAACCATTCCATTGCAGTGTCCCTTCAAGGACTGTCTACCTCATGAGCCCTCTTTCTTCTTGGCTTTTAGGGCAGGCTGTCCCTGCTGGATCCCATGTGCGGCTGAATCTCCAGAGTGGGGCAAGAGAAGTGAAACTCCAAGAAGAGGACAAGTTCCGAAGTAATTTGAAAGGGTTGAAAAAAGGCAGAAGGTACAGTGACAACCCTAGGGACCGGGAGGTTGACAACATTGATTTTATAATACTGAAAGTAACGACAGTGTGATGTTTGTTACCCAAATTCATGTGGCTTTTTAAAAATTTTGAAATTTAGTAGTCTAGAATTTGTGATAAATCTGTCAGGGTTTTGTGGAACTTTACTTGTAGAATCTTTGGGAAGAAATAGTTTGCAAAGCAAATTGATACTTTAGGAAAGGCTGTAGGGGGAATGCTTAACCTGCTTTAAAAATGAAGCTATTTTCCCAGTACTTTAAGAGCACCCATTTGAATCCCAACAATTAATGTGCTGATTACAGATGAGTCATCTATTCATTAAAACAGGCCTGTTAGGCCTTCTGCTTTGCAGTAATACTTCCTTGGTGAACAATAAAATTGCATTTTAAACTCTTTAATTCAGACTAACTTTTCCTCTTGTTAGTCCATATTAAACAGGCTTTCTTGCAGGATAAAAGTTCTCCAATGGTAAGAGATTGCTTTATTTTTTAATAACCAGTTTAGAGTATTTGATTTTGGACAATTTGTCTCTATTTTTCTGTTCTTTGCCTTGAATTAGTAAGTATTATTTGCAAGTTCTTTTTTATGTGAGGGAGGAGGAAGCATGGGGTTTGCAGGGGCTGCTGGAATTGGGCAATTTGAAAGGTCATAAATACCAATCATGAGGTTTCTAACACAAGGACCAGCAAATTATGGCCTGTGGGCCATACTGGGACTGCTACTTATTTTTGTACAGCCCACAGCTAAGTTGTTTCTTACATTTTTTAACGGTTGGAAAAAAGCAAAAGAATGATATTTCATGGCTTTTAGAGATTTCACTGTCCGTAAATAAAGTTTTATTGGAAAACAGTTATGCTCATTCGTTTATGTATGGTCTGTGGCCACTTTCCTGTTACCTGGCAGAGTTGAGTAGTTGGGACGATTGCCATAAGGCCCATAAAACCTGAAATATTATGTGGTCATACCAAAGAGTTTGATGCCCCTGTTCTAAATACATGCAAGTATTGGCAATCAATAATGGATTGAGCAGGGTTAATGTTACTCAGTCCTTGAATTTTCGTTATTTCGACAGTATTCTGCGGTTAGATAAGAGCCAGAAAGGGAGCATAGAGACCCAATTCTTACCTGAGTCATTTCTTTGATGTACTCAACAAAAGGTTATTCAGCCTGTCCATATGTACCTTCAGTCCTGTAGCACCCACAACCCCACAGAGCAGCCTGCTCAGATGTGGGTAGTTTTTAGTGTTAGAAAATTTGATTGTATATGATGATAAGATAAGGAGATATTTGTCCTCCACACAGTCACTCCAAACTGGGGAGGATCTTTATCTTCCCCCATCTCTCTTGATAGGCTTATACCTGGAGGCCATATGATGATTCATTTCTCACAGTCATTGAAGAAAGAATAAAATTTCATTGTTGTAACCCCTGCCAAGCTCCCTCCATCCCTAGCACACATATTATGCACACATATATCAGTGTCTCAGAGTATGTCAGGAGGTCTTTTATCACCTCTGTGCCAAGTCTTATTTTCTAAATAAAAAGGCTATTTTATTCTTGATTTAAGAATATTGAATTAGGAGCTTGATTAATTTGGAATTTGTTGATTTTACTACTGTGGAAAGTTCTTTTTCCAGGACCTGACCGTAGATCTTCAGTAAGATTGTGGAATGCTTTATTGGTTGCTCTTATCTTTTTAGAATAGAAATCAGAGTTATTTGTGTGGTCTGTAATAGGCACACCATAAGAGAGAGATACCTGTTCTATTTCTACCTCTTTTCTCCTTTGGAATGTTTCTGAGGGTTCTGGTCTGGAATGGCTTCCAGGGTATACTGGACATATCCTCTTACTTCTCAGCATTTATTAGTAGTGGCAAACCTGTCTGGACAGCAACCCAAAGGCATGGACAAGGTGGTGTGGGTTTCACTGCTGTGAGCTCAGTAAATCTCTGCCTGCCTTTGATGGTGGCTTCTTCCTTCTGCTGTGGACCTCATCTCGGCCTCCTCCAGTTCCACTTAAAAGTGTCTTCCTGGCTCTTCAGTACCAGAATGGGAACAGAGGCCAAAGGTCAGGGCTCATTTCCACAATTGTTACAGTATTTTGATTATCTGCTTATTCTGTTTTGGGGGACAAGACAGACAAGACCCACATCTTTCCATCAGATTGTCAAAGAGGTTGGTGATCACAGGGTTAAGAACCACTGGCTAAGGAGAGATGGGGACAGTCCATTTAGCCTAATCCATGGCAGCCTGTCCACCAGTTCTGCTGGATACGGGACTGGCCACACTGCTAACTAGAGCTGTAATGACTCTGGGCTATAAAACCTGGGATAAGACATCTGACTCTGACTTGTTTCAGAGGCCTCTCCTGGCACTGCCTTCAGTGTATATTTGGTTCCTAGCAGCAGGGCTTTCTCTTGCTATTTATGTCTTAGGCATTGTCATCTCCACTGGTTTTAGTCCATATTCCTGTCAACATCCCAACATTGTATCTGTCTTTTTTACCCTGGAACAACCATCTTCTTTGAATCACCCTCTTTTGTTCAGAGGGATGAGGGACAGTGTACATCCAGGTTTTCCCATCTTGAGCATTTAACATGGTACAATACAGCATTGTGGTTAATAGAGTGGGCCAAAGACCAGGCCATTTCCTTGCTCCATTCATTCATTTTACAAAAGACCTATTGAGTGCCTATGTGCCACACATTAGAGGTACAGTAGTAAACAAAACAGGATGTCAGCATTAGAGAGGCTGGCCAGCAGAAAAACAGAAAAATAAAAATGCAAGTGAAGTAATTACAGATAGTGGTAGTATGTAGGGAAGAAGTAAGCAAGGT
Organism: Leptonychotes weddellii; assembly: GCF_054177405.1. Classification (NCBI taxonomy): domain Eukaryota; kingdom Metazoa; phylum Chordata; class Mammalia; order Carnivora; family Phocidae; genus Leptonychotes; species Leptonychotes weddellii. Next base: position 111,506,296 of record NC_138375.1, read on the forward strand.
AATCAATCCCTAGGGAAGGCCACTTTAAATAGGATGGTTTGGAAGACCTCATTAAGATGATATTTGAACTGAGACCTGAAGAATGACTGGGATTTAGTCACGCAAAGAGTTAATTTTACAGGGTTAAGGTTAGAGCATCTCAGGCAGAGGGAAAAAGAAGAGTCTCCAGCTTTGTCAAGGAAGAGACTTCATCAAGTTTGGGAAACAGGCAAATGACCAGGATGACTAGAGAGTAGGAGAAGGAAGAAGAGTAATAGATGATTTTGGAGAGTGGCCTGATGAGGGGCCAGATCATGTGGAGTTTGGAGGTGCATGTTGAGTGGTCTTCATTTAAGTGGAACTGTAATGGAAAGCCAGTGGAGGATTTGGGGTGGGAGAGTAGTTTAATATGATGTAGTTTAACAAAGTCAGTCTAGTTGCTGTGTGTATGGAGAGTAGATTGAGGATGGACAAAAGAAGCACAGAGAGACAATTAGGGTGTCATTTCAGTAGATCAAGTAAGACATGATGGTGGCTTAGTCTAGTGTGTCATGAGTGGTTGGGTGTGGAGATTTAATTTGGAGGTAGTGCCAACAGGACTGGCTTATGATAGATTTAGGGGTTGAAGGAAGGTGGTGGGGGAGGTATTTGAGATAAAGCCTCATTTTGGGATTTAACACAACTAGGTTCTTAGAAGTACCATTTATTGAAATGGAAAAGATTGAGAAAGGAACAGATTGATGGGGAGAAACGTCAAGACTTATGTTTTAGATGTAGTAAGTTTGAGAACCTGATGAACATCTGAGATCCATGATATATATCAGGTAGTTGTACCACAGTCTGGCTCATACTCAGGGGAGAGGATTGGTTAAAGATGTAAATTTGGACATCATTGCCTGACATACTTTATTTAGTTTTAAAGATTTTATTTTTTTGAGAGTACCAGCGGCGGTGTGGGGGAGGAGCAGAGGGAGAGGGAGAAGCTGACTCCCCGCTAAGCATGGAGCCTGATGTGGGGCTTGATCCCAGGACCCCAAGTTCATGACCTGAGCTGAAGGCAGATGCTTAACCGACTAAGCCACCCAGGTGCCCTGCCTGACAGATATTTTAAAAGAACTAGGGAAGAATGTGGAGATAGAGAAGATTGTTCAGGATTGAACTCCGAGGCATTCAAGTATATAGGGTTCAGATAGGAGATGAGAAACCAACAAAAGAGAGGAGGGAAGAAGGGGAAGAAACAGCAGAATGTAGTAACAAGAAGCTAGGAAGGAGAGTGTTTCAACGAGGGAGGGGTGAACTGTGTAGTGCTGCAGAGCAGTTGAGGAGCATGACATGAGTGAAGAGTCCCATTGGATCTGGTCGTCCATTATTTTAGTAATTTTTTTTTTTTTAAGATTTTATTTATTTATTTAATTGGCAGAGAGAGAGAGAGACAGACAGCGTGAGAGGGAACACAAGCAGGGGGAGTGGGAGAGGGAGAAGTAGGCTTCCCGCCGAGCAGGGAGCCCGACGCGGGGCTCGATCCCAGGACCCCGGGATCATGCCCTGAGCCGAAGGCAGTCGCTTAACCAACTGAGCCACCCAGGTGCCCCCATTATTTTAGTAATTTTGATGAGAAGTTTTAGTAGGCTGTGAGAACTGAATCTGGATTAGAGCAAATGGCAGTGTTGGTAGCAGTCACGAAGATGAGAATAGTGAGTTAAGACAATGTGTTCATAAAGTTTTACCTTGAAGGAGAACAGGGAAATGGCATGATAATTAGAGACTCTGGAGTCCAAAGAGTGTTGGTATATTCAAAGGAATAATCCAACCAAAGAGAGAGATTGAAAATGCAGACAAGAGGGAGCAGTATAATTATGGGAGTTAAAGCTTTTGAAAAGGGAAGTGGGATCTGGAACATAAGTCTAATAGGAGTAGGGACACTGTTATCCATTTGCCATAGAAGGGAAAGCAGACAATGTATATTTGGTGCAGGTTGGTGTATAGAGGTGATGAGGGGAATAGGAATGCATTCTTGATGATAGCATCTATTTTTCTGAGTGAAGAATGAAGTGAGAATACCACCTGAAGATGATTTGATGTCTGTGTGTGCAGTCACATATATGCGCACTTGTATGTATGTGTAATTTGGGCTGAGAATGGGTGATGGTGAGCGGCCTGGAAGAGTGGCACTTAAGGCGGTAAATAGAGCAATGAGACATGATGGGATTTGTTCCGACCAAGTCTTAGAGGACGGAGGGGTAATCCGTTCAAGCTGTGCCCCCAAATACTTATCTCTCTCTTAGGGATAAGGGGCAGGGCAGTGGCATCCTCATGCTACTGGCAGCGGGTGATGCTCTTCTGGAAGAGGGATCATCTTCCCTACCTCGTAGGATTGTGGTAATCAGCTGAATGAAATAATACTTTTAAAGGATTAAAACAGTGACTGACACATGGTTAAGTGTTCAATAAATGGGAGTGATTAACTATTATTAATTAGTTTATGAGGATTGAGGTTTAGAGAAGAAAAGTGTTTTTCTCAGGGCTCTAAGGGGTCTCTGGGATGAATCAAAGACTAAATGGGCAAAGCCCTAAGAGCATGTGCCTCTCATAAGAGCTGAGGCCTGCTGGCATCTTGACTGTTTGACTGATATGCTTATCTGGCCCAGAGCAGCCCATTAGCCCCCTCCTTCCCCACCTGCATATATCTCCTGGGTTATCCTTAAACCATCCCCCTCCCAACTGCCTCCCCCTGCCCAGAGCTGGACAGTCTTGTCAAGCACAGACCACATTCCACACTTACTTTGTCCATGTCACTCTTGGTCTTACCTCTCTGTTCACTGATCAGAAATCACCATTGGTGGCAAAACGCACTCCCCATCCCATGAATGCCTTCTCTCCAAGACGAATGGTCATGGCTTGGATCAGCTCCAGGGGGCTTTGAGAAGACACCACTCAAGTCTTCATCAGGTTCTTGAGATGACATCCACATTGGTTACTTTCCTCCCTCTCCTCGGAGGCTGACTTTGGAAGATGGTTGGCTTTGCATCTAGTCCTCAATAACTCAAACTTATTCCTTGGTCAGAATGACACCTAGCTCCTGCATTTACTCTGTGCCCAGGAGTTGGTTTTAAAGGTGTGAATTTATCCAGCCTGTTTTTGTGAAGAAAGATTGCCTTGTGAAATCAGGCCAGGCACGTGGTGGGGAGGGGCGGGGGGGCTCAGGTCTCCATTGGTCCCTTTAGTAGAAGAATATAAATAGGGTGCTTGTTATATCCTTTTTGCCCACTATCCTCCAGGAGGTCCTGCCTGTCACGCTGACAGAACAGCATTGCACTGACATTCCAGACATACTCCTGCCTGTGTAGCTGGCTGAGGGCTCTCTGTCCATGGTAGGCCTCTGTCTGCCCCATGGCATTTGCTCCTCTTTCATGAAATGACCCCATCTTCAGCTGTGTATTTCCTCCTTTAGCTTCAAGGTCAGACTACCTGTTGGACTTGTGGCTGACCAAAGGCAAAGCTAGAGTGATGCACTCTGAGTTAGAGCTGGCCTGGCTTACCTTGTTTTGGAGTGCCAGCCCCTGCGGTGGGGGGGGTGTTTTTTTCTTGGGAAAGATGATGCCTCCTTCCTGACTCTCACCTTCTCTTTGGACAGGCTGGACATCAACACTAACACCTACACATCTCAGGACCTCAAGAGTGCACTGGCAAAATTCAAGGAGGGGGCAGAAGTGGAGAGTTCAAAGGAAGACAAGGTGTGTGATATTCTTTCCAGGGAGTTAGTAAGCCTACTGGACAGCCTTGAAGGGAATCACTTCTCCCTGAAGCTGTTAAAATAAACATGGGGTTATGATAATAATATTGTAAAATAATTTAAAGGGCAGTTATGCCAAATAAGTAATCCTTTATAGACAATTTAAAAATATATACCAGTGGGTGCCTGGGTGGCTCAGTTGGTTGAGCGACTGCCGTCGGCTCAGGTCATGATCCTGGAGTCCCGGGATTGAGTCCCACATCGGGCTCCCTGCTCAGCGGGGGGTCTGCTCCCTCTGACCCTCTTCCCTCTCGTGCTCTCTGTCTCTCATTCTCTCTCTCAAATAAATAAATAAAATCTTTAAAATATATATATATATATATATATACACACACACCAGTGCTGGGAGCATTTCATTGTTTAGGATCCACCTTTGCGTTATATGTTTGGGGAAGATGAAGCACAAAGCAGAGATAATCATACTCTTCATTATCACAGACAAGAGTGAGGTGAATAGAGATTAAAACACAGATCTCCTCACTTACACTTGGATTGGACACAAACTTAAGGAACAGAGGAGCTGGGCTGGGAAGGAAGCCTTTATCCTTGTCCATGTCTTTTGAACATGTAGCAAGTGTATTCCCTGTTCCAGGGCTCACGTTCCTTAAATGTACAGTGCAGGAGTGGAACAAGAGGATGGCTGAGGTTTCCTCCAGTTCTAAATTTGTGTACAGACTAAGGGAATGAGAAGGAGAAAGAGGCAGAATTGCAGCCCCTTGCTATGCCCCTCATGTCTGGGAATGCTTGTGGTTACAGACTTCTACCAGAAAGAAATCTTAAACTTGAGATGGAGCACGAACTCATGTGATAGAGAATTCCAACATCATTTAAAAAAAAAAAAAAAAAATATATATATATATATATTTGTTGGACGAGAGAGAGAGAGCGAGAGCGTGAGCACAAGCAGGGGGAGCAGCAGAGGAAGAGGGAGAAGCAGACTTTCTGCTGAGCAGAGAGCCTGATGTGGGGCTTGAGCCCCGGACCCTAGGATCATGACCTGAGCTGAAGGCAGACGATTAACAGACTGAGCCACCCAAGTTCCGCTCCCTTATCATTTTTTTACACTTCCATTTGAGTCCCATCCTTGAAAGCAGCTCCTCTGATGGCTACTTTAGAGACCTTTCTAAGTTCTCCCTTCCTCTTATTCCCCTCACAGTCCTCTTTTGCTTTGTTTCTCTGCCAGTGCCCCAGAATCCTGGCAATATCTTGGAGGGGCAGCATCAGGTTCTTGACAGCTTGTATGTTAAGTGGAAGAAGCCTTGGGTCCCTCAGATCCTTTAGAGCTAAGCGTTTCTGAGACAAATGAGCTTTTTTTTTTTTTTTTTGGTGTCGGAGAGGACCTCATTAGGATGTGTTAATATGCCGACCATGTTCTCCATGTCTTTCCTCATCTTAGTGAAGTCACATCTCCCAGTATGGAGAGTGTATATGGTATGAGAAGATGAGTAGCAGGATGGCAGTGGTAGCAGCAGGGGTTGTAGGAAGGTGATAGATAAAATTTCATTCTACCACAGGATAGGAGGGTGAGGAAAATCAAATCCTCTTACCTGGTGAAGCGGAGGTGAGCAGAGGAGAGAGGTGTGTGCTTAGGTGCTTAGAGCAGAGATTGATGTTCCTGTGGCCAGGGATTGGGCTCATTCTCACTCATCATCCCCTCACCATGGGCTCCATGTGGGCCTGATGGAAACATAGCAGTCAGCCCCTGATCCATGTCTTCTCTGTGGGTGGAAGACCCACTTTACCCCATCTCTTCTCTTTGTTCTCTTTTAATGGTCTTCTTTCCCATAGTAAAGTTTGTATAGAAAAGTATGAGTATTAAGAAAATGTTTTTTAACCTCACACCTGTCAGAAGGGCTAAAATTAACTCGGGAAACAAGTGTTGGTGAGGATGTGGAGAAAGGGGAACCCTCTTACACTGTTGGTGGAAATGCAAACTGGTGCAGCCATTCTGAAAAACAGTATGGAGGTTTCTCAAAAAGTTAAAAATAGAACTACCTTATGATTTAGGAATTGCACTACTAGGTATTTACCCAAAGGATACAAAAAACTGATTCAAAGGGATATATGCACCCCGATGTTTATAGCAGCATTATCAGCAAAAGCCAAATGTCCATCAACTGATGAATGGATAAAGAATATGTGATATACCTACACAGTGGAACATTACTCAGCCATCAAAAGGAATGAAAGCTTGCTACTTGCAGTGACGTGGCTGGAGCTAGACTGTATTATGCTAAGGCAGAGAAGGACAAATACCATATGATTTCACTCATATGTGGGATTTAAGAAACAAAACAGATAAACATATGGGAAGGGGAAAAAAAAGAAAGAAGGAAACAAACCATAGGAGACTCTTAATGATAGAGAACAAACTGAGGGTTGCTGGAGGGAGGTGGGTGGGAGATGGGCTATAGATGGGTGATGCTCATCACTTGTTGTGATGAGCATTGGGTGTTTTATGTAAGTGATGAATCCCTGAATTCTGCTCTTGAAACCAATATTGCACTGTATGTTAGCTAACTAGAATTTAAATAAAAATTTGAAAAAATAAAAAAAAACCCAAAATTAAGATTAAAATAAAAAAATAAAATATTTTTTAAATGTAAAAGCAAGAGATTAAGTTTTCGGTTGATTTTTTTTGCAATTAAAAAGAATCCTTTCCCATTGCAAGAGGAGATCCCAGTATCAGTACCCAAATGCAGGATCCTTATTCAAGCTGGTATAAGTCAACTGCTGTTTGCAAGATAAGGCTGACACACTCCTTACTTCCTTGGAGTGTAGGTTGTTGGCTTCTTCACTGAGGTGCTAGAGCCTGGGGTTTTTCTCCTGCTTTCATTTGGAGCCTGTTGGGATTGACTCAGCTCATCGTCAGTGCCCTTGGGACTGGCAAATAAATTGACTTGAAGTAGGTTGGGGAGTTTCTGACATGTCTCAAGCTCTTGGCTGCAGATGGCATTATGCTTTTTGTTTATCAGTCTTTAAACTCAAGTTGTGTGGTGGCTTGCAAGAACAGGATGGTGCTTTTGCTATTTATAAAAGCAATACTGTCAAATATTGTGCCGTATCCTATCATTTGAGTGAATGTTTTTCTGACTTGATTTTTTAGGGGGAAGGGCACCAATTCTATTGTATATGTTTGTACCTTAGATTTGAATGAATCAGTCCTTCCCAGAACCCCTTACCTTGTGGAAAAACTCCCATCTAGCCAGACAGATTTGGACTGTTGAATCTGATCCCTTTATACCTCTATTACCATACAAATGGCTTGATGCCCTATTTTATTATGTCAGCTGTTGTTCACCTGTATCCTATAAATTGTTCCATTTAAAAACATGACCTTCTTAAACTTTTGATGCTGGACAAGATAAAGTAGACTCATTTCTTAATATTACTCCTGCTAAGGACAACTAAAAACCTTGGACATAATACTAAAAGCAAATATAAGAAGACTCTAAAAGGTGGGAAGAAGAAAGGAGACTGGCTAGTGACCTTGGAACTTGAAGAATAACATGATAGTGAGTTCCTTGGACATTCTTTTTGCCCTTTGTATATCCCAGAGTGGGCATTCGAGAGGCCCACATCCAGGAAATGCCAACAGGTACAGATAGAAAAAAGCCCTAAAAAAGACCTATTCTTTCTAGAGAAATTGCTAGGAAAAGGGCAGCCTAAAAGAACTAAACCCTTTTTGACAATATCTGTCCTACTTTAGCCAAAGACGATGGAAATCTCCCACCCCACCCTTAGTGCCAGTGGAAATTGAAGGGAAACTTGGATTTCCACCTCCCACTTTGTGGTAGCAGGCTGCACTCTTATTCCTCCACCAGAGTGGTGTCAGCAGAGGCCGAGTGGGTAGACCGAACTTCTACCCCCTGTCTCTGGCAATGATACGATGTGATGCAGTATTCTGCTACCTTGACCAAGGTGGCATCAGTGAGCCTTGAACAGAGAGCTGGAATTTCTACCCTGTGCCCAATGGTAGGATACTATTCTCTGTTTCCCCTGCTGGTGTGGTACCAGCAGACACCAAGTGTGGAGCCTGGTTTTCCACCCTCTACATTGGGGTTAGCAAGCTGCTTCTCCTGTTGGGGTGGTGTCAGTAGAGGCCAAGAAGGATATTTGAATGTCTTCTTCTGCCTGACACTACCAAGGTGGTTTTTCACTTGGAGCAGAGGTGATGCCATTGTGTGTGTTGGTCGGGGTGGGGGGAATGGGTGGTGGTGAATGGAGAATCTGTAGTCTGACCTTCTACTTGGTGGCACTGAGATAGCGTGAGGCATCATTTTGCTCCCCACTCTGGGACATTGTCAGTGAGGGTAAGTGAGGAGCCTGAACTTCCACCCTCACACCAGCATCAGTGAAGCAGTGTTTCAGTTCCCCCAGCAGGGTGATAAAGAGGCCAAGGAAGAACTTCTTGTCCCAATGTAGAGTGTCCAGTGGTGGCAGGTGATGCTCTTCCTCCTCCTAACTAGAGAGTGGTGGTAGGATTTTGGAGAGAAGGGAGCTGGAGAAAAGGATTTCACAAATGAAATTTTGGGCATATTCTCTGGTGACCCACATGAGAAACTGACCAGAATTAACACAGCAAAAGATTTGATAACTGAAACGCAGTGTGGAATATTGCCTGGTGTCTAGATGAGCCTTTGGCAGGATATAAAGGAAACAGACCAAAATAACACTGCATAGGGTCTGGAAACTAAATTATCTTAGAGTCACAGCCACACAAGAAGGACAGAACCAGTGTATTAAACGTAAACATTTTAACTGCTTACTGAAAAGGAAGATTCAGTAAGTTAGAGAAATCTTAAAACTAATATCCAAAATGTCCAGAATACAAAGAAAACCAAACCTTGAACTAATAGATAATAGATGCCAACAGTGAGATGACACAGAAGTTTGAATTACCTAAAAAGGATTTTAAAGCAGTTATAAAAATCATTCAACAAATGATTATGAACACTCTTGAAACAAATGACAACCTCAGCAAAGAAGTAGATGACAGAAGAAAGAACCAAATGGAATTTTTAGAACTGAAAAAAAATACAACTCAGAATGTTTAAAAATCACTGAATATCAGGGCTCAGTAGCAGAATAGGAAAGAGAGAGAAGAACCAGTAAACTTGAAAACAGAGAGAAATGACTAAAAATAGGGAAAAAATGAACAGAGACTTAGGGACCTGTGTGATTATAAGAAAGGATTTAACATTTCTGTCATTGGAGTCTTAGGAAAGGAGAGAGTACTGAAAAATAATGAAAAAATAAACTAAGAAATAAAGGTGGAAAAATCCCCAAATATGATGAAGGGCATAAATGAATAGATTCATGAAACTGAATTTTCAGTAGGATAAACTCAGAGAAATCAACACCATGACTCTTCACAGCTACAGAAAAAATGTTGAAAACAGAAAAAACATACTGCCTTAGGGTACAATGATTGACTGTGCATTTTTCGTTTGAAACTACCAAGACCAGAGTATGTATCACAATATTTTTCAAGTGCTGAAAAAACTGTCCACTCAGAATTCTATAGCCAATGAAAATATCCTTCATTAGCAAAAGAGAAATCAAGACATTCTTACACAAAATTGAAAACATTTGTCACTAGCAGATGTACCTAAAAGAATGACTAAAGAATATTCTCCAAATAAAAATGAAGTAACAGTAGAACGACACTTGGAACCATCAGGAATAAGAAAAGAACAATGAGGGCGCCTGGGTGGCTCAGATGGTTAAGCGTCTGCCTTCGGCTCAGGCCATGATCCCAGGGTCCTGGGATCGAGTCCCACATCGGGCTCCCTGCTCCTTGGGAGCCTGCTTCTCCCTCTGCCTCTCTCTCTCTCTCTGTCTCTCATGAATAAATAAATAAAATCTTTAAAAAAAAAAAAAAAGAACAATGAATGAAAATAAGGGGAAAAAGAATAGACTATCTGGGCGCCTGGGTCGCTCAGTTGGTTGAGCGACTGCCTTCGGCTCAGGTCATGATCCTGGAGTCCCTGGATTGAGTCCCGCATCAGGCTCCCTGCTCGGCAGGGAGTCTGCTTCTCCCTCTGACCCTCCCCCCTCTCATGTACTCGCTCTCTCTCATTCTGTCTCTCTCAAATAAATAAATAAAATCTTTAAAAAATATAAAAAAAATAAAAAAAAGAATAGACTATCATTCTCTTACATTTGAAAAATAATGTTTGATAGTTGAAACAAAAATTATGACCTCTTCTGTAGCTCCATATACATTCAATATGAGTTTCACCATCAGAGTTACCACTGTTACTTTCTTTGCTGCACTTTGGTCTTTCTTGGCCACTTCTTTTCTTTTGATTACCCATTTTTATGATATGTTACTTGGGCTTGTCATTGGAAGATGAGGAAGTCCTACAACTACACACTTGACATCTGTGTGTGAACTGAGAAACGAATTTTTAGTGACCTGTCAGACAGACCTAGGAAGAAGTGGTATGATCACCCACTCATCATCATGAGCATTTATGTTATATGTAGTGAGTTGTGGACTAAAGAGCCAGCAACAAAGTTTGTACTTCATGCGATTACTGTTAAATGAAATTTGTGGTAACTGAAATTTGAGTAGTGTTGGGAGAATGGTGTTATTGAAACTATAGTATTTGAACTTGGTGCATGTAAGATCTGTGCAAAGCAAAGACTGTATCTGATTAAAGACTTGTATCTAGAATATAAAGAACTCTGAAAGCTCAACAGTAAAAAGTGACAACATATTTAGAGAATGGGGAAAGGAAGTGAACAAACAGATAATTCACCGAAGATGATTTGTGGATGGCAAATAACCACCCGAAAAGATGTTTAATGTCTTTAGCCTTTGGAGAAATGCAAATTAAATCCACAATGAACTATCACTATACATCTATTAAAATACCTAAAACAAAAGTGGTGATAATACTAAATACTAGTGAGGATGTGGAGAAACTGAGTGTTTCATACATTGTTGGTGAGTATGTAAAATGGTACAGTCACCATGGAAAATAGGCAGTTTCTTATAAAACCAAACACGTTTGTCATATGACCCAGCAGTTGTACTTGTGGGTATTTATTGCCAGAGAAATAAGAACTTGAATTTATATAAAAACCCTTATACAAATATTTATGTTCATAATAGTCAACACCTGGAAACAACTCAGATGTTCAACAGGTGAATGGTTAAGCAAACTGTTCATCTGTATAATGCAGTACTACTCAGCATTAAAAATAAATGAACCATTGATGCATGTGGTAACTTGGATAGATCTCAAGTGCATTATGTTCATATAAAAATACTATCTCAAAAGATTACAGACCTTGTTATTCCATCTTTATAACATTATCTAAATGCCAGAATTAAGGAGATGGAGAACAAAGTAGTGATTGCCAGGACACAGGGATGGGTGGGAGGGTGAGGTGCGCTGTAAAGGGATCGCACAGTGGAGTTTGGTGGTGGTGGAATAGTTCAGTAGCCTGATTGTTCTGGTGGATACATGAATATATATGTTGGATAAAATTGTATAGAATAATATACACACATATACATGCAAATGTGTACATGTAAAAGCTGATAAAATCTGAGTAAGGCTTATAGTCTAGTTAACAGTATTATACCTTTGTCATTTTCTTGGTTTTGTTAGTGTACTGTTAACGTAAGATGTTGCCATTGGGGGAAGCTGAACCAAGGGTACATGGTACTCTGTGTATTATTTTTGTAACTTTCTGTGAGTTTATAATTATTGCAAAATAAAAAGGTTTTGTTTTTTTTTTTTTCTTAAAATAGGCCCTCTTCCTGAGGGCCAGGTACACATCATTTTCGTGAGGTGGAGGTGACTTATTTCTTATCCTGCTCACTTGCCTGACATCCCACAGCTCTAGGCAGTAACTCAGCTTCCCCAGACCTCTTTGCCCTGCCTTTGGCGGCCATCCAGAGTCCTTTAGCTGGGTGTAGGGAGAGCATTTCACTGTTGTTTTAGCCTGAAGAAGCAGGAAATGATATCCCATAGGTAGCATTGCTCTGCTAGGGGCTTGGTCTTTTTTAAGAGAGGCTGATTCATTTCTTTGGTTGGTGTTTCTATGGAGTACTTGTAACTGGGGAGAAAATCCATAGGTAATAGATGAGCAATTTGGAGCTGACAGCTGCTCATCATTCTGCTTTTTATAAATATTCCTGCCTTTTAATTTTTCTTGGAAGATAGAGACACAAACCACTGTGACCTTTTGGACTCTATTTATAAGCACTGTCCTCTAAAATTGGGAAGAAAATGGGAGTGTCACATGTATAAAATATCTAATTGAAGTCTTTTATTCACCTCCAACATAACTTCATTTTTTAAATTTTTGTATGTGTGTGGGGTGGGGAAGGATTGAGAGAAAATTGAGACTTGAGTATAGTACATACAGTAATTTAGCCACTTCAAACAGTTGAACAAATTGTACACCTGTAGTTAGTTTGACAGTAATGAGAGTGATTTAATTTTCATCAGCAAATTGCTCCTACTCTGATAGCTCTTTACCCACAGTTTCCTACATCTGGGTTTCCCTAAAATGTTGCTGGATTGGGCAGGGCACAGCAAAGATAGTAAATGATTGTAGAAGATACAGAACCAAGGTGTGGATTATTCCACCTTAGACCTCAGCCTTTTCAACTGAGTTTAGGGATTGAAGGTGAGCTTGCATTGCTTCCCCTGACCTCAGTGATGGCAGCAAGAAGACTTTCCATTCTTCTTGAACATTAGAAGTCAGATTGGGATAAGTGAACCTGGAAAATCTTGAGTGTGTTTTTGGGGCAGAAGTCTATATAGATAGACTCTGAGGGCTCTCTTCTGTGGGCATCTTAGAAGGTGCAGGTATGCTTTGAAGACGGTGTGGGTTTGGTTCTAGACCACTGCAATAAATCAAGTCAGATTACTTTTTTGGTTTCCCAGTGCATGTAAGAGTTATGTTTACTCTGTACTGCAGTCTACTAAATGTGCAATAGCATTATGTCTAAAAAACAATATACATACCTTAATTCAAAAAGTACTTTATTGCTAAAAAATGCTAACCACCTTGAGCTTTTAGTGAATTGTAATCCTTTTGCTCATGGAGGGTCTTGTCTCAATGCTGATGGCTGCTTGACTGATGAGGGTGGTGGTTGCTGAACATTAGGGTGGCTGTGGCGATTTCTTAAAATAAGAAAGCAGTGAAGTTTGCCACATTGAACAATTTCATGAACAGTTTCTCTGCAGCATGTGATGCTGTTTGATAACATTATACCACAATAGAACTTCTCTCAAAATGGGAGTCAATTCTCTCAAACCCTTTGACTGCTTTATCAACTAAGTTTATGTAGTATTCTAAATCCTTTGTTGTCATTTCAGCAGTCTTCACAGCATGTTCACCAGGAGTAGATTCCATTTCAGGAAACTACTTTCTTTGCTCATCCAGAAGAAGCAACTTTTCATTCATTAAAGTTTTATCATGTTGCAACAGTTCAGTCACATCCTCAGGCTCCACTTCTAATTCTCTTGATATTTCTACCTCATCTGCACTTATTTCCCCCACTGAAAACTTGAACTCGTCACAGTCATCCATGAATCTTAGAATCGACTTCTTCCAAACTCCTGTTCATGTTGATAGTTTGACTTCTTCCCATCATGTTCTTAATGGGATCTAGAATGGGAATACTTTGCAACAGGTTTTCAGTTTACTTTGCCCAAATCCATTAAAGGAATCACTATCTGTGGCAACTGTAGCCTTACCAAATGTATTTTCTTATTATTATAATTAAGACTTGGAAGTCAACATGACTTCTTGATCCATGGGCTGCAGAATAGATATGTTAGCAAGCATGAAAACAACATTAATCTTGTTGTACATCTCTCAGAGCTCTTGGGTGACCAGGTGCGTTGTCCATAAGCAGTAATACTTTGAAAGGAATTTTTTCTTTCTGACGGTAGGTCTCAATGTTTGTCTTAACATATTCAGTAAACCATGTTGTAAATAGACATGTTGTCATCCAGGCTTTTTTGTTCCATTTATAGAGGACAGGCCAAGTAGATTTAGCTTAATTCTTATGGGCCCTAGGATTTTTGGAGTAGCAAATAAACAATGGTTTCAACCTAAAGTCAGCAGCTGCATTAGCCCCTAACGAGAAAATCAGCCCGTGCTTTGAAGCCAGGCATTGACTTCTCCTCCTCTAGCTATGGAAGTCCTAGATGGCATCTTCTTCCAATAGAGGGGTATTTTGTCTACACTGAAAACCTGTTGCTGAGTCTAGCCACTTTCACGAATTAGCTAGATCTTCCAGATAACTTGCTGCAGCTTCTATATAAGCACTTGCTGCTTCACCTGGCACTTTTATGTTACGGAGATGGCTTGTTTTCTTAAACCTCATGAACCAACCTCTGCTAGCTTCAGACTTTTCTTCTGCAGGTTCCTTATCTCTTTCAGCTTTCATAGAATTAAAGAGATTTTAGGACCTTGCTCTGGATTAGGCTTTTTGGTTTAAGGAAATGCTGTGGCTGGTTTGACCTTCTATCCGGACCACTAAAACTTTCTCCGCATCAGCAATACGACTGTGTTGCTTTCTTACAGTTTGTGTGTTCACTGGAATAGCACTTTCACTTTCCATCAGGAACTCTTTGCATTCACAACTTGGCTAACTGTTTGGCACAAGAGGCCTGTCTTTTAGTTATCTCAGCTTTTGACATGCCATCCTCACTAAGCCTAGTCATTTCTAGCTTTTGATTTAAAATGAGACATGAGACTCTTCCTTTCACTTGAATACTTAAGAGGCCATTGTAGGGTTATTAATTGGCCTAATTTCAAAATCATTGTCTCAGGAAACAGGCAGGCCCAAGAAGAAGGAGAGAGATGGGGGAATTGCCTATCAGCGGAGCAGTCAGAATACACAAAACATTTATCAGTTAAGTTCACTGTCTTATATGGGTGTGGCTGGTGGCACACCAAAACAACTACAATAGTAATATCAAATACCACTGATCATAGATCACCAGGACAAATATAATAATGAAAAAGTTCAAAATATTGCAAGAATTACCGAAATATGACACACAGACACAGAGTGAGCAAATGCTGTTGGAAAAATGACGCTGATAGAATAGCTAAATGCTGGTTGCCACAAACCTCCAATTTGTAAAAAAAAAAAAAAAAAAGAAGAAGTAACAGCTCTAAGTTTGACAAAGTGAAGTGCAATAAATTGAGGTATTCTTGTAGGAGGATTTTTTGATAGTACAGATGAAAGAAGGTTTTGAATCCTGGAGCAGTAATTCCTTGAGAATGGGCATCCATGATAGGCGACAACTGTCTTGGAGAGATGTCTCCAATTGATCTAATTATCTTTTTGCTTCAATTATCTTCTTAGGCAAGGCAGGCCAAGGTTAAACGACTCTTTCGCCCCATCGAGGAACTAAAGAAGGAGTTTGAGGAGCTGAATGTTGTCATTGAGACTGACATGCAGATCATGGTACGGTTGATCAACAAGTTCAACAGTTCCAGCTCCAGCCTAGAAGAGAAGATTGCTGCACTCTTTGATCTCGAATATTATGTCCATCAGGTATCGTATTTCTTTGTCCATAAATCTGACTTTTAAGTAACATCTTCAACAGCAAACCTTCCTGCCCTAAATCCTGAGAAAACATCATCAGCATCTTTGCTCCTCTCTCAGGGCGTCTAGTATTTTTAACCTAGGCCAATAGCTACTGTAGTAAGATATATTCTAGAAGAAAGGGCCAACCTCTTTTTCATTTGCAGTGTTACGTCCATTATTTTTCAACACCTATTATACAGCAGGGGCAAAACAGCCATGGTCTCTGTTTTATGTAGCTTATAGTCTGGAAGAGGGAACAATTAAATCATGAACAATGAACAATAAAATGAGATAATTTAAACTTAAGATTGTGATAAGGGCTCCAGAGAGTAGTGTGGGAGTATATAACGGGGGAACTTAGCCTAGTCAGGGGTGTTGGGGAAGGCTTTTCTAGATAAAGTTTTATTGGGACACAGCCGCATCTGTTTCTTTATGTATTGTTCTATTGTTTGGGGCTGTTTTTATGCTACAGTGAGGGGTTGAAGAGTTGTGACAGAAACCCTATGGCTCACAAAGCCAAAATCATTACCGTCAGGCCCTTTGGAAAAAGTTTGCCAACCCTTGAATCAGAGTTCCACAGGCAGAGGAAACAGCATGTGCAAAGATTTTGAGGTTGAGAAGAGCTTGGAGAGATTAAGGGCCTGGAAAATACTGGATAGGGTAGCATAGATAAAGTGGAAAGGTTAGAGATTCAGAGAGGTGGAATTGGGAATATCACGCTCTTTATGATTTTATCCTTGATTTTAAGAACCATTGGAGAGTTTGCAGCAGGGAAAGGACTGATCACACTTGTGCTGTAATTATCATAGTTAATACTTATTGAGCATTATCATAGACAAGGCACTTAGTCAAGTGCTTTATACATACCAATTCATTGAATTTCACAGCTGCCTTATGGGCCTTGTTACTAGTTCCATTTTATCACTGAGGCAAATAAGACACAGGTCAGACCTGATATTGCCCAAGGTCACCCAGTTAGCGAGTGGTAGAGCTGGGATTTGCAAAAAGGTCTGTCTGACGCTAAACTGTGCTCTTAACCTTTTGGTCATTCTGTCTCCTCTAGGATACTGGAATCGTTTGAATGAAGCTCAAAAAGACATAGGTAGATCTAAGGAGAAGGAGCAAGAGAAGTTGTTTATTTATTCAATAAATTTATTGCATGCCTGTTAAGTCCCAAGAGCTATTTCAGGCACTTAAAATACATCTGTGAACAAAATTGGAGCTTAGCTTCTAGCGGAGGCAGATAGATAATAAATATAACTAATAAGTAAATTATGGACGGTGTGTTTTAAGTTGATAAATACTGTGGGCAAATAAAAAGTAGTTCATGGTAAGGACTGGCAATATTGGAAAGGAGCATCTCAGGAGAAACAACAAGTACTAAAGCCCTAAGGTGGGAGCATGTCTAGTGTGTTTGTGGGATCAGAACAAGTCAGTGTGTGGTTGGAGCTAAAAGAAGAGAGAGGGACGTAGATGAAGCTTAGACAGATAATGGGGGGAAGATCATAGACCGCCTTGTCGAGCATGGAAAAGAATATGAAACTGGATGTTATTAAAGGCTGTTGAGCAGAAGAACAACATGCTCTGACTTATTTTGAAAGGATCCCTCCACCTGCTTTGTTGAGAATTAGAATGGAGGCAGGGGGTGTGGGTAGAAGCACGGAAACCAGATAGGAGGCTATTGCCATAATTCAGACTAGGGACGATGGTGGCCCAGGAAGACTGTGTAATCATAATCAAAAGCTTGTTTGAGATCCTCATCAAGACACAGATCTTCAACATCCTCCCACACATGACTGCGTCCTTGTTCTCTATAAACTAGGCTAAAAGACATTCTTTCTTTCTTTCTTTCTTTCTGATTTTGTCAGCCTTTGTGGTTAGAGAGGATGAGTGTATACTGTATCTGCAGGAATTATGATGCGGCCTCTTCATCTTCTTTCTTTGCTCATAACTCTTTCTCAGGACTCAAATAGCAGGTCTATGATCCTCTTAGAGAGAAAGTGGGCCTGAGTTCTCTTTCCTCTTTCCTGTGTTTCTCTCCAGGGTGAAAAACAAGAATTTCAACAGCTTTTCCGTTACAGATATTTAAAGGATTAAGGATCTTAGAGGTTATTGGCCAACTTAGTCCTGCTCTGATCTTGGCAGCTTTTATTTTTTCTCATTTAACATACTTGGGTGGATCTTTAGGTATCAGGTCTCTACAGACTCTTCCTTTAGTTGAGCATAAAAGGCCAAAATAACTGGAGAGCTGATCATACCTAGAGGGGAGTGAGTACACAGGAGGCTAGCAGGGCCCTGACAAAATTGTTTTTTTCCATGCAAGTCAGCCGGTTATCTGGCGGTGTTGTCTCTAGGGTGACGTCCTATTCTGCTTTCATGAGTTACTGGGTGGGGTAAACACTTTCTTCGACATCACCTAACTCAGTCCCAGGTCAGACCAGGAACCGGTTCCCTGGTGAGGCCAAACTTGCTCTCTTCGGCAGAAGAGTCATAAACGTTCTGAGTCATTGGCCTTTGGATTGGAAGTACAAGGTCCTTGCTTTGGGCTGGTATGTCAGGCTATCATGCAACAGGTTGAGTTGTGATTTCATGGGGGAATTAAAGAAGACACAGCTTAACCTTTAATTCTAGTTGTGAAGGGGAATTCAGGTAATTTAGTGCTAGCATTGTGGAAGATAGGACTTCTGTTGCCCGGAACTTCACCAGTCCACTGCTGTTCTCGACTCACTGAATAGAAGCTTTGAGGAGCCATGGGGTTCAAAGACCCAAACTAAATCTGACC
The DNA here is from genome assembly GCF_054177405.1 of Leptonychotes weddellii. Classification (NCBI taxonomy): domain Eukaryota; kingdom Metazoa; phylum Chordata; class Mammalia; order Carnivora; family Phocidae; genus Leptonychotes; species Leptonychotes weddellii. The sequence goes on from NC_138375.1 coordinate 111,524,428, forward strand.
AAGGATTCCTCACAGCCATATTGGAATTCATATATTTCTATATTTTTATAAAGATTAATTTTTTTAGAGAGAGCATGCACGTGCACGTGGGAGGGGTGAGAGGCAGAGGGAGAGAGCATCTCAAGCGTACTCCTCGCTGAGCACAGAGCCTGATGTGGGGCTCGCTCCCACAACCCTGAGATCATGACCTGAGCCGATATCAAAAGTCAGACGCTTAATCGACAGAGCCATCCAGGCGCCCCAGCCCTACTGGAATTATTAAACAGGATCTATGAAAAGCAAAACCTCGAACCGTTTGGAAAACGGTTGTGAATTACTTATGATGTGTAGCTTCTGTCTGTCCCATGTACCCTAGGGCAGTGTGTTTGCCTTTCTTCAAATGTCTCCTCAATTATTTAATATAGTTTCTCCCTTTGTCTATTTCCTGTTCTCTGATTGTCTGGCCAGTGCTCTGGTTCTCTCTTTTCCTCTGGAGTGTTAGCACAGTTCCTACTATGTCCTTCCCCATGTGCTCCCTCCCTCTGCCTTGAGTTTCTGTCTACCTGTCTCACCCCCTCCTGAAGGCAGCCTGGGGAAAGCTGTGGCCCCAGACCTAGATGTGGAGCTGCAGACCTGGGACCTGATCATGCCTTCTCCTGTGTGATGCTGAGCAGGGCCCAGATTTTGGAGCTTGATCTTCTGAGTGTACAGTGGGCAGAATGACTCTTTTCTTCCGCATCTTCAGTGAAATAACAAATGAGAAAACATATTGAAAAGGTTGAGGTGCTTATGTAAATGTTAGAATTTATAACATCCTGAATTGTCTTTGTAGTAATAAAGACAAACTACATCTGCAACAGAACCTCTATGACTTTGTGTTGCTTTGGGGCTGTTAGACTGGCAGCCACTCCATTAGGAACTCCTACCAGCTTTGACAAGTAGCCACCCCAGGCACTGAATGACAGGACTCTGAGCCATGGCTTTGTTATCCAGAAAACTTGGAAGGGGGGAGGATCAAAAAGAGGCAGTGAGTTCTTAGATTTTAGAACTAGAGTGTGTGAGGGCGCCTGGGTGGCTCAGTCGTTAAGCGTCTGCCTTTGGCTCAGGTCATGATCCCGGGGTCCTGGGATCGAGTCCCACATCTGGCTCCTTGCTCAGCAGGAAGACTGCTTCTCCCTCTCCCACTCCCCCTGCTTGTGTTCCCTCTCTCGCTGTCTCTCTCTCTGTCAAATAAATAAAATCTTAAAAAAAAAACAAAAAAACTAGAGTATGTGAGAAAGGAAGGCTTATGAAGTATTATTTGTACTTACATCAGCCAAACACCCCGCTCTGAGTCTCCCTAGTTGGCTGGCCTATGGTCCAGTAATAACTCCTCTTCGTAAGGACAGATTGAGGAAGAAAAATCCCAGCCCTGACTTGGGGGCCCTTATGGCAGAGCAGACTCCACACTTGTTTCGGGACCCTGGATTGGCCATCTATTTAGGTCTCTGGTATCAGGGACCCATCCATTTTGTTGGCACAGATGCCCCGGGTTGCCTTTTTTACTCACTGTGGAGTTTATTTCAGTAACGTTTTTTTCTGATCATATTTGTTCATTGGTTTAACAGTTACTTATTGAGCACCTAAGTATACACTCAGCATTGTTCTAATCACTGGATCTGCAGCAATGGTCAGGCAGAAAAAAACCCTGTTCTTATGGAGATTATATCAGAATATATAAAAATGATCTTCTAAGTGGTGAAAACAGTCTAGGTCCACCCAGGAACAGGCAGAGTCAAAGTCCTTCAAACTCAATTTCTCTCTTAGAGTCTTTGTCTAGTTTGGAAGGACACAGTCAGGTAGGAAACAGAAGCATCTGGAGGAAAAAGGTGTTGGGCTAGCTTCCTGCATTTTCCTGATGATTTGTAGAGTGGGATCAGACTGTGGGCAAGAGGCAGTCTTTGTAGCAACAAAGGTATTTCCAAGGGAGATTGTAGTTACTACATGGAGAAAATAGGATCCAGTGACCTTTCTTTTTTTTAATATTTTATTTATTTATTTTGACAGAGAGAGACAGTGAGAGAGGGAACACAAGCAGGGGGAGTGGGAGAGGGAGAAGCAGGCTTCCCGTCGAGCAGGGAGCCCGATGCAGGGCTCGATCCCAGGACCCTGGGATCATGACCTGAGCCGAAGGCAGACGCCCAACGAATGAGCCACCCAGGCGCCCCTCCAGTGACCTTTCTGAACAAGTTGAGTTTTCTTGTTCCAGGATACTAAGGAAGCCTGGGGACTGAGATTCCCTATCGAATAAAAGGGAAATAGTCTAGACTTGGGGCTTTGGACCTTAAAGGGTAGCCTAGACCAGTGCCATTTGATAGAATTTTATTTGATTATGGAAATGTTATGCACTATCCAATAATAGCTACTAGCCAGTAACAAAGGCCTAGAGTACAGCCTTTGAGGGAGAGACTTCTGTGCAGATTTTATCACACTTGTCCTCAGAATCAGTCAGCCTTAGACTGTATGAAGTGAGGAAGAGAGAGGACTTCTTTTTTTGTAAGTGTCTGCTGCTTCCATTACTTGTACTGGGACTGGACATGAACAGGAAGCATGGCACCATTTAGTAGTCCTGATGATGCCAGATCTTTGTGTTAACAGCTTGTACATTAGGAGCAAGCTTTGTGATTTGTTATGGTTATAGCATTTTCCAGGACATATTTGGCAAAAGTAATAGCTAGGTGCCATTTCAGCCATTTCCCACACAGGTGCTCATAAATCATGTTAGATGAATTCGGAAATCTCAAATTTAAGAATTTGTTATTACAGGTCTTTTCTAGTTGGTCACAATGGCCACCATTGCTTTTTACTTGACTTTTTAGGTTTTTTTGAATACTCACCAAAAAAAGGCAATAAGAAGGGCTCTTCTTTCCTTGATGGCTGTACCTTTGTTGCAGATGGATAATGCACAGGACCTGCTTTCCTTTGGCGGCCTTCAAGTGGTGATCAATGGGCTGAACAGCACAGAGCCCCTGGTGAAGGAGTATGCTGCGTTTGTGCTGGGGGCTGCCTTTTCCAGGTAAGCAGCGTGGATGGACATCCCATTGGCCAGGATTGTTAGGGCCCTTCAGGTGAAGTCTAGCTTTACTTTTGGCCTGATTGGCCTGGAAGAAGGTTACACTTGAACTCTTGCACATCCCTATACACATTTCATTGTAATCCTAGTGAAACTAGGGTAAGAATTTGATTCTGCCCTTATTCCAAGTAGATAAGAATTTTCACCGTGTTGTTACCATGTGTGACTCTCTGTTCCCTCTCATCTTACAGACATATAATAATGTATTTTAGGTCACATTCTCTGTTGCATTCAAAGCTAATAAAAAGTTAGACCACCCATGGCTGGTTGAGTGGAAGGGAATGAACTCTAAGAGTTGATCCTTTTGCAATGAAACTACATCTGGTGATGAATAAATGTTGAACCTGACTGAGGAGGGCCTTTTGGGGGGAATATGCCTTCTCCTTATTGTCTGGTACCAATCAACATGCATTCAGGTTATTGTACTCTTTGGGTTGGGATTTGTTTAAATTTCGGTTAGTCTGGCTTATGCTAGAAGAGTGATAAGGCAAGAGGAATGGGGACACAGCATCTCTTAAGAGTGGATGCAGAAAGATGTGTGGGCACCACATCATAATACTAAAAAAGTCAAGATGTCTTCAAGCTGCAGTTGGTCCATTGGAGCCACAGTTCCTTCCATTTTTGAAAATCTGTTCTTAGGACTATTTGTGCTTCTAAAATAGGAACCAGTATTCTGATTCTTGGTGCAAAGGCATGGGTAGTAGCTATTAGGGGTTGCTCTGCTAGGGTGCAGGGATTAAGATGTTGCAGGAGAAAGGCTATTGTAAACATTTCTGCCATTGTAGGCTCATTTTTGAAAAGATTTCCTTTGCCTTTCATCCTTGCTTATTGTTATTAATCAGAATCTCAGACTGATGTCTCCTCACTGTGAAAGGCTGCTGGATCTTTTCTTAGTAAATTGAGGGGCAGAGCTGGTAAGGCTGGAAGAATTGTTTCCTGAGGGAAGCTGAGCACCCTGCAGGACCTGCTTAGACCTTCAAGCCCTGGTTCTCCTGTGGTTGTATTTTTGACAGTGTAGGCTTTGGCTTCCAGGCACTCTGCCTCCCTTGGTCTCACCTACCAGACCCAGACAGTCTCTCAGGAAGCCCAAGGAGATGTTTGCGTGTGCCTCTACTGGAAGGGTGGAGAATCTGTGAGTTTGTCATAGGTCGCTGTGATTTCAGCCCTAGAGAGAAGTCCAGGGTCTTATCCTTACAGCTTCAGAGGCTTGAGAACTTATGGAAGCTCACTTTTTGTTTCTCAAGCCATGAAATAACTAAATCAAACATTATTAACCTCTCTCCCCAAACTCTTTTTGGAATTCTTTCCTATAATCCCAAGTACCTTCTTTCCACTTTCAATATGAGCAAATTATCCTACATGTCCCTTGCCACTGCTTCTGGAAACACATTTCTTGGGGGAAACTGTGTAACATCTTGTGTCACATCTTATTTAAAGAAGACTAAGTAACTTGAGAAGCATGCATTAGGCCTGTGTAGCAGGCCATAACTCACCCAGGGGTGTGCCAGTATGTGGTGTTATTAAGACTTATCCGTGGTTGTTTTAGCATGAGACCATGTTAACATTTATGTAGCATCACTAAAATTTAAATAGAGATAAATATAAAATATCGCAACTTAGTGTTTTGGTGGCAAGCAAACTGCTATATTCAAAATGTTCTAGCTGGGCTTTTGATGGCCCACTGGAGGGCAGTTACAGTGATGGCATGGTATGGCGCCAGAGCTTTTGGAAGCCAAAAGCAGGCTCCCTAAACATCATGAAAATGTCAGTGTTTTATGCAAAGAGGAACTTGGTGCAAGGTAACTCTTTCTATGCAGAAAAGCAGGCTTCAGTGCTCTAGTCTCATATTCATTATTGACTCCTAATGTCCTAAGTGTTGGTTTTGCAGCTCTCTACACACACACACACACACACACACACACACACACACACACACACACACACACACAGAGTGTGTGTGTGTGTGTGTGATTGCATGAAGTTGCTCTTTGTCACGAGGGCATTCAAGGGAAGTGAGCATGGTGGAATCATGGAGTCCCAGTGTTTGGGGGTGTTATTTAGATACCATTTCTTCTAGTTTTCTGCTAATGGGTAGGAATACTGCTCATTCAGTCCAGGTGTTTGAGTATGTGGGAGGATGAGACAGACCACTGCCCCAAGAGTCAGAAAATCCAGGTTCAAGTCTGGTGTCTGTTATTTACTGACGGTTTACCCATGGACAAGTGATTTTACCTTTCTAAGCCTCACCTTTTCATCTGTTAACTAAAAGCAATGATAGCCGTTTTCTGCATTTCATAAGGTTGAATGAATATGAAGTAACATAATATACAGGTCCCATGGAAAAGCTTATAAAGCACCTGTCAGTGATAAGTGGTATAACATCATCATGCTCACATTGTGTCCTTTTTACTGTAAGTTTTCAGTATAAGGCAATTTTTACTTCTTATGTTTTCACAGTACAAAGCTTTATCTTCCTCATTTTCTTTTCTGCTTATGTTCTACCGCATATATCTCTCCGTGCTAATCTTGATGCTTCATGAGAGTGTTTATTTGCCTACTTGGGTTAATTGCTTAATAAAGCCTCCACACACAATTCTGTGGATAAAGAGATATCTTGCCTGGTGTTAACCGTGAAGCAATTATTCCAAGATCAAGAAGAAAGAGTTGACATAAATGTAATTGCCGTGACCACTGAATGTTACATGGTTCCTGAAATAGTCTGTTCCCTTATTTAAATATTATTCACACTAATTTAGGGGTCACCAACACTCATTTTCTGCTGTTTGTTGCCTTTATATAAGGCAGGTCACGCTCTTGCATAAGAAGATAATCGGAGATAGGGAGATAAGGGTCTGATGCCTTTGGCAGCTTCATCTTTTCATGGTTTCTTTCTTTTCTTCCCTGCTTTCCCATCTCACTGCCCCTTCCCCCCATCCTCCATGTCGCCCCTCTTGCCTTCTCTCTCTCTCCATTCCACCTCCTTTCTTATTCTTCAAGTCACTTATTTTCACTGGCCTTTCCCTAACCTGATACCATCTCATGAGGGCACCCGTGTGTATCTGTCTACAGTCTGACCTACCAGGAGTTTTGGAGTCCCGGACAAGTCATTGTGCTTCTGTGTGTGAGAAGTCTCACAAAGGCCTTGTGAATTTCAGAGGCCATGCAGCCTTCTGTAATCTGGTTTTGGTTTTCTTTCTCAAAGTAAGAAGTACTTTGGTTTCTCTGCCAAACTACTAGCTGCCTACTTTTGTTTATCTCTTATCTCCCTATATGTAGCCTTTACCATTTAACTGTCAGGAGTTAAATTATCAAGAAACTGATGTGCTTGCCCCAGGGAACCCTGGCTTTTGCTGTTCTCATTACCCCTGTCTCCATCATTTTTCATGTTTTATATCCATCTTTAGTAACTCACATTTTGATCTGCATATGTATGCATTATTATGCAATAAAATGGGATTGTAGGTTCTCACTGAATGCAGTACTTTTGTTTGAATGTCCACAGTTTGCAGGGGTCATGGACCTGTGCCTGGTACAAAAAAGGATGTACATGTGCCATCAGTCATACTGCAGTTCTGTTATGTTGGATCCCTGGAATAGGATTCTGTTCTAGCCTCTCCTCTTGGAATCTGCCTTGGAACCTCCTTAGCAGATTTTATGTTAGTTATATCTCTTTATAAAATGAATGTCTCCCCCACTCCCAACCCTGCACCCCCTTATCCCACGCTTTGTTGGCTCTCTGGTTTCCTCGGTTATACTCATCCCACTAAAGTTTTACCAGCTCATTTTTAAAAAAGATTTTATTTATTTATTTGACAGAGAGCACAAGCTGGGGGAGCAGCAGGCAGAGGGAGAAGGAGAAGCAGGCTCCCCACTGAGCAGGGAGCCCAATGTGGGACTTGATCCCTGGTCCCCGGGATCATGACCTGAGCTGAAGTCAGATGCTTAACTGACTGAGCCATCCATGTGCCCCTTACCAATTCATTTTTAACCATTGGGCCAGTGTCCTATCACCGACTTCCATCTCCTTCTGTTGGCCTCTAATTTCCAGATTTCTTCCCTGCCGTCCTTAGTGAATTTTAGTGCTCTCCTCCTTCTTGATGGCTTTTGTTGAGTTTGCTGGGCATTAACATTCTCACCTGTATTGACTTTTATCTTTATGTCTATTATCCGCTAGATATTTTGAAATCCATTACCCATTTTTGTCAATATCTCGTGTTCGCTGACCACCTCCGTATTCACATTTTCATCTCTCCTATCGAATCTGGTTTTTAGCCTTATTGTGACCTTCAGCCTCTGCACATCTTCCTGTTTTCCCCTTCCATTAGTGCTCCTCACCTTTTTCCCTCTCTCTAGGCTCCTTCCTCTTTGCCCACAATGTTCTCAGTTACCCACTGACCCCTTCCCACCATTACCTTACCATTGCCTCCAACATGACAACCTATATTTTCCTTCCCTTCCAAAGTCCTCCAAAGAGTAGACAAAAAGGGATCCAAGTAAGTGCACATGACCATTATGTTCCTGCTGTTCTTAAATTTTTCAAGAGTATTTTGGAATCATTAACATCTTTGTAGCAGTCAACAATGTCGACCAATACTTTCCTTTGAAAACTTTACTTCTTGGGGTGCCTGGCTGGCTCAGTGCAGCATGCGACTCTTGGGTTATGGGTTCGAGCCCCACAATGGGTGTAGAGAATACTTAAAATCTTTAAAAAAAAAAAAAAAGCAGAAGAAGAAACCTTACTCCTTGGCTGCCATGTGATTGTGGTCCCTTGGTTCTTGTATCTCTGGAATTAATTATTCCCTCTTCCTTGCCTTTTACGGCAATGTCATCATCTTACTGTCTCCTAATTATAGCTGTTCACCAAGATTTTTTTCTAGCATTTTGCCTTTTCTCTCCCAGTGGTTCTATCTGTTCCTGTGGTTTCAAATCCTGCCTCATTGTGGGTGATTCCAATATCTATGTTGAAGTCCAGCCTTTCCTCTCAAGTCGTGTCCTCCATTTCTACCAGACTGTCTGACTACACCTCAAACTCAAGGAGAAGAAAGTGGAATTAATTTTTGTCTCTCTCACAAACCAGGTTTTTCCTCCCACATTCTCTTATCTATTCTTGGCAGTATGATTGTCGTAGTTACCCAGGCTTGAAACTTTTGAGGGATATTTGAGTTGTCTTTATCCCATTTTAGTTATTTAGTTGGTGAATGAATCTTTTGGATTTTTATTTTCACTATTGTGTCTACTAAAAACTATTTGCCTTTTTAAAAATCTGTTTTAAGGAACCTTGATATTGTAAGGATAGCAACATGTTCAGGGAGGGGGTTCCCTCTCCCAGTGCTAGGAAATGAATAATCTGAACCAAGAACAATAATCTCATTCTTTGTGGATGTAGATTGATTTAGCGATGGGCATGTGACCCAGTTCTGACTAAAGAGATGTTTCCTGAGAAGGCTTCTGGAAAGCTTTTTTTGCTTTCTTACAAAAAGAAAGATAGTAAGGAGATCCTGCCCACACCTTCATGCCTTGATTGCAGTTGTCTTAGAGTCATAGCAGCTGGCTTAGACCAGTGAGGTGAGAAGCACAAGACAAAAAGCCAACATGCTGAGGAACATAAACAATAGAGGGGAAAAGACAGAAGGAGACTAGGTCCTTTATGATATAGTTTAGCCACTATTCTGATTTAGGAACCAGCTACTTCCAGACTTTGGTTGTGAGAGATAAACATCTTTGTTTTTTAGAAATCACTGGTAGTCTTTGTTCTGTTAGTTGTAATTGAACATATTCATATTAATAAAATTTCTGAACTGTGTCATATCTTAAATTCCTCTTACGTTTTCTTTGCTTCTTCACAGCATTCATCTCAATTTGCAATTACATCTTTGTTTGATTACCTGTTTATTTTTACTTATTTGTTTGTTTATTTAATTTTCTGGGAGGTTGGGGAGAGGCAGAGGGAGAGGGAGAGAGAGAATCTCAAGCAGGCTCCATGCCCAGCAGAAAGCCCGATGCATGGCTTGATCTCACAACCGCAAGATCATGATCTGAGCTGAATCATCAGATGCTTAACTGACTGAGCTACCCAGGCGCCCCTACCTGTTAATTTTTGATAACCTTAGACTGTGTGAGAAAGATAGGATTTGTTTTCTATCTTCATCTTGTTGTCTCCCTAGTATATAGTACAGAACTTTGCATTGAAAGCTAGGAAATAATGAATGAAGAAATAAAAGAATAAGTTCATACCTAGGAAATGAAGAGTTCTCCAGATTGTTATGGGGGCGGAGTGGTGAGTGCTGTTATGATTAATGATGTAATGATGGATGATTCAGATACCATTCCTTGACCCTTTAAAATCTACTAAATTGTGGAAATAAGTGTGAGCCCCCCACCCCTGGCTGAAGGCCCAGAAAATTGAAGGTTAGAGATTAGGATGAGGTCAGGCGTTGGAGATGCCAGCATTTGATAGAAATCCAGATCTGACCCTCTAGGACTAGTTCTGACCTCTTGACTCTAGAAGCTAGTTGTTCACACTCCTTCTGTGGCAGGGGAGGTGTTCAAACCATTTTATATCTGATAAATTGATTAGCATATTAGCCAAAATTGGCCTGGGGAAGTTGGATAGCTGTAGCTCTTAAAGCTGCATTCAAAGTCTCATACCTTTTTTCAAATGGCAATTAATGACAAGTGGAAAATGAGCCGTAAGCCTGACCAGCCACCTGCAGAAACCAAGACTACATTCTGGTGAGGGAGGCACCACTTTGCTTAATGAACTTGTCCCTTCAGTATTTCTTTTGAATCTATCTCTGTGATGTGCCCCAGACTCCCCCACATCCTCTTGTGTGGCTGCCCTCAAATTTTTTCATTTATTGACTACCTCCTTCTTAATTTGTTCCTTGTGTAACTCCAGCCCACAAAGTTCTATCTTTTCAACTTTATTAGTGTTTGTTGTCTGGACTCCTAAACTGATTCTTAAATACATCTAATTATTCTCTGTGTATGCCAGTTCTTTGCTTTTCCCTAATAAATTGAAAGCTTCTTGAGATTGGAAACTGGTTCCCAATTCTATGGCATCCACAGAACTTTACAGAGGGTATGTTTTAGAACGTTTCAGGGTACAAACTAAATGGCCTAACATAAAAACTGAAACCACCAAAAATCGGTGGGAGGAATGAAGCTGCTAACAGCAGGGAAGCTTTTTCTTTTCTCTTCTGTTTTGTTTCATTTTTCTTCCAATGAATCTATGTTATATTTGTAATTAAAACTTAAATGGTAAGTAACAAAACAGAACTGGGGAACTTCTGTATCTAGCAAGTGGTGGTTTACCTTTCCCAAGGAACATTCTTGGTTCAGAATACCGGAAGATGCTGGATTAAATATTTAAACCTTTCCTTAAATGCTCAATTCACCTAACAAACTATAGGGCCACTGTTTTGCCTAACTAAAGGGGGAAATTAATAACATCATAGTCTATGTGGTGGCCCTGCAAGAAAGTGAGAGAAGTCCTGAAGATAAATATAATGGAAAGCACAAATCCCAAGAGATAGAGAAAAGTGAGACTTAGAACTGTTGTGGGGACACTGCCATTCCCTAGTGGCCAAGAGCTTTTGGTTTCATGGCTCCTTAAGCTGGGGGATGGGGGCCAGAGCATACATCCCATGAAAAGGAGAATCAGAAAAACGAAAATCTTCTACTCAAAAGGAGATATTAAGGCAATTTGGCTTTGAATAGAAGGGAAAAAAATTCCCCAGAAAATTCTTCACCCAAGCCAGCCCTAGAGTGCATTTAGGCTGGAAATCATATTCCTTTTATGGCCTGAAAATATTCAGGCTGTGAATTTAGTCTAAAATGGTCTCAATAAATAATGAACTGGAAAAAATGTTTGCAACTTATAGATACAGCATTAATACTCATAATATTTATAAAGAGCACCTAAAAATAGAGAATAAACACAACTAATAACCTATAGAAAATGGGCTAGACACACACTGTTCACAGAATAAAAAAAGTGTAAATGGTTTAATCATGTGAAAAAATGCTCACTCATAAGAAGAAAAAAAACCAAAACTACACCAAGGTACTATTTGTCATCTGTCAGATTGGCAGAAATCCAAAAGTTGATGGCATACTTTTTTTGTGAAGTTGTCGGGAAACAGGCTCTCAAGCATTGCTGGTGGAGTTCCACCAAAATGGTACAGTCCTTATAGAAAGAAATTGGACAGTACCTAGCAAAATTGTATATATTTTTCTCCCCTTGAAATGATACTTCTACGCCCAGAATTCTACCTCTAAAATACATTGGTAAAAATATGAAAAGATATGTGTGTTGAAGGTTATTCATTATAGCACTGTTTATAATAGCAAAAGATGAGAATGTCCCTCAGTAGGAAACTGATGAATGAATTGTATAACTTATTTCATGGACTACTACATGGTCATAGAAAAAAGATCGAATAGTATTTCTATATAATACAGACTATTTCTACTGTGACATAGTCTAGGTTATATTAAATGAGAAAAAGCAGGTCAAGTATGAATAACTGCAATTAATCATGTGTATATGATATGCTTGTATTTTTAAAAAATGAATAGAAGGTTATAGGGAGAGGGACTTTATAATTATGTATATATTTTATATAGTCTAAAAACTCAAAATGTAAAAATCAAGAGCTAAATGAAACGGATGGATATATCCACAGAATTGGTGGCATAATCACATAGGTATTTTGTAGGATTTTACAGCCCAATAATTTCTACATCTCTATTTGGATATATCCTAAAGACAAAAAAAGCCTGCAAAACTTCAGACATCTTACTGTTGATGAAAGTGTTGGTGTTGTTATTCTGAGACTGAATTGTGGGATAAAGCAGATGAATAATTATGCTGGTTTCTCTGAGAAGCAAGATTTTCAACACGACAGAAGGGAAATACTAATGTAAAATTGGAGATTGTGTAAAATCCCCCTTACTCCTGACTTTGAATTGGAAGTACTAGTAAGAACTCATGATGAATTTTTTCCTTAAAAAGTGTGTTTGGGGGATGGGAGGCTCTGTCCACTGAAAGGATCTAGATAAAAAATAAACCCAATAATAATGAGCAACTCTTACTCTAGATTATATTTTCTAAATACCATTTCTGTCTAAAATTGCATTTGCCACTAAAAGCAACTATGATTTCTTGGAGAAATTGCTGATCTCAAGTCTGTAGTAAGACGTGTACAAAATGATAGTGAATATCTTGTCATAATAGAAAGCAAGGAAGCTCTCAAAGACTGGTAGGATCTTGTGTGAAAGACTCAGCAGTCATTGTGAAATAGTTTCCATTGGCTATAGATGGGATACTTTGAGTTTCAAGAAAGATAATAACTGCAATGACTTGAAGCAAATCAAATATATTTAAATCCCCAAGTTCATCATGATACTTAAAAAAAAAAAAAGTTAAACCCATCTCATTAGTCTTTGGAGAGTACCAGGTAGGGAAACCAATTCATAATGAAAAGTACCAAATAAATAGAAACAGTAAAGCATTTATCCTACCTTTCCATATGAACTGAACCTTAATGTACTCAAATAGTTGATGAGGGGAAGTTGATCTTTATAGAGAAATTCTAGCTAAAAAAGGAAGAATGATGCAATTAAAATATCACCGTTTAGAACCTTTTTTAAAAAAATATTTATTTATTTGATAAAGAGCACAAGGAGAGGGAACAGCAGGCAGAGGGAGAGGGAGAAGGGGGGCTCGATCCCAGGACCAGGGATCATGACCTGAGCCGAAGGCAGACGTTTAACCGACTGAGCCACCCAGGCGCCCCCATGACTTCATAGTTTTAAAAGCTGAGTTATAGGGCGCCTGGGTGGCTCAGTCGTTAAGCATCTGCCTTCGGCTCAGGTCATGATCTCGGGGTCCTGGGATCGAGTCCCGCATCGGGCTCCCTGCTCCTTGGGAGCCTGCTTCTCCCTCTGCCTCTCTCTGTCTCTAATGAATAAATAAATAAAATCTTTAAAAAAATAAAAATAAAATAAATAAAAGCTGAGTTATGGGTCTAGGGAAGATTATTATACTATTCTCTCTCTACTTGAGTATATTTGAAAATTTACGTAAGAAAAAGTTTTTAAAGAATGTTCCAAGTTGTTAGAATTTACAGGTTACTAGTAGCGCCATATATAAATCCTCTTTGGAGGAACACATCTTAAATCCAGGCCTAAAAGCATCTCCACAAAGAAAAGAACTCCAATGGTGATGAGCTCATAATCAAAATATCACAAAGCAGTCCAAAAAATAAGACATCATCTGTGAAAGACAACAGAAGCAATATAATCAGACCAGAGAAACTATAGATAATAAAATTCTGAGGGTACAGAATATAAAATAGTTCTTTTAATATGTTCAAAGAGATAAAAGATTTTATCAGAAGTACGAGTAAAGAGGGGCACCTGGCTGGCTCATTTGGTTAAGTGTCTGTCTTCAGCTCAGGTCATGATCCCAGGGTCCTGGGATCGAGCCCTGTGTCAGGTTCCCTGCTCAGCAGGAGTCTCCTCCCTCTCCCTCTGCTGCTCCCCCTGCTTGTGCTCTCTCTCTCTCTGTCAAATGAAATCTTAAAATAAAAAAAGTATGAGTAAAGAATAGTACACTATCAAAAATGACAATGTCCACGAAGATTTGGGAGAGATCCAAATGGGCCTTCTAGAAGTGGAAAATAATAATAATTGCAATTAAAAATTCAGTATTGGGCGCCTGGGTGGCTCAGTCGTTAAGCGTCTGCCTTCGGCTCAGGTCATGATCCCAGCGTCCTGGGATCGAGTCCCGCATCGAGCTCCCTGCTCCTTGGGAGCCTGCTTCTCCCTCTGCCTCTCTCTCTCTCTCTCTGTCTCTCATGAATAAATAAATAAAATCTTAAAAAAAAAAAAATTCAGTATTGCTAGGCAAACAACTGGTCAGACACAGCTGAGGAATAATTAAGCAAACTGGAATACAGAATTGAAGAAATCACCCCAAGTGCAGCATGGAGAGACAGAAATGGAAAAAGGAAAAAGAGGTTAAGAAATAAGAGTAGAACAAAAAGTTTAACATGAGTTCCAGAAGGATAAAGAGAACAGGGGAGAGGCTATAGTAAAAGAGGTTTGGTTGATACTTTTCCAAAATTGCCAAAAGACATGAATTCTAATTCAAGAAGCCTACTGAATCTCAAGCAGGATGGTTAAGAAAACAGTGTTTTCTAGTAACATAGTGCAACTGTGGAAAGGTGGGGTTATAAAAGCAATTGGAGAAAAGACAGATTTGCTGCAAAGTACTAGGCGTGGCTCTTGGCAGAAAGGAGGGGACACAGTTTTGTTTGTAATATTCTTAGCCTAGTTGCTTGGCCTGAAAGTTAGGCTCTGATGTTCTTTTCATCAGCTGTACACAGTAGTTTCCACCATGATTCCATTGCCTATGACATTCCTTTCTTGGTTCTATTTGCATTCCATTAACATTGGATTTAAAGAAGAATCCACCAGGCTCCCCAAAGTTAAGGGTTCTTATGGTCTGCCACATTTCTCATTAAGTGCCTGTTGATGGGCTGAGGTTATTGAAAAGAGGATAATTCAGCTTTTTGAGGAGAGTGGAACTACAGTCTAGTAGAGAGGCAGCCAGAATGAGATTTAAAAATTATTTCATTCCGGGGCGCCTGGGTGGCTCAGTTGGTTAAGC
>NC_138375.1:111539695-111591149 GCF_054177405.1 Leptonychotes weddellii
CTCCTGTTTCTATTTTTTTAAAGAGTTGCTGGTTTTGTAGAAAATATACTTGCTTGCTGAAAACATATAAATTACATAGAAGAGATTGATTTCTACCATGACAGTATGAGGTTTGCTAACCCACTCCCCAGTGAAACGGGTGAAAATTACTTTAAAAAAATTTGTTTTTAAGTCTCTGGAAATGGTCCTAAGGGCAGACAGCAAAAAAAGAAACTTCTACTCAAGAAAATCTATGTAAATTCACTAAGAAAGATGAAAGTTTGTATTATTTGAACCAAGGCATTTCTCTTTGTCACCACTTGTCTACTCCAAACCACTGCAGTTTAGAACCCCTCTAAGACTCCCTCTACGACTCCCTCTACCTCCAGTTCCAGTTGGCCTTTCTTTCTGGAAGGAGCAGAACTTTAGCATTTCCCATTCTGCCCTGAGCTTCCTGTTGCTGAAGCTAAGTTGTGGAAGAGTCCATTTTCCCCGCCCATCCCCTGCTTGTGGAATGGAGGCTCTAACATGGTTGTGGAGCCCAGAGAACACTAGGACTGTCATCACCCTCACCCTGGCTCATGAGGTGGTGATACCATGCTGGGAGAAGTAAGCTGGGGGGACCTCAGCCTGCTGTCCCCCAACTCACTAAGCACTCAATTCCTAGAGTGGAGGTGTCACTCGAAGCTTGTCATTGTCACCACGTCCAGCTCCAGAGCCCTGGCTCAGAGATTTTGCCTGGGGAGAAGCAAGGCCATAAAAGAGATAGCTCTCAATCCCTTCCCAGTGGAACTGACTTCATTTGCAAGAGTGTGCAGAAGTTCAAACAGAAGGACAATCTCATGAACATTGAAGGTTGTAGTGAAAGGCAACTAGGAGAAGATTGATGGAATTAGCAAAGCTACAGCCTAGCCTGTGGGCTGGCTAGTTTTCAGGAGGGAGTAAAACATTTGGGAAGTAGCTTTCCTGGGATCAGAGCTAACTTCAAACAGGGACCTCAGAAACTATTCCTTCAAAGGGGCTGTAAGTTGATTGGATTAGTTTGTAGAACAATTCATACAGCAGCATATCGTTCAAACAATAGAGGTCTTTACATTTTAGATATTAACCTTTTTGTGTTAAAAATACTCTTTTCCAAGATTGTCATTTTTCTTTTAGCCTTACTATATGGAAGTGAAAAACGTCTACTTAGACAAAATTGTTAATCTATTTCATGGTTTCTGTTTTTAATGACATACTAACTAAAGCCTTTTCTAACCAAGAGTATATAAATGTTTTTTTCTTCATATTATTTTAAAAATATGAGCTATTTCAGACATAAAAGGAGTCCAGAACATCTTAAACTCACTACTCAAATTTAATAAACGAAAAGGTGGTTTATTAGCCTCAGATTTTTTTAAAGAATGAAATGTTAAATACAGTAGAAAACCCTTTCATAATTCTTTCTAATTGTATTTCCCTTTCTTTCCCAGAGGTGACTATTGTGCTGAATTTTATATGTATCGTATCTATTTGTCATGCTTTATCATATGTCTGTCTTCATAGTAAGTGTATATATACATTTATATTACTTTTGGGCAATCTAGTGAGTATAAAATGGTATTTTGTTCTTAATTCATTCTTCCCTGACTACTCTAGAGGTTGAGTACTTTTTCCTCCCATAATTGGAATCATACTGTACATACTGCTTAGAAATAACTCCTTCTACCCTCCCTCCCTTTTTTTGGTTGAGTACATTTTTTTGTATGTTTCTGTCCTCTCAGGACTGCCACATTTTTAAATTACTTCTTCCTTTGCCCATTTTTTCATTGAATCTTTTGTTTATTGATTAGTAGGTATTTTAAAATATTTTTGTATGATCCAGGTACTTAAATATGTATATTTTCATTAAAATTAGTCTGCATACAAATCTTTTGTCAGTCATATGCATAACAAATATTTTCTAGTATGTGGCTGGTTGTTTAACATTGCTCAATATTGCCTTTTGGTATGGATATTTTAAAATATTTTTGTAAAGTCAGAATTATCACTTTTTGTATACAGTTGGTTCTGTTTATGTTTTAAGAAACTCTTCCTTGGTTTGAAGCTATAAAGATATTCTTTATTGTATTACAGTCTCAGAGTATAAAGTATTGACACTTAGTTTTTATTCTAAAATTTACTTTTTTTGACCCTATGATACATAGATTTAATTTTAGTTTTTACTGTGTGGCCAACTAGTTGTTATGGCACCATGTAGCGAGTAGTCTGTCTTCTCCCCAGGGAATTATAAAGGTTTTTCTACCATGTATCAAGTTCCCTTATTTGTCTGAGTTTGTATTCTGTTCCATTGGTCTCTTTTTCTATCCTTGAACCAATCTCATGATATTTCAATTACAATAGCTTTATATGCCTCTGTATCAGGTAAAACAAATCCTTTTTTCTTATTCTTTAAAATTGCCTTGGATATTTTTGGCCCTTTACTCTTTTTTTTTTTTTTAAGATTTTATTTATTTATTTGAGAGAGAGAATGAGATAGAGCATGAGAGGGGGGAGGGTCAGAGGGAGAAGCAGACTCCCTGCTGAGCAGGGAGCCTGATGCGGGACTCGATCCTGGGACTCCAGGATCATGACCTGAGCCGAAGGCAGTCGCTTAACCAACTGAGCCACCCAGGCACCTGGCCCTTTACTCTTCCATGTGGATTTTAGGCACACTTTGTCCAGGTCAACAAAAACTCTGGATATTTCCAGATTTGTAGTACATTTACAGATTCATTTGTGAGAATTAATATACTTTAAAAATTGTCTTCCCATCTATGAATATGTCATATCTTTCCACTTGGATGTTTTAAAATCTTTTAACCAAGCTTCATAATTTTTCCCTGTGTAGTTTTTGAATCTCTTGTTATTCTCAAGTATCTTACAACATTTGTTATTACAAATAGGGTCATTTTCAAGTTTTCATCTTCTAATTTGTTATTGCTGGTGTATGATTTTCTGTTTAATGAACTTACTGAAGTCTTATTACTTTTAATGCTTGGTGTTTTTTCTTGGATGTACTTAGTAGATGATAACACCTAAAAATAATTTTCTTTCTTTCCCTTCTTTATCCCTCATTTGTCCTTATTGCATTGTTTAGCACCTTTAGTATAATGTTCATTGAAATACTAATAATAGGTATTCCTGTCCTATTTCTGTCTTCAAAGGGAATGATTCTCATATTTTACCAATAAATATTACTATAGGTTTTTAATAGACTAAAAATTCTCTTCTGGGGCGCCTGGGTAGCTCAGTTGGTTAAGCATCCGACTCAGTTTTTGCTCAGGTCATGATCTCAGGGTTGTGAGATCGAGCCCTTTGTCAGGCTCTGCGCTGAATATAGAGTCTGCTAAAGTTGCTCTCTCCCTCTCCCTCTGCCCCTCCCCACCTAGCTCTCTGTCTCTCTCCAAATAAATAAATCTTTAAAATAAAATTCTCTTCTTAGTTTGCTGAGTTCTTTTATTTATTTTTGTATTTTTTTTAAAGATTTTATTTATTTGACAGAGAGAGACACAGCGAGAGAGGGAACACAAGCAGGGGGGAGTGGGAGAGGGAGAAGCAGGCTTCCCGCTGAGCAGGGAGCCCGATGCAGGGCTCGATCCCAGGACCCTGGGATCATGACCTGAGCCGAAGGCAGACGCCTAATGACTGAGCCACCCAGGCGCCCCACTGAGTTTTTTTTTTTTAAATCATGAATTGGGGAACACTACATCAAAAACTAATGATGTAATGTATGGTGATTAACATAACATAATAAAAAATATATATAAAAAATATAAAAAATCATGAATTGGTATTAGATTTTGATAATTTTTTGTATCTATGAGGTGATTATATGATTTTGTTCTTGTTAATTTGCTGTTATGATGAATTGCATTAGGAGATTTTCTAATGTTCTACTTGGCTGAGATGTATTATTATCTTTAATATTTTGTTGGATTTAGTTAATTTTTAGAATTTTTTAGTCTGATTTTAAGTGATATTGGCCGTTTGATTTTTCTGTCATACTATTCTTGTATGGTTTTGTATAAAGGTTGTAGTGGTGTCATAAAAGGATTTGGAGTGCTTTCCTTCTCTTTATAATGTCTGGAACATCTTATGTAAAATGGGATTGTCAGTTCCATAAAGGCTAGATGAAGCTCAACTGTAAAACCATCTGCACTTGGCACTTTTTTGGTGGGTAGATTTAAGATCTTTCTCTTATTCAGTTTTATTAATATTTAAGTGTCTTTAGATTTTATATCTCTACTTGAGTCATTTTTGGTAATCTTTCATCTCTAAAGTATTTTTTCATTTAATTTTTCAAATTTATTCACATAAAGTTGTGTGAAGTATTATCTTGGATTTTTTTTTTTTTTAAGATTTTTATTTATTTGACAGAGAGAGACACAGCAAGAGACGGAACACAAGCAGGGGGAGTGGGAGAGGGAAAGGAGGCTTCCCGCAGAGCAGGGAGCCCGATGTGGGACTCGATCCCAGGATCCTGGGATCATGACCCGAGCTGAAGGCAGACGCTAAACGACTGAGCCACCCAGGTGCCCCATTATCTTGGATTTTTAAATTTTCTTCTGTACTGCATGTATATTTATGTCCCCCTTTTCATTCTTTTTTTTTTTTTTTAAAGATTTTATTTATTTATTTGAGAGAGAGATAGCAAGAGCAGGAACACAAGCAGGGGGAGTGGGAGAGGGAGAAGCAGGCTTCCTGCCGAGCAGAGAGCCCGATGCGGGACTCGATCCCAGGACTCTGGGATCATGACCTGAGCCGAAGGCAGACGCTTAACGACTGAGCCACCCAGGCGCCCCCCCTTTTCATTCTTAGTATTATTTATCTGTGCTTTTACTTGGCCAGTCTGGCAAGAGGTTTATCTTCTATTAATCTTTTGGTTTAATTTATCTTTTTCCCCACTTTGTTCTGGATTTAATTTATTTCTGTCATTAACTGTTATTTTCATTTATATATTCTCTGTGGGTTCATTCTTTTTTTTTAACTTTTCAAGTTGTTTTTGTATTTGAAAATAAATGTAAGGGTTTAGTTTTCTGTGATAACATTTTAGTTAAATATTTCATAATTTATATCATAATTGGGTTTTTTTGATCCATTATTTATTTAGAAATGTGGTTTGAGGGGCGCCTGGGTGGCTCAGTCATTAAGCGTCTGCCTTCGGCTCAGGTTTTGATCCCAGGATCCTGGGATCGAGTCCCGCGTCAGGCTCCCTGCTCCGCGGGAAGCCTGCTTCTCCCTCACCCACTCCCCCTGCTTGTGTTCCCTCTCTTGCTGTTTCTCTCTCTCTGTCAAAATAAATAAATAAAATCTTAAAGAAGAAATGTGGTTTGAACTTCTCAAATACAGTGTCTCCTGTCCTGTATGTATGCATGTATGTATGTACCTATGCATTTTGCTTTGTAGGCAAAGAATGTGGGCCGAATGATAACGATTCTTTAGTATTTGCTGAGAATTCCTTTTTTGCTTGTCAGGTGGTTCAGTTTGGTAAGTGCCCTGTAAGTGTTTCTGAAGACAGAGTGTTTTTTATTTGCTGGATACATGGATAGATATAGATAAAGATACTGCTTTGCATATTTGTGTATGTGAATTCAGTTTTTTATAAGGTGTTCATGCCTTCTCTTTTCTTATTAATTTGTGGCCAGCCTTGCTTTCCTTTCCAAGATATTAGTAATAAAATCTTTCTGTGATTATGTATTTCTGTGTCTTCCTGTAATCAATTTTTGCTTTATTTTGAGTTAAGGTTGTTAAATTTATACAGGTCGAGAATTCTTATACCCTCCTGGTTAATTGTGCCTTACATCCTCAAGTTATGATCATCTTGACCCCCAAGAAGTCATTTTTGCCTTGAAGTGTATTTTGCCTGATATTAATAAATCTATCAGCTTTCTTTCTGTTAGCAGTTTTTGGTATATCTTTTTTTCAATTCCTTGTCTTTTGATCTTTCTCCCATTCTATTTTGACTATTTCTTTTCTTCACACAGCGTATAGCTTGATATTGTTTTATTAATCCAGTTAATTTATCTTTGTTTCTTATTGGATGAATTTAATCCACTCCCTTCTACTGTGATTTCTTAACATATTTGGATTAACTTCTGTCATCTGTTGCAGTAATTACCTTGAAATTTTTAACATGCTTGATTGGGCTGCTAAGGTGGAAAGTTTTCCCTCCTCTCAAGTAATATGAGCGTTCTAAGAGTGCTTTAAGTCCAATTTCTCTAGTCTTCATTTTCCATGATATTGTTGGCTAATATTTTCCAGCTTGTTTTTAACCAACTTCATAAATTAATTATTATTATCATAATCTTTGCTAATATTTTACAGTTCATGCTTGTTCCTATATACCTATATGTCTACTGATTTCTTTGCCCACATTTTCCCCCTGGCGTTCAGGTCTTTTTTTTTTTTTTTTTTTAAGATTTTATTTATTTGACAGAGAGAGCACAAGCAGGCAGAGTGGCAGGCAGAAGCAGGCTTCCCGCTGAGCAGAGAGCCCGACATGGGGCTTGACCCCAGGCCCCTGGGATCATGACCTGAACTGAAGGCAGATGCTTAATTGACTGAGCCGCCCAGGCGCCCTGGGGTTCAGCTCTTTAATCAGTTCTCTGGGGCTGGTAAACTTTCTTAATTTTCCCTGATACTGTCATCATGTGCCTTTCTTGTAGAATGATAGTATATCTGGTAACCCTTCTGGTATCCGTTATTATTGATGAAAATATCTTTTATGAGTCTAATAGTATTTTCCTCTGTAGGCAGTTTTCCCAGATTTTAAGGTTTTTCAGTTGTATTTGATTATCAGCAAGATTTACCATTATATGTCCAAGTATGATTTATTTTAATTTATCCTGTTTGGCTTTTAGTGTGCTAGTTCAATTTTTAGACTTCAATTATGAAAATTTCCTGGTTCATTACCATTACCTGGTTCATTGGCTCTCCCCCGTATTCTCTCTTCTCTTCTCCCTAAATTTCTATTAGAATTCTATTAGACCATGTGTTTTTAACATCTTTTAACTACTATTTCGTATTTTCATCTCTTTCTCTCTTCTGAATATTTGTGGATGATTTCTTCCACTTTATTTTCAAATTACTGATTTTTTCCCTCAGTAGTGTTTAATGTGTTTATTACATCCATAAAGTTGGAATTTAAAGGGCTATACGGTTGACCCTTGAATAGCTTGGTGGTTAGGGGTTCTAACCCACCATGCATTCGAAAATCTACATTTAACTTCTGTTCTCCAAAAGCTTAACTACTAATACTTAATTGCTTAACTAATTTCACTGTTGACTGCAAGCCTTACTGATAAACAGTTGACTAAAACATATTTCATATATGTATTTTATATATATGTTATATGTGAATATATATTATATATAAGAAAATGTTATTAAGAAAATCATAAGGGAATTACATTTACAAAACTGTACTATAAAAAAATCCATTTATTCCAACCTCAAAAAAAAACTAGAACTAATAAATGAATTCGGTAGTCGTAGGAAACAAAATCAATGTACAGAAATCTTGCATTTCTATACACCAATAACGAAGCAGTGGAGAAAGAAATTAAGAAAACAATCGTATGTACAATCGTACCCCCAACAATAAGATTGCTAGGAATAAACCTAACCAAAGAGGTGAAAGACCAGTATTCTGAAAACTATAAAACACTGGTGAAAGAAATTGAAGATATAAAGAAACAGAAAAGCATTACATGCTCGTGGATTGTAAAATTAAGTGTGAAAATATACTACCCAAAGAAATCTACACATTTAGGGCAATCCCTATCAAAATACCAACAACGTTTTCACAGAATTAGAACAGTCAATCCTAGTATTTGTATAGAACCACAAAAGACCAAATAGCCAAAGTAATCTTGAAAAAGAAACACAAAATTGGAGGCATCACAATCCCAGATTTTAACTTAGACTACAAAGCTGCAGTGCTCAGAACAGTATTGAGCTGGCACAAAGATAGACATATAGATCAATGGAACAAAATAGAAAACCCAGAAAGAAAAGCCACAACTATATGGTCAAGTAATCTTTGAGAAAGCAGAGAAAGGATATCCAATGGGAAAAGGATAGTCTCTTCAAATCTGGACAGCAACATGCAAAAGAAAGAAACTGGATCACTTTATGACACCATATACAAAAATTCAAAATGGGTGAAAGATCTAAATGTGAGACAGGAAACCATCAAAATCCTGGAAGAGAACACAGCCAGTAACCTTTTTGACATCAGCCATAGCAACTTTTTTTCTACTATGTCTCCTGAGACAGGGGAAACAAGAACAAAACTATTGTGACTACATCAAAATAACAAGCTTCTGCAACAGCAAAGGAAATTATCAACAAAACTAAATGATATCCTACTGAATGTGAGAAGATATCTGCAAGTGGCATATCCAATAAAAGGTTAGTATCTGAAATCTATGAAGAATTTAGCAAACCTAACACTCAAAAACCAAATAATCCAGTTAATAAATGGGCAGAAGACATGAATAAACAATTTTCCAAAGAAGACCTACAGATGGACAGCTGACACATGTGAAGATGTTCATCACTTACCATCAGAGAAATGCAAATCAAAACTACAATGAGGTATACCACACACTAGTCAGGATGGCTAAAATCAACAACACAAGAAACAACAGGTGTTGGTGAGGTTGTGGAGAAAAAGGAAGGCTTGTGCACTGTTGGTGGGAATGCAAACTTGTACAGCCACTGTGGAAAACAGTATGGAGTTTCCTCAAAAAGTTACCCTGCAGTTCAGCAATCGCAGACTGGTTGTTTACCTAAAGAATACCAAAACACTAATTCAAAGGGATACACTCTCCCCTATATTTATAGCAGCATTATTTACAGTAGGCAAATTATGGAGGCAGCCTAGTGTCCATCAACTGATGAATGGATGAAGAGAGTGTGGTATATATGTACAGTGGAATATTACTCAGCCCTAAAAAAGAACGAAATCTTGCCATTTGTAACAACATGGATGGAGCTAGAGAGTATAACGCTAAGTGAAATAAGTCCATCAGATAAAGACAAATACCATATGATTTCTCTCATATGTGGAATTTAAGAAAAAAGCAAATGAACCGAGGGGGAAAAAAGAGACAAACCAGGAAACAGACTCTTAAGTACAGAGAACAAACTGGTGGTTACCAGAGTACATCCAAAAGTTTGGTAAGTAGTATTTTAAGCATTATTCGTTCACAGTATTTTTTTAAATTTCAATTATTTTTTCTTTTTTAAAAGATTTTATTTATGTATTTGACAGAGAGAGACACAGCGAGAGAGGGAACACAAGCAGGGGGAGTGGGAGAGGGAGAAGCAGGCTTCCTGGGCGCCTGGGTGGCTCAGTTGGTTAAGCGACTGCCTTCGGCTCAGGTCTTGATCCTGGAGTCCCGGGATCGAGTCCCGCATTGGGCTCCCTGCTCGGCGGGGGGTCTGCTTCTCCCTCTGACCCTCTTCCCTCTTGTGCTGTCTCTCATTCTCTCTCTCAAATAAATAAAATCTTTAAAAAAAAAAAAAAGAAGCAGGCTTCCTGATGGGCAGGGATCCCGATGTGGGGCTCGATCCCAGGACCCTGGGATCATGACCTGAGCCGAAGGCAGACGCTTAACGACTGAGCCACCCAGGTGCCCCGTCAATTATTTTTTCAATTCATTATATTTGTGTTTTCTTATTTTCCAAATATGAGAAGTTTCTAGTTATGTTTTTGTTATTGATGTGTAGCTTGTAGTCAGAGAAACACTTGTATGATTTTAGTCATTTGGAAATAGTTGAGACTTTATCTTTGTTTAGTATATGATCAGTTTATTTTATTTATTTGGGGGGAGGGGCAGAGGGAGAGAGAGAATCCCAAGCAGGCTTTATGTTCAGAAAACAGCCCGACATGGGGCTCAGTTTCACGACCCTGAGATCATGACCTGAGCCGAAATCAAGAGTTGGACACTTAACCGACTGAGCCACCCAGGCACCCCAATATATATGATCAGTTTTTATAAATATTCCACGTGTGCCTGTATAGAGATAGCCTCCCTGCCTTTCTTTTCTCCCCCTTTCCTTCCTCTTTCTCTCATCTATGATGATAATTGTTTTCCTTTAGCAAACTAAATACACCATTTCATTCTGCATCCTGTTGTTGATGTGGAGAAGTTAGCTATCAGTCACTTTTTGAAAAAGTCTTTTTTTACCCCTGTCTACTTTTAAGATTTTCTCTGATTTTCTGTACTTTTTCGTGATGATGTGTTTAAGGGGCATGTGTGTGTTTAATTTCTTGCTTAGAGTTTGTTGGATTTATTCAATCTGTATTTGTGCCTTTCATCTGTTTGGTAACATTTTCAGCCATTATCCCTTCAGATATTCTCTGCCTCTTTTTCTTTGCTATGTTTTTGAGCTTCCAATTAAATATATGTTAGACCTTCTTAATCAGGTTTTTGTGTTTCTTTACGTATTTTCCTTATTTCCCGTGTCCATGTCACATCTCTGCTGAAGTCTAGATCGTTTTGTGTAACTTATCTTCCAGTTTACTCATTTTCCCTTGTGCTGTGTCTAATCTGCTATTGAATCTGTCCATTAAATGCTCAATTACGGATTTGCAGTTATTTTGAGAAGTTTTATTTGCATCTTTCCAACTCTGATATATCCCCCCCCCCTTTTTTAGTTGACTCTGCAATGCAGATATTTTAAAGGATGTCTTTTATTTACTTAATCATTGTGAATGTAATTCCAGGTCTGTTTCTGCTAGTTTGCATTGATTGTGCCTTGTTTTCTTATGTGCTTGGTTATTTTTGACTGTACTACTCATTGATTTTTAAAATTGGGGGCCTACAGAGGGTGTACTTTTCCAGAGAGGCTTTGGGTTTTCTTCTGCCAGGTGCCTGGAGATAATTAACTGTCTGGAACCATCTCAAGTCAGATTTACAACTTGAGGCTTTCCAGTCTGCCCACAGGAGGTGAACCCAGATTGTAAAACCATATGAAGGCTACATTTTTGTTTCCAAAGAGTGGGTTGGTCTGAATAATCTAACTCCCCATTATTGGAAATGAGAGATGGGTATTCATTTTTTTAAAAATACCATGATGTACCCTAGTTAAACCATCTTATGGTTTTCAACAGCTTTTCAGTTTATTCTTTGTCTGCTTTTGACAGTAATCTTTTTGGTATTTTATGATTATGCATGATGTTGGCATTTGGTGTGTATGTGTATGTGTTTCATCTATTTGTGTTTATCTATTTGTATATGTTAGATATGTCTGTATTAAGTATGTTACATTAATGTTAAGTATGTATACAGCAATTTGATTTTCACCAAGGTGGGTCTAAGAACAATTTATGGTGAATTGTATGCATTTTGCCATCTATTAAGTTGACCATGTGATAAACCTGTACTGTGACTTCTCTTTCTGTGAATTGTGTTTATATATTATTTAGTGGTGAATCATCCTTAGAAATTTGTAATGAGTTTTCTTGTTCGTTGTATTAATTATTTATTCCTACATAACAAATTACCACACATTCAGCTGTTTAAAGCAATGCACTATTATATAATTTTCCATGTATCAGAAGTCCAGCCATGACTTGGTGGTCCTATGCATTGCTCAGTAGCTGGGGTCCAATCTGAGCGTTGACTAGGGAAAACTCATGTGTAAACTAACGTGGCTGTTGACAGAATTCAGTTTTGTTCAGGTTGTTGTCAGATTAGTTTCTTGCTGGCTAGAGCCTGCCCTCAGTTCTTTGGCACGTGGCCATCTCCATAAACAGCTTACAAAATAGCAGCTTGCTTCTCCAAGGCCAACAAAGGGGAGAGTTCTCCGCAAAGTAGGCATTTGAGTGTTACATAGTTGATCACATACACATAATCACGTATGTCCTGTCACCTTTGCTGTATTGTTTAGAAGGAAGTCATACACCTCCACTTAAGGGGAGGGAATTACACAAGGTTGTGTCTGGTTTTGGGCTAGACCTTATGAATTGGCTGCAAGTGACAGAAAATGGCATAGATAAGGTAGACATTTATTCATCTCTTGTCTAAACATCATCTTCAGGTCAGCAGCCTAGGGCTGGTGTGGTGGCCTTTCTCCAGGTAGACACAGGATTCTTGAGTTTTTCCCAGTCACATTATTATGCCATCCCTCAGGAGTTACCCTTTCCTCATCATCCAACATGGCCAGATATACATTCCAGAGAGCAGAGTGAAGGAAGGAACTAGAAGAGGAGGCAAATGACACTTAAAAGGTTTTTTTTGGAGGATCCTAAAAGCTGTCAAGTGGTGCTTCTGCTTATACTCCATTGGCAAAAATGTAGTCTTTATACTTTATCTCCCTAGAAAAAACGTTGCTGCTGTGTAAGAATGGGAGAACAGATCATGAGGGACCACTATCAGTTTCTGCCACAGTTAGCTTTAAGCTAAAAAACAAACAAACAAACAAAACAAAAAAGAAACAAAAAAACCACCCCTGGAATAGTTAAGCATACAATTTTTTTTTTTTAGATTTTTAAAGATAATCTGAGAAAACACCAATGACTTGGTTTCTCTTTTATAGAAGGGGCAGGACTTGAAGAGTACAATTATACCAGAGGGGACTGGACTGACCAGAAGCAGCTAAAGTGTAGATATGAGAAAGGTGGTTGTGGAAAAGGAGCCTGCCAGGGGGAGGGACTTTACATATACCATCTCGTTTAATCCTTGTAGCAGTTCTTACTGTAACAGTATTCTGGCTTTAGAAAAGAAGGTACTTGCCCAAGGATACTCAGATAATTTATGGGAAGCCTGTAAATTTCGTTGAAGAGTTAACAGACCCTCACAAAAAGCACCATCCCTCTAAGGGTCTTAAATGGGAACCCTAGTCTTTTTATTCATCAGTCACACAAGCTCTCGACTTTGATATTTTGAGGTTGCAGGAAATGAGATAGAGAGGGAACAGGTGGGATTTATGGAAAGTCCTCCATACTCAGGCTAGTTCCCATGAACAATCTGAATGGTGGTCAGGATGTGACTTGATAAAAGTCTCGTCTGTATCCTCCTTTCCTTCCATCATCCACTTGTACAATAGGAGGTATCCAGTGGACATTAACTGGATTGATCCTTATTAGGCATTTCATGCCCACAGGCTTCTGCCCATTGCTAACAAACCCTGAAAACATCTCTGATCATCCTTTCCAGAAGTAGGCCTGATCAGACTAGGCAAGCATGTTTCAATCTCTACTGCCATGGTTCATTTTCCACAACAGTCAAGCCCCTTCTCAGTGGTTTCTCTAGGAGATTTAGGTCACAGGGGATGGGGAACCTTTTCCTTTCATACTTCGTCTCTTCTCTTCCTCCCATCAAGTACTTCTGAGTGTTTTGTTTATTAAATTCTGATCAGTTAAAAGTTTCCTCTCCCAGCCTTTCTTCTGCTGGTAATAGTAGTCCATTACTGAAGCAGGAGAATCCACTGGGGGGGGAGGGGGGCAATAATTCAAAGATGGCAGGAAATAGCAACCCTGTCCCCCACTGATGACAGCCATGCCTTGCAGCCAGTGCTGCACGGGTAGAAGACTGGTGGGGAAGTCTCAGGGCTTTTTCAGGATGTTGGCTGCATCCCATTATCTCCGAATGTGTGCGAAATGTTTAATGAACAGCACTGAGTAAAACGCTGTCATGTGGCTGTGGAATAGAAGGATTTCCTTGTATTGGACAATCCATAATCCCTTTGTTTCAGGGAAATCTCTAAGATTGACTTCCCAGTCTGCCTCCCAGCCCCCACTGCATTTCATTTGTGTGCACAACCTTGAGGTTTAAAGCTAATTTATTTCTATCTCATTTTCTTTCAGCTTTTATAATGCATTTAATCAGTTGCTTTGGTCCCACTGCCACTTCAGCCAGGCTTGCCAGGAAAGGATTATAGCTGGGCCCTGATGCTCCGGCCTCATCCAGAGCATCTGGCCAACATGCCAGAACCCAGAATGTCTTCGAGGTTTCCTGCTCTCTTTGAGGGGCATGTGCAGGGTACTTTAGGGAGCCTTCCCTTTGCAGAGCACCCAGAAAATGGGAAGGATGAAAGGTGCTGAAGGGTCTTCTTAGAAGCCAGCTGGAAAAATGTGTGAAACATTAAATGCAAGCCACCTCCCCTCTTTCCAAGAGTTTTCCCCATTTTGCTATTTGCAGTTAGGTCGTTTAGATTCTCGTGGCAGGTAGGTGAGGGTAAAGTAGGGTTTCTGCCCCAGTAGGGTTTCTGTTTGGCATTAGACTGGGAGTTCTGGGGGCATCCTGAGGGCCTTTGATCATAGCCATTGCTCTGGTACCTTCACTCTGAGCAAGTGTCTTTTCACAATCCTCGCTGTCTTGGTGAAAAACTCTTCATAAAATTCAAAAAGAAGCAAAGGCCAAGCAGACGGTGGGTCCAGGAGTAAACTTGCTGGGCAGCACTCAGCTAGGAAAAGACAGGAATAGGCAAGCCCTGATGCATACCTGTGGCATTTAACATGAGATCCCTGATGCACAGATGCTCTTGCCAAAGAGCTTGGGATGGTGATCAGTGGCTGAATGCAGGAGCCTCAGAACCTCCTCAGCGCCTCTGTTGAAGTGATTTGTGCAAGACCACAGGGCCATCTGGCAACCAGAATGAGAAGATGAGTCAGAAGCTCCGAGTTTTCAGGCTAAGATAAGACCTTCAGGTAGCATTTCCTGCGCAGTCGAACTCCTGGGATCTGGGACAATGTGTTCCTGCAAGATTCAGATAAAGCCCCCCTCTCCAGCTCTGTAATTCACAAAGAACTTAGCCTTAAACAAGCTGCAGTTTACCCTTTTGCAAAGGTGAGAAACAGTTGGGGGCTTCTCAAGCTAGATGGTGCCTCATGGGGCAATGGGTGTCTCATACAAAATTGTCCAGCCTGCCCGCCCTCCTTCCCTCCCTTCCTCTCCCCTTCCCTCCTTTCTACTACAGCCTATTTTCAGATACTCATAGTAACCACTTGGGTCTCCACATCTGTCTTGCTATGGCTGATCTTGGCCCTGTGTTCTTGAAGTCTGTACCCAAAGGTTCCCTAAAACTGCTTGGCTAAGAGATGACTTGTTTTCTCCATGGAATGTAATCAGACATGTCTGTAATATTTGGATAAATGTCTAGATGAGTGTCTTTGAAGTGACTCACTTTAAATTTAAATTTTATGTCTTCAACTCTGATTTGGTAATACATTCACATGGTTCAGAATTCAAAGGGCGCGAAGGGGCATAGTGAAAACGTTTTGTCCGACTCTGTCTTTCCTGTTCAGCTTCCCTTCCTTAAGGCAACCAGTGTTGCCAGTTTCTTCTAGAGATATTTATGCATATTCAAACAAATAGACCCATACAGTGTTTTTTTTCCTGTTTTTACACAAAAGATGGGTTACTATATATACATCATTCTACAATTTGGTTTTTCCCTTTAACAGTATATCTTGGACATGATTCTTTATCTGTACATAAAAGCGCTTCATAGGAGATGGGTTTTGTTTTTTAATAAATGTAGAATGACTCAGGTGGAAACTTTTGGGAAAATGCGTGCATTGACCCATGTTTAAAAATGACAGTGGTCCAATTAATTAGACTTACTACTTGGCAAAATTCACTGTTTGAACAACGGATGTATTTGATTGTTGTGTCTAAGAAGTGATTACTGATGACTTTTTAGAGCTAGTATGACTCACAAAGCATCTTTGATGATAAGTTTGGAATGACTGTGTCATTAGTTCTGATTGGGAGTTTGTGCAATTCAGAATTTTAGTTTAAAATATGTTAAGGCAATAAAGCAGCCATGTGCTGGATCTCTTTGGTTACACTCTGTCCCCTCCACTGTGTTGGGACAGTTTTCTGACAGGTGCAGGGGGCTGTGCTATGAATACCATGACCACTAGATACTTTGGACTCCGGTGATGTCCTGATGCTTTATCTTAGCAACTGTGAAAAGTAAAAATAAAAAGCTTAGCTATTTGCATTTTCCCTACTGAAAGCTGCTGACAAATTGGGAATGCTTCCAGACCCACGTGGTTGACTGGTTGGGATGTGGCCCTTTCGTGATCATGTTCTTGTGATAAAGAGACCATCCCCAGAGGGATTGGGGTTGGGGGTGGGGGATGAGTTGGAGGTGGGTAGGAGGGCTCCATCCTGAGTGTTTGCCACGGAAGCCACTTTATTGCTGCCGGGAGAGCCAGGCAATTTACAGAAGACAAAAGCCACAGTTCTTGCCCTTCTGGGGGGATGTGAAGGCTTAGAATTCTCAGGGCCAGCTTACCAAGAGGTACTGAAAAGAATATAGTGCCTTTCCCACTCACGGTCCCTCCTCTTCTCTCCACAATTAGGGAACTCAAAAATAATTCCAAATTTTAAATAAGGTCTACCACCCCAAGATAGATGACTAGTTAGATTTTTAAAAATAATGTATTAAATATCAAATTGACTCAATTTTTGCCCTCCGGTTTTTCAGGTACCCATGCCTTGCAGATGCCCAAGGACAGATTGAGTGTCTGTTTCATGATCCAACATTGAGAGTTTCTAGTTCTCCTGAGGAGCTGCCCTTTTCTGGGATTTTGATGGCAGGAATTATTTTACAATGTCAAGAACTTGGAAGTTTTAAAAAATGTTCTTTTGTTTATTTAATAATATCTTTACCCCAACTGAACATTGAAATAGCTCTGAAATTTTTCTGTAAGAAATGCATTTTCTTCTTGAGTGCTCCATGATGAAATCAGTCTTAATTTCAATTCAACTAGTGTGTAAAAACACACAGTGAGTGATTATTAGTCCCCGAAGGAGGCAAGACAGATGGAGCCCAGAATGGAATTGGCTTTATGATTAATTGAATACTTGAAGAGTTGAATAGAGTTAGAGCTGATTCGGTCCGATCAGCGCCTTGAGACGGCTGGT
Source organism: Leptonychotes weddellii (assembly GCF_054177405.1). Classification (NCBI taxonomy): domain Eukaryota; kingdom Metazoa; phylum Chordata; class Mammalia; order Carnivora; family Phocidae; genus Leptonychotes; species Leptonychotes weddellii. The sequence continues at coordinate 111,556,585 of NC_138375.1, forward strand.
GCTGTCCCAAGCCTGAGAGAGGAAAGGGTCACAATAACCCAGATTTATCCTCTATTAAAAAGGATTGGATGTATGCACCAGACAGTTCCCATTTTTAAACCATTGATGCAGGATAATTGGAATGGAAACAAACAAGATTAGAACTAGATTACAGGTATTTGTGCAAGTTGCCTCCTAAATCAATCAGAGTCGATGATTTATTCTGAGGGTGCGTTATCATTAGAGTGAATCATTGAAACTCTGCAACACATCTGGAGCTGTCCAGCCAGAAGGGGAAGAGGGAGGAGGGGGAGCAGAGTGCTGCTTGGGGTTGGGAACTAGGCACAACTCTACAGTGCTTTTCTAGCCTTTTGGGCAGACATCTTCGAGAGAGAATTTTAATTTAATTTTGCTTTTTTTCTTTCCAGCAGGGATGTAATGTTTAGGTTTGAAATGACTGCCTCTACTCCACAGTGAATAGATAGATACGTTCTTTTATAATGTTTGGATCCAATGGTCACCCAGGGCAGCTGCTGCCTGTGGGGACCCTATAGTTCAGGGAGCTGGAAGGGAGAAGTCCTGGTGCCATGGGGGACTGTAGCCACATTAACCACCCCATCCATGAGGATGATGGGTGGGTGCCCCAGTGCTTTGCTAGGGGGCCTGTTGGTGCAGGGCGTCCTCTGTGGAGCTGGAAAGCTTGGGTTTGCCCCCATGGACAGGCTATACTTCCTGGGCCAGGAGCCGAGGGAAGAAGCCCAAGTTCCCTCCCTGCCCTCTGCCACCACTAAGTCTGGCCATGAGCATAGGATGGTGTATGGGGTCATGGTCCTAAGGGTGACTGATCTAATCCTGAACTCAGGAGTCTGGACACAGACAGAGGTCATGGTCTCAGGTCCATAGCCAGCTAACTGACATTTGAGTACTCATTTTACTTAGAAAACAAGAGGACTAGCTGTCCGAGGTTCCTTCTGTATGGAGAAGTGTACCACTGTCCTTTTCCTTCTTGAACTGTCTTCCGGGCACCAGCAAGTCCCTGGCAGCATGCTGGGTTAACCCCATAGAAGTCCCATCTGATAGGCAAGCCTCACCCTTACCTTCAAACTGTGCTTCCCCCCCCACCCCTTTTCTTTTTTCCATTTTGAGCTCTTGTGAGTCAGGCTGCAGGCAGCTCATTTACATGGGAGTCAGCCAGAAGGAAAGCGGCTTGAAGTCTACTTTCATTTTGCCGTGGGAGGTGTTTTCCTGTTGAATTGCTAACCAGGCAGGTCAGAGGGAATTATAAGGGATCTCAGTCATCCTTAGATGGAAATAAGTACAGCAAAGTACCTCAGAAGCGGGTGAAAAAAATCTTCCTTGATGGCATTTCTCAACTCTGGCCTTCTCCAAATTGAAGATACCTAAAAGGCACTATCCTCAAGGGAAGGAGGGGGCGGTTTCTTGGTCCCACATCAGGGAAGGTAAAAACCAAGGCCCATGCCACACCCTCAGGCCACTGTAGAGCTAAGCCCTGCTTTTCTCCTCATTTCCCCACTTCCATGTCCTGCTCTTACCTTGGTCCTGCTAGCGGCTCTGGCTATAGCTCCCCCGCTGCCATTGTGTTAGGCACAAAGGACTTTAATTTGCCTTTTTTGTTGGAGTCCCCTTTGTGTGGAATAGCGCCTGAAAAGTATGTAATCCCCTTCTGTCCGTTACAGCCTTTGTTCTTGTCAGAGGCATGTCCTCCCTTTCCAGCTCAGCCTCAGCTGGACATTTTGCCCTGCCCCAGGCTGGCCCCCACGAGCAAGCAGTGTTCAGCAGATTTTCCTTCCTTGCTTTGGTGTAGGGACGGGAGCGGAGAGTGGCCATGCCTGATTCCATGGACCTGAAAGGCCCCAAGCATGTATGAGAAAGAGAGGAATTGGTGCTACAATGTCAGTCTTGCCTGGGACTGCTTGTCTTTCCTGTAATCCTTGGCCTCTGATCTTCTTTTTGTCCTTGAGTCTGGGTTCTACCTCCCATCTGCCTAGAGTGATACTTGTCCTGGAGTCCTGGAAATGCAGCTGCTCTGTTCAGTAACAAGAAGACAGGCTAGACACTTAACCCTGCTGGTTATATAAGGTGGGAGAACTCAGCAGTGTCTTTCCTAGCCTTCGATTCTTTAGACTTTAGTTGGAACCTGTCCTCTGGGGCTTGGGAATATTCTAGCCACCTTTGCTAATTCCCCAGTGAAGCCCAATGTGACACGAAGCTCTTATTTTAGCCTCGAGCATGACACATGGTACTTCTGCCTATCATGTCCCATCCATCTGTCAAATGCCCAGTGCTGTGGGTGGGGTACGTATCAGAGAGATCGTTGAGTGAGCTGTTCACAGCAGAGGAAACTCTTGTCTGCGAGTGGTTAGGATCAGTTTCTGGGGGCAGGGATGTCAGCTAGGCTTGTGTCTCACAGAGACTTTGTTTTTCTGCTTGGACATCAGCGTAGTTCCCATTCGTAGTTTCTGCCAGGGCCTCCCTCTCCCTCTTCTTCTCCTGGGGCCAGCATTCTCTGTTCTGATTGGGTGGGTAGACAAGCCCTATTGGGAAGGGCTAGAACATGGGAGACCCATTAGGGTGGAATGGGTGGTGATAGGACAGACATGCTTGGACACATCATGTACCTCCTGTATGTCTCATGCAGCCTGAAGGGGCCTGTCCTCATCCCTCTCCCCTCTCTCTGTAACACCCCAAATTCTGGACTACTAGGAAAATGTAGTTCTGGATGACAAGCTGGAAGGGGAGAACTAAGCCAGGTAGCACTCATGGGTAAGGGCTTCCCACCAGGAGCAATGCTTTTTGGAATAGTGCCTAATGCCATCCCCCACCCCCCCATTTGGCGTGTTCTTAAAAGGTGACTTTGTCAGTTAAACATCCCAGAAGAACGATGCTGGGTAAGTACTACAGGAACTAGAGGTGCCATCCAGGGTTGCAGAGGAACCCAGAGGGCAGGAACACCAGGGTCCCACTGATTGGCACAGTGACCTTGACCAAAGCCCTTAGCCTCTGTGCTCTTACCCAGAAGTACAGGCTGTTCTCCTATACGTCCTGGAGAAAAATGAGATTATCCCTATAAAATGCTCTGATTGTCTTGGAAGGAAGACGCTACATCTGTGCCAGTTGTTACAAATAGTGACACTTGAAAATCGATAGGGCGACACTCTGAGGAGCTGCAAATACTACCCACGCTCGTTTGTTTTCCATTTTATTTTTACCTTTTCCTAATGAAGGGGAAGGGCAGATGCTGTCGGCGCTGCACACCTCACTCATGGTTGCGAGGATGAACCGCAAGGTAATGAGCACAGGCAGAACCATGAACTGGGCAAAGGTATTTGGCTGTCATGCTTGTTGCCCATGGTAGACGGGCTCAGAGAGTCCAGCTCATTTGACAAATGTTTACTGAATTTCAACTCTGTTACATTCTAAGAGGTTAGAAAGATGCATTTGGCATACTTACTAACCCAAAATGTTTAGAGTCTAGACCAAGGCATGAACAATGTTTAGGAATAACCAGAGTACCTACAATATTTCCACACATTGAGCTGAGCTGTTTATATACATTTTCACATTGAATCTAAGTAAGTACTATTATGAGTAAGTATAGTTACTTCCATTTCACCCAAGAGGACCCTGAGGCCTAGAGAGGTCACATTCTTCCCTAGGGTCATACAGCTGGACTATGTTAGAGCTAAAACATGAGCCTAGTGTGACACAAAAGCCAAGCTCTTAACCACTGTGTTATGCCCATGATAATAAATGCTGAGAGAAAGACAGTGAGAGGCAGACAGAAACAGAGAGAGGGAAAGAGGCAGAGGGAGGGGGGAGGGATGGAGGGAGGAGAGGAGCACGGAGATGGGAAGACAGGCTGAAGGGGGGTGGAGAGAGAGGTAGCTAGGTATCTGGGTTCCTATTGTTTTCTCTGCCCGTGAGTGATAATCAGCCTTATTCTTTGCTTTTATTTCCGACCTTTCTGACTTCTGCTTTTATTTCTATGATATGCCATAGGTCAGATCCAACCCTGGAGCAAAGTCAGGGTCTGTATCAGATGTGGGCTCTAGATAGGAAACTTGATTTGGGTGGCTCACCAGTCCCATGAAATGACCCTCAGCAAACACTCCTATCATGAAGTGGACTCTGTTCCCTGGGGAAGGTTTTGGGGTTTCTTCCCTCCTTTCTTAATAAATTGGGTTCTGGTGCCTCTGTATTTGAATGGTACTCCATTCAGCCCCATTCAGCCTGTCTTCCTGGATTGGTAACCCCTCACCAGGGTATCCTTCTGGAATCATTGAGAGCTTCAATGCCATTCTCAGCGTGTGGTCCTGGGCCCAGAATGCTTCTTAGAAGAAATTGTCTCCTTATTACTAGAGACAGGGCACCGAGGGTGAACCTCTGATACAAACGAGAGGTGGCCACGGCAGTGTTGAACCCAACTCACTGGGAGGGAAGTTTGCCTGTTGTCATCAAGCACTGGAGAGGGACCCTAAAGCACAGTATTTTTAGCAAGCAATCCTTTATCATTTATTCAGCCACTTTAAAAATAGATACCACTCTTTCTTTCTAATTGGCACCATTTGTCATCCTCTGTCCTTGCTTTTCACACGCTGAATTGTTCATGAATATTTATTTACCCTCCCGGAGGCAACTCCATATATGTGTGTGTGTGTGTGTGTGTGTACATGTGCATGTGTTGTTCAAAACGCATTCTGCCCCTCTTTGCTTTTATCATAAAAGGTAACATAGAGGAAGGCAGGGAATGGAAAGCTGGGGCCCTTGTCTTTGAACCCCTTTCTTTGATGGTGCAACTGGTGAGTCTTCGCACCTCTGTTCCACATTCCTCTGCGAGGTTACCTCTCCTTCTAGTTGCTCAGAGTGTTACCTTTTTTTTTTTTTGAGAACTAAGCCAGCCTTAGCTCCCATATCATACCTCCACCCTTTTAGCCTGGCTGGTGAAATGCTTCCCCTTGGCAGTCAAATCCAGGATCCCTGAGATACTTTGACCGAGTACCCTGGCTTAGACATTCAAGCATTCAGATTTGGTGTTGTTGGCAAAAACTACGTGAGAGGAGAAGGGAGCCAGCTTTCACCTTTTTTTCCCCCCGTCAAACCTTTGCTTCTCAGCCACACTGATACCCAAGCCCTAGCACTTCTGAACAAGAGAGGAGCCTGGAGCTTACCTCAAGGATATTGTGCTGAGCTGAGTGAGCACTCTGGAGAGAACCTCCCCCTTGTGGCTGGGCCTCTCCGCCTGATATGTCCCCATTCCTGAGCCATTGTTTTGTTTTTTGACTCTATAGAGTGGCTGAAAAGACAGTATGACTTACTGAGCATTTAAATGATGAGGGGGTTTATTATTGATAATGTACATTTCTCAGATGTGTATCATCTAGCACCCCTAGATGTTCTTTCTGCATGCTCCTATAGAAGACTCCATTCTCTCCCTCTTAATATCTTCTCTAGACCAGAAATGATTCCAGATGTCATCTCAATCTTCTCCCAACCCTCCCCCATCTCCTAGCAAGGCATCCCTCTCTCTTCATAGCCTATCTCAAGACTTAATTCTTCTGGTCTTAAAAATTCATACATTCATTTTCAAAAAGTGTATTGACTATCAGCTATGTGCTAGACACTCTGCTATACTAGGGATACAGTGAATAAGACAGATGGGTCTCACTTCTTAAATAGTTGATCTTTTAGTCAGAAATTAATATTTAAAAGTCAGTTGATACATTATCAAATTTAAAAACTTTTGTGTATCAAAGGATACCATCAAGAAATTGGAAAAACAAACCACAGAATTGGAGAAAATTTTACAAATCATACATCTGATAAAGGACTTGAATCTAGAATATGTAAAGAACTCTTATAAGTCAATAATAAAGACAGACAACTCAATTAAAAAATAGGCAAATGCTCTGAACAGACAGCTGTCCAAAGAAGATATACAGTGTCAAATAAGCACATGAAAAGATACCCTACATCATTAACCACCAGGGCAATACGAATCAAAACCACAGTGAGATAAAATTTTATACTCACTAGAGTGGCTATTATCAAAAAGATAATAGTAAGTGTTGGCGAGAATGGAGAAATTGGAACCCTCATACGCTGCTAGTGGGAATGTGAAATGATCCAACTGTTTAGAGTCTCCATTCCTCGAATAGTTAAGCATGGAGTTACTATAGGACCCAGCACTTCCATCCTAGGTATATACCCAAGACAAATGAAAGCATATGTCTACATAAAAACTTGAGTATTAGTGTGCATAGTAGCATTATTCATAATAGCCAATAAGTGGAAACAACCCAAAGGTTGATGAACTTATAAATCGATAAACACAATGTGGTTTATCCATACAATAGAATATTAATTTGACAAAGAGAAATGAAGTACTGATTAAATGTTACACACAGATGGAACTTTAAAACATGCTAAGTGATAGAAGCCAGTCACAAAGGAGCTCATATTTTGTGATGACATATATAAGAAATGTCCAGGCTGATAAATTTAAAGAGCCAGGAAGTAGATTAGTGGTTGCCTAATCTTAGGAGGGTGGGAATTGGGGAGTTAGATTGCTAATATAATATAGGTATGGGTTTTGGTGGGGAGAGTGGGTGATGGAAATGTTTAAAAATTGATTGCAGTGATGATTGCACAACTCTGAATATATTAAAAGTTATTGGATTGTACAGTTTACATGGGTGAATTGTATGTGAATTATATCTCAATAATGGATTATGTAGGGATTTCTTAGATGGGTTAGTTAGGGAGGACTTTTGTAAGATATTTCATTCTAGCCTCAACTCAGATGTTTAGCCATGTACACATTAAGGTAAGTTTTTCTGGCAGCAGGGAGCAGATAGCCAGTACAGAGGCCCTGAGGCAGGGACAAGCTTGGCGAGTCAGTGAAGCAGCCAGAAGGCCGGTGTTGCTGGAATGGGGTGAACCAGAGGGAATCTAAGAATAAATAAGATTGGGGAATTTGGCAGCATACCTAGGCAGCAAGTAAGATACATATTTGGATTTTATTCTAAGGGTTATGGAAAGCCACTGTTGACTTTTCATCAGGGGAATAACAAGATCTGATTTACCATTTTTTTTTTTTAGATTTGTTTATTTATTTTATTTTTTTTTTATTTTTATTTTTTTAAAGATTTTATTTATTTATTTGAGAGAGAGAGAATGAGAGAAAGCACATGAGAGGGGGTAGGGTCAGAGGGAGAAGCAGGCTCCCCGCCGAGCAGGGAGCCCGATGCGGGACTCGATCCAGGGACTCCAGGATCATGACCTGAGCCGAAGGCAGTCGCTTAACCAACTGAGCCACCCAGGTGCCCCTAGATTTGTTTATTTATTTTAGAGAGCATGCCCACAAATAGGGGGAGCGACAGAGGGAGAGGATCCTCAAGCAGATTCCTGGCTCAGCGTGGAGCCCAATGTGGGGCTCAATTTCACAACCCATGAGATCATGACTGAGCCGAAACCAAGAGTCTGACACTTAAGACTGAACCACCCAGGCACCCCTGATTTACATTTTTTGAATGATCCCTCTGGTTGCCTGTGGGAAGGAACTCTTCATATTTCCATAATGTAGAACTTCCTATCTTGTTTTACTGTCTTATTGTCTTATACCTCCCATGATAGGAAGTTCTTCTTGGTGTCTCCTTCAAGTCATCCCTTCTCCATCAGGATTCTGGAAGGTAGATCTCATGACCATAATAGCCCTTTTTTTTTTTTTATTCTTATGTTAATCCCCATACATTACATCATTAATTTTAGATGAAGTGTTCCATGATTCATTGTTTGTGCATAACACCCAGTGCTCCATGCAGAATGTGTCCTCCTCAATACCCACCACCAGGCTAACCCATCCTCCCACCCCCCTCCCCTCTAGAACCCTGTTTGTTTTTCAGAGTCCATCGTCTCTCATGGTTCGTCTACCCCTCCGATTTCCCCCGCTTCATTCTTCCCCTCCCGCTACCTTCTTCTTCTTCTTCTTTTTTTTTCTTAACATATATTGCATAATAGCCCTTTCTAACTGGGAAGATTGTTGCTCTCCAGATTAGGACATGGAGTCAGAAAGCTTCACATCTCTGCATGGATGTGGCTACTTTTTTTTTTTTTTTAAAGATTTTATTTATTTATTTATTTGACAGAGACAGAGATAGCGAGAGAGGGAATACAAGCAGGGGGAGTGGGAGAGGTAGAGCAGGCTTCCCGCCGAGGAGGGAGCCCGATGTGGGACTCGATCCCAGGACCCTGGGATCACGACCTGAGCTGAAGGCAGACGCTTAACGACTGAACCACCCAGGCGCCCTGGATGTGGCTACTTTTATCAAGAGGTTTTGACTTTTTAGGCTCAGGACTGTGGTGTCTGCTTGGTTTTCCAGTGCTGGGGTTGCCTCTGGCCCTGGTACCCTGGGATAGGATAAGTAGGGCAATCCTTTTGCCTCTACCAGCTAATAGCATACCTACTTCCTTCCCCTGAGTTGAAAGGCAGTCTTGAGGGTAAGCAGTGCAGGGTGCTGTTGAAGTCCCACAACCTGGTGGCAGGGTTGGAATGTACTTTTTTATGGCTCCAGGGAGCTCTTGAGATGCTGGTAATACAGTGAATTAGAGCATAAGACAGGAGCTCTGTGGCCGGGATTGGAATGTGGACTCCACTGCATGTTAGCTCTCTAAACTTGGGAAAACTAGTAATCTCCTCAGCAGTTTCCTCATCTGTAAAATGGGGATAATAACACCTACCTCAGATTGGTTATCATGGGGGGTTAAATGTGTTAATACATGTGAAACATTAAGAAGAATGCCTAGCAGGGGTGCCTTTGTCTGCCTTCCAGTCAGGTCATGATTTCAGGGTCCTAGGATCGGGCCCCATGTCATCGGGCTCCCTGCTCAGCGGGGAGTCTGCTTCTCCCTCTCCCTCTGCTCCTCTCCACTGCTTGTGCTCTCTCCTTCTCTCAAATAAATAAATAAATAAATGAAATCTTAAAAAAAAGGAGAAGAAGAAGGCGGGCTAGCAAGTAGTGCTCAGAGTGTTAACCTCTTTCATTATCTTCTCTTTGTCCCCCCCCCCCCCCGCCAAGTTATCTCTCAGAGTCAGCTCAGGATGGAGGTGTACTTCTCTCTGCAAGGCGGCGGATGGCACAAAGTCATTAGAGCTTTGCTTGCTGTACAAATATTTTTTTAAAATTTCATGTGTATTATTTCTTCTGATTCTAAAAGTAATACACGCTCAGTATAAGCTTTCCAAACATTAAAGTAATAATACATAACATAGAAATTTGAAATTCTGTCAAAAGGATGTAGATCATTTGCAGAGAAAAACTGCCTAATGGTAGTTGATTTGCTTCTGCAACAAATATTTCTTGAGTGCCTATTATGTGCATCCTCTGAGGGTTATTGTGAAGGTAGCAAGGGAGATAATGTAAGAAGAGCTCCTAGCACATGCCAGGCACCTAGTAAGCGCTCGGTAACGGTGGCTTTATTACTTTGGTTACTCTAACCTTGATTACAGGCAGGGGTGTGGGCATTGTATTTTCTCTAAGCCTTTTCTTGACTGGAGGGCTGGGACATCTGGGCCGTGAAGGTCTTTGTTCTCTCTTGTATAGTGTTCTGGACCTTAAGGGCTTCATCAGAGCTTTTGGTGGCCTGTGGCCCTAACACCAGGCCCAGTTCTTCCATTGTAACATCATTTGCAGGAAACAGAACACTGTGAAACATCTCTATCCTTTCCTTCTTATTGTTTATTAGCTTTTTATTGCTCTGTAACAAATTGCTCCCAAACTTACTGACTTAAAGCAACAGTAATCATTTATTATATCTCACAGTTTCTGTGAGTCAGGAATTTGGAAGTGTAGTCAAGATGTTGGCTGCGACTGGGTTTGTGGGATCTGCTTCCAGCTCGTATGCCTGACAAGTTGAGGCGGGCTGTTGGTGAGAGGCTTCAGCTCCTCTTTAAGTGAGCCTCTCCATAGGGCTGTTCAGGTATCCCCGTGGCTCCCTTCAGAGGGAGCAGTATAAGAGAACAAGTCATTAAGTGCCAATGCCTTTTATGACGTAGCCATCACCTCCTCTGTATTCTTTTGGTCACATAGATCAGCCATGATTCGGTGTGAGAGGGAACTATACAGAGGCATAATACCAGAAGGCAAGACATTGGTGGCCATTTTGGAGACCAGCTACTGCACCCTGTATCCAAAGACCCTTTCCTAGACACTGTGGGAGGGGACCCCAGGCATCCAGGGGCTGGCCCAGTCACTTTGTAGATACTCATCTGTGAGGTAACAGTGCTCATCGTGGCTTGCAGAGCCTATCCCTCTCCCCCCATGCTCTGGCCTCAGAGTTCTGAGCTTCCTCTTGGCTGAAGTAGTGGCATGTCAGAAGGACAGTGGTTTCATTTTTCAGGCTTTGATCATGATGGTAGATGGAGTGATAGAAGACTGTGTACTCTTCTAAGTCTGCCAATGGCTTGGGCATCCAGACTCTGGATTTCTCGAAGTGGACTAACTGGTCTCTTTCTACAGGCTTCTTGGTTTCAGAGGAGGGGGGCAGTTTTGCTACCTTGAAATCCAGTCATTTCAAGATGAGCGTGGATGGTATTATACTTTTAAAAGTCTGTTTTCTTTCCGTATAGCTTCATGTGTTCTATAAGGAAAAATCTCCCTTACGAGGTGGCAGAGTTACAAGTTGGTTGGCAAAAGAGGTTCTCAGGTAAGAGGCTCAGCTCTAGATAGACAGCTTGACAGTCTGTATATGGAGCAAGTTATTTAACCTATCTGAGCCTCAGTTTCCTCAACTGGGAAATGGAGAAGACAGTGCTTCACAGACTCACTGTGAGGATTAAATGAGATAATGTATGTATATTATAAATAAATAAACTCCTAACCCAGAGCACAGCACGTGGTGAATAAGATCTGTCACTAGAAATATTATTAATGTCAGTTTAATCACCATCACCATCATCATCGTCATCATCATGCGCATTGACCTTAAGTGGGATGGAGAGAGGGGCCGTGACTTACCAAGCAACACAGAGGGAACCTGGGCCTGAGAACAAGGTCTCCTTCCCTCTTCTTGCTTTCATACTTTCCATCTTGAATGTTCTTCCACGTGAGGCCTGAACCACAAATAGAAGTTTGGGCAACTCCCAATTATCCCTAGTGTGAATAATTCACTCTGAGATAATCTGTGCGCCTGGCTAGCTTCCCAAATCAGCTGAGTGGATTATTCTCCTCTTTCAATTATTCAACAGTACAAGTAATTGGGAGCTGGCATTAGCATATGAAGGCTGTGAGGTCATCTCCTGTTGTTCTCAGTTGCTCCGCCCTGCCAGTGGTGATGTTTCAGAGGAGCATGGAAGCTGTAGAGCAGAGCCCAAGGGGGGTGAGGACAGAGGTGGTGACAGGCATGAGGGTGAAGGACAGCAGCCCTGGAATGACCTGGTGGGGTAGGTGAAGCTGCCAACTACAGAGCAGGAGAGCTAGACAGAATGGTTTACAAAGGCTGTCTTCTCTCTCCCTGGGCCAGAGGAGGGGCCCTATTGGAGGCAGGGTCCTGCTTCCTTCAGGAGCTCTTGGATTTAAAGTTGACTCTGGAATGTTAGATCTTACTGAAGTCTTTTAAAATATGATTGGCCACCCTCCTCCCTTCTATTTGCTGTTCTCTTTGGCTTCGGGGTACTGCACTAGGAGACTCAAGAAGCCTCTCCTTTCTGTGAATAGGGTCTCTACATTAAAAATAACATGTGGGGGCACCTGGGTGGCTCAGATGGTTGGGCATCTGCCTTCAGCTCAGGTCATGATCCCAGGGTCATGGGATTGAGTCCTGCATCAGGCTCCCTGCTCAGTGGAGAGCCTGCTTCTCCCTTTCCCTCTGCTGCTTTCCCTGCTTGTGGTCTCTTGCTCTGTCTGTCAAATAAATAAATAAAATATTAAAAAAAATAAAAATAACGTGTAGTAATGTTGTATTCATATACAAAGTAAATGAGTAAAGATTTACGTGTAGATTTGTAGTACATATGTATTTTTAAATATGTAATGCAAAAACCGGCTCTTACTTCTGAGGGTAGGAGGAATGAGGTTATGAGAAAAGGATTTTTCCTTTGTGTCTTGGACTTTCTATACTATGTGAATTTTTTTTTTTTTAACCATGAGCTTATATTTGTTTCTAATTAAATGATATAATAGAAGTAAGAATAGAAGAGGAGCTGCTGTTGGGTTTTGCGGCATTAGCCCTTTGAGGCATCATGGTACGTAACCTTGAATTGGCTTGAGTTTTGGGGTGGACCCAGCAGTTTCTTCGGATCCCTTAAGCAGGGTGGCCATTGAGGCACTATGCGTGAATACCATGACCCAGGCTCTCTTCGAGTCTTGTTCTCCTTGTGGGGCCAAGCACGTGTCTGCTCCCAGTCATCAGTGCCTTGGCCCTAAGGTTGTCATCCTCCCTCCTGTTCTTATTATCTGTTTCTCTTTTCCTTCCCTGAGGATCCAGAAACCATTTGCCCTGGATCTGCTGGACTCAGGGTTACCCTGAAGTTATCAGCACCGTCTGAGACTCTTAGGCTCTGGGGAGGAGAATAAAATCCTTGATTCATAACGCTATTTTGATATATGTGCTTTGCCCAAGTTCAGTAGTTTTGAAGAAGGAAGAAGGTTAGTTGCCTTTTGAACTGTTTCTCTGGGTTTAAAAAAATACTTTCATTTAGTTTGTGGCTCAAGGAAAGTTGTTTGAGGGGTGCCTGGGTGGCTGCCCTTGGCTTAGGTCATGATCCCGGGGTCCTAGGATCGAGCTCCACGTCGGGCTCCCTGCTCAGCAGGGAGTCTGCTTCTCCCTCTCCCTCTGCTGCTCCCCCTGCTTGTGCTCTCTCTCTCTGTCAAATAAATAAGTAAAATCTTTAAAATACCAAAAAAAAAGAAAGAAAAAAGAAAAGAAAAGTTGTTTGAGCTCAGTTTGGGGTTTATAGTTACTGAGATTAACTCCAGGTTTTGTCTGATGATTGTTTCCAGTGTGTGCTTAGGAAGGGCAGGCGCAAAGTGAGAGGTGGGAACTTTTTTGTCTCTGGGGCTCTCAACAGCAGCAATAAATTGTGATGTTTGTGGAGCAGGAGCAGAGCCAGCTCAAAGAGCTCTGGGCCAGAGGGCCCATCCATGGGCAGGCTGCTTTTCAGCCTGGCTGGAGGTTCTTACATCTGGGCCCAGCATGGCTGCACTGAACCAGACCTTCAAAAGTGGCTCTGGAGTACCAAGCATAGCTAGGGCATTTAGCTACTCCACATGGGAGCTGAGCTGCATTTTCCTCCATTCCTAGAGAAGGCCCCAGTGGCGGAAAGAACTTGGTAGCCACATGTTGGCCAGCATCACTAATAAGAGCAGGCCCCAGGTTAGTGGTGAAGTTGATGGAATCACAAGAATGTACAGAGCTTGAGAGCTGAAGCCTAGACATGACTCTGCTGCATCTGGCTTCTGAGGGTCCCTATGATCTCCTTTCCCTGGCTGGTCTTGGAACAAAGAGACCTCCTGAATATCTTTCAGCTCTGTGTGGCCTGATGGAGGTCTGAGTTTCCAGAGTCCCTTGAGAATGGAAGCTGCTTTGATAAAAAGCTGGAGAGACAACTGGGGTATTGACTGGAACCTAAGGACGGAGTTCGAGGAGTGTGCAGGAGTGAGGCCTGCAGGTGAGGAAGGCCAGGGACCTCTCTTCCTTCACGCCAGATTAGTGGGAGAGCCCCACTATAAGCCCTTTGTGCTAGGCACTGAGTGGTGGCTTTGGTGGCAGTGGGGATGCGGTAGGTTTTCTGTTTCTGTACTAAAATACCTGCTTCCCCTCTGCAGGAGGTAGGAGTATCTTGGAATAGAGAACCACCCTGTGGAACTATTGGTGTGAATGGGAGTGGCTCTGGGCTGAGCTTCATCCCCATCCTTAGGTCCTTACTAAAGGTGCTGAGCTGAGATTTCCAGGTTGGGAAGAGTTTATTCTCTATGGTTGGTACCATGGGAAGGAGATTCAAGTTAGCTGGTACAAAAAGCTTCCAAGGAGTTGGCTACCGGGAACTTGATGCTTTGGCACTATGTGGGCTTCCTAAATATGGAGCTTTTTGGTGTCCACATGGCCCCATGCTTGGTTAGGCCTTGAGGATGGTCTGCAAGGATGGACTGCTATTAAAGGGACAAGCAGCAGGGCCTTGAGAACATTCACAGTTGGTGCGGTCAGACTGGATCTCTTCAAGCAGAGCCCTTGTCAGACGGTTCCAGACCTGGCCTGCCTCCCATTCTAGCCCTAAATAACCAATTATTACCGAGTGTCATGGCTTGAGGTGGTATAAAACAGTGTGGTGAGCTGTGAAGGCTCTTTCTTGATATTGTTTTTGGTCTCTCAACACATTCTTCTATTCTCCACCTTTGGAAAATACTTCCTTTCTTTTGGGAATCTCTTCACTAGAACCATGTGGTCAGGTAAGGGTGTTCATCTTTCTTTGCCACCTCTTCATTCCCGATTGAGACTGTGTGACCTAGACCAGCCACTTGCAGTGCCCCCGCCATCTGTGCAGTGATTGGTCCAGGAGTGGGCATGTGACACAGGCAAAGCCAGTGGAAGTCCTGCCCTGAAATTCTGAACTATTTGAGGGCGGAGAATGCTTAATGCTGGGATTGATGTGTTTAGGAGCTGCCAATGGCCACCAGTCTCATCCCTGCCTGGAGCAAGCAGCCTCATGTAGAGAGGGAAGCAAAGCCTAGAAATGCAGCCTGGGAGAGGACCCTCGCACATTGCTTGAGACTCCGGTCCAAGTTTGGCTTTTACTTTTGTCATCCTTCTTCACGATGGAACCCAACAAACTGTCTTTCTCACATAGATAACTCTGAATTCGGTTTTAGTTCCTTAAGAACAAAGCCCTAACAATTTCAAAGCAGCTTCCAGCTGATCAAACTATTTGCTTCCAAATAGCTAATATCATGTCTAGAGAAGCTGCTTCCATGGTGGGACCGTGCCCGCACTGTGCTTCACACATATTGGGGGCTCACTTCATGTTTCATACGAGGGTGCGTGCACCCTCATCCTCTGCCACCAGCCTTTGGGAAGAGAGTGGAGTCCTGAGCCTGGGTCTCCCAGCTTGCCTCTTGGTGTCGGTAAATCTTGTCATCAATGCCTGCATTTTTCACCTCCTTCCTCTGCTTCTGCAGAGATAAATACAGTCTGTCAGTCTTGCTTTGCAGGGGCCTTGCCAAACATGCCACTGGTGGGGAGTTTATCGGTATACCTCAGGTGGCCATCATCCAGATGGAGACAGGGGATCATACTCTCATGGCACAACACTGTTCACAGCCGTGGGTCTGATCATCTCTGTCTGAAATCGCTGTTCTCTGGCGCCCAGCTTGAGTTGGTGCTGAATTTACTGTGCTTGCAACATCAGGGCAGTGTTAGAGGTTCCTCGCCCACTGCTTTTTTCCCAGGCTGCTTGTGCCAGCGGCAGGGCCCTTGTGAGGTTGTTAGGTGTCTCTCTGTGGCAGATTCATTGTTCCATATTTTTATTTAATTACTTACTTTTACAGCTCTTAGAATAAATCTAATTATCCATCTGTTATGCTACATTATGCCACTGCGGTTCATGCAATTCCTTCTCATTGTATGATACTTGTCAACTTGACCTTGTCCTCTTCCAGTGTTTGTGTTCCTCTGTGTGGCGCTGTGCCACCTCCTCGGTGGATTCCCAGCATGTCAGTCTATCAGGGCCCCCAGGCAGAGCTGACGGCAAGTGGCTTTTAGATGGAGCAAAGGTTGGTGTTCCTTGGCATATTGCAGAAGAGGAGAATGGCCAAGGACCCATCTCTGATACTATGCTGACCTGAGCTAGGTCTGGAAAGTTGGATTGGTGTTAGAGTTCCAGAAAAGAAAGCAGGATTTCTAGCTTAGGGTTTCTGATCTTTGGCCAGAGGGCTGTTGTCAAGGAGAACAGCCAGGAGAGGTCAGGCTGAAAAGAGATGACAGCGGCCACCTGTGGACAGGTCTGTGACTCTCCCACCCTGGCTGTCAGGTGGTGCCTAACGTTAGGATTGAGTTAGGGCTGATCTTAAACATTGCAGAGGTGAACGTTACCTACTGGAGGTTGATTTCGGGAACTATGTGGAGGATCCTGGCTCCCAAATCTTTTTTCCCCTCCTGTAACTGCCTAAAATTCTGTTATCACCGTTAGGAATTAATTTCTTGTTTTTTTTTTAATACATCTCTCTGTGGGCAAATATAGATACTCCCCATAGGGTTACCCCCAGGGGTCATTGAACACCTCTGCTGTATTCCTTTTCACAAGCAGGCAGGGGATGTGTGGCAGTGGAGATGCATGAGGAAGTTGTTCAGGGAATCAAACTAGAGGGGGTGGGAAAGAGAATGCAAAATTTAGAACATTGGCTGGAGTCTGCCCTCCGTGAGCTCTTGGAGTAAGTAAGATGCTCAGAAAGGGACGGAGATCATATGCCCTACCCATCCCCGCACCCAGGTATGGTGCTGGGCAGTCTCAGCAGGGGGGCGGCACCGAGCCAGCCTTGTCCCTTTAGGCACCTCCTGCTTAACTGAGTATGGGCTTTGGGCTAGACCATGGAAAGTGAGGTTACTGGTGAAGAGACTACAAGGCACAATCCATGTCCTTGACAGAATTGACAGCTTAGCAGGGAAAACAGACCAAATCTGTTGAGTGTGGTGAAGGAGAAAGAGGGCGCCAGGAATGCATAGACGAGGCCTGATGCGGGTCAGGTGGTGAACGTAGGTTTCTCAGAGGAAATGTTTGGAGTAAGACTTGGAGACTTGGAGGTGTAGGCTAGCCTGATGAAGATGGGGACAGAAATGAGGAGGGCGGGGAAAGGATGCTCCAGGCAGAAACAGTAGAGAACACAGCACATTTGAGTGGAGGAATTCATTTGGGAAGGGGAGGCCCACTTTTGGTCCTGGCATAGGGTCATTTCCAGTAGATTCTTGGGTGGAAGCATTGAGGCTGCTACTGTTACTGCTTCCAAAGCATGTACCAAAGTAGGACCATATGTGGCGCATAGGCTTTCTTGGATGGAGGCTCTTGGGTCAGAGGCTCTGTGTTCTACCACCTTCTCTACCTAGGGCAGGGTCTGCTACACTCCTCCTCCCTCCCACCGCCCCTGCCTTCAACCCTGCCTCTGGCTCAAGCCCACATTAAAGGCCGTCCAACTTGGATGTGGGCCCAGGTTGGAGCTCATTACAGTCCTATGGCCAGGGCCTCCATTTTCTCTTCCAGGTTCAGACTTGGCAGGCATCAAAGACTGCCAGGAACACCCCACAGGCCTTCTCCCTTAATGATCTCTCTCCGTTCCTCGGTCTGCGTGGCCTCCCTAGCCAAGCTTTGCTCACCAGAGCCTCTGGTGACTTTTCGCAAGCTTTTCTTCATTCCAACAAACAGAATTCAGTGACTAATTGCTGGTATTTTTTTTTTCCCCTCAAGACTCTATTTATATAGGCTGTCATGTTGGGGGTGGGGAAGAGCAGGCTTTAGTCTTGGGAGGGCTGCTGTTTCCTGCTACTGCCGTCATTAGACAGAGGCCCATGTGGCATTGATGTCCACACTTTGTCTTTATTCTTGTATTTTTTTGTCGTTTCGACATTTGGTTCTTTGAACATCTAACATCCCTTTTATGCTTCTCATCTCCCACGGAAGATTGTTGTATTTTGTCCCCCACCGAAGCTGAGTTTTCCTTTTGTCAGATTTCTCACTTTCTTCTTTAATGTATTTTGATCAGTGCGGCCATGTAGGTCTGGGTTTTATTGGGAGCTTTTCATCTTGGCAGTGGCCCTCAGGGCTTGGGTCTTCTTGCAAAAGCCCGGCTCTGCCTCAGGCCCCTGAAGCAGGCCTTTCCTGGCCAAGGCTACAGAGAGCCCAGCCTGTCACCTGTCCAGGGACATGCTCTAGCCAACAGTTCTCAAACTTAAGCATACATGAGAAGCAACAGGATTTAACCAGGATCTGTTAAAATACAGATTGCCAGGCCCCTCCCCTAAATCTTCTTATTCAGTAAGTCTGGTTTGGGACCTGAGAATTTTTATTGCACATTATTTCCCGGGTGATGCTGGTACTGCTGGTCCAGAGACCACATTTTAAAAACCACTGTTTTAGTGTAATTGTTCCTTTACCTTGTGCCTCAGTGTCCAGGGCCCTAGAGAGGGGAGAATAGCTGGAGACCATGTTCCTTTTTCCCTGTACTGGGCCCAGCTCTCCAAAATTAGATGACGACAGCTGTTGGCAGTGGCATCGTGATATTTAAACACTTTTACAGTGATTTCACTTGCCCTAAGTCATTTGATACAGCAGATCCTTTGGTTAAGTAGCAGAGTTTCTTCAGTTGAGAAGCTCAGATAAGAACTCTTTCTTGGCCTTTCAGCTAGTAGTTTGTGATGTTCTAGTTGAATCCAGGTCTCTTAGCTCCTATTCTTGAGCTTTTGGGACTCTGCCGCTTACTACATGACTATGTGGCCTTGGGGAAAAGTACTTAACTCTCTGTGACTTAGTTTATTGATTAGTAAAATGGGGGTAAAAATATCTGCCTCAGAGAGTTGTCATGAGGATTGTGTGACTTAACTTTTTTTTTTTATTAGAAAGAGAAAGGGGTGGGGTGCCTGGGTGGCTCAGTCGTTAAGCGGCTGCCTTCGGCTCAGGTCGTGGTCCCAGGGTCCTGGGATCGAGCCCTGCATCAGGCTCCCTGCTCGGCAGAGAGCCTGCTTCTCCCTCTCCCTCTCTCTGCTGCTCTGCCTACTTGTGCTCTCTCTCTCTGTGTTAAACAAATAAATAAAAATCTTTAAAAAAAAAAAAAAAAGAAAAGAAAGAGAAAGGGGCGCCTGGGTGGCTCAGTCATTAAGCGTCCGCCTTCAGCTCAGGTCATGATCCCAGGGTACTGGGATCGAGCCCCGCATCGGGCTCCCTGCTCAGCAGGAAGCCTGCTTCTCCCTCTCCCACTCCCCCTGCTTGTGTCCCCTCTCTTGTTCTCTCTCTCTGTCCAATAAATAAATAAAATATTAAAAAAAAAAAAAAGGGGCGCCTGGGTGGCTCAGTCGTTAAGCGTCTGCCTTCAGCTCAGGTCATGATCCTGGAGTCCTGGGATCGAGCCCCGCGTCCGGCTCACTGCTTGGCAGGAAGTCTGCTGCTCTCCCTCTCCCACTCCCCCTGCTTGTGTTCCCTCTCTCGCTGTGTCTCTGTCAAATAAATAAAATCTTAAAAATAAATAAATTAATAAAAAGAAAAAGAGTACAAGTTGGGGAGGAGGGGCAGAGGGAGAGGGATAAGACGACTCCCCACTGAGCAAGGAGCCTAACGTGGGGCGGGGCTCGATCCAGGACCTCAGGATCATGACCTGAGCTGAAGGCAGACGCTTAACCGACTGAGCCACCCAGGTGCCCCTTGACTTAAAATACTGAGAGCTATGAAAGGACAGCACACCAGAATTCATTCTCCTGACTGTGAGGGGCTGCCCTTAGTTTTGCATTTCTGTTATTACAGGAGCCCCAGGCAGTATCCCCAGCCATCAGGACAGGGCTCCATCACTTTGGAAGGGCACTTCTCTCTGTGGCCTGCCCTGACAGAACTGGAGCACAGCAAGCCACTGATGGCCTTCGCTCCAAGAGTTGAAGATGAGGCTGTCGCTGACGGGCTGAGTCGGTGTGAGAAGTTTAAGACCAAAGGGGAGCCCACATGTCCACATGCCCTCCACGGGGGCTGCTGCAGTCATGCCCTGCAGCACTCAGCCCTGGAATGGCCCTTCGGGGCTTCGTTTAGATGGAGGAGAAGCCAAGCCTGCCCTTTTGGGGTTTTCTCTCTTCCTGCTTCTCCCCCACCTTCTGATTGGGGCATTCATAGAAGTAGCTGACGTTTTACATAGAAGGCTGGCCCTGGTAATGTTGTTATTATTGAACCTATTGAACAACATAATGTGTCAAGAATTGTTACATTCGATATTTCATTTAATCCTTACAACAGTCTTCTGAAACAATCTCCATTTTACAGATGGAGGAGGCTTGGGCAAAGAGAGGTTAATTAGGTCGGTCTGGCTCCAGAAACCATGGTCTTTACCAGTGTGACACTTCCTCCTGGGACGCTGCCCTGATGTTTCCCTCCATGGTGCCCTTGCCCCCCCCTCCCATGGATTCCTGGCCTTATCCTGTTCCCAGGATCCTTTGCCCCTCAGCTCGCTGTCTGGAGTCCGGGCCTGTGCAAGTCTTGATTTACCCTTGTACCTTCCATAGAACTTAAAGCCTTGTACAGAGGGTGACCATATGTTCCATTTATACCTCTTGTCCTAGTGCAGTAATTAATAGTACCTCCTTCCACTCTTTAAAGTGTCCCAGTTTGGACAATAAATTACGTGGTCATTCTACTTAGACATGTCCAGGTCTCCCAACCCAGGGGCAGTGGCATTTTAATAGAGGAACCTGAAAGACAGAATTATCGTTAAGACTCAAAGAAATAAATCGCAGATGGTAAAATTTTAAGCACTTTTGCAGCCCAGCGGGCAAGAGGATTTAGACAGAGGTTCTGCTCAGCACCCCACAAACCTACCACAAAGAACTATTTCTCAGTCCAAACTTGAGGCCTGTGAAGGTCACCGGGCTGGTCTCAGATGTCGCCGGGCCGGAGTCCTACCGTGTGGCTTCGTGGAAGTATCTGACAAGCAAGGCCAGAAAATGGGAAGGGGTGTCAAAAGCATTGGCTTTTCCACCTCTCTTGGGCAGAAGCCAGCCTTGCCTAGAAGCTGACTGTCCTCAGCACCTGAGGCTTCCTGCAGGAAAGAGCCAGCGGGGGCTGACCCTTTCCACAGTGCTGAACTCAAGCCTAGTGGGAGCCTCGACCCGGGGTCCTGGTGCTGGGGGTCTGCTCACCTCAGGCTCTACCCCATACCCTAGACATGGGACCACGCCCACCCTCAGCCTTGGTGTGTGCACGTCACATTCCAGGCTGTGTCCTTGGCCCATTTGTAGGCAGCTGGAAACTGCTGTGCATATGTCTGTTCACACTTGAACTGGTTTAATGTTTTTTCTTTTAAGCTGCAATCTAAAATTCAGCCAGACAGGCTTTAACGAGCACTAAATCGTCAAGCCTTTTGTTTCCCTTGCTATTCAAGCCATAGAGATTTTGTATTTGATTCAGCAACAATTGCTGTATCTTAAACAAACCATTTACATTTTGACATTAACTATTTTATGAGCGTAACTTTTTTGTTGGCTTCAGAATGGTTCCAGCAGAGGCCTTTTAACGATTTATTAGAAAAAGAGTTTAAAAGGTCTGTGGAAGGTGATTCTTAACATTTTCTTTGAGGGGAAGAAAGACTTTTATCTGAATTCATCTGGGTAATACGTACAGACTTGTAACCTTTTTCCTCCTATCTTAATGACTTTTGGTCTTACTCAGGTCATTCTTCCAGGGCACCTTCCTGGTCAAGCCATCCATTTTTCAGATTACACCTAACATTGGACTCTTGCACAGTGACTTATCTAATACAGTGCCTCTCCACATGTCCTTGTTGGCTGTTAATTTTGTCTAATAGGGGCAAGAACTATTTTCATTCTTTAGATTTTATTTATTTATTTGAGAGAGAGAGAGAGAGAGAAAGCACAAGAGTGGGGAGGGTCAGAGGGAGAAGCAGACTCCCAGGGAGTTCGATGTGGGACTTGATCCTGGGACTCCAGGATCATGACCTGAGCCAAAGGCAGCCACTTAACCAACTGAGCCACCCGGGTGCCCCAACTATTTTCATTCTTTGCTCTGGCCCCAAGCTGCTTAGCTGAGGACCCTGTGCACCCTGGGCCCAATCAGGATTTGTTGACCAACCTTTGGGACAAAGAGCCTCAGTCAGACAAATACCATGCTCACAAACGGAACCGTCCATCATTCTGTCTGCAGAAGCTGAGAGTAACTGGAGTTTTTCTCCAGTTCTTAAAGATCTTCAGAGAGTAGGAAGTCTTCTCTTTCCTTGTAGGCCCCCATTCCAGTGCCTGGTGACTCAGGCCTAAGGACCTCAGGCAAGGGCAGGCCTTCTAGTTCGGTTCCTGCGTTAGGGGAAGCTCTGTGTCCTTCTTGACCTAGAGTTATCACCAGACCCGCTCCACCCAGTTTTCTCCTCTGTTACAGTGTGACAAAAGTGGCTAGGGACAGGAAACCCATGCTTACTTGAGCCAGGAGAGGAGCCACACGAAATGGAGCTATCCGGGGAGCCCCTGTTGACCCACCCCCACAGAGAACCAGGAGCCTGGGTGCTGCATTTCCCTCTCAGAACCATAACTAATTGTTCATAAAGATCTTTCCAAATACCAATGATGCAAAATATTTGAATGGTTTACCATATTGTTCACCATATTTAAACTGTCAGAAACCTTAAATATCTGAGCAGAACCTCAGCAAACAAAGGATATTTTGGGGACTTGTTATGTATGTTGTACAGCAGAGAGATTTGTAGTCTATATGACTTCCAAATCCTGTAAATGAAGTGTTTCAGTGTTGTCATTTTCAGCTGTAGACCATCCCACGAATTTTGCTTTTTCTTTTGCTATTAAGAGATGGCTCTGTATGTCAATTATTTCTCAATAAAATGGGGGAAAAAAGATTGGCTCATTCATAAACATTTCTACAGTTTGTGGCAAAAGCCAAACAGGCCCCACTTGATTCCATTGGCTCTGATAAAGGGGAGGAGGAAGTTGGAGGGTAGGGTGAGTGATTGCTCAGCACACACCTCTGAGCCCTTGAGAGCAAGATCTGGGTGAGTAAGGAAGTTCCTTCCTGAGCCACCAAGGGCCTATCGAGAAGGTGTATGGCCTGCAATTCAGAACAGAGATTGGCTAGGTGATTTCCTGCAGCCCTCTTACCCTGTGGATCTGGCCTGCTCTGGTCCCCCCAGCATCTTGGGTGATGGAGATATAGATGATAGCTGGTATAGATGACCTCAAGTAACATCCTCTCTGTGTTCTCTAATAAACTTGATAAATCTGACTGTGTAAAAAATCTCCCATATGCTTTAGTCTAAATTTTCTTCTGCTTAACCTTGTTACTCCTACCTTGCCTCCCTCAGACTGCCTGAGACAATTACTGGGAGGCATTTGTTGAATAATTATAGGCCACAGATAATTTCTCTTTAGCTCTCAATCTTGCATGTTACCCACCCTGTGGCCTCCCTTTAGCCAGCTCTAATTAGCTTCTTTGATCCTTCCTCCCAGTCTCTCCCTCTAGCTTGTTAATTACCTTTCTCCCCCATGAATTCTTTTTGCCCTGCTTTTGTCCATGTAGCCAGAGGAGGTGAGAATGACAACCTAGGGCTACTCAGTGGGAGGTGGTACTTCTTTGTCTCCAACCACAGGTAGCCCCTCCTACTTTTGAGAAGCCTGAAAACCCAGGTGCTCCTTGGTAGACAAGTAAAAATAGTAATTTTCATTAAATAGTGTAATACTTTATGATAAAACAACTATTAATTGAATGCTTGGTATTTGCCAGGAATTGTGCTAATCTCCTTATATATTATCATATTTCATCCCCACAGCAATCCCAAGGGATAAATATTACTAATCCCTGTTTACAGATACAGAAACTAAAGTCCAAAGAGGTTTTAAGTAACTTGTTCAAATCACACAATTTGAAAATACTGAAAGTAGGACTTGAGCCCATTTCTCTCTGGTGCCAGAGCAACTTTTATTCACTAGTTTGCTCACTGAGTTTGGGCTTTGGGTGAAATAAAAGTCGACATCACTGGCTCTTGGCCTACGCAAGAACATACAAACTAGCGATGGGATAAGATGTCGGCTATTTACCCTCAGTGTAGAAGAGGTTTTCTGAATTGAGATTATAAAACTGGTGCCAAAGCAAGTTGGTGTGGCGCTTTGGGTCCCCACGTAGCTGAGCAGGTGGAAATCTCCTTCAGTAGAAAACAAGACTCTGATAAATTCTTGATTTGCTTTCATTCTTAACTCACTTTTCTGACAGTTCCATCTCTCAGATGATTAAGGGAACCATAGGGAAAAGGGCCTCACTGAAATTATATTCTGAGCAACAGAAAGGATATATTCAGTGAAGTGGAAGTGTTGGGGACCTTAGCAGGAAGTGGCCATGTTTGGAGAAGCTAAGGGAAATGCAGAACTCTCTGGGTTTGGGGGAAAGCAGATTGTGGAAGGTCCAGGAGCAGGTAGATAGGATGTTTGGGCAAGAGCTTCAAAAGGAGGATGACTCAGAAGTGAAATGTGCTTTATGCAGTCATAGGTGATTACTGCAGGGAACAAGAGAGGAGATGCCTAGAGGCCAACATGGCTGCACAGCGAGCAGTTAGAGTGGAGTTTTTGTGTAAGAGATGAAAAAGGGTGAACAACCAGAGAAGGGTGTGAAGCTCCGACAACACTGTCAGGAATACCAGGGGGGTGAGACCTGGGACACTGAGAACAAAGGGACCTGCCCAAGCAATTAGCATTCAGAGTGAGAGTATGGCTAGGAGGGCATCAGCCCCCTGCTTTGGCAGATGAGTCATTGCAACATGTGAGGACATCCCCGTCCTCCCTTCTAGTTTTATTTTGCCTTTGACTTGTCTTTTAAGGAGAATGGTCTTCCTGGGGCACCTAGGTGGCACAGTCGGTTAAGCGTCCTACTCTTGGTTTTAGTTGAGGTCGTGATCTCGGGGTCATGAGATTGAGCCCCCCCGTGTTGGGTATAGAGATTACTTAAATATATAAAACTTTAAAAAGGGGGGGCTTTAAAAAAAGGGGTGGAAGTTAACACATACGTACAACTACAACCCAGGTCAAGCCACAGAACTTTGTCAGCACCCCAGAGGACCAGTTTGAACTTCTTTTTCAGAAAGATTAGCTGTCCTGGGAGCTTAGATGAGTGTTATAGACATTGAGGGACTGTGCATTTCAGGAAAGCATTCAGCAGAATCTCATGATAATCTAATAGGTTAGGTAGAGAAATAATGATAAAGACGTGTATTTGTAGCTACTTGAACAATCAGACCTAATAAATGTTTGTTTACTAATAGTTCAGTGTCCACAACAGAGTCTTTTCAGTGCTGTTGTGCCAGGGATCTCCTGTCAGACTCTGTCCTGTCCAACCTGCATTCAGATTCTTACATGAGGACATGGGGGCAGGTGACACAGATCAGAAAGGGCGAACCACCATGCTGGGTACATGACAGAATGAGGATCTCAAGGTGGAGTGACATGCTAGGATGAAGGGCTTGGGTAGGAAAGTGACATTTTAAATCTTGTTATTGAATTCTTAATTTTATAAGAACCCATATTTGTTGTTAAAAAAATAAATCCTACCACCCAGAGACAAATATATGATGTCATACTACCCATACCTTTGGTAACTTGGTTTTTGCCATGTGTACTTAGGTTCAGGGCCATGTTGGAGAACCCTTGGCTCATCATGTGAACAGTTTTCAGGGACTGGATCTAGGCAGGCCCAGTGTGAGTCAGTTTTGCAACACTACTGTCGAAAACCTATCCGTGACCTGAGGCCTTAGTTGCAGAGTGATCCTGGGGCAGAGGCAGCTGGGCCCACTGGACTCCGGAAGGCTTGGCCACGGGGGAGCCCTGCAGGTAGGTTTGCCAGATTTTGAGGGGAGCTTTCTCTGGGCATTCGGCTGCCCCTGAGCTTCAGAAGGGATGGCCTGTCCGGACAGAGTCAGATGACCCTCTCTACATTGAGAGGGCAGACTTGGGACCAGGGGGTATAAATAAGCTTCATGAAAGCAGATTTCAACTCCTTATCAGAAGACATTTTTCAAGCAATTAGAAGAGTTTAAAACTCGGGCACCTGGGTGGCTCAGTTGGTTAAGCGACTGCCTTCAGCTCAGGTCATGATCCCACAGTCCTGGGATCGAGTCCTGCATCGGGCTCCCTGCTCTGCGGGGAGCCTGCTTCTCCCTCTCCCACTCCCCCTGCTTGTGTTCCCTCTCTCGCTGTGTCTCTCTCTGTCAAATAAATAAATAAAATCTTTAAAAAAAAAAAAAAAGTTTAAAAAAAAAAAAAAAGAAGAGTTTAAAACTCAAGGCAGCAGAAAGCTGCCTTGTTTGATGGGGAGCCCCCTACTGCTCTACTCTTCAAATACTGGGCCATTATCAGAGGTGCTATACCAGGTAAAAGGTTGGTGACTGGGTCTAGTTATCCCAAATGTTGGTCCTCACATCAGTGCCAGGCTTACCAGTAAGGATCAGCTGGAACATTTATGAAAAATCAGGTTTTTGAGCCCCAACTGCTGAGGCTTTGATTCAGTATGTGTAGGATAAGGGTTAGAATCTGTTAGAATTTTGAAAAAGTGCGCCAAGTGCTCCTTGGTGAAATGGCTGATTCTACAGCTGATATAACTAATATCTTGTGGAAGAACATCTTGGGCCAGAAAGTAAGGAAGTGCTTAGAGAACAGTGGAAATAAGTAGAAAAGATACAGAAGCTAGTATGAAAAGGCTCTGGTGGTTAAATCAGGGATAATTTGAGCATCAAAATAAATAATGATAGAAATGGATTATAACCCATAGATTAATT
Source organism: Leptonychotes weddellii (assembly GCF_054177405.1). Classification (NCBI taxonomy): domain Eukaryota; kingdom Metazoa; phylum Chordata; class Mammalia; order Carnivora; family Phocidae; genus Leptonychotes; species Leptonychotes weddellii. Next base: position 111,583,092 of record NC_138375.1, read on the forward strand.
AAGAATCCATGAATCCATACTGATAGAAATGAGTAAGTGAAAAAATAGGAAAGCCTCTTCTTTCACATAGACTGCCAACACAGACAGGTAGAAGCAGTGGTCGAGCTTGAATATCATCATTTGGCAAACATCACAGTAATAATAATTTTAAGGAAGAATGATCAATGAACACCTGGTGGGGGAAAGTTTGATGAGGAACAGGCTGTCTTCATATCTCAGAGTGTGTCTCCCCACAGAATATGTATTAATTTCAAAGGGACAAATGACATCTTCATAATGGAGAAATCTAGCAGACACCACTGTGACCAGTAATCCAAGTGAACACAGCTCATTGTGGGCCTCCCTGACATCAGGTGCCTCCTGATAAGATGCACCAAGAAAGACACAACGTTGCTTTTTATGGTGTTCCTGCCAACATGCGTAACCTCAATCTAACCATAGGAAAACAGACTCAGGCTGAGGAATATTCTACAACTGGCCTGCATTCCTCAGAACTGTCAGTGTTGTGAAAGACAAAGACAGACTAAGGAGGGAGTGTCAGGGGTAGAGGGGACTTGAGACATGCTGCTGAATTCATTGTGCCAGGTCCTGGATTGGACCACAGACCAAAATTATTCTTATAAAAAGGGTATTCTGGGGACAGTGGGTAAAATCTGAATATCTGTAGATCATATATTGATGTTAATTTCCTCATTTGGATATTTGTACTGTGGTTCTTAGGAGACACACTTGATACATTTGGGGTAAAGAGGCAGCTTACTCTCAAATGTTTCAGGAGAGAAAATAATACGTCTAAATATATATAGAGAGAAAGAGAATTAAAAAGCAGATGTGGTAAATTGTTAACAATTGGTAAATCTTAATGGGAGTTCTTTTACTCTTTTGTAAGTTTTCTGTAAGTTTTCTGCGTAATTTTCTGTAATTTTTAAAGTGCCCAGTCTGAAATCATTTGAGGGGAAAAACAAAACAGTGTCCCTGGTGATTGTGATGCAGAGTTATGTATGAGAGCTAGCAGATGTCTGTTAAGATTCTTTGGGGCTACACCCTCTGAGGCCCTGGTTCTCTTTCCAGAGGTAGGCATTTGAGCTCTCTGTGTGTGTATGCACGTGCGTGCGTGCACCTGTGTGCACAAAGAGGGCCTCTTAGAGATACTCTTGTGACCACTATCATTGTGAATTGTGTGTGCCCCACATTTGCTTACACGACTGGCTTCTGGTGGTGAACTGTTTGTGAATGGGTCCAGTGATACTCCTACCCTTCCCCTGTGTCCAGATGGAACTTTTGAAGTGGCCCACTATGGTTCCCATCATCCTAGTTGTGGTATGAGCCTCATGTTACAGGCTGGATGTTTTGGTTCTCCTGGGGCCTTCACTTTCATGTGGAAGAGTTGTATGTGGTATTTATTCTTTTGGTGAACCTATTTTATTTTTATTCAAGTTGGTAATTATCCATCTCTTGATTGACTAATTGATTGCTTACCCCCATGAATCCCTAGATGGCAGGCTAGTATAGATCCCTAATGAACTGCCTATTTCAAGATTACACATCCTGCAAATCCTTGTGTTCCACAGATCATCAAGGCCACATGCTAGGGCACAGACAAGGTGAGGCCAGCAGAGAAGGAATCTTTCTCTCTGGGCAAGAAGGTGAGCAGGTACCACTTCATCAGGAAGGATTGCAAATGATTAAGCCTAACCACGTCCTCCCCTGAGATTTGCCCCCTTTCCACACCTCATAGATTCTTCTCAGGGAGTATTTCACAACAATGGCAGTTTTTTCCCCCTCTGTTACTAAGAGAATGAAAAAAAGAATCATTATCCTACTTAGAAATACAGTGAGGACTCCGGAGAGAGCACATACCCTGATGCGTGGACAAGCCTAGAGTCTAGGTTGGGACTGGGGTTCTGGATGACACAGGCTTTGCTTTGGGGGTTTCACCTTGGTGTTTACTCAGCCCCAGGTAATGAGTCAACCTACCTCTTACTTTCCATTCCAGAAGTCTCTGCCTTTTCCAGTTTTTGTCCTTTTCTAGTTACTTGAACTCCCTTTTCAGTCCTTGTTGTTCTTCTTCTCCCCAAACAGGATCTCTGTGTGTTTCCTGTTACTGTGCACATGGGCCCTGATGCCAGCAGCACCTGCTTTGTGGCTGTGTGACCGAATAGTTGCCTGGGACCCTGCCCTGAGATGGGCCTGTGCTCGGTGTAATGCTCTGCCCTTTCCATCTTGAAGTTTCTAATAGTTTTTGAACATGGGATCCACATTTCCATTTTGCGCTGGCCCTGAAAAGTATGTAGCCCGTCCTGAGTGCCAGAGAGGGAGAAGGGCATCTCGTGGGTGGCACTGCCATGGGGCCCATGGCTGGGCTTGGCTGTACACCCTGGGATCAGCTGAACCACCTTCCCTCAGACTGCCCCCCAACACTTGCTCAGCTTTGCTTAGCTGAAATATGATCTCTGACCCTTGACAGATCGCCTACATCGGTCAACGTGACCCAAACTGTTTGGTTTCTGCAGATGTAATCATTTCCATTTCTGTGACCTACCCCCCCAGCCCCACCCAAGATTTACAAAGTAGCAGCTGCTGCCATCCCTCTGCACACAGACAGCTGACTTGCCTGCTGATTGTGAACATCCCAGTAATCCAAGTCCTAATGGTATTTACTCAGTCCAGCCGGCTTAGCCCCCTGAACAAGGTTTAGTCTCATTTATCTCGTCAGAGACGAGCCACGTCCTTAATATCCTTCTGTTGACTTTGAGCACACCAGCATCACTGAGGTCGCTGAGAGGCAAGCCAGGCCCCTGCCCTTTTAACACACTCAAATTCCCAACTGTCAGGCTCCCTACCTTCCAGCCAGCAAGAACCACCTTTCCACCCCTCCCCCTGCATGAGTCTGTAGGCAGGGAGGCAGATGAGGCCAACATATACGTGCCCGGGACATCTGTGTTCTCGAGGATATGGTCTGGGATCTCTGTAGCAAACCCACCCTAATTGTAATGTTTCCATCACATTGCAGTTGGCTGCATTTTGGCGTTCGTTCGTTAGCTGTTATATCTTTAACACAAGATATTTTTAGCTCTGCCTCACAGGTGAGGAGCTAGAAATGAAGGGACTTGCCCAAGGTCATCAGCCCTTGGTCACAGGCTTCCCCCCAAGGGTTCTCCAGGCCCTGGCCCTTGTACATGCTCTAACCTCACTCAGCTGTTTGGGGCATTTCATCCCCCAGAGCACAGAGTAATGAACATTCAGAGCCCAAGGCTAAGCTGCTGGGGGAGGGAGAGGTTCTGAGAGCATGTTGGTACCTGCCCCCCCCCCCCCCCCCACAGCAGATTGCTCGAATGCCCAGCTCACCTGTCCCTGCCTGGCTGGACTGAGTGTCATTTGGAAACACAAGCTCTACCTTCCTCATTTTCCCCACCTTCCCTCTGCTGTGTTCCTTAGCCCCTCAGCTGGGCAGAACTGAAAGACGGTTGTCAGAGGGTATTATACAGAACCCCTGAAGTGTATATGGAGCCACTGAAGTCTGCCGTAGGGCCCAGACTTACATGGGCACCTTACCTTCCTTTAAGTTGGTCAGGTGAAAAGGCCCAGGGCTGCTGAGGCCACGCTTGGCCACAGGCCCGTGTTTAGCCGATGGGCCTGCTCTCCTCACCCAGGTTCTTCAGGACTCTGCTGCAGGTGGAAAAGTAGATTTATTGCCTATGAAAGTGATTTCAGCAAGCAACAAAGTACTGGGCTTTCACTTTTTTCCTCTGGTTTCTTTCTGTGTGAGTTCTATTCTGTCCTACCTTAATGAGCTTCTCTCCTTGGGGATGGGGTGGGATCCAGCCACTGCTGTCATGACTGTAGGTGCTCCTGGCTGATAGCAGCCTATCTTATGGAGAAAAGAGCTTCTTTTTGTCCTGACTCCATTGTAGACTCAGGGCTCTGGTTGCCCAGTCCTGGGTGACCCATGGTGGATCAGCACCTAATCCACAAGCCCTTCTCTGTGGCTTTGGGAGTTGGGACTCACCCCATCAGGATCATAAAGAGTGGGAGAGGGAACAGTATCTCAAAGGAAGGGAGGTAAGAGTGTCATTACTGGGAGGTGGGACAGAGGGGATGCTGGGCAGATACAGGCCCACACCACATAGCCACAGACGACCTGACCTGGGACTAGTAAGTTGTGCCTGGTTCAGAGTGTTCCACCATCTCATCTCCTGTCCCCATGGCCACTGTCCTGCTCCTGGGCCCTCTCTGGTTTCTGTGTGGCTTGAAGGAGCTTGTCATCAACTCTTCATTTTACCTTGGGTTTGGTATTTGCTGAGGAAGGAGGAGCAGGAGCAGGTTCTGCTTGCTGGGCAGGGTCTGGGTCCTGCATCATCCTTCCCAGCCAGCAGACCTCCTTGGCACTATCAGCAGCATGACCTCCTGATCTGCACCTACTTGTCAGCTGCACCTCTTGGCCCCATTTCCATGACTTTCCAGGGCAGCTGTTCATTCAGTGGTCTCACCTCTCCATACACACTCATGCTCTTCCCTGAGCACCTGCCCTTCTTCCTGTCCACAAGCTATCTTCTTCCGCCTCCTGCAGTGTCTCTTCTCCAGTGCAGCCCTCCTGGCTCTTCCAGCCCAGACCTTCCTGTTTTTTCTCAGAACCCCCACCGGCCTTAGGTTCAGAGCCACTTGGTCTGGCCTAATGTTCCATATTGTTCATTCCCTCTGTAACTTCTAAGTAAAATCTGGTGGTGTGGTCTCTCTCCTCTGTGTGGATCCTGGCTTGTTCAGTGCTAGAGAGCTGCTATTCTTCCCCAAAGACCCGTCCTGCATGTGGGGCTTCCCTGAGCAGCTGCCTAGCAGCGGCTTGCCTCTACATCTTTCCTAGGACAGACTGCTGTCTGGCCCTCTGTCACTTACATCAGGGTCCCGGGGACAAGAAGTACCCAGGAAGCCATATCTCTTACAGGCTTTTGGCGTCTTTCCTTTCCTCCCAGTCAGTTTACTTCCTCTTTAGAGGATCCTGAGGATTTGCCTACACGGTATGTGCCCTCCCCTTTAGGCCCTGGTACTTCGTTTCTTGTCGGTGCTTTGGTTCCTTTAGGGGTTTGAGCCTTCTCTCCCCTCCTAACAAGTAAGATATGGGTGAGCACAGTTCCCCTCTCTCCCAACACTGCCTCCTATTCGTGACAGGTCTGCTCCTCTGGGTGGTGCCCTGGCGGGTCCCTGTACCCAGCATGCTCAAGTGGATCTCCTAGGACACCCCTTGTCTTCCGGGGTTGGCCGGGTGATGATCTCATCTCTAGGTTTTGTTCTCAGCAGATCCATAGACAAGCACAAAGTTCCATGTGCTTTCTTTGGAGGACCTTGTCCCTGCCACTGTGTGGGCCCATGACGCATGGTGCTCCCTGTGAGGCTGATGTGATGGTTGGGTCTCGCAGCCCCCCTTCCTTGGGAGGCAGCTTTTGACGTTTGTGTGAATTTCTCAGCATGGTCCTCTTTTCCTAGAAAAGACCCTGCCTGTTGCGGGTGAGTGTTCCTCAGGCACGTGATGGCAGAGACAGTCCTGATCAGCTCACGCTTTGATGAAGCAGCTGCCTTTCTCAAGTGGGGGAAGCAGGGGGCAGGGGAGAGGCTCAGCTCCCCGGCCCCCCTGCATCGGTGCCGACCTGCCTGTCTGGAGAGGAGCTGTCAGCTTCCCTTCCCCAGAGACCCTGGCCCATCGCCAGCCTGCCCCTGAGACACGCCAGTGGAGCTGCGGTGGGACAGGCTAGCACCCACCCTGCACGTCCTTTCTGGCTGAGAGGATGCAGAGGGACCCATGCACCCCCCCATTTAGAGCAGGAAAACTGGCTCAGCGTGCTGGGTCTTTGAAACTTGAAGCCGGTGCCCGGTAGGATCGGGCCCCATCACCACGCCATCAGGCCAGCTTGGCCCGAGCACCTGCTGTGTGGCAGGCCCTTTCCTGCGAGTGCAGTGTGAACTCTCTTGTTCCCTGCCTCCCACTTCCTCTGGGTCTCAGGCCCTGCTTCACTCTCCACGATGCCATGAGGGCCCCTTGGCGAGGTTGGGGTTTAGGAGGAACAGGTGCTCTTTGGGTCCCCAGGGAGCTCGTGGCCTTGCTAAGGTGAAGCAGCCAGAGCCAAGAAGAGACTCAGTGCCCTTTGTGGGCTGTCTGGGTGAGTGTGAGAGCCACTCTGTGACCTCTGGTCTGGCCCCTCCCTTTCCTTCTGGCCTCGGGCTTTTCTTCTCTGAGGCCTCTTAAGTGTCTGGCGAGGGAGCCTTGACCTCCCTTGAAGGCCTGACTACACAGGTCCCTGTGCTTGTCACTTCCTCCCTAATTGATCATAATTTGATCTTGGAAAGCAAGAGGTTCCCAGACATGTCTCCTGCCTGGCACCCTGCCCTGTGGAGGTCTCACCAGCCAGGCCCCTATGCTTCCGTCCAGGAGAGTTGTGCCTGAATGTTTGAACCTCCTCTCTCTTTCTCCAGCCCAGAATGGGAAGAGGAGTTGGAGAGGCAGCTCTAGGTTTTGAGTGTTACAGTGTTGCTGTGTGTTGGTTGGTACAGTCCTGGTTGTGCACTGTGTGTTGATTCATTCTGGCCCGCTTTTCCTGGGCCTCAGGGCGTAGGCTGTGTGCTGAGCGCTGAGAACATGCTGAGAACACGGCGGCAATCACAGCAGCTACTCTCACAGTGGGGAGGCACCTAGGTTGCTCCTGTTTTAAGATCTGCTCAGGTTAAGAGGCTGCCTGGATCTCTTTCGTTCTTGCTGTCTTTTTCCCACAAGCATTGACCACATGTTGTCTGTGTGCTCCACCCAGGTGAGGAAAGAGGAGCAAGTCCCAGCACGTGGCCTGGAGGAGCTCATGCTCAGAGAACAGACCTTTTAGTAATTGCCCCCCAGTGTGTGATTGCCTGGGGTGATGGAAGGAGGAAGAACCAATGTAGGCCTGGGGAGTGTGAAGGAAGGCTTTCGTGGGAGGGACACTGAGTAGCGCCTTTAGCATCAAGAGATCTTAAAAGGGTGGAGGTGATTTCTCTTCCCAGATCACTCCAGCCCGTTGGCTCCTGGGTGGTAGGACAGTGTGAAAGCTGTTGGCCCTGTCATTTTGGCCATGGGCCTTTGTACCCAGGTGGACGTATAGCCCTTCACCTGTTCACCTAGCTAAGTTCGAGCTTGTCCCAAGTGGGAACCCTCCCTTGAGCACCTAATTTTCCCCAGGGAATGGCTGGGACATTATCATCCCCCTAACCACCCAGATCCCTGGACTGAACACAGTGGCGTGCCCCCACCTTGGTGAGGAGGTGCAGTGTCATGCTGTCCTGTGCTTTCCCTCCAGCAACCCAAAGGTCCAAGTAGAGGCCATTGAAGGGGGAGCCCTACAGAAGCTGCTGGTCATCCTGGCTACAGAGCAGCCTCTCCCTGCAAAGAAGAAGGTATGTATCTGCTCCCTTCCTCTTGTCCAGACCCTAGTTCATCTGTGGAGCCTGAAAGGCAAGGGTCCCTTTTCAGGCTGTCCCTGTCACCCTTGGGGACCTGAGTGGTCATCCATCCACTGGCTGGCATACGGGGGAGAGGTCCCACTCACCTCACGCAGCATGGCCGCCTGCCGAGGCATCTGGAGGCCTACATTCAGCTCCCATAATAGTCTGGGGTACCACCCTCTGGGTTCCTGTGGTGGAATTCTGTCTGCCCATGGGGCAATGTTGGAGGTGTCTGACCCCTCTTCTGGCTCTCACAGACCTGTGTTCTGGGGTGGAGCTGGACCTGAGGGGGGCGGGTGGGGCCGGGAAGAATGGAGGCTGGGCTGGGGTTGTGGGGGCACCTCTGGCTGCCTTTGCTGGGCCCCGGAGCAGGGCCAGCTCCATGTGGCTCCTACCGTCTGCAGGTCCTGTTTGCGCTGTGCTCCCTTCTGCGGCACTTCCCCTACGCCCAGCAGCAGTTCCTGAAACTGGGGGGGCTGCAGGTCCTGAGGAGCCTGGTGCAGGCGAAGGGCACAGAGGTGCTGGCCGTGCGCGTGGTCACTCTGCTTTATGACCTGGTCACTGAAAAGGTGAGTGCCCGGACCTATGGTGCTTCCA
>NC_138375.1:111591649-111628561 GCF_054177405.1 Leptonychotes weddellii
GAGGCTGTGGGAGCCCCTCCCTGGGGCCCCGAACCCAGAATTTCTGAGGCCTCAGGGAGGGTGTCCCATGGGAAGTGACGGCTAAACTGAAACCTGAGGTCTGGTGAGGAGGGGAAGGGGCGGGGGCGCTGGCGGGGGGGACGAGGGGTGCAGGGCAGAGTGTGCCAGCGTGATGGAGGGCCAGAAATGGCCAGGATCGGCCCTTCATGGAATGACAGGTCATTTGGCTAAAGCCTAGGGTGGGGTGATGGGGAGCAGGTGGGACGGAGCAGCTGTGTCTGGGAGCCCTCGAAGCAGCCGGAACACCAATTAGCCAGAGGCTGGAATAATGCTGAATCTTTAGATTCTAGAAACGTGATCTTTAGATTTTTAGGTTTAGATTTTGAGATTTAGATCTTAGATCTTTAGAGCCTAGAAACATGGAGGTGCCTCCTCTGGGAGCTTTGGCCCTGGGTAAGGGCTCAGAATGGCCGCCCTCCAGGGGCCCAGGGAACCCTGTTGTTGCCACCTGGCAGGAGAGTACAACCCACTTTGGTCTTTGTGAGCCTGAAAGGTGTCTTAATTAAGAAGAGAGTGCAGCCAGCCAGGTCTGGATTCTGAATGCAGCGGCTGCAGAGAGCGTTAGCAGAACTTTCTCAGCTGCCTCTCTGGCCACACTCTCCCTAGAACAGCTGCCTGCGGATTCGGGGAGCAGGGCTGGGCAGCCGCCGGAACCACCGCTGAGTGTCCGAGGCTGAGAGGCCCCGGGCCCGCCCGCCTGCCCCTGCCTCAGCCTGAGGGTCAGAGTTGTCTAGAGCTGCTTCTCTGTCTGTTAGTTGCTGTTGTGTGTGCGCTGACTCTCCGGGCCTGCCTTGTCTTTCATTCCCTTTGCTTCTTTCTCCGCCTCTCGCGCTCCCCCCTCCTCTCTCTTCTTCTCTCCCTCTCTCTCTTTCCCTCTTTCTCTCTCTCCAAGCTGCAGAAACCCAGAACAGCAGGCAGCCATGTGGTGCTCACATCCAGTTAATAAGGCCTGTGCACAGTTGACTTCCTGGCAACAGGCCAGCAAGCCTGGAGCAGGACCTGCATGTCGGCTTGGCGTTTCCCAGGAGAAACTGACCTCTTTCCTCTGGTGAATTCGGTGTCTCTTTGCTGCCCCCAGTCCTGGTGTGGCAGGTGCCACGGCAATGGTGTATCACCGGAGAGCTACCTGAGTCAGCTGGCCCCCAGAGCTCACCTGGAGGCTCGGGGTGCTGGGAACACTGGTGTCTCTGTGCAGAGAGTACAGAGATAACTGTCCTTCTGCAGGTGGGGAGGACGGTAGAGGAGTTTCAGCCAGCCAGTGAGCTCAGGACTGTGTCCGCCAGACTGTGCTTGAGGCAGCCGGAGCTTCTCTGTGCTTGCCGTTCCTCAGAAAGAGCCCGGGGCTGGATCCAGAGCTGCATGAGGTGGAGGCGTGCCAGGGTGCCCTTGGAGGTGCCCTACACCTTGAGGGTGTCGTGGGAAAGTAGCAGCTGCACTGCAGAGTTCCCACGGAGAGTGGACCCACCTCTCAGATTGTTGCTTCCACAGAGATGAGATGCTGGCCTCTGGTCATGAGTCCACATCCATTCCTGCCTCCGTGGAGCTGAAGGGACACGGGTGACCCACCCACTGGTTCCTTCCACGAGTGTTGACTGGATGTGTGTCCTACCCGGTGCTGGTCTAGATCCACAGTCCCTGCCCTCCTGGTGCTTTGGGGCAGACTTTCATCACAGTAGCTCCTGGAGCATGTGGGCTGCAGAGGCTCACAACTGGGAGACTCTGACCTGTTCTGGCAAGTCAGGCGAGGCAGTGAGATCTGAGGGGTGAGTTAACTGTGGAGTTGGAGTTAGGTGGGGGTGCGCCTCCAAGCTGCACCCTAAAGGCTCTGGGGGACAGTTCGTGTGACAGGTGCATGGGTGAGGGCGTGTGTGGGGACGAGGCCAAGCACAGGTCGGGGTGGACCCTGCAGGGCCTTGAAGTCCTTGGGAAGGGATTAGTTACGAACATCAGAAATGCCCAGCTGTGCAGGGTGTGGGGCTGGACGGCAGTCTGCCGTCAGCCGGCTGGAGGAGGCAGGTCGGGAGTGGGAGGCAGGGGGCTGACTGGTGCAGTGAGGAGCAGTGGACGTGGGGACTTGGATGTTCTGGAGGTGCAGCTGGGGCACGCGGGGTAGCTTAGGACAGGACTGTCAGAACCCTCTCGTCCTTTTCTGTGCCAGGATGCTGATCCCTGCCTGTCCCTGCTTCCTCCACCAGCCCTGACAGACCCCAAGGCCATCAGGTGGTGCTCTGTGGCCCCTGCTCTTTGCCTGGGCTTTCCTCTTCCCTGTCCTCAGCAGCCTCGTTCTCACCTGGAGTAAGGGCAGAGATTTCTCTTTCTCCTTGCAGGTACATTCAGTACAGCCAGTAAAGCACATCTCCACCCCTGCTCACCCTCCACCTCTGCGTAGCCTTCCCCCGACATTGGGAAGAAGCTGGTCACTCGTCAGGTTTCAGGCACGTCTGCCTCTGGCAGCCTGGCAGCCATGACTCCCACCATATTGTGCTGATGAGGCTGGGTCTCTGTACTTGACAGCCACCGGCCAAGCTTGTGACTTTTTGCCCAAACTTGTCTCAACTCCCCAGGCCCTTGGCATGAAGGCCACACACAGCCAGGGCTCTGTGTGCTCTGGGCCTAGCCAGACCCTCACGCCCCACGGACCAGAACAGCCTGACATTCTTAACAAAGGAGGTGGGCATCAGCCTGTTGTTGCGACCCCCCTGTGTGCGGACCCTCCACCCTTGTCCACTTGGACAACTCCCACGCAGCCCTCCAGACTCAGGGAAGCGCCATCCTGCTCTCTGCGCTGTGCCCTCGCTCCTCTGAGGGGGTGGGGCTAGCGGAGGTGAGGCCGCCGCCGCCGCTGTACGTACAGCTCATGGGCTCTGAGGTACAGACGGTGTGACTCTAACTTGATATCCGAGCTCCCGCTGCCGGGGGTGCTGTGTGCGGGGCACTGGCTGTGTGTCACACAGGAGATGACACCGTGCCAGCCCGAGGCCGTCCGGCTGTCAGTGGTGGAGCAGGAATTCGAACCCAGACTGTTGGCCCCCACAGTGCACTGCTGAGCTAAAGTTTTTGTGCTACTTAGGAATTACGCAGTTAATTTGTATTCTCCTGCTAGACCCTGAGCTCCTTGAGGGCAGGGATCGTGTCTCCATCTTGGTTTCTCTGGCATATTGCAGTTGTTTTTGATGAGTGGATGGATGGACAGACAAATGAACCTCTGGATGGATGGGTGGGGGAGCCCGTGTGAAGCCGTGAATCCAGCTGGCCCTCTCCCATGTTGGGTCTTTGAGGCCCAGAAGGATGGAGGAAGATGGGTCAGCCACACTGCCTTCCTATCTGAATGGGGGCCCTGACCGCTCTGTGTCTTCTGTCCCCCAACCCCACCCCTGGCACCTGGATGTGCGGACGGCAGATGTTTGCTGAGGAGGAGGCCGAGCTGACGTGGGAGACGTCCCCAGAGAAGCTGCAGCAGTATCGCCAGGTGCACCTCCTGCCGGGCCTGCGGGAGCAGGGCTGGTGCGAGATCACTGCCCACCTCCTGGCCCTCCCTGAGCACGATGCCCGAGAAAAGGTGCTGCAGACGCTGGGCGCCCTCCTGGCCACCTGCCGGGACCGCTACCGTCAGGACCCCCAGCTCAGCAGAACACTGGTCAGCCTGCAGGCAGAGTACCAGGCTCTGGCCGCCCTGGAGCTCCAAGACGGTGAGGATGAGGGCTACTTCCGGGAACTGCTGGGCTCCATCAACAGCTTGCTGAAGGAGTTGCGATGAGGCTGCTCCCCAGCACTGGGACTGGACTGGGACTTTAGTGACGCTGATGGGCACCAGCTTGGCTGGGCTCTTCAGGGGACACCAGCCAGGAGGGAGGACTTCCCTACTGGGGCCTGGACACCATCTGGGTAGTGCTGGCTTGGCCATTAAATGGAGGCATGAGGGCCGTTGTCTGTTGTGTGTCTCTGCAGACTGGACACAGTCCTGTGGTTGGGGGACTGTATCTAGGAGCCCCCAGGTTGGGTAGATAGGCACCTGAGGAGCCCCTGATGACACGGCGGATGATCAGCCCAGGGCGTCCAGTAATAGGCCCCATGGGAAGGGTCTGGGCTCAGGAGTTGGAAAACCCTGGCTGCGACCCAGCTCTTCCCCACCCAGTAGCTCTGTGACCTTGGCAAGTCATTTGCCTTCCCCTGGGCCTGTTTTCCCAGCTGTCGCAGGGGAGTGCCGTTAAGTGTGAGAAAATATGCATAAAGCACCACAGCAGGGTCAGGCGCCCTGCTTGTTCTTTCCCCCACCTGGCTCTGACGGAAGGTCTGGGGGATCATCTCGCTGCCTCCTGTGCCCCGGACATAGCTTTGACGCCCCTGGCTGTGTGTCAGCCCCAGCAGCTTACAGGCTGGGGGCAGGGTGCTGGAAGGACTGGGGGTGGCCTGCGGCACTCCGGAGGACCCTTGGGTGTAGGCCTCGCTCTTGGAGAGGTGTGATCTCCCTGAAACTGGAAGAAGGCCCGCCTGACAGGGCCCTCTGTGCCCTCGCCCCTCCCCCGTGTCCACCGAGGTGCACTGCGGGGGTGGCCTCGGAGGCGGGGGCAGCCGAGCCCGGCAAGTCCCGGCTCCCACCCCACAGGAGCCCTGTGCCAGGCCTGGAGCCTGCTGCAGGTTGCCATGGCAACCCCGGCCCTGGGCTTTCCTGATTTGGATTCTGGTGCATTTGTTTTTCAGCCTTTCCCAGTGCATCACAGGCTCACTCCTGCTGCTTAGGCAGCCCCTCCTGGCCTCTGTGTAGAAATCTCCCCTTCCTGGTCTGGCCTGTAGAAAGCTCAGCTTCACGGAGCTCAGGGGGAAACTGAGGCCTGCACAAATATAGGGTAGTGGGTGGCTTCCTTCCCCAAAGTCCCTTGGCTTGGCCTCACACCCTCTTAGGCCCAGCTCATGCCACAACACACAGGAAGCTCGGGAGAGAGCTGTCGCCTGCACACAACCCCCCCAGGAAGGCAGGAGGGAAGCAGGAACCTGTTTTGCCGGGGTAGGAAGCCTCATGGCTCAGGCATCGTGGGGATCAGACCCAAAGTCTACCATGTACTGGGTACTTTCTGCCTCATTGCCTTTAAAACCTTTAAGTCACCTTCTGAGTATGTTTTACAGGTGGGGAAATCATGGCTCAGGGAGGCTGAATGGTCCCCTGAGGTCACACAGCTTTTGAGTGGCAGAGCTAGGATTTGGTTCCAACATGCTGTGGAAAGCTTGAATATGTGGCTCAGAAGGTGATAGTGTTGAATTTGACAGGCAGGGGTGGGAGAACCAGGATGGATGGCAGAACAGCTGTTCTGTGGTGAAGCAGGGCAGGGTTCAGAAAGGAGGTCCTGGGGCCTGGCTAGGGTCAAGGTCAAAGGTCCCTTTAAAGATGGTGTCAGCAGACTCTATGGGTGAATTTGAGAAAGGGGGGTGGGTGATAAGGCTGCCCCAGCACATGCTGGGAATGAAGGCTCGGGTTGGGGACAAGTCTGGTATGGGCCTCGTCCTGGCAGAGGTGAGCTCTGAGGTTGTGGGAGCAGCTGCACCTTTGAGCAAGGGCTGGTGAGGACCTGCTGAGCTGTGGAGGGGGACTTGTGTTGGCCTCGGATGGTAGCAGCTGGAGCTGGGCTTCCCCAGAGTCCCTGAGTCCTCTTTGACCACCAGGATCTGATCTGGGATATGGGAAGGGGTCCCCATGGAAGGAATAACACTAGTGGGGGCTTAATTGAGGACCCCAGTATCTCTCCACCCTTAGGCATGCTGCACAAAATAGTGTTTAACTATAAAGCCGGGGGCGGGTGGCCTCTGGGTTGCTCAGTTGGTTGAGCGTCTGCCTTCGGCTCAGGTCATGATCCCAGTTGTGGGGGGTTGAGCCCCGCATCGGGCTCCCTGCTCAGCGGGGAGCCTGCTTCTCTCTCCCTCTCCCTTTGCCCCTCCCCCTGCTCATGCTCGCTCGCTCTCTCTCAAATGAATAAATAAAATCGTAAAAAAGAGACGAAGCTAACAGGAGACGTTGGGCCCTGAGCTCTTTGTGGGGAGTGGAGGTGGGGGCGTGTCAGTGGGACTGAAGGAGCAGCCGGGGGCTGTGGGGAGGGAGCCGTACCAGTGCCCTGGTGCTGAGCACGCAGGCCGGGTGGTTGGACTGCTACTACCCTCTTCCCCACCCCACATCCACACAGACAAGACATAGCGAAGGGTGAAGTTTGGTCTGCACTCCTCTTACTAGCCTCTGACCTTCTGGACCTTGAAGCAAAACCTCCTGGACAAAGGCAGCAGTGTGACTCAGGGCTTTGGGCTCAGGCCCAGGCTGCTTGGCTGTGGGTTCTGGTTACACCACCCAGTTTATCACTGATGGTCTGCAAGCGAAAAGGAGACTTTCTCTGTCCTCCCTTTGGATGCCATCCTGGAAACCGTGGCCAAGAAGGACCTGGGCTCAGGCAGAAAGTGGTAATGGGGGTTGTAGCCACCAGAACTCAGGGTGATGTGACTTCTTCCTGCCAGGCCCTAGAGGCTACTCTCCACTTCTCCCACCCTTGTCATGTGCTGGGGCCTTATGGCAAGGACAGGACGGAGAACTCTGACTGGCTGACACCCTCTAGACCCCGGATGATTATTGCTTCCCTGCTCCTCAGCAAGGCTGAATGAGGTCCTCTCTGTGGGAGGATGACAGGGATGGGGAGTGGAGTGGTCGTCTGCCGTCCCCACCCCACCCCTCAGCAGACTTGGTTTTCATTAATTCACTTGTTCATTTATTCTCTCATTCAGATTGTGTTTGTTGAACACTTACTTGGTTAGGTCCCAGGGTTCTGAGGTTGGTAAGTCACAAGCCCTGCCGTCAGGGAGCTCACGCTCTGGTGGGGGAGGCCTCGGTCAGTTGGAGCTGAGGGGGTGGTCAGAGGAGGCCAGTGATAGCCAAGCTGAGACCTGGAGGACACATAGAGAACAAGCCAGCTGGGGTAGGGAAAGGTTTCAGGCCCAAGAAGATAGAGGAAGACCTGTGCTGAGGGAGAGCGGTCCGATGGAGGAACCCACATGTTCAGTAGAACTGAAAGAAGTGATGGGGTGAGGGGCCAAGGGGCCACATGGAGCCACAGGGGTCGAGGGGACCACTTTGTCTAGCACCTCGTCAGCCTTGCTAAGGAGGGTGCCCTTGTCCTGATGGAGGGGAAGCAAGGGCTGGCTTGTAGGCACTCTCCTGGCTGCTGCAAAGTCATTTGCTCACTCTTTCATCCTGACTTAGTACAATTGCATCCACCAGGTCCTGTTCTAGGGCAGGAGGTGGTCAGAAGAACAGTGGTGGGAGGAGCGCACCGGGACAAGTATGCGAATGCTGAGAAAAATAGCATTTAATAGCATTCAAGCAGTGAATGCCAAGGAAAATAAAGTACAAGGGGAGAGAGTGTTAGGGGCTCCCTTTTTGGACCTAGTGGTCAGGGAAGGCTTCTCTGAGGAGATGCAGTGTGAACAGAAGGAGGCAAAGCAGTGAGCCCTGTGGGGGTCCGGGGCGGTGCTTTGTAGACCAGAGAGAGAGAGCAGAGACGGGTGTCGGAGGAAGAGCAAGAGTCCCAGTACAGAGAGAAGAGCGAGCACAGGAGGGCAGCTCCTGCTAGCTGTGGCCGGGACTTGAGCTTTCTCTTCGCAGTGGTGCGCTGGAGAGCTAGGGGCCGAGGAGAGGCCTAACGGGACTGACACTTTAACGGGATCACTCTTGTTGCGTGGTGAACACAGGCAGCACGGGCAGGGACAGTGGCAGGGGGCCCAGCGCTGTGTCTGCTGCAGAGCCAGGTGGGAGTTGATGTGGTTTGATCCGAGGCGATGAGAGAGAAGGCTGTGCAAAGCGCTCGGACCCAGATGTGTTCCCAAGGTAGAGCTGAGAGGACGCGCTCGCGGACGGCATGTGGCTGAGAGGAGAGGGGTCAAGGGTGAATGAAGCCTCACTCTGGGGCTGGCTTCCCATTCAGAAGTGGGAAGGCAGAAAAGCAGGGGAATACTGGGACCTGGCCCCGTCCATACTGAGTTGGCCATTCAAGCCAGGGACGCCGACTTGGCAGCCAGAGCCAGTCTGCAGCCCAGGGGAGAGGCCGCCTGTGAGGAGCGCACGCCATACGGGTGTCCGAGGTGCTGTGAGCTGCTTGTTCGACACAGCTCCTGTCAAAATCAAATTCCACAAACTTAAAATTAAATGACATATTAAAAAAGCAAAAGTAATTTTTTTTTTTTAAAGATTTTATTTATTTATTTGACAGAGAGAGACACAGCGAGAGAGGGAACACAAGCAGGGGGAGTGGGAGAGGGAGAAGCAGGCTTCCCGCCGAGCGGAGAGCCCGACGCCGGGGCTCGATCCCAGGACCCTGGGATCATGACCCGAGCCGAAGGCAGACGCTCAACGACTGAGCCACCCAGGCACCCCAAAGCAAAAGTAATTTTTAAAAACCAGCAGAAGAAGAGCAACAGAAGAGCTTCTTGTAAACCAAAACAGAAGAAAAGGACATAATAAAGAGGCAGAAACCAATGAAACTGAAGACAGCAAAGTTAGAGAAAATCAAGGAAATGCAAGGTGGTTCTTTGAAAAAAGAAGACACAAATTACCCATCTCGGGAATTAAAAAGAGGATATCACTGCAGACCCTGCAAGCATTAAAAGGATAATGATTGAGCACTACAAACAATGCTAGGTCCATAAATTTGACAACTCAGAAGAAATGATGGACGAGTTCCTTGAAACTACTGTCTTTCATTGTATTAGTTTGCCACTGCTGCTCTAATAAATGACCACGAACTTCATACCTTAAAACAACTCAGATTTGCTCTACCGTAGTTCTGTAGCTCAGAAGTCAGACACTGTTCTCATGGGCCAAAACCCAGAGTCCAGAGTCGTCGGCCGGGCTGCATTCCTTCCTCGAGGCGCTGGGTAGGATCCGTTGCCTTGCCTTTTCAGCACCTGGAGGCTGCCTGCATTCCTTGGCTTGTGGCCCTGTCCTCCATCTTCAAAACCAGCAAAAGCCACTCAGCTTCTCATGTGACACCACTCTGACCTTCTCTCCTGCCTCTCTTTTCCACTTTAAGGCCCCTGTGATTACATCAGGCCCACCGGCATAATGCAGGATTGGTTTAAAACCTTCCCACAAGAAATCTTCAGACTCAGTTTCCCTGGCAAATTCTATCACACAATACCAGTTCTACAGTCTGTTCCTGAAAATAGAAGAATCCACTCCCAAACTCATTCCATAAGGTCAGGGATCACTGGGGAGGGGAGATCTTATAGGCAGCGTTAAGGACTTTAGATTTTCCTAAGGTCTCTACTAAAATCCTCAGTGCAGAACTTGTCAACAGAATATATTAGCAAATCGAATACAGGAGGGGTTTATCCTGGGAATGCAAGGCTAGTTCAGCACAATTCCCCAGATTAACAGACTAAAGAAGAAAAAGCCACATGTTCATCTCAATAGATGCAGAAAAAAAGTGACAAAATTCAATATCCGTTCATAATGAAAACTCTCAGCAAATTAGGGATAGAAGGGAATTTTGTCAACCTGATACAAGGAAACCACATAAAAACCTATAACAAAAATCAAACTTCATAGTCAAAGACTGATTTGTTTTTCCCCAAGATTACAAAGAAGGCAAGAATGCCAGTGCCCTCTACTCTTTTTCTCTCCTTTTCAATATTTGTACCAGAAGTTCTAGGCACTGCAGTAAGGCAAGAAAATGAATAGGCCTACAGATTGAAAAGAATAAATCAAACCGTCTATATTCATAGATGACATGATTGTCAATGTAGAAAATACCATGGAATGTACAAAAAAATCTAGAACTGACAGTGAGTTTAGCAAGATGACAGGATATAAGGTAACGTCCAAAAATCAATTATATT
Organism: Leptonychotes weddellii; assembly: GCF_054177405.1. Lineage (NCBI taxonomy): Eukaryota > Metazoa > Chordata > Mammalia > Carnivora > Phocidae > Leptonychotes > Leptonychotes weddellii. The sequence continues at coordinate 111,601,577 of NC_138375.1, forward strand.
TCTGTATACTGGCAATGAACAACTGGAAATGAGATTTAAAAACAGTACCACTGGGGTGCCTGTCTGGCTCAGTCGGTGGAGCGTGCGACTCTTGATCTCAGAGTTGTGAGTTTGAGACCCACCTTGGGTGTTGAGATTACGTAGGAATAAATCTATTATAAAAAAAGTACATTAAAAAGTAAGAATAAAAATAAAAACAGTACCATTTACAATACCACTGAAACAAACGTGTAAATGAGGCAAAATATGTGCACAGTTGTTATGTTGAAAACTAAAACACTAATGAAAGAAATAAAAATTATCTAAATATACCTGATCCTTGAACAGTGTGGGGGTTGGTGTGCTGACCCCCGTGTGGTAGAGAATCCACACATAACTTTTAACTTCTCAAAAACTTAACTACTAACAGCCTACTGTTGACCAGAAGCCTTATAAGCAATGACATACACAGTTGATTTACACATACGTGGTATGTTATGTGTATTACAGATTGTATTAGAATAAATGAGAGAAAAGAAAATGTTATTAAGAAAAACCCAAGAAAGAGAAAATACATTTACAGTGCTCTTACATATTTATTGAGGAAAAAATCCACCTGTAAGTGGACCCGTGCAATTCAAACCCGTGTTCTTCAAGCCTCAACTGTAAATGGATTCATGGGTTGGAAGACAATCCACCCCCCCCCAAATTGATCTATGGATTCAATTCAATCCCAGCAGGAATATTTTAGATCTCAAGAGTGTGATGTGAAAATTTATGTGGAGATAGAAAGGAATCGGAATAACTAAAACAGTCTTGAAAAAGAGGGGGAAAAGTTGGAGGACTCACACTAGCTGATTTTAAGACCACAAAGCTATGGTATTCAAGACAGGGTGGCATCGGTCAAAGAACAGACACATAGATGGATGAACCACAATAAAGAATTCAGAAATATACCCACACAAGTATAGTTACTGGATTTTTGACAGAGGTACAAAGGCATTTCAGTGGAGAAACGTTTGTCTTTTCAATAAATGGTGCTGCAACAAGTGGACGGTCATGTTTTTTACAATGAACCTTAACCTATACCTGTCATCTTACTTCACTCAAAATTTAACCGCATATCAATAATAGACCTAAATGAAAAACTATACAACTTTTAGAAGAAAAGAGGAATGAAATCTTGGTGACCTTGAGTTAGGCTAAGACTTCCTAGATACAACTCCACACACACAATTCATAAAGTAAAAAAGGAATAAATGGAAATACATCAAAATTAAAAACCTGTTCTGGGGCGCCTGGGTGGCTCAGTCGGTTGAGCGACTGCCTTCGGCTCGGGTCATGATCCTGGAGTCCCGGGATCGAGTCCCACATCGGGCTCCCTGCTCGGCGGGGAGTCTGCTTCTCCCTCTGACCCTTTCATGCTCTATCTCATTCTCTCTCTCAAATAAATAAATAAAATCTTTAAAAAAAATAAATAAATAAAAACCTGTTCTGTGAAGGAAATTAATAAAGACAAGCCACAAACAAGGAAAAAATAGGTGCAAATCACATACCTGAAAAAGGTTGTATCCAGATTATATAAAGAATCCTCAGAACGCATCAATAAAAAAAAGTCAACCCATGGAGCACCTGGGTGGCCTTGGTTAAGCGTCTGCCTTCAGCTCAGGTCATGATCCTGGGGTCCTGGGATCGAGCCCAGAGTCCCGCGTCAGGTTCCCTGCTCAACAGGGAGTCTGCTTCTCCTTCTCTCTCTGCCTCTCCCTGGTCTTGTGCTCTCTCTCTCTCTCTCTCAAATAAGTAAAATCTTAAAGTCAACCCAGTTAAAAAAAAAAAAATAGGCAAGAGATTTCAAAAGACATTACCCCCAGAGAAGATATACAAGTGACAAGCATGTGAAGAGATGCTCAGCATCATTAGTTGTTAGAGCAATGCAAATTAAAACTACAAGATACTATGACCTATCTATGCAAATGGCTAAAAAAAATAAAAAACCTAAGCACACAAAAAACCTGACATCACCATGTGCGGGTGAGGATGCAGAGTGATTGGAACTCCTACATTCCCGGTGTGAATGCAAAATGATGCAGCTACTATGGAATAGAGTTTTGTCCTTATTAAGTTACATACTTATCATGTAACTAACATACCAGTCTCATTCCCTGGTATTTTACCCAAAATAAACATCAAGATTCACACAAAAACTTGTACACAAATGCTTATGTCAACTTTAAAAAACTACAACAACAAAAACACAACCTAGGAACAATTAAAATGTCCTTCCTCTGGGGGGCGGATAGACAAACTGTGGTCCATGTGTGCAGGGCAGCAGTGCTCCACATCGGGAAGCAGTGAGCTGGTGATTGATGCACACGGCAACAGCCCTGCGTCTGAAACCCATGACCCTGAGTGGAAGAAGCCAGACTCAAAAGACTACATACTATACGATTCCATTTATGTGACATCCTGGAAGAGGCAAAAGTACAGGGAAGGTGTTTTGCCAGGACCTAAGAGGATGTTTCTACTACATTGGGGTAGAACAGGGAATCATTGAGGGGTGATGGTACCATTCTGTACCTTGATTGAGGTGGTTGTACTACTCTGTACATGAGTCAAAATCCATAGAAGTATACATCAGAAGTGAGTTTTACTGTATGTAAATTCAAAATTTAAAAATGTGAAGGCAATAAACACTCAAAACTCATTGTTTCCTAAGTACTTGACATTTGACTATTATCTGTGCTCTTGAGATTATAGTTGACCCTCGAAAATTACGGGTTTGAACTGTGCAGGTCCACTTATGTGCGTTTTTTTTTTTAAATGCAGTACAGTACTGTACATGTATTTTCTCTTGTGTTTTTCTTAATGTTTTCTCTAGTTTATTGTAAGACAGTATATAACACATAAAACACACAGGGGCACCTGGGTGGTTCAGTGGGTTAAGCATCCAACTCTTGGTTTCGGCTCAGGTCACAATCTCTGAGGGCTCCAAACTCAGCAGGGAGTCTGCTTAAGATTCTCTCTCCTTCCCCGCTCTGCCTCTCTACCCCACTCATGCTCTATCTCAAATAAATAAAATGTAAAAAAAAAAAAAATACGTGTTAATCTCAAGGTGTACAATAAGGCTTCCAATCAACAGTAGGCTATTAGTACTTAAGTTGGGGGAAGTCAAAATTTATACGGGGACATTCGACTGCACGGGGCTCCATTCCCCATTCCCTGAGTCGTTCAGGAGTCAGCTATACTTACGTGTGTCTGTCCTATCCGGGTAGTGGAAACACTACACAATGGTGTGCCCCGGCGCTTCTATTCCCAACCCCACCTTCAGGACATTACCCTGGTGGCTGGAAATCTGATGTGGGAGTTCTGACATCATGAAATGCAGGAAATGCTACAAATCCAGGCTTGATTTATTGTGTTGATTGTCTAGACTTAACAAAGTGATGAAGAAATGTTAATACTGCCTATTAAACTTAAAAGTGGGTCATCTATAGATAGCCCAAAAAATGAATGATGTCTCCCAGTATTTGACAGCTATTATCTGAGTGAGCAAAGAAGTCACTCGTAGATGAACAAGTGTGATTCCAACATATGTTATCGTTGCTTCACTTTCATCTTACTCCTTAAGGTCAACAAAATAGCACCCAACTTTGATGTCAGAACTAGACTTATTGGTCAGTTGCAAACATAGGTTGGCCATGGATGCAATTTCAGCAGAAATCAGTGAAAGCCTTTCGTGAGAATCAGCTGGCTGTATGAATTTATAGTAGAGTACTGCATACTTGGTTAATTGTGAATTATGTACTACAAACCCTTTGCAGGAGTGGAATGTGTAATAAACAAATGCATGTACGCATATGCAGCCCCTCCCCTCCGCCCCGGGAAGCCAGTTGTTAAGCATTTGGCAGCATACCACAGGCCCGAGGTGTGAGATCTGGTTGCCTCAGCATTAGAGGTCAAGAGGAGAAGGAGCTGGGAGAGGAGATGAGGGGCAGAGATCAGGGATGGGTGTGGGACACCGGGGGCTGGGGGGGACGGAGTGGCCCCCAGCATCACATGCTACTAAAGAGGAGGAATGGACAGAATGGTGTGCTGGGGAGAAGGGCCGGCAGTGGGCCTGAAGGCTCATCTGAGGAGTTCTGTGCAAGGGGGGAGGAGACAGGACTCAAGGGCAGCTCTTTGTATTGTCCTTGGTTTTAAACTTTGGAACCTATGAGAACATGTTTTGTCTGCTGCCGAGAAAGATGGGGGAGGAAGGAGAACCTGGGAGGCAGGAACTAGAAGGGAGTGTTGAGTAGAGCCCTTGAGTAGGCCAGGGGCCTGGAGAGCCCCGAGGACCGGCACAGGGATGTGGCAGCTGCGGTGGGGAGGAGCTTGAGGCAGCCTCCTGGGAGGAAGGCTGGGGGACAGGCCCCTGCCCTGCCCTCTGTGGCCCAGAAGGGATGGTCATCTGAGGCTTTAGAGAGACCAGGTCTTGAAGCTGGGAGGGGCGCTGGGCCCCTTGCCTGTTGTGGACTCAGGGGACTGGCTTCACCTCTGTGACTCAGTCCCCTAAGCTCTAAGGTCAGAGGGGCAGTAATGGCACCAGTCGTCACAGGTTGTTAGGATGAGGTGGGGGGCAGGGCGGGTGAAGGCCTGACAGGCTGTGGGCCGCATGCCCGGTACGTGGCTGCTCCGTGGCCGCTCCTTCTCTCTTCCTTGGGGGGAAGCATTCAGTGGCGAGGATTAAGGCTGCAGAGGTGAGGTGGGGTCTTTGAGGTGTCTGTCTGGGGACCATGGGGGGCGCTGCTGGGTGGTCAGCAGGGGAAGGAGGAGGGCAGCTGCTGCCGGCGAGCAGAGGGAGCCAGGCTCTGCAGTGCCCACGTGCAGGTAGTGGCCAGGCTGGTGAGGCGCCGTCAGGAAGGGAGCTGGCTGGGCCTCACCTGAGGGAGGTGACACTGAGGGTCATGTCTGCCTTGTCTGAGAAGCATGCTGAGGGCAAACCGTTTTTGTGGCAAAGGAGGGGAGGGAATACCCCCAAGGACAAGGTGGGGTAAGTCTCCCTCGTGGTCAGCCCGGCTGTGCAGCTTTAGACTGTGGTCTCTGAGGAGGATGGAGGATTTCGGGATTTCTGGGCAGGGCCTCTGGTGCCTCCTCACTTGCCTGCTCTGTGCCTTCTAGTATCTTCTGCTAGATTGGTTTGCATTGATGAACGGTTCAACATTTCTCAAGCACGTGCCAAGCCCTTTGCTGGGCAATAGGGTGAACAAGCCCAACAGTGTTCCCCAGCGGAACGCAGGGCGGCCGCATGAGGGCCACCCCGTGAGGGCGAGCGCCGGGCTACCGTGCGCCGTGGTGGAGGGCCGGGCCGAGGCCCGGGGAGGGAGGGAGGCTGTGGGCCAGTACTTCCCACTGTGGTACAGGAATGATACACATGAACATTTATTAGAATGTTACCTGAATGTGTACTAGAAGAAGTAGAAGGAGCACATGACCATGATTTCGGATATTGCTGAGGAGGAGGATTGAACAAGTTCATCTTTTTAAGTAATGGTATTAACGCTGGGACGACGATATGGCCAAGGATGATCCAGACCCACTCGTGATGGGTCACAGGGAGAGCACAGGAGGCAGTTCGGGTGCAGAGGGTCACAGTGCCAGGCCCTCCAGACCCACCCGCCAGCAGGTGAGGTGGGTGGTCCCAGACAGGGCCTGATGCAGAGACTTGACTCTCTAGGAGGTATTTCCAGAAGATTCCTTTGCTACTAGGTGAAACTGGATAATAGATGCTGGGGGCTGAGGTAGACCAGTTTTGGAAGCTTTGCAGCAGTCAGTCCAGGTGAGACTGGGGACTTGGCCTCTGCTGGAGGCAGGGCTGTAGGACAGACGGCAGGTCAGGTGATGAAACTGGGGGCAGATGTGGATCCGGAGCTCAGGGTGGAAGACCGTTGTGGGGTGAGACCAACTGATGGCAACAGAAGCCATGAGAATGGCCCAAGCGTCCGTGCGGATCCTGAGTCCACCAGGGGAGGGGCTGAGCCAGGGAGGCCAGTGCCTCGTGGACTCAGCCCCGCTGGACGTCCTGGGGCGGCTGCTCTCTCCGTGGCCAGGGCCTTGGAAAGTCAGTGAGGAACAAAACAGATGCCCACCTGCATGGACACATACACTGTGGAGAAAGAGAGGGCAGGGTATGAATTTATCAGGGAGGGGGTTTCGGGTTAGAGAACTTTTGACAGGATACCTGAAGGGGAGACCCTGAGGAGGCACAGGGAGATCTCTGGGGAGGGTGACCTGCAGGCAGCGGGAGCGGCCAGCTGGGCGTGAGAGCAGTCCCATCATTGAGGACTTTTACTAGGAGATGGAAGCCTCTGGAAGGACTGAGGTAAGAGAATGACACTATCAGACCTGTTTATCGGGGTTCCTGTGACTGCCGTGGGGAGTGGAGTGAGGGAACAGGATGACTGGGGAAGCCTGGTGGGGAGTCACTGCAGTGGTCGGGGTGCACAGGACTGTGGGGGGGGGGTTGGTGTGACCAACAGTATGGCGGAAGTGATTTATCACTTTTTTTGAGATCAGGTTTTTAAAAAAAACAAAAACAAAAACCATGTAGCTTCCATCTGGTTGCTGTTAGCTTTTCCGGCTGCCAATCTCTCTGGATCATTCCCTCTGGGGGAAGCCAGTTACCATGTTTGAGCTGCTCTATGGAAAGGCCCACGAGGCACGGAGCCGAGGCCTTCTGCCAACAGCCACGTGAAGAAGCTCAGAAGCAGATCCCCCAGCCCATCAAGGCCTCAGACCCTGCAGCCCCATGAGACCCCAAGTCAGAGCCTCCCACTGAGCTGCTCCTGGATTCTTCAGAAACTGTGGTAATGAGTGTTTGTTCCTCTAGCTGCTAAGTTGTGGGGCAATCTGTTACACGGAAATAAATTAACACTGTCATGATGTCTTAGACCAGGTAATAATCAACAGAGGCGATGAGTAGCTGGACCCGCCTACATTTTAAGGAAATTAGCTCAAGTTTGAGATGCTGATTAAGACATCCAAGTGGAGAATTCAGGAGGCAGACAGAATGAAGTTCTGAGAGAAATCAGCATTTGGACGGTATTTAAAGCCAGGAGTCTGGCTAAGATCTGAAGAATGAGCAGAGCCAGAGAGAGAGAAGCAGCCCAGTTACAGAGCCCTGGGACCGCACAGCCAGGAAGAGAAGGAGCACACGGTAAGGAAGGACTCTGGGAAGGAGGCTGGGGTAGGGAAGGAGTGTTCACCTGGGCCACCTGTATGGTGAGGCTGATGAGACGAACAGCCATGCTACTTGGTGGTGGGGCGGACGGCAGCTGAGTGGCCGGGACACGGCTGACCAAAATGGAAGTGAGGAGGACGACACAAGGACTGTATTGGTCTCTTTGGGGCCCTGTGCTTCGGGAGGGGATGTGTGCTGGGGAGGGACATGAGTTTAAGGGGGGCTTTTATGTTTAAGGCACAGTTGTAAGCTGGTAGGACGATTCAGAAGAGGGGGGGAGACACCCACGGAGACATCATGGATGCCTCCAAGGTTCTGACCACCTGAAGCTCCAACATGGGAGTTCCGGAGGAGGGTGAGGCCCTCCGGGGGCGCTGGCACAGAGGCTCCAAGGCCATGCAGTTCTCAGCCTGGAGCCACAGACTGTGTGTTTCCGGCTGGGCGATGCTATCCCTGGGGCAGAGGGACACGGCGAGGGCAGGGCACCGCAGATGCTGTGGGCAAATCCCAAGAGATGGTTAATGTAAAACCCGACTCCACTAGAAGGCAAAGAAAATGACCTTGGCCTCTCAGACTTGGTTTCATAGTGGACTTTATTGGGAAAAGTTAGTGTAAAAAACATTCAAATTCATAAAATTTAAATAAGACAGTAAAATTATACCTTGTAGCTATAGTAATCGCTATAGTAATCACAAATAAGGTAAAGTCTAAAATTATTATTGCCTAAGCAAACACTATTTTGTCAGGCTTCTGTTGCAAAGCCCAAGGCAGGAAACACTGCAATTATTAGAAGTGAGCCCAAGATGAATTTGCATTTGAAGCTGAGGAAAGGGAAAAAAGCATGTTCTGATTAGGGCATCACAACATTCTAGCCTGAAAAAAGCAACTTTATTAATGACCTGCAGCAGAGTACATTAGTAATTGTAACCAGGCATTAAAATTCTCATTTCGTGTCATAAAGAGAGTAATCAGTTTTCTTCATGATGCATTATGTTTTACTGAGCCTCGTGTGGTTTGTCCCTCCAAGACCTTTCTGAGAATGTCCCTTCTCCAGGCACAGCTTCCTAAGATGCCCAGGTAGCTTCCTCAGGAACATCTATGGTCATGTGACACCAGCCAAACCCCCCCCGCCCCCCGAACCCAGGGCTGGTGGAAGCCGCCTCCCTAGCCAAGGTGGACTCCGTCCCCTCCTCTCAGCCCCTAATGCCACACTGTGAACTCGCTCAAGAGTGTCACTAACAAGTTAATGTGGGTTTCTCTTTGGTTATGGAATTATTTTTATTTAAGCTTACAAAAATATAGCTAGAAATGTGTTTCTGAATTCCAAAAGGATTTTTGACCAATCTAAACACAAGTATGTCCTTGCCAAATTCACCACCTGGACAGGTTTAAAATCTGCCTACGTCCCTGTGGAATCTAACATCACTGTTCTACTTAGCGGATACATTTGGGTGAAGAGCAGTGACCGATCTTTAGAAGCCCCAAGAGGTGGGGGCAGGGCGGCCCTAGATGCTGTCCATGGCTTTGAACTCGCTAAGGGCCTGCACAGGGTTCACGTGCTTCTTCTGAGATGCCCGTTTAATCTTGGTCTGGGTCTCATCCTGCTTCTCTCTCTTCACCAAGGGCTTTTTCTCAGGTGCCTTCATCTTCCACGACACAGCCGGGAGGTTGAGGGAAGCCATGCCCTGAGACTTCTGATACTTGGTGGAGGCCACGTAGGACGCCTTCACCGTCTGTACCACCGCATTCATCAAGTTCTTGGCGGCCTGGATCAGGGACATGGCGCTGTCCACCTGAGAAGCACAGACAGGGCAGTGAGGACCACAGGGGCCTGGGCAGTAGCTCTCCCAATGGTTACTGACCTTATCCAAGAAAGCTGAAAATGCCTGTTTCAGATACTTAGAAGTAAAAGGAGAAGTACCCAAAACACAAGGCACCATCACCTTGCCCATCCGCACCCCTCCACAAATCTTGATTCAGACTCAAAACCCAGAGGAGGATCTGTGAGTGACCGCAGAGCTGTAACCACCAGCAGGGACGAGGCGGCGTCCTAGACAGAAACCCACCGCCTTTGGTATGTCGCGCATACCACGGAGTTCTCTGAAAGGAAACCCCCCGAGATGAGCAGAAGTTACAGGGAATCCGTGGAGCCCAGCAGGCCAAGCAAGAAGTCTGCTCCCCCCACCCAACGTGACGAGGGGTCCGAACCGTGGCACAGGAAACAAGCCAGGGAAGAGATACCCCTTGAGCACTCCGTGAAGGGTGGAGGAGGTCTGACAAAGCCTGGCTATGTCATCTCTGCAATTTTTGAACAGGTTCAATTCCTCTCTGGGGGAAGAACAACAGGAAAGATAAAACTCCTTTTTCCCAGCCAGAGGCCAGCCCGGTAATGGCTCCTGGCCGTCACCAGGTACTGCGGTTCATCAGGGCGCTGCCGACGTGCAGCCTGTGCGCGCCGAGGATGGAGAAGAAACCTGTGGTTTTTCCACAGCGCACTTTCCTGGTTTCAGGGCAGGTAAGGAATGTATGCGGACATGAGGCTACTTTCATTTTGGAAAACCACTTCTTTTCATGGATAAAACTTACCCCCGAGACGACGAGCTCCCCACCTAGATTCTGCACCTCAGCCTTGACTTTGCTGCAGATGTTGAGCTGGTGGCAGTAGAGGGCGATCCGCTGCAGGTAGGCCAGCAGGTCCTGCTTGCAGGCTGAGTCTGGGCACTGACGGGGGAGCAGCAGTTCAGCACCCAGCACCCCAGGCCTGGCCCCAACACAGCCGACCCCCCGGGCTAGCGGGGCGCGCCTCAGTGCCCGCGAAGGGCAGGGGAGGGCAGTTACCAGCTACTGGCGGCACTCCGGCCCTAGGCGGCTCTGCTGGGGCCCATGTCCCTCAACGGGAGAAAAAGCCTCAGCAAGAGCCTGGTTCTGGAGAGAAGGGAGAGTGCTTTGAGCTACGTAATAACCATCCAAGTGCTCTTCTGCTCACAGACACTTTACGTGCTCCTAAACATAGCATAAAAGGAGCTGTTCATGAGTGAGTAAACCGAAGCAAGGAAAAGAGCACCCAGGGACTGTGAGGTCTTGACCAGCCTCAGGGAAACTAAGGGCAGCCCCGTTCCTGTCCTGTTGCCGAAGCTGAGGGTGGCTTAGGAAGCTCCCCACCAACAATGAAATAGAGCACCTCCCTCAAGTGTTTACAGCAAACACTTCCCTCCTGTGGGGCTGGAATGTTGTGCTAAGAAGCTAGTGAAGAACTGCAGAGCCACCTCCGATCTACGCATCAAGACCGAGTTGGCGGCCATGGGCCGTGTGGAGTGGAAAGCGGGACGGGTGAGGAGAGGCCACCGCCGTCTAGGCCCGGGCTGGGGAGGCCTGGCCTGAGCTGGTGGCTGCAGAGAGGAAAAGACTGGATGGTGTCAAGCTGCCTGTGGCCGGCAGATACACCGGGGCTTCGTCCTGGACTGCAAAGAGGGGAGTCAAGAACGACTTCTAAATCTTTGGCTTGAGTGGTGAGGAGCCACTGCCACTTGTCCTGCAGCCTGGATCAGGGCAAGGAGGGGACTGCGAGGTTGGACCTACAGGGAAAAACTCTAATGGGCAACAGGGGCTCCGATAATGAATCTTAGAGCATCAGGGGAAATGTACTGTAAAGTTGCCAGGAGATAGGAACCACCTTTGTTGAGCGATGCATATGGAAGCAAAGGGGTGAAGGCCGGGTGCCTGAGAACACGCAGCACAGGGGACAGACGCATCTGTCCCCAGCGGAGCACATCCACTTTCCAAAGCACTAGCGTGGGACTCCTAATTCTTAGGCGAAATACACCCATGAGATGCCCTTCTACCCCTAGTTCCAGTGTGTGAGGACCCGCAGAGGCAGCTCCTGGCTGGATCTGAAGGTCTGCAGCATACGGGGAGAGAACAAGCAGCGGCCCACAGGAGTGGCTGATGAGCCGCCACCACAGAGGATGGCAGGACACACGCACCTGCTCCAGAGAGGTGCTCTAACGCAAACTGGGCCTGGCTCCTAAGGCTTGTCAGAGAAAAAGAGGAATTCAGAAATCCTTACAAATCTCTAATCAGGCAGGCTGACGAGTTAAGCACAAGGTTGGAGAGGAGAAGAGTGCTGTGTCCCCAGAAAAATAATAGTCACCACCTTGGAACGGACCGCACTGGGCTCCCCAAAGAAACCCACGTAGCAAGCCTCTCACTCACGTGGTCTGCGATGGTCCGGCCGAGCTTATCCATCCTGGATCCGGCCTCCGCAATTTTCTTGGCAGCACTGATCACGTCTGATGTATTTTTGAGCGGTCCTTTACCTCTGACAAGAGAGAACGAGGATCGTCGTACGTAGCTGGAGATGGACAGAAAGGGAAGAGGCCTGCAAAGCAGTACAGGGTCGCCCTCTGCACACGTGCTGGGGGCAGGGGCAGCTCACCGGGTGAAGTCTGTCATCTCCATCATAATCATGCACATCTGCTTGGCCAGCACGATGATGTCATTACCACTGTCGTCCCACTTGGACACTTCGGCATCCAGCTTGCTCTTTTCTTCCTGGAAGCTGGCCACCTGTTCTGCAATCTTTGCTTTTTGCTCCTGGGGAAGCTGAGCCATGATCGCCTGGAATGAGAAGCACAGAAAGCTCTTACATAAAGAGAAGATGAAGTTCCCACAGTGCATTAGCCCAGAGTATTTCTACCAAGCAATCTATGACACAGGTAGGATAATGCTTTAATAGGTTTCGTTTTGCCTAAAGGTCCATTTCTTCTCATTTTGAGCAGAGGTTTACAGCAGCCTGAATCTCCGACCCACTTTCAAGAACAAGTTGGAGTGTGGGGGAAAATACAGTGTGAGGGATAGAAAGCTAAGCATGGAAGCTTCCAGATCACACCTGTACGGGAACACAAGCTACTTAATTGTTTTGTAAATTCATCCTCCGCCTGCTGCCGTGGGGAGAGGACATAAGAGAAGGGGCTGATGCATGGAACCCTTTCCCTGGTGGGCCTTGTGTGGGCATTTCCTGTTGCTTCTACTTTCAGCTACTTGACATGGCATTAAAACTATCAAAGCAGCACCTGGAGGCCTGGTGCCCACCTCAAGGCCCACGGACTCCAAGCCTTGAGCTGCTCCCCACTCGGCTTCCCCGAGTGCTCTTGATGGAGTGGGGCCCAAAGCAATGATGCATTCGCTGTGCAAAATGATTTCTAAGGAGTGGAAAAAGACTCCACAGAAATATTTCTTGGCATGCTCCCAAAAACATAAACGCTATTGATTGAAGATTTAATGACTCAAATGAATGCAATGGCTCTGAATGATTTTCTTGAATGTACCAGTTATTTTTTTTTTAACCCATGAATAATTAAATAGCTCATACCCATGGTATCATTGAGATGGGCAAAGACAGCAATCTTTTTCGAATTTCACAATCCTCTTAACAAACACTGCATTGACTGGATGCTAGGGCCTTCCCGATGCAGGGCTCTGTCATCAACCAAAGCCCCAGGGCCCAGCTGAGGCAGAGGGCTTGTTCCTGCCCTGCTCCCAGCTGAGGAGGCATTCTGGAGGAACAGACAACTGGCTAGCATGTGCCACAACTGAGGTTAACCTCAGTCCTGCTGCCAGAGAAAAGAGTGGGAAAATGGTGTTCTCAATATCGAGAGCATTTTCCTAGAAAATAAAAAGCCAAGTTCCCGGAGTCACACGGAAGGGCTGCAAAGTGAAGTCAAACATGTCCCCTACCCGGGCACTTTGGCCAGCTATCAGCTGATCATCTTCTGTCTGGACGCTTGTCCTACTTCTGACATCGAAGTCCTCTGTCTCGAAGTCAGAGTCATCCAGTTCCTCGGGGGTCTACAACCAACACAGAGATCACAAGTCAGATACAAGCCCGGGCCTCTGGGCCCAATGTATGAACACCCAAAATTCTGGATTTTCATGTGCCATGTTCTAAACAGTTCTGGGGAATGAAGTTAAAATCATTCATTATTCATCTAAGACCCCGCCTCACTGATGCACACGCGGGGTGGCCCATCCAACAAACACTGGGCAAAGGCACCACATCAATACTTCCCAAAGGATCAAGGAGTTTCTCTATGGGGGCTGGGGCTTCAACTTCCACTAGAGTCAAGACTCTCTTTGAAATCATGTACTCCTCTAACACCTGTATCCTAACACAAAGGTGAGGATTATCCTGGGTAGGAAACGCACTGTATTAAAAAGAGAAATATTTTATCCAACATTAAGCAGGTTCTCATAACCTTCCCACTTGATGGCAAAAAGAAAATTAATGAATTACATAATACTGGGCTTTCTCTTAGGATACTGCTTTGAGAAGTACAAACAGGTAATGGATTTTTATGGATTTCTTTTGTATTTACTTTTATGAATGCAAAAAGAATATGGCAGGTAAAGTCTGAGTATGTACCAAAGACCCTGATTACTAGTCCTAGCTCTTTGCTTTAATTACGAAATAAAATTCCTATTTTGCACAACCTCCAGCCTCTCATGATTAGCTGCTGACTTGAAACATAATGTTGTCTTCTGGAAGTTATCAGTAACAGGGCAGCAGGCGGAACAGCTGGGGTTGGCTCTTGGCCCAGCTGGCCAGCCTGTGACAGGAGGGCAGTGAGGCGAGTCCCTCATCCGCACCAGGACCTAATCCAAGCCCAGCCCAAGGGCTCTCTGTGAGGCCTCAATGAGAGGACGTGTGAGGAAGCATCTGGCCAGGCCCAGACTATCTTGGGTTTGTACACAGGCAAAGGCCAAGCCTATCCCTCAATGAGATGAGGTAAGGACAGCGGGGGTCACACCAGCAAGCCATAAGGAACACATGAATGGAAGATCCTGAAGTCTCTCGGACTTGGCAACATGAAACACTACACCACCACTGGCCATTTTAAATCCTAGGGTCACAGATACCTGTGGAGGATTTTTCTCAAAGAAGTGCCTCCTGATAAGAACTCTGCTTCTGTACCACCCTCGCTAGTCCAATAGAGACCCAAGAACTGTTCTTGCCAAGAAAACCCTGTACCTCCTCTTCTTTCATTCTTGCTGAGTATCTGTGTGGCAAGTACTGTTCTGGGCCCTGGAGGTACAAAATGACTAACACACAGCAATATCCCTGCTCTTACCTATATACTAATGGGAAAAATGACAGGAAACAAAATGAAAAAGTGAATTTTATCACATCAGAAAGTGATTAAAATCAATAAAGCACCGAGGGTTATATGGGAGGACCTAAGGGAGGAGTGTTCTAGCCGAATGGGGTCACCAGAACCAAGGCCCAGAGGAAGGAACTTGCCGGGGCAATTACAGGAGCAAGGAGGCCATGGCAGAGGGACTCAGCTCACTACTGCCCACATGTCACAGGTCCACTCCTGTCAACAGGAGCCCCCGGAGAGCAGCAGGTGGTGAGGTCCTAGAAGGCCTGTGGGCCAGGGTAAGGACTGGCGCCCCACACAGCCTGCTGACGGTGTGGAGCAGTGGGTAACATGATCTAACCGAAGCTTAAAAGGACCACTTGGGCTGATCTGTGGACAGGGAGACTGCAGGCATCAAGGGACGAGAACAGGGAGGCGGCTGCATGAATCCAGGTGAGTGACGTCAGCGGCCTGGCCTAGAGTGGGACCAGTGTTCAGATGTGCTCTGTACTGTGAAGGTAGGTCTGACAGGATTTGCTGATAGATCAGATGTGGGGCAGGAGACCAAAAGAGCAAGCAAGAGTTATTGTGAGGTTGGGCCTGAGCAAGTGGAAGGTAGGCTGCCAGCAACTAACACGTAAGACCGGGCGGCACAGGGTGGGGGTGAAAGATCAGGAGGTGCCTGTTAGATAATCGAGCGCCAAGAGGGAGCAGGTGTGTGTAGAACTCAGGAGAGTCACCCTCATGTCTTATCCACCAAGGGAATAAGGACAGTCAGAGAAGAGTTCGAGAACTTTGCTACCAGGCGTGCCACTGGTCAGAAGCTGAAGAGATGAGCACAAGGCAGCAAAGCAGACTAAGAAGGAGGGGGACACCAAGAGGTTTTCCTGAAAAGGGGAGAAATACCGTCATGCGACACGCTTGGGGAAAGGCGCCGAGGACAGTCTTCGGAGCACCGGGACATCCACGGAGAGAGGGGAAAGCAGAGTCCCCGTGCACAGACAAGGCAGGGGGCAGGCGGCAGGCCGGATGTCCAGACCACTTCCGCACCAGAGAGAGAGAGCAGCAGGCCACTGAGGAGGCGAGCAGGAAGGTCTGAAACCTCCCTAGGTGCTAAGGTTGGGGGGCAATGCTGGCCGGTTCCAGGACCCCCCGAGAGGCGGCTGCCAGCACTC
Source organism: Leptonychotes weddellii (assembly GCF_054177405.1). NCBI lineage: Eukaryota > Metazoa > Chordata > Mammalia > Carnivora > Phocidae > Leptonychotes > Leptonychotes weddellii. Next base: position 111,617,086 of record NC_138375.1, read on the forward strand.
TGCCAGGCTCAGCCGAAGGCGGATTCCACGAGGACTGGACCGTGTGAGGCAACATAAGGAAGTGAAATGGGCAAAGGAGAGTCTATGGACTAACGAGAGACGCAAAGCTAGAAAAGGAGTGAAGCAAAGACCAGAGAGGCCGAGTGAGGGTGACGAGGGAGGAAGCCTCAGGGCTGTCACAGTCCTGGAGAGCGGGAGCTGCTGAAAGGGACATGTGACACTGGTAATGACAAGAACTACGTGTGACTACGAAGGGAGGCTGAGGTGGAGGAGAACGGGACAGCAAGCAGCTGAAGAGTTCCTGGGGTTGGAAGGATTCTTGAATTAGAAACAGCAACGGAGCTCAAGGCGAGGGCCTGCCGCCCGGCTGCTTTACAGGCCTCCACCTCGCCCTGGCTCCAGCGCTCCTGGCAGCCCACGCCTCTGCCACCCAAGGCCCCATCCCCGTGTCCCAGCACAGCTCTTGCATGGCCCCGCCCTGTGTGGGGCACATTACCTACAGTACAGCTCATTTAAACCACCAGTACCTCTGTTTTTAAGAGAAGATGAGAGAGATGAGGGAACCTGCCTGCAGTCCGAGAACTGGAAGAGGGGCCCAGGAGGCCTGCCTGCTCCCAGGACCTGCTTTCCCCCAACAGCACTTGAGGATCTGCACACATTTCCTCGCATGTCTGCAGTATCCACGCACTTAAACCCCTCAAAACGTTAACTTCAGACACCAATGACTCCCCTTTATCACGGAGGTTCCTTTTATTCTATTTCTAGGTATCTGTCAGTGTTTACCAGTGGTTGGTGGGACCGATCCCTTCACACTACTGAGCTATGGCTGCTGGGTTTAACCTGTCATTCAGCCAGGCCAGGTTTCTTCTTGGGGCACAGGTATGAAGGGATGGAGAAATCAAAACAACCCCCTGCCCCCGCCCTGTCCCGGGGACCGGGAGGCAGCAGCAACAGCCAGCAGCTGGCCGGGAGATCCAGCAACACCTGGCTGTCCTCCTCAGCCCCAGGAGGAGCAGCGGCGGTCTTGCCCAAGTGTTTCTACACTGCGTACGAAACGGGTCCAGCCTCACGCAACTGCCTTAGAAATGCCTCTGTTTCCAGCTTACTATCTGGCTGGGTTCTGCAGGGTGCCAAGCTGAGAAGACAAAACGTGGGACAGGATCCCTGCCGACCTTGAGAGGTTCAACTAGCAAACAATGAAAGTAAACGAAAGCCCCCTGAGCCTACTGGCCGGGCAGCAGAGCCCGGCCGCTATCTGGGCAACAGGCAGGCCCCACAGGGCAACCACGGCTCTGCAGCGAGAGCGGGGCCTGGCCTAGGCTTGCGGGACCCCTGGGGGTCCCTGGGGAGAGGGACTCACACTCCCTGCTCTCAGCTTCCAGAGCAACGGGCTCATCCTCAGCACAGCATGTGAGAGATGAAACGTTAGGGCAAGACAGCTGTGAGACTGGGCCCCAGCACCCTGCACCGTATTACAGGGGGGTTAGCAGTTTCTCAAAACGCCTGTGTTTATGCCAACAAGGAGGGGGTGCTGGCCTTTCCCTCACCTGGTAAGAACTGCTGTGTTCTCAGAGCAAATGGGTCCAATGGGGCCCAGGGCAGGCGGCACTTCCGGGGAGCATCAGCAGTGGCTACCACAGGCACGAATCCTCCCCACGAACGCACTGAGGCCCCAGGAGCCTCCTGCCTCCCCACCACTCCTTCAAGGACAGCGGATTCTATGTGAAGGATAACTTCAACCTGCATTAAGGAAGTACTCAACCAAAGAGGCTTCGCTCTGTCTAGTTTCCCTCTAACTTACCAGAAGCCTCCTATTTGCGGGGACTGTATGCCTGAAACTAAATCCTCAAAGCCAACTCACACCAGCTCCCCTTCTTGGCCCAAGTTTGGGCTCTAACTTGCGACTAAAAGTCATTTAGACAACATAATTAAATATATCTCATTTTAACAGCTTTTAGATTCATGGTTTTAATACACCACCACCGCATCTGCTGAGTTCCAGAATGATGCACTGCTCAAGTTTAGCGAACGATAAGCAAGAAGCTGTTACAAGGTCTGAAATGCAGTTACTCACCCTTATCATCAACACCGCTTTCCTGATGTCCCGGATGCCATCATACACCAGGCGGGAGGCATCGATAAACTCATTCTCATCCATGGGCTGGGCGGGGTCCGAGCTGAGGGCTTCCACGGCCGCCTCCACTTGCTCCGTAAAACGCGGCATGACTGTGGAGAAAGAGGCAGGGCAGACCCTGCTGGCCTGGCAGACATCGTTGTTCTACCACCAGCCCTCCCTAAATCCCTCAGGGAGACACGAGGCGGCAAGGTGTATGATGAAGAGCCTCTGCCTCCACCTATGTGAGAAGTAGTTACGGTTGAAATAAATTAAATGCCATATTTTACCAAGACTCACATCATCTTTGTCTCTTTGACCAGATTTTGCAGTATCAGATTTGGATGGATGAGCCACTGAAGTGAGATAAACTGGAGGCCTTGCTTAAGAACAGGACCCCCCTGCTTAATTCAGTATTTATTCACTAACAAGAAACTCAACTCAGAGGGTCATCTTAAATAGTATGTTCAGAACTATTCCCATCATTAGCTGTGGGACACGTGAAAGAAAGGTGAAAACACTTAATTTGGCGGATCAACTTCTCAAAGCCTGATGTTCGACCCAGACATGTCGTGTGAAGACCTGAGCTGCATCCTGATCTTGCCCTTCTTAACCACAGGGCCTGGACTCGCAGGGTGGCCCAGCCCACCCAGGCCATCTATGCGTGGGGAGCACCATAAAGGGAGGGAGTCCCCGAACCTGTGTTGGAGAGCAGCTTTGTGGCTTCCAGCACCTTCTCTGTGTAGACCCCTGGCTCATAGTTGTCCATCTCTGAGGTGACTACATGAATGACCCGAGCAGCCCGGCCTCGAATCGCACCAGCTGTGCGGTCCAACCCATCCACATCTTTCTCTTGGAGAGCAATGACGCATTTGTTCACATCTTCCAAAATGTGATTCTCTGAAGAACGAACAAAAAGCTGAATGAGGGAGAAGGCATTCCACTAGAAGGGGACAACTGCAGGCTGGCACCTGTCGCTCACGGAGTACTCATTGCATGCCAAAGTTCCCCGTGTATCATTTCGCTGAAGAGACCAGACTCACCGCTGGATTAACTGTCCCACAGAAATTCAACCTGTAATCACCTCCAAGAATAATAATCTTCAATTCCAGGTTTATAGAAAGTGGGAGAGATCAACTGAGATCTTCAAGGCACAATTGTTCTGTAAGCCAGGCAGAAAATTCAGATCACAGAAACCTTAATAACTTCTCTTTTCTTTAAATAATCCCACTGACCTTATGTCCAAAATAAAGTCTAAAATAGAAGAAAGGGTTCACTAGAAGTCTCTATCCTTCCAGTCCCTTGCCCCTCCCTCCAGTAGATGCCAATGGTATTCGGACAATTTGCCAAGAAGCCAGGACAGCTCTGGGATAGAAGGTGCTGGAAAGCAGAATGAATCCTCCTCTGGAGGTCACTGGGGGAGCCCACCTGAGGCAAAACATTTAGTGATCCGCTCACAGGTGCCTGTAGAACTGCTGTGGTATTTGCAAAAACCCTTGAATTGTGTTGACAGGTGGCTCCTACTAGTTTTCGAACAGGATTTGGAGGACCCACCAAAACTACTTTTCCTCAAAGCAAAATGCTTGAGACTGGATTCTGGGAACCTCAGAGTAAGGAGTTAGCCTCAGCTTCATCTATAATAACAGCAAAGTGGAACGAAAATGTCCAAGAGCAGAGTAGGGATAAAATATGGGTACTATATAGCCATTAAAATGGATGATGTCAATCTGAAACGGCTGACCCAAATGGTAAAGGGAATGTTCTCACCCAGAAATGCAGAGACCACCAGCAGACAGCCCAAATGACAGGGCTGCTCAGACCCTGTGGGGTGGGTGGGAGAGTGACATAAAGGAAAGACCCTGTGTCATCATTTGGCCAATGCCTTCCTGCTCAGAAAGGAGCTCTTCAAGACATTTAAGGACTTGTAGAAGACATGTTCACTCGCTTAAGCCAAAAGAATACCTGGTACAGTAGTGAAAGATTAAAGGTCCTAGTTTTTCTGAAAGAGCTAGAACAACCAGGGTAAACATAATCTGTTTAAGAAACATATCTGGTCATCTTATGCATTGACATGTCATTATTCTGGACTGCCTCCTGATTTAACCCACTTCCAGAAGCCATTCCCCTTCCCCTCGCAGTGTCTGCTAACATACTCAGTCAAGTTCTATGTGACAGTGTCTAGAAGGGAAGTAACAGTAAGCTTGACCTCTTTAGATACTCCCAATAATAGAGTGGTCATGGTGCTATTTCCTTTCATGTCAAAGGGAGCCAGACGCAAGTGGTACTTAGTGTATCTATCAAAGAAGAGAGCACCACAGTGCCTTGCCTTTGGGCTTCAGGTTCCCCTGTAGACCCCAAGAGAAACCACAGCCCTCCTCTTTGTATTTCCCAAGAGACTGCGGGCAAAATGGAGTAAGATGAAAAAAAAATCACAATGAGGAAGAAGTAATGATGTGAAAGGACTGAAAGTAAGTTTGGTAAAAACACATTTCCTATAAAATTAAACACACTCTGACCATGTGATCCAGGAGTCACACTCCTTGGTATTTATTTAAAGGAGCTAAAAACTTACATCCACAGAAAAACCTGCACATGAATGTTTAGGACAGCTCTGTTCATAATTGCCAAACCGCTGAAAGCAAACAAGATGTACTTCAGTGGATGAATGGAAAAAATGAAGTAAATCCAGACCATGGGATATTATTCAGCACTGACAAGAAATGAGCTATGAAGCCACGAAAAGACATGGAGAAACCTTCACTGCGTATTATTAAATGAAAAAAGCCAATCTGAAAGGCTACACACTCTATGATTCCAACCAAATGACATTCTGGAAAAGGCAACAAAACTATGGAGACAGTAAAAAGTATCAGGAGTTGGAGGTGAGGAGGGAAGAACAGGAAGAGCATAGAGGACTTTTCAGGGCAATGAATATTGTACATGGCACTGTGATGATGGATACATTTGTCCAAACCCATGGAAGATACACCAACCAAGAGTGAACAGTGATGTACATGATGGACTCTGGGTGATAAGGTAGTACAGGTTCATCAATTGTAACAAATGTGCCACCGTGATGGGGGAAGCTGTGCACGTGTGGGGTGACGGAGAGAGAGTCTCTGTACCCTCCTCTTCATTTTGCTGTGAATTTTTCTTTAAATAAATTATTTCCAGTGAAAGCCAAAATACAGTGTGAATTCCTATTACAGAAGGGAAAAATGAATTACCACAGTACAGCTAAGAAGACCCTAATTCAAACATTAGAGGGGACTTGCTAGGGTTTCCATCACTGTACTATTAACAGAGAAAATGTATTAAACTTTTTACATAAATTTTAGGGAGGATATGTGAACCAATCGTTAAGAATAAACGGGTGGGGGGGGGGGCGCGTGGGTGGCTCGGTCGTTAAGCGTCTGCCTTCCGCTCAGGTCATGATCCCAAGGTCCTGGGATCGAGCCCCGCATCGGGCTCCCTGCTCCGCTGAAGGCCTGGTTCTCCCTCTCCCACTCCCCCTGCTTGTGTTCCCTCTCTCCTGTCCCTCTCTGTCAATTAAATAAATAAAATCTTAAAAAAAAAAAAAAAGAATAAATGGGTGGGGAGCCCATCAGAAGCATCTTTTATATATAAACTCTCTATATAATTAATGTAAACTGAACAGACTGGTATTGAGCCTGCACGCCATACTGTGGGTTAAGAACTGCTGCTTTTGCTAAACCTATTTTACATTTGTATTTTGTATCACCAAGGAAAGGAAAATAAAAGGAAGAAAAGGAAGGAAAAAGTATTGCCAACTAAGCCACGGACCAATGTTTCCTTTTATCGTTGATTTTAAAATTCATCGTTTCAGGATTGTTAATACAGGGGAGGAAACACATCTTCGAATCAATGAAGCATGGCATTCTTTTTCGTTCATTAGACAAAGTAGCCCAAACTTCCACCAAGGATTTGTTAGCCTTCATCTAGACACCTATGTTTTGAAAAATCAATTTTGACTTTCTTGAATTCACACTGGCTTTCTTCCAGTGAACCTAAACCAGGGAAGGGCTTGCCATGCTTTAGCAACAAAGGAAGCCTTCTATTTCGGGAAGCTGACTAAAGTAATAGTCTCTACTGGCCCTAACAGCTGTCTCTAGGAAAGCCCCATCCAGCTGAGGCCACCACATACCCAGGACACAAGCACCAACTCTGCTCGCTGTACTTCAGCCCTAAGGCAGAAATGAGTCTCCACTGGACATGTACAAACAAGGGAGGGTTGGAGGTGCCTATGCTAACCTAAACCATAAATTATGTTAGCTTTAACTGAATTACCAAGGAAACTCAGCATGGGTCCATTAGGAGTAGACACACCAATCTGTACCCCATTAAGCACTCTGTTCAACATCAGAGGTGCCTCTAAGAGGAAAAAAGTCACATACACAACAGTCTATCTAACAAGGGGTCGTATTATGGACACTATTATATGTTTTTCATTTGAAAACCTTTCTAGGCCTGCCTCCACCCCTCTACCTCATTCTTTTTGATGACTGCAAAGTACCCTACTGAATAGACGTAGGGGCCATAATTTACGTATCTAGTCTTCTCTTAGACACTTTAGTTGACATGAACATCCTTGTACAGCTATTTTGGCAAACATGTGGGTACATATCCCTGGGGGAAATTTCTAGCAATAGGATTACTAAGTCAAAAGGCGTATATGTTTAACGTAGATGTGTGGTGCCTAATTGCCCTCTAGGCACCAAGCCAACTGGCATTCTCCAAAAAGCCTGCATGAACTCATACTTCAATCCATGATGAGTAACAGGGCCCATTCTGTGTACCCTTTGCTCTGGCTATCCTTACTGGTGTAAACTTATGCAGACAAAGGAGATGATAATATTAATACTTCATATACAGGGGCACCTGGGTAGCTCATTTGGTGAAGCCTCCGACCCTTGGTTTTGGCTCACGTCATGACTTTAGGGCAATGGGATCCAGCCCCATGTCGGGCTTCACTCTGTGGAGTCTGGGATTCTCTCCCTCTGGCCCTCCCCACACTCATGCATGCATGCACGTGCTCTCTAAAATAAATAAATAAAATCTTTTAAAAAATAAAATTAAAAAACACCATTAATTAATGAGGAAACCAGGGCACATAAGTATTAACTGAACTGCCCAAGGTCACACAGCTAGTGGGCATGGGAGTCAGAAATCACACCCAACTTCAACATGACCTTATCTGTAGTTTCACAGGTTTTTTGCATAATCCTATTATTTAATGGCCTTCCATTAAAAAAAAAAAGTAATAACTGCCTTCAATCAGACCAAATTCTTTGGGCACACTGACACTTAGTGAAGAAGTACAAATTAAAAGAATGTAATAAACCCAATTAGAACCACTCTAACCAAACACTTGGGAAAAAAAAAAAAGGAACTAAAACTTCCACATGTAAGCAGAATAAATGCATAAGACAGTAAATTGCATTTCCATGGAAAACGTTTATCAAATACAATTCAAATGAAATTCAAACAGTCTTTATCACTTTGATAAATTTCAAACTCCTGTCCTTAAGGGATCAGTCAATATACATACTTGGGGTTTGCTGAATGCGCTCTACCATCTTAACCATCTCCAATATTTACAAGGCACATTCTGAATATAACTTGGTGAAAAGGAGCCCCCACTCCCCCTTCCCTGGTGGGGGGGCGGGGGCATGCATGACATCTATTTTCAAGTGCCACTGTCTCATATTTGATATACAGGGACCCAAGTTTCCACTGCCCTGCAGCCTCATGAAATGCTTGGTAGCTTTAACAGATTATACACAAAATGACCATTACTTCTTGAGCCACAAATTTAGGTATGACTTGTGGCAAGTATGGGGGAACTTTGGGAACCCAAGGTACTGAATATGCAGGAACAATAGAGAGAAAGCAGTACTATTCCCTAAGTAACTTACCCGTGGAGGGGTTCTTGGCTAGTGGACAGGCTACAGCGAACACCTTAGGCGCCATCAAGTCCAAGGTTTTGATGGTGGAAAATCACTAGTGGAAATATTCTACAAAATCTATCACACTGCCAGAGGTACCAGAATACAGTACAAAATGGTACACAACAACCACTCCAGGGAGTCAAGCAACTTCCTCATCTGCATTTAGCAAAGATTTATGATGCCAGAAGCCAAGCCGAAGCCAGCCCCCTTCCTCAAGAACATGCCGCCCTCACTGACAGGACTGCTGAAGCACCGTGTGCCACAGGACAAGGGGAAATGGGCAAAGGGGCACAACAGGATGAGAACAAGATGTGACTTCTTATCTAAAGACTGCCCATGAATGCTGCAGACTGACACCTCTCTCCAATCCATGGTGCAGAACCAGAGATGCCGTGAACTGCACCAGGGCTAAGGACTGGACACCAGTGGGGGCCTGCCCAGTTCAAACTGGGGTTCCTTGTGATGAGAGCCAGTCAATTCCCCAGCAAGACTGTGTCCGGTCAGAAGACATCTCTAGTCGCCCCACATGAAAAGGCTAAAGCTATCACAGGTGGGCTGGGTGTGTGAGAATACAAAGGAGTGTGAATGCTACAAACTAACTGGTCAATGGAGGAGAACTCTGCCCAGGCATCTGCTTGTCTCCTCCTTCATCCCATGTCCCTACAAAGCACACCATAAGAGAATCCGAAGAATTAGGAGTAATAGCCTGGCCCTGTAAATCTTTTAATTGCTTGACTCTGCTAAGCAAGCCTGTGACAAAACCTTAGAGAAAGATACCGGGGTAGACCTCTGAAAACACCACCACTTTCTGACTTAGAGAATTGTTCCGTGTTTTTATTTTCTAAACAGAAACTGTCTAAACTCCTTTCCATCAAGTCAACCCTTATATTTTCCCACATTTGCATAAAAATTGAACATACTCACCAGATAAAAGTGTATCTGTTAAAGAATTTGATTTCTCTTTACCATGCTTCTGTTTTATGTCATATACCCTTAAAGATACTGCCTGGATCCCACTAAATGCTACTGCAGAATCCTTTTTGTTCTCCAATTTGAAGAATGTTGCATGAGGGACATTCGATTCTATTACATTTTATTTTGCTGTAAGAAGGACTGAAAATCCCTTGAGACCAAGCCTGAGCTATATACCCAACCTAATCACGAGAAGTAAGTTTAGGAATGTAGGATCTATCACCGGAGGAGGGCTTTACATTTAGATTTCAGAATTTGTTGTTTGCTTAAAAGTGTGCTGTGAAGGTGGAATGTTTTTCTCTAAACCGATGAAAAAGAATAATTCAGTACTTCATTGGGAAAAACAACAGAAGGCCAAGATTTCCCAAAAAAGCCATTGCTGCATTTCTGGCACCTGCAAAGATGTGCTTGCAAATGGGTTTTTTGTTTTAAAGTACCAGCACCTGCGATTTGGCAGTCCTGCAGCAGTGTGGCTTATCCCCCTTTTTGGAGTTTACGGATTGCCCGCTCCCCACTCTCTCAAGTACAGCCAAAGCTACCAGTCCCAAGGAGAACCGGCAGAGAGAGGAGGACATTGGTATGCAGAACACACTGTCACCTTAGATATAGGTCACTGCTGGAGGACTGTGCTGTGCATGTACTTAAGCCCCGCTTCTCTTTCAAGCCCCATTGACACATCTCCCACGTTGCAGCCTGTGGTTCCCTGGGGTGACAGGTAGTTTTAGCCCTACAAGTACCCAGCCACTGACTCTGCCCAAAGCCACTGGCCTCAGGAAGCCTGGCACCTCCAGAGAGCAAGCAGTGCAGCTAAGGGCAGCAGAAGCCCTGTTAAATGAAGAATGCATTTATACTTACTCGACTTGAAGGAGATGGATTGAAATTTATCTCTGCGTGATAAACAGTGAATTGCAGTTGACAGACATTTTCTATATGAATGCAATTTACTATGTCATTACCAGTTTATGTTTATATAATGAAATCAACTGTTTTTGTGAGGTGAATTACCCAGATTTATTTTTTGCAAGTTCATAATTAAATGGCACTTAAATATTTCCTCTCTGTTTTCTATCTGTGCATCATGCAGACAGAGTCTTTCGAAAAGTAGGCAGTTAAACTATGATCATTTCTGAGGGAGAAAGGAAGAAGCTTTCCAAGATGGGGTAAAAATTATTTCCAAAAAGGAATTGAAGGTGATGGTGCTGGGAATCTCTTAAGTTTCACAAGCTCATCACAACCAACCATAGCCTCTCCTAGGACCCAGGTCAATGTTTTTTTCTAAATACAACAGCAGCAACAGGGGTGGGTCGTTATGGTGTTGAACAGGTCACAGTTGCAAAATCTCACTCTACACAAACGGAGGAAACTGTCACCAGCTTTCTAATTCCTGCTTCTAAGATCAAGACCAGCCCCACCACAAGGCAAACAACTCCAACCCCACCTCCCACTGCTGAGGAGTCAGTGACAGTTTGTTGTTGTGAGCTGCTGTTGTTTTTTTTAATTAAAACGAAAACCAGCACAGTATTACTGCTAGAATAATTTACCTGCCCAGACTTGGGGGCGTTTTGATTGTCCATTATTGTGTCTTAGGTGAAAGTAATTATGCACATTCTCACATGCTTCTCTGGGGAACCAGCTCATTACCTGAGACAGCCAAGAAGTCATCAATGGAAGTAATGTCATCGACAGCATCTGTGAGAACACGGACTTGTTTTTCCCACTGTTCTTTAAAAAGATCCATGTTCTCTTGGGCCAGTTTACTCTGGGGTTTTGCTGCTAAAGCCAATGCAGCATTGATAACCTGCAAAGATATTGAAGTTCCTTGTTTACTCTTTCAGCGTCATGAAAATAAAGTATGTGGGCCACTCTGGTCAGTGCAGCGGCTGCGGCTTTGAACACACACATCTCACCAGGGCGCATACCACATGCCCACCGCAACACTCACAAAAATGGAGGAGAGAAGCGTTAGACAAGAGGCTGTGTGAGTGTGACAGAAACACACTGGAAATACAGATATGCAGTGAAACAAAACTCTCTCTAATCTTTCCACTCTGTGACAGCAACTCTTTAAAATTTGACATTATTTTCCAGGCTTCCCCCTCCCCCACATAACACGCGCGCATACGTAAGTACACATGTCAAAAAATACATAACACGATCTTGTTTCTTCTTTTAAGTACGTCTCCATATCATTAAATATACATTAAAAACATTAACTGTTTCAAACTGAGGGTTGCTGGAGTGGTGGGGGGTGGGAGGAATGGGGTGGCTGGGTGACAGACACTGGGGAGGGTATGTGCTATGGTGAGCGCTGTGAATTGTGTAAGACTGTTGAATCACAGATCTGTACCTCTGAAACAAACAATACATTATATGTTAAAAAAAAAAAGTAGGAAGGGAAAAATGAAGGGGGTGAAATCGGAGG
>NC_138375.1:111628661-111647418 GCF_054177405.1 Leptonychotes weddellii
TGATGGGTATTAAAGAGGGCACATTCTGCATGGAGCACTGGGTGTTATATGCAAACAATGAATCATGGAACACTACATCAAAAACTAATGATGTAATGTATGGTGACTAACATAACAATAAAATTTTAAAAAACCACATTAACTGTTTCTTATTCCATCCTATGGATGTACATCATTATTTTCCTATATGATTTCTAGGTTCGTTCCAGTTACCCATCATTCTTAATTATCTTGTGATAAACATCTGGTATTTCAGGTTCTGCACGGGAAGTGTAAAGTTTATTAAGTAATTTGTAGGGGCACCTGGGTGGCTCAGTCAGTTAAGCATCCGACTCTTGATTTCGGCTCAGGTCATGATCTCAGGGTTGTGAGAGCAAGCTCCACATCGATCCCAGTGTGGAGCCTTCTTAAGATTCTCTCTCTCCCTCTCACTCTGCCCCCCACCCCCATTGCTTGTGCACATTCTCTCTTAAAAAATAAATAAAAGAATAAAAAGTAATCTGTAAAAAAAAAAAAAAACCCAACACCCAAACACCCAGCTTTACTGAGATAGAATTCACACACCGAAAAAATTCGGCCATTTAAACCATACAATTCACTAGTTTTTAGGATATTCACAGTTGTAAAACCATCACCACAGTCATTTTTAGAACATTTAGAACATTTTCATCACCCCAAAAACAAATGCCATATCCATCAGCAGTCATTCCCCATTTCCCTCAATATTCCTTAGCCCTACCTACTGGCAACCACTAACTTTACTTTCTTTCTCTATGGATTTGCCTATTCTGGGCAGTTCATATAAACGGAATCACATTAGTATATGGGTTTTTGTAACTAGATTCTTTCACTTAATGTTTTCAAGGTTCTTCCATGCTGGGGGCCCCTGGGTGGCTCAGTCATTATTAGGCTTCTGCCTTCGGCTCAGGGTCATGGTCCCAGGGTCCTGGGATCGAGCCCTGGGACCAGGGTCCAGGGAGCCTGTTCAGCGGGAAGCCTGCTTCTCCCTCTCCCACTCCCCCTGCTTGTGTTCCCTCTCTCGCTGTGTCTCTCTGTCAAATAAATAAATCTTAAAAAAAAAAAAAAAAAGGTTCTTCCATGCTGGAGAATGTGCCAGCATTTCATTCCTTTTTATTGATGAATAATATGCCATTATACAGATATATAAGAATTTATTTATCCATTCATCAACTGATGGACATTTGAACCATTTCCACCTTTTGGCCATCATGAATAAAGCTGTTATGAACATTCATATACATGTCTCTGTGTTTTCATTATTCTTGGGTATTTAAAAGTAGGATTGGAAGTGGAATTTAACTTTAGAAAAACTGCCAGACTGTTTTCCAAAGCAGCTGCACAATTTTACATTCCCACCAGCATGTATGAAGGTTCCAATTTCCCCACATCTTCACTAACACTTGTTTTTTTTCTTTTCTCCCACTCTTTCTATCTCTCTTTTTTAACGATAGCCATCCTAGTGGGTATGGAATGAGATCTCATTGTGGTTTTACTTTGCATTTCTCTGATGGCTCAGGATGCTGCACATCTTTTCATGTGCTTACTGACCATTAGCATATATTCTTTGTTGAAGTATCTACTCAGATCCCTTGCTGTTTTCATTCAATCAGTAAATAATGAAATCAAACTGAGAGAACAATTAGTAACATTTCTAGGTACAAGGTCCTTAGGGTTATTAGAAATAAATGTATTTGTAATAATGCACCTTGCAAGGGAAGCAAAGACAAGATGAAACCAGTGGTGATGGGAGTAGGGATCTGGATGAAGCAGAACAACAGCCACCACAGAGGTATCTGGGCATGCAAACCAGAGGGTAGGATCTGGGATAAGTTTTGTTAGGTGCCACAGGAACCACATGCCTTCAGGTCATGTGTTTAATTCCCAATATATTGAGAGCAGTATTCAAGAATAACATCAACTTAGCCCTCAAAGACTTTTAACTGAAGCAGCACACCTCCTAGACTAGTGCAGCTACTCCTCTTCCCGCAGAAACAAGTGCAAATGCCAGACCATGGAGACCATCAGCTAGAGATTCGGAGGCGTAGGGGCCTGGGCCGTCTACTTACTAGTTATTGACAGCCCGCCACTTTCAAAGGTATATGGGTTTAGACAATCATTTGTGAGAAGAGACTTCCCGTCATCTTTTCATGTGTTATGTGGTGGTCTTCTCTTCATCATCTCAAGGCTTGTTCTTTGCCTCTTTTCCTTCTTACCATTCACTCACTTCCCATCAGGTGGTTCACCACTACTCTTCGTTTCTTAACTCACTGATTCACTAAATGCATCAATGAATCAGAGCAGAGCTAGACCTTTTAGGAATATCTGGCTGAAGAAAATGTTTCCTAACAGAGCCAAATAAACATGGGCAGGGAATTAATTATATGTTTTAAATACAAAGATAATTCCTCCATTACAAAGAGAAAATTGCTCTCTTTGTTCAGTAACATATCTTATCTCACACAGTATAATGGAGAAAAGGCACCTTGTCTAAGATTAACTTTCTCATTTTCATTTATAGAACTGTTTACAAAGGACATGTGATAAATACTCATTTCTGACGACTCAGTAAATTAGAAATAGAAAGATACTTAACATACTACTTTAAATAATCATCAAATATAATACTTAGTGGTGAAATCTAGAATCATTTACCTTAAAAATAAAGATGTTATTATTGATATACTTACGGTCACCATTAGTTAAATAATAATATAATGGTCCTTCTCGTCAATAAAATAAAATGGGAATGAAATAAAAGAAAAAGCTGTTAGAGAACACAAAATTACTTCTCAATACAGACGATCTTTATCTAGGAAACTGAAAAGTCAACTGAAAAAAATTTTAGATTTATTAAGAGTTCATTAGGTAGCTAGACAATATATCTTAAAAATTAATAAATTTTTCTATATGCCAGAAAAAAGTTAGAAAATGAGAAGAATGTCAGATCTTTTTGAAAGCAGTTAATAGGAAATATAAGGGGTTAAATCTGTAAAGAAACCCACATGATTGAAATAACAGTAAGTGACTAAACTTTTCTAAGTTACATTACAAAAACTCAAACAACAATACATTTCTTGTTCTGGGGTAGGAAGAATGACCTATTTATTCACAGATTCATCTGGAGCAATAAATAGCTGGGAATAGCGAAAAAATCTTGGGGACAGAGAGCAAGAGTAATGAAGCGAGTTAATTAAAATGTAATACAAAGCTAAAGTAATTAGAACAGAATCATCTAAAAACAGGCCCTATCACAGAGCATAATTCAGTGTACGATAAAAGGGACATCACATACCAGCGGGGAATAAAAGTACATTATTTTTACATTTGAAGTGCTATCTGGAGAAAAATAAAATTAAAGCCTCACGTCATGCTTATATTTAAATGCTAAGATTGTTTCCAGACAGATAACAAAGCTAAAGAATTTATTTATGCTTTTAATATTTAAATAGAAATAATATTTCTCACTTCTTAGAAAACTATCCCCTACTTCCAAGTAACAATGGGAGAAGTCAATTCATAAATTTCACTATATTACTTCTGTATTTAAGTATATATAACAGATGAAGTATACAGTGTTACGTAAATCTGAAAGGAGAACACCAAAATACTAGCAGAAAAATGGGGGAAAGACATGGACAGCCTACCTAAGGATTAGTAAACAAATTTACTCTCACAAATCAAATAAATAAAAATTAATGTGAGTTAATATTCTTGCTCAATAAATTTGCAAAAGGCCCAAAACTAGGTACTACAACCATGTTGAATGGTAACTTTTAAAATGCTGCTGTTGGCTAAAACCTCCAGAACAATGTTGAAAAAAAAGACATCCTTGTCTCGTTTCTGATTGAAGGGGGAAAAAGCTCAACCAGTTCCCATTAAATATTACATTTCACCATTAAGTATGAAGTTATCAGGCTGAGCAAATTCTCTTCCGTTCTTGGTTTACAAAGTGTTTTTTATCAGGCCTTAACGTTAGATTTTGTCAAATACTTCTGTTTTACTTCCACTGTTCTGGCTATTTTTTCCTCTGTCTCCTTTACTGCCTTGTCTTCCTCCACTAACAGTGAAGTTCCTCAAGGTTCCATCCTTTGCTGCCTTCTCTCCTCTTTCTACACTTCTCCCCTCATTGTGAGCAATTTCATCTAGTTTCATGATTTTGCATACCACTTAGGTGGCCAACTACTCCCACATCTATCTAGACCATTCATTCTAGCTCCCAACTCATATCCATGCTACGTACCAAGCAGCTCCACTCAGACATCTCACAATTTCCTCCTCCCAATCATGCTGAGTGGTCTTTCTTTAAAAAAAAAAAATTTTTTTTAAGATTGTATTTATTTATTTGACAGAGAGAGAGACACAGCAAGAGGGGGAACACAAGCAGGGAGAGTGGGAGAGGGAGAAGCAGGACTCCTGCTAAGCAGGGAGCCCGATGTGGGGCTCAATTCCAGGACCCTGGGATCATGACCTGAGCCGAAGGCAGACCCTTAACGACTGAGCCACCCAGGCACCCCTTTCTTTAAAATTCTTATCACTCAAGATGCATAATGTTGGGGACATCTCCTTAGTCCAGTCAATCTTCTCCTTTCAAGTCTGGGCTCTATTCGTTTCACACCTTCTTCTCAAACCTGTAACACTTCTGCGAGCATCCTCACTCTCAGCTTGTAATTCTGCTGCTTCCTATTTAAATGGGAAGGTGAATGCAATCAGAAGACAATGTCTATAGGTTCCTATCACCAAATCTACCCACCTACCTACATCTGTGCCATGTACTGTCTTACCTTTTTAAAAATATGGTGTTCAATCTATGCTCCCATCTCAGATCAACCTTTCTTTCCACCTGTCCCCTAGATCTCTATTTTGTCTCCCCTACTCCAGAACATTTCTCTAGTAATTCTCCCTCCATTGTATATTATCAGTATAGATATCAGTATCTATATCGATATTTTCTTTTTTTTTTTTTTAAAGATTTTATTTATTTGAGACAGAGAGAATGAGAGACAGAGAGCATGAGAGGGAGGAGGGTCAGAGGGAGAAGCAGACTCCCCGCCGAGCAGGGAGCCCGTATATCGATATTTTCTTATAAATTCTACTGATCATATAGATTATCTATATTCTATTCTATATTACCAATATTTGATACTGATATTATTATTCTGTATTATCAGTATTTCCCTTTTACTGGACTATTCCCTAATTCTATATTATCAATATTTCCCCTCTGTTCTATACTGTCACTACTTCTCCTTTACTGGATTATTTTCATCAGGTAAACATAAAAAACATGCTATTATAGAAGCACCTGGGTGGCTCAGTCGGTTGAGCGTCTGACTTTTGGTTTTGGCTTAGGTCATGATCTCAGGGTTGTGAGATCCTGCCCTGCATCAGCCTCCTCACTCAGTGGGGAGTCTGCTTGAGATCCTCTTCCTTTGCCCCTCCCCTTGTGCACACATGCAAACTCTCTAAAATAAATTCTAAAAAAGAAAAGAAAGAAAACCATGCTATTATAGCTCCCTAAAAAGAAAAAACAAGGAACACTCTCAATCCATATCCACCTCATGCTACCACCCCATGTCTCTATAAACCTTATCTAAAACTTGAAAGAACTGCCAACATGCTAACCTCAATCCCCCTCTTCTCTCTTGAACCCACTCCAGTCAAGCTTGTGTCTCCTAAACTCTACCTCAACTTCTTTTGTCCAAAGTAACTTATGACATCTACAAGTGGCTCAATCCAAGCATAAATTCTCAGTTCACTTTCTACTACCATTTGAATGAACACCCTTCCTACAAACACTGTTTTTTCACTTGGCTTCCAAGGCAGAACCAGCTTCTAGTGTTCTTCTGGTCTTACTAACCCTTCCTCAATCTCCATTACTGGATATTGCTCATCTCCCCAAACTCTAAATGCTAGAGAACCCTAGTTTTAGTTCCTAGACCTTTTTACTCTAGGTATACTCATTCCAATAATGAGTATATGATGAGTATAATGAATGAGTACATTCAGGCTCACGGCTTTAAGCATCACGTATGTGCTGATTAGTATCAATTTATACATCCTGTCCAGATCTAATCCCTGAATTTCATTTAGCGTCTTGCTTATCAATTACCATGTCCAAAACTGAGCTCCTTATTAACTCTTCCCTCAAACCACTTTTCCCTATCAAAGATAAATGACAGTTCCATGCTTCCAGTTACTTTGACTGAAAATCTTGATTTCTCCCTGGCTCTTCTCCTTCCCCTCCACCTCACATCTAATCCTTCAGTAAATTCTATCATCAAAATATATCCAGACTCTAACCAGTGCTCACCATGTCCACTGTCCTCCCTCCTTCCTGGATTAATACCAAATCCTCTGTTTTGGTTTCCTATTGCTGCCGTAACATATTGTTATCAAAACAGTTTAGCTTAAAACAACACAAATGTATTATTTTAAAGTTCTGGATATCAGAAGTCTAAAATGTATCTTACAGAGCTAAAATCAAAGTGTCAGCAGACCTATTCATTTTAGAGGCTCTAGGGAATCCGGTCCTACTCCTAGAGAATGCCCACATTCCTCTAACTTATGGCCACACTGCTCCAACTCCTTCTTCCATGATAACAGTGTCTTCTCAGATGCTGACACCCTTGCCTCCCTCATATTAGGACACTTGTGATTATATTGGGAAACCACATGGATAATCTTAACCGGGTAAAAATTCTTAGTGTTTTTGTTTTTTACCTTTGCAAAGTCCCTTCTACCATAGAAGGTAACACATTCATAGGTTTTAGGAATTAGTTAATGAACATCTTTGGCGGGGGCGGGGGGGGGGGGGGTGTGTGGCAGGGATTATTCTGCTTAGCGCAGCCTCCTGAGGAGTATCTCTGCTTCTGTCCCTCCTGACAAAGTCATGGAGACTGTGTTCAAACCTAAGTTAGATCATGTCAATCCTCTATTCAAAATCCTTCAATGGCTTCCCATGTCACTCAGAGTAAAGAGCCTTACCATGGACCTAAAAGGCCCCAAATCACACAAACTCCTCTTAGATATCTGACCCGCTTCCTCAAAGCCTCTGTGTTTGCTGTTCGCTCTACCCTCCATGGCTTGCTGGGTAATCTCCTGCCAGGTCTATGCTTCTAAATCACGTTCTCAGTGACGTCTTTCCTGACCTTCCCATACTATCTAAGACATATATTGGAATTTGTGGGATGCAGCTAAAGCAGTGCTTTAAGAGAAATTTATAGCATTAAATGTTTAAGTGTGACATTAGAAAAGAAGCTCTCAAACCAATGATCTCAATGCTTTGAACTTCAGAAACTAGAGAAAGAGCAAATCAAGCACAAAGCAAGCAGAAGGAAAAACAGAGTAACTGATGCAATACAAATTACCAAACCTCACTCTAGAAGAAACAGCCAGTGTGAATATCCTTGTATCTATTACAGAAACTGAACTGTTAAAAAGCTTCCCACAAAGAAGACTATGGGCCAAACAACTTCATTGGTAAATAATCCGAAACATTTAAAGGACTAATACCCATTATACAGACTTCTCAAGAAAACAGAAGGAATCACTTTCCAAATGTTAGGATATGGAAATCAGACTTCACGAGAAAAGAGAACGAGACCAGTATCAAAATGCAAGCCCTACAAGGAGAATGAAGCATCTCTGGCGGCCTGTGACCTGCACAGCCTTGTCAGAGGGAGTGGAAGTGGGGTGGGGGCGGGCAAGGTACAGAAACTTTGTCAGAAGCATCTCCTTCCAGCTCTTCAGTGAAACTGCTTTGAAAGAAAAGATTAGACAATATCAAAAGTGGAAAAGTGAGCTGGTTCAAAGGCAGATGATCCTCTGATTGTGAAATAATAGATGAGTGAGAGCTGAGGTCACAGGGCACCGTGGCCTGTATGCTTTGGCTGCCCTTTAAGAGCTATATAGTTTCTCACCACCGATAGGCCAGGCCTGTGTGGGTTTGTGCTTATCTGATGCTTGTTAAGCCTGTCAGCCACAAAAATGATCAGCATTCCCAGAAGCACAACGGGAAAAGAAGCAATATGAAAGAATGGGCAATTTTATAAGTTATTTCTCTAGTTAGTGATAAGTACAAAAAAGAAAAAAAGAAAAAGAAATGCAGATAAGAAGTGGCTTCAAATACTTAATTCAACCTTGTGTAGATTTCCAAGAAAGGCCACGCATTAAACCAGGCTCTATGAATTATTAAAGGACCAGATCTGTATTAACCTAAACGTACAATGCTCATTCTCACAAATGAACTAAGAAAAATAAAATATTAAGTGAGATCATCTCCAAAATGCCCTCCTACAATTTTAAAGACTCAACTGTCAGAAACATTCTTCTTTTTCTTTTTCCTCCCTGGCTAGCACCAAATGAACTAAACAAGTGAAATATCCTAAGCAGCTACCATGGACTAAGACTTGGGAGCATTCACAAACAAGACATGCCAGGGATATGTGGGGTACAGATTCAGATCTTTCCTCAAAACAGCTGGGTTTTTTCCTTATAAAACCATGTGAGATTAGGGCTCCGTGCTCAGATGGGAGCAGGTCTCCCTCCTGATGAAGAGTGGGAGAGTGCAGCCACAGAGTAGAAGGCAATGCAGGCAGAGACAGCTGACCTACTTCCTTTCTTATAATAGCAAATCACAAAAAAATGTGGGTGTTTTTATCCCCCAAGCAACAAAATAAAGCCACTTTCAAGTTACTTCCTCCTCAACTTTAATTAATCTCAAATATTTGAAGTTAACGCTGTTTAACTGCTAAAAAGTGAGTACTTTAGAACAGTTCCCCTTTCCAAAAGTTAATTTGCTATTGGTTGGACTGAAAAGTGGAAGAAAAAAAAAAAAGCTCTAGAGGTTCCATCTATCATCCCTCCCAGAAAGGAACAATAAGGTCTAGGATCCAAATCCGAACTGTAGGTGGGACCACAGAAAAGCAGCCCCTAGGGAAGTTACACAAGGAGGACACCCCCATGACAGGGACCTACTTCCTAAATGCAAGAGCCTACGTGTGAGGCACAAAAAATAGCCTGGAAATACCTCACAGGTATTCCATCCTGGGGACAGATACTGACAGCAGCCTCACAATTAAGAAAGATATACTCTAAAAACTGTCTACAGCACAGTAAACTCCTTCTTAAACTCCTGGTGAACTATCTCGCCTAGTTGATTATCTTGCCTAGACTCTTGTTTATCCAACAAACCAGTGACTATGGAAGGGAACAAGTCAGGGCTAGGGCCCTGGTGCTGGAGGTCGCTGCCCAAATCAGGATGAAGAGTAAAGAGTAAGCCTCCACTGAGCCCTCTTCCACAGAGGGATGGCCACCAGCATCTTTGAAGAAGAGGCCCTCTGAGCGTGCTACACATGGGCCAAAGTAAGCCAGATGCAGTCCCAGAAGAGTTTATCACGCTCAAAGATTTTCAAAACTTTTCATTAGTTACCAATCATTTAAAATGGAGACTTGACAGAAAAATCTGAATTGCTGACCTCTCTTTTAAAATAATGAAAGGGGCACCTGGGTGGCTCAGATGGTTGAGCGTCTGCCTTCGGCTCAGGTCATGATCCCGGGGTCCTGGGATCGAGCCCCGCATCGGGCTCCTGGCTCGGCGGGGAGCCTGCTTCTCCCTCTCCCTCTGCCTCTCTCCCTGCTCGTGCTCTCTCTCTCTCTCTCAAATGAATAAATAATCTTAAAAAATAAATAAATAAATAAATAAAAGAAAGAAAGAAGGAGCACCTGGATGGCTCAGTCGTTAAGCGTCTGCCTTCAGCTCAGGTCGTGATCACGGGGGCCCTGGGATCAAGCCCCGCATTGGGCTCCCTGCTCAGCGAGGAGCCTGCTTCTCCCTCTCCTACTCCCCCCTGCTCGTGCTCTGACAAATAATAAAATCTCTTAAAAAATTTAAAAAAAGAAAAAAGAAAGGACCTGGCAACAGTGGCTGAGGTGGAGCTGCAGCTGCCTCTTGTAGAAACACCACGTAATACTCAGGCTGTCACTGTCATGCCTGCAAACGCCGGCTCAATTTGCCTTCAAGGAGTCTGCCCAGCCCCGCTTGTGAGCACAAGTAGAAATGAGCCTAGGTCAGGGTCTGGGAGACAAGCAACACACCTAGAGAAACGCCTTTTTATCCAGAACATACACCCAATACCAAGTGTGGTCTGGGCACTGTCTACGCCTACTTCCCTGGAGGGTGTATCCTCACTCAAACCTGCGCAACACGGCCCAGCCACACATGATTTATGCACCCCATCATTTCATTAGGATCTACTGGACTCTCCATGCGATTTTTCTCCTAGGCTTTAAGATCATTTATATAAATACTCTTGGTAGGTGTGATCAGCGTATGTTACCATCTGTTTCAGCCGATATGTGAAAGCATTGTCACTTTTCAAGCATTTCAAAACCAAATGGAGAACTAAAGACATTAAAAACTAAGTGCTGATAAGGTAAAACGGCAAACTTGAGGAAAGAAGGCCAAATCTTAGAAATCTACTCTAAATTTACTTCATATAATTTGGTCATCCATGAACTTTCTACAGGTGACTCAATCCATTGTGCTTCTATCTTTACAGCTACCGAATCCTACCAGATTTCATGACTGGATTAAAGCTGCGGAGATGTCCAACACATAATATGGATTCACAATATGGCCCATCACACCAGTGTTTAGACAAAGCAACTCTCACTGGCACATTAAATCCACATGGGTGAGAGGAGAACAAATGCCCTAACTAGCCTGTGCACCAGCTAGGATCCCAGATTAATAACCAGGCGTTCCTTATTGTGGTGGCCTATCTTGAGTGTCAGAAATTATTTACACAAATGAGACCTCAATATATTTTAAAGCTGGTTGCAGACATAACACAGAAACTTTATTCCTGGGACCTGTCTTCTGTTACTCCAGTTCCTATGCTTTGTTTCCCTTTATCTGCCACTGCCATCTGGCAGGACATTTAGACAGAGTGAATGTAAATCCTCAGAGTATGCCAATGAGGCAGTCTCTACGTGAGAAATCAGAAAGGCAGCCTCTTCCATGGAAAACAGCACTTATACTCCTGTGACTGTCAAGGAGCTCCGGGCCCCACAGACACAGTCCATTCCACAGGAGGCAGGCAACACACTGGGCATTTAACAAAGCAACTGTTCTTCTATGTGCTTCAGAGTCTTTTGAGAGTCCCAGATGCTTAACCTAGCCTAATCACTAGTCTTCCAATATGCCATTATAAATGGAGAAAAGTTCTCAAGCTTTTAATTCAGTAGCTGGCTGGATTACATTATTAATATCTGTATCAGAATATACTTTAGGACATTATGGGGTAATGGTTCTAGCTCTTGAATCTTGTTCCCTCCAACACAGAGATCCAAATCCCAGGCATTAAGTAGGAGCATAGGTGGGTAGCTGTTCCTACCGTCAGGCTCATGGGATAACTACCCTAATTCCAAGACTGCCAGATGCTACAAATGGCCCTCTCTCAAGGAGGGTGCAGAATGAATAGTGTGGTCACTACCCCTCTCCATTTGCCAGCAGTGAAGGACACTATGCATTTTTAATGAAGGACAAGGGGATAGTAACATGTGATGCCCCATGGAAATGTCACTTGAAGTTAAATACAAATTTCTCCACACTACATGAATTCTGGATCAGTGTTTTGTCCCCCAAGACTTCCATGTAAAATCCTAAAAACAAAACTAAAAAAATAAATCTCGAGTCCACTCTAACCAAAATCCAGTTAGGTGGTACAATGAACATTCCTGGTCATACCTTACCTGAGGACAGAGGGCTTCTAGCTGGCTTGCTGACATTCGAACAAGTTTTACACCTTCTTCATTGTTTGAGATGGAACAGGCCAAGTTGGCAACCTAAAAGAAGGAACACCATAAAAAGATCTTTGAAGTTTTTTCTTTTGATCGCTAAAGAAAACACATGTATACCTACTCCCACCCTGGATCTTCTACAGAACACATGCCAAGAGCGTCAATGGTGTTTTATTTCTCACAGATTGATTACCTACTTTGGAGGACAATTTTTTTTTTAAATCTCTGTGCTGAGGAGATAGTACAGACCTGTAACAAAGGCCACACTTTAAGTTGGTGACTTAAATTTCAGGGCGTGTAACCCAAGATTTTACATGTGCTCTAATCTGCCTCAACAGCAGCTTCAGAAAGAGGTTCTCATGGTGCGGACAACAACATGAGAAAATCTAAGGAACCAAGGGCATCAGGAAAGAATAGTTGGTATCCTCAAATAAAAATATATTATGCAGCCGTTCTTGAAAAAAAGAAATAGAAATTCTGAGTTGCTATTCTCATGTGCCGAGTGAATGGATGCTTACTAAGCCAAGAGGAGTTTTACTTGAACACAAAGCTATTTTTCACATAAGAAAATAGTATTAAGACAATATCAAGATGTACCCAAGGCCATCTTCATCAGAAATGTAAAAAGTAACAGGGATGACGTCCCACAGTTAAGAGCAAAACTGTCCTTCGACCAGGTTCTCAAAAGCACTGACAGCTGGCCTCTTTCCTAAATGGTACTGCTTCACTTGAACTAAAATCCTATCCTCCTCATCCAAGTATCTCCATGACACAATTCAGGAAGCCAGAAACAGTCTTTCCAGGTTGTGTCATACTTGCTCTGCTGAGGCCCTGCCGGTGCCGAGAAGGCAGCTCTGGAGCAACTGTGAGGGCTGCGATCACTTATCCATGTTTCTAAATGAACAGGCTTGCCAATTCCATTAGCAACACCAAGGACCAAATGAATACACAGTGCTAAGACACATCTTTCCCCTGGTCGCAAAATGAGTTATGAATGACAGAGGCGTGGGCAGCTCAGTATCAGAGGCACTTTCCAGGAGCTTAAATGCCAGAGTAAACAAGGGCAAGGGTGATAACCTTTGATTTTCACTCCTCCACCCAACGGAAGCACATCAAGGCACAAGAAAAATTACATACTATTATGGCTATTGTTTCCAGTCGTATGGTTAGGGATTATCAGCTTTCTGTAAGACTGCTATCAGAATCCTGCAATGCCTAACCATAAGAAGAAACCAAAGAACTAATGTGCAATTTATACATAACATGTAAGGAAGTGAAAAATTAAGCTAAATCCTTAATGTTTAGGGGACTTCAAGATCCTATAAAGAAGTAACATTTATTACCCCCCCCCCCCCTTAAGATTACAATTCCACTTCCTAGTATCATCTGGATCTGGGCAAAGAGACACTAGTCTTCATGAAGGTAACAGAGTTGATTGGAGACTTCTATTTCTTTAAAAGTTACTGCAGGGGCACCCAGGTGACTCAGCCAGTTAAGCATCCAACTCTTGGTTTTGGCTCAGGTCATGATCTCAGGGAAGTGGGATGGAGCCCCGAGTAGGGCTATGTGCTCAGCGCAGAGTCTGCTTAAGATTCTCTCTCTCCCTCTGCCCCTCCCTCTCTTAAAAAAAATTACTGCAAAACATGACCAAAACTATATTTTGTAGAATATTAAAACTTCTAAAAAACTTATCTCTCAAATGTACATTTTATGATGCTACAGTGAAGGAAAAAGCTTAAATCAGATGTGTTCATGAATTTGTAACTCCTATTGCCTCAATTCCTTAAGAAGGCATTTTGAAAAACAAATAAATTTGAGGTTCATCACTGCTTTAGCAGCTTGGGGCTAACAAAGATTCCTGGTGAGGTGAGCATACTAAGACCCAGCACCCCCGCCCCACTCCTGCCATTTGGGAGGCCAGCCAAGTGTTAAATTCAGGAAGGTCTGTCACTGTGTTTCTATCTTCTACTCTCTAGTCATGACTACCACAATTTTATTTCAATTTATACTCTCCCAATTTTACGAATCTGTAAAACCCAGAAAAATACTTAAGAAGCAAAGATTATGGAAACTATCATCCGCTGTAGATCAGACACCTGAGAGTGGTGTGTGGCTGAGGCTGAAATGGCTAACTTCTGTAAACCATCTTTCTCATTTCCTGATACAAAACCTAACAAAATAAAGGTTATAAAGGTTATGGAAGACTTGTTCTTTATTTTAAAACATTACTTAAAATGGTTTCTGATGTACTGCTGAAGCAGTTATGTTCTACAAGAGTACACTGCCTGTTTCAGGAGGCCACCCTGCCTGGCTGGGGAGGAGGAAGCGGGCGCCTGTCACTGACAGTCTTCTCCAGATGAATGAGCTTCTATTCACCCTCCAGGGACAGGGCTACTCACTTCTAACAATGACAAATGTGCAAATGCAACATCTCAACTGTAGCTCTCTGAGAGGCTGAGAGGCTAACCTCATATACTAGTGCCAGGCTTGATGACCGAGAAAGCTGACGGTGAGGGGAGGGGCTTCCTAAATGTCTCCTTCTGGGGCTCTAGAAATTTGGGAGAGCAATTAAATACTGAGACTGAAGAAGATTCTCAAGTTTGAATTAAAAATACTCAGAGCAGCTAACTTGTAGAGAACCTGTCAGAGCACTTACCTGCACAGTACCTCTAGATTTGTTCTGAGAATAAATGACTGTATCTCTGCTATCATGGTAAATTGTGTATTAACAACTTAAACGTCTTTCATTCCTGCTAATCCAAGCAGTGGGCTCAGACTGACACTACAACCACGAGCTTTGAAATCCTGAAGGCCTCTTGCATGTTTATGCCTACACCGTGTAAATTTGGACCTTGTAGAAGAGCAGAACATTTCAGAAAACCAGCAACTCGCTGATTTAAAAAAAAAAAAAAAAAAGCCCTGGAGTTCTGCTAGTTTCAAGAGCAGTGCAGTAACAATCTGTTCTGTGGAGAAAGAAAAAAAAATCTCACAGCCAGGCTGTGTCAGTCAACAAACATGACATCTGCACATTACAGAAAAGACAACTTTTCAAACAGTTAGGAAAACTCTACCTTTATACTAGATTTTCTCTTCTGAAGTTCTGTAGTGGAAAAAATAACCCACTATGACAACTTTTTCTCTATTATACATGTGTTGATGACTTTAAATGAAGTTGAAATTTGTTTGAACTCAAACACAAGTTGTTTCCCACTGCCCCGAGTAACTGCTTCTCATTCATATTTGGCTGAGGTGCTCTACTGCCCCTTACTCTGGACCGTCTGAAGGAAGTTAAGATTTCTTTTTGTTCTCAGTAATAAATTATTCATTTATTAGTGACCTAACAGCCTACACCCATTTTGTGGGAGTGAAACAAGTGCGAAGAACTTTGGAAAAGGGAGCTTTTAAGTCTAAGTGGTGATAGAACAACCATAAGGCTGAAGAGGATGAAGCTCAAAACCTAAATTACTTGCCACTGGGGCTTTGGGTTAAGCTACCACCTAAGTTTTCCTCTTTAAAACAGCTGAGTCTGAACTCTCAAAAAAAAAGTACAAAATAACAATAACTCAACTCTCCAAACCTGTCATGCATTAAGTGAGAAGTCCCACCTGCACATCATACAAATTTCAGAACCACTTAAATTTCCACCAGTTACTCCCAAATCCACAAGGGAAATGATGGAACAGAGTAAGCCACCAAAAAACGAAGCATGTATGGATGACAGAAAAATTCCTAATTGGATTGTGGTAATGGCTGCATACTTCTGTAAATTTAGTCAAAATCACTGAATTGTATAGTTAAAAGGGTGAATTTTATAGTCTGTAATTTATGCCTCAAAAATCTTGTTTTTGTTTTTTTAATGCAGGGCTAACCAGGTCTTAATTAAGGAAAATTATCAGAGGCTAGATATGAGAAAGCAGAAATTCAAAGAGGAAAAAGCAAGCATTGAAAACAGTGTTTATACATGGGTGGGGAATAGAGAAATGGGGTATGAGCCATTCTGTGATCAGAATTTGGGGTTTTTTTTTAAAGATTTTATTTACTTATTTGACAGACAGTGACACAGCAAGAGAGGGAATACAAGCAGTGGGAGTGGGAGAGGGAGAAGCAGGCTTCCTGCTGAGCAGGGACCCCGATGTGGGGCTCGATCCCAGGACCTGGAATCATGACCTGAGCTGAAGGCAGACGCTTAACGACTGAGCCACCCAGGCGCCCCCAGAATTTGGGTTTTTAATGGACCAGCAACACCATGGCCCTCACAAGGTAAATGCCTCTGATCTAGTCATGTGTTAGTGGTATCCCTAAGCAACCAACAGAAGCAAATATAAATGGAAATTTTCCCCGATGGAAGGTAATCTAAACCCAGGCCTCAAAGAATTCTCATATGCAAAATGCCAGGAATGTGAATTTACAATAAAAAAAATGCAGGAAGTACACAAGGAGATAAGCTATCTTGGGCAGGAGTAAGCAAAACAATTGTGTAATCAGATCCATAATGATGGCAGATACTCAAATGATCAAAACTGGAGTATTTAAAAATACGTTTCTTATGTTAACAGAAATAAAAGTATACAAAGGAAAAATACACTCAAAAATGATGAGGCATATTGGAGAAGGGTCAAAGTAGAACCACAAGAGAAAATTAGTAACTTCACAACTTCTAGAAGTTTAAAGTAATCTTGACTAAATACTGATAGAAAGAGAATTACTAACCTGTAAAGTAAAACTGAAGAAATTATTCAGGAAAACCAAGAAATTTTCATGATATGGAAATCACACACGAAATTAAAGAGATGTGCAATTAGACTGAAAGAGACTACTATTCAACTATAAAGGATTCAGAAGGAAAGACAAAATGGGAGAGCAGCAATAGTGAAAGAGATTTCGGTTAAAAATTTTTCAGAGTGGATGAAATATAAATTTCAGATTTGAGAAGACATTTTAATAAGTAGGGTGAATAAAAAGAAATCCATACCTGGACATACTATTGTGAAGCTTTACAACAACAAAGACAAGATTTTTAAAACAGCCAGAAAGTTAATACAAATTATTCACAAAGTAAGCTCAGTAAGACTGACTGCTGACTTCTCAATAGCAACAATGGCCAAAGAGATGGGGAAAAAGTATCTTCAAATTGGGGCGGGGAGGGCGGCAATGGAGAAATCATCCTAGGACCGTACATTCAATGAAATTATTTTTCCAAGATTTGGGGCACAATAAAGACATTAAAACCAACAAAACCAAAACAACCTGAGAGCATTTACTCCAGACAGATCTTCCCTACCCTGACTAAAGCAGTTTGTAACAAAAATGCTTCAAGAAAAAGGTAAGTAATTCCAGATGGAGGGCTTAACAACATACAAGAAGAAATGAGAAGCAATGAAAATAATGTATCAGGTACAATTTAAGCCAAGTTGAAAAAATGAATACAGCAACACTAATGGGGCTAAAACTTAAAAGAAAGCACTGGACAACAGTGATATTTAAGTTGGAGAATGGTGGAAGTTAAAGCATTCTAAGATTCTGACATTGTTTCAGAAAGAGGAAAAGATACTGATTAACCTCAACCTCTGAGTTAAACATGCATGCTAAAACATCCAGAGTTACTACTAAAAAAACAGAGCTCACCATTTCCAAACAAGAAGAAGGGATAAAAATAGGAGGTGAGAAGATCAATTAATCAATCCAGAAGCGGAAAGATAATCAGAGGAGGGATGGAAACAGAGTGTAAAGAAGGAAAAAGAGAACAAAATGTAATGGTAAAAATGAATCCACATGTCATAACAGTAATGAAATGTGTATGTACAAAACTCTCTAATTAACTGGAAAAAAAACCCTGCTAAACTGAGTAAAAATAAGTGAACGTATGCTCTTTATAAAATACACTTAAAACATAAACAAAGGTCGTACACTATTTTAAAAAAGAAAGGAGAAAGCTACACTGGGATGATCAGAAGGAAGCACCTGACTCACAGCCCTCTGTTCTCCCCAATATTGTCACTGGGAGGCTGAAGGCCACATGCTAGGCCCCTCACGAGATCACAGCTGTTTGCATCTCAACTCAGTGGCAACTGAATGATACGACCTTGCCTTTTTAAAGAGAAATAACCACATAAAAAAAAAGATAATCATGTGGAATCTGTCACTGTATTAGGTATTAAAATGTTGAGGACTCTATTTAATCATTAAATGACCTTTATATATAAATATATAAAAGCTCCATGTAAGGATTCTTTCCACATTTTTAGGATAGGCTATTTCCCATGAAAAAATGGGCATCCTCCCTCCATTCTAAAGACAACAACTATACAACTGATTGTTTCATCCTTTCCACCTTGCTACCAGGAAATTCCATGCCAAATCCAAATGCAGTCACAGTAATTATAGTTGAAAATTGTCTATTATTCTTTTCCTAGGTCCTGATTTTCTTCATCTACCTTATTTTATCATGTATGTCTTTATTTGAAATAAGCCATATCAAGTTTAATTTAGGGAGAGACAGGACATAAATATAAGCATCTCTAATAAAAGGATTAGAAAAAAATACCATAAACTATTTTAAAAGACTTGGTTATTTGATATTTTCTTAAACGCTTTCATTGTAAATTGCCACCTAGATGATACAATAATCATTTCCATTTACTTGGTTATCATATGGACCACTTTAAAAGTTCCCCATTTCTCACTACAGATAGAACATCAGTTCATCAGCTCTACTGATGAGCAAACAGGAGGGCCTATACTCTTCTGGAGCAGGATGAAGTCTGGGCAGTGCTTCCTTTGTCATTCCTACCAATGTTCCAAGAGAAAAGGATCCTGATGTTCCCTGAGAACAAAGTTCATCTACTGCCTTCACTAGACCAGCCCAAAATTTGACTAAGTGGTTAAGTTCAGCCAAAAACACTTGTTTTGGATATGAGGTGTTAAAATAGTACAC
>NC_138375.1:111647518-111708967 GCF_054177405.1 Leptonychotes weddellii
AATCCAACTCAAAAGCATACCAGTTATTTACTTTTTGGTTCTTTTTAAAAAGATTTTATTTATTCATTTTTGAGAGAGAGAGAGTTCGCACACCCACACACAGGTGTAGGGGGAGGGGCAGAGGGAGAAGGAGGCTCCCCACTGAGCAGGGAGTCCAATGCAATATGGGACCTGATCCCAGGACCCAGGGATTATGACCTGAGCGGAACGCAGACGCTTAACTGACTGAGCCACCCAGGCATCCTACTTTTTGGTTCTTAAAACACAAAACAATGAACTAGATACCATCTTATTGTAGCAAATTCATTACATTAAGAGGCCCATTTTAATGCAATGTCTGGGGCTGAGTGGAAAGGGGTATTAAGTGATACATAGTTTTTATAAGCAAGATTGCATGAGTGGCATTTTTCCTATTTCACTCTCAATTCATGAAATTGAAAAAGAACTCAGAAGAAAGCAAAATTAAAAGGGAAAACTGATTGCTCCTTAGCTATTAAGCTGCTCACAGCCAAGGGAGGTAGGCAAAGAACGAAGCAATTAAAAAGGACACGTGAGTGTTGCATTACTGACAAAAAGGTTAATATTTCTGACAAAATAAATTTTTTATCTCAATACACTTTAAATTGAAGAGCAACATAAAGAAATCATTAACTTGATATGGGAGAAAGAGTCAAGTATAAAAGGTGTTATCATTACCCAGAAGCACAGCCTTGCCCTTTCATTAAGATGAAAGAAAAGCCCTCAGCGCTATACTGTAGAGCAGAAGAAAATGGTGAAAAGAAGCATCACCCAGCTCACCAGTAATGACCTTCAGCTCTTGCTCCCTTACTCACTGACCTTGGAGACACACAACCTCTATGCAACCTTCGCATAAAAAAATGGATTTTGATACCTTGTGGTAATGGATTCCACTGACAAATGTGGTATGAGACAGTCAGAGGTCCTAGCCAGAACCTGAGAAAGTAAGTTAAGAACAACTTCACGGCAAACACTCCATTATTTGCTTTTCCAAATAAAACAGAGTGTAACTGAATGAGGATCCAATCGGCAGCCAGCCCTACACAGCCTTCTGGACACTAACTGTGTGGACACAGAGGGACTGGAGAAATTTGCTTCTGCTTCTAAAACCTTAAGAGTCAGTATATGGTTTTTATTCTTGAAATTAATCTTGTATTTCCATAATGTGATATACAAGGAAGGCACCATAAAAAGGTTTCCATTTTTAAATGGGTGTTATCCCTAATACTACTCAGAAACTATTTTATATATTTGAAGCAACTTTACATGACACCCCAAATTAAAGCATAACCTTTTTATACTATTTTACTTGGTCTGGAAAGAAAGTATTTCTATTAAAGCAATAAATAAGACTTCCAAAAACCAAGTTAGCAAGTGCCAACACATCTGCTCCAATTTTATTTTGGTCATGTATTAAAATGCTACTTAAATAACAGTTTTAGCTCAGCTTCCATTTTTTTTTTTTTAAGATTTTATTTATTTATTTGAGACAGAGAGAATGAGATACAGAGAGCATGAGAGGGAGGAGGGTCAGAGGGAGAAGCAGACTCCCTGCCGAGCAGGGAGCCTGATGCGGGACTCGATCCCGGGACTCCAGGATCATGACCTGAGCCGAAGGCAGTCGCTTAACCAACTGAGCCACCCAGGCGCCCCTCAGCTTCCATTTAAAATGCTGATAAAATGGATAACTTTTTTCACATATCATCCTAGCGTCATTTGTATCACATTATACAAAATAAACAGACTATATAAATTACTTTTATTGTCTCTCTCTCTATAGTAGAGCATAACTCGCATGGGCGTGGAGATTTGTGTTCCATTCATTACTACCTCCTAGTGCCTAGAACAGCGACTGGGACATATCAAGAATACTATAAATATGTCATAAGACTCCATCACAATTTTTTTTCTCCCTCAACTATAGAAAATTTGCTATAGGCTTTTGAAAGCTCTGTGCTAACAAACAAAAATATTTCTGAAATCAGTGTCAGCTCATCTTTGAAAAGTTTCCAATTTTCCCCTTCATCTTCACATCCCCCAAAATTTTACAATTAATCCTCTCATGTACACATTATACAGAATGATGTGTTATGATGCTCTTTTGTATAAACATTACAAATACTCAGGCTTAATATCAATGATGTTCAGTCATAACATACAGCTCTACATTTCTCAAAGTCCAGTCCTGAGACCAGTGAATGATAATCCTAGGGGACGGTGTTCCAGGGATCTGAAGGTTGAGCACCTCAGTAACTTTACTGTTTATTACCTGAGAACTAGTATTCATTCATTCATCTAGTAGTTAGTGAGTACCTACTATGTTCCAGGCACTGTTCTAGGCCCATGTTCTCAACGAATTTACATTCTATTAGAGTATGAGGTGGGGAACAGAAAAATAAGAAAACAAAACAGACCTAATAATTTCAAATAGTGAAAAATGTTATAGAGGCTATAAAACAGGTGAATGGTTTAAAAAAAAAATGGTGGAAGGTGGAATGGAGGGGATGAGGGAACCAGGAGAGCCTCTATGCACAGGAAACATTTGAGCAAAAGCCTGTGGGGTAGAGGATAAGTGGACAGAACATTCCAGGCAGAGGGCCCATGGAGTGCAGAGGACGTAAGGTGGTGACATGTTTGGCTTCACTTCAGTGCTGAAGAGCACATTTTTCTAACACCCAATAAATCAGACCACCCAGTTTAGGGATCACATGTGAGAGGAGTACATCTAATGCCAAGGAGCAGCTATCGTACAATAGCAGCACCCAAGTGTTCATGTGGAAAATGTTTTTAAGGGGGGGCAAAGCACAAAAAGAAAAAGAGAAAGACTAGAAGCAGCTGGAAAGGCAGGCAGGGTACCTTATGGACCACAGTTAAGAATGCGGGTTTTAGGGGGTGCTTGGGTGGCTCAGTCAGTTAAGTGTCTAACTCTTGGTTTCCGCTCAGCTCAGAGTCATGAGATCAAGCCCCACGTCAGGCTCAGGGCTGAGCTTGGAGCCTGCTTAATATCTTTCTCTCCCTCTGCCTCTGTCCCTTCCCCCCTGCCTCTGCTTGAGTGCACACATGCTGTCTCTCTCTCTCTGTAAATAAATAAATCTTAAAGCAGCAGCAGAAGCAGAAGACTGTGGGTTTTAGGATTTTATGTGAAGTGTGCCTAGAAAGCCACAGCTGAATGGGTCCTGAAGCAAAGGAATGATGTGATCTGATTTAAAGGGGTCATGCTGGCTGCTCTACAAAAAAGAGACTAGAGAGAGACAAGAGTGCAAGCACAAAACTCAGCTAGGAGGCAGTGGCAGAAGTCCAGTGAGACAGGATGGCTCAGACTAGGGAAGTGACCATGGAATAAAGAAAAGACAGGATATGGGGAGGACATGTAGATTAAATACGGAACATGAGGGGAAAAAAGAAGACTCAAGGACGACTCCTAGATTTTCGGCTTGAACAACTGGGTGGAATGTTGGCCCACCCCCCCCCCAAAAAAAAGCCAGAAAAACAAAAAACAAGGATGTTTATCAAAACATTACATTTAATAATGAAAGACTAAAACAACCTAAATAACCGACATGCCTAATGGTAGGGGACTAGTTAAATAAATGGACCAGTATGCAATCAACAGAAATACTACAAATGACTACTTCGTAATACAATAAAATGGCTATGATATGGCAAGCAGGAGAAAAACACATTACATCGTAACAAATTATGATACCATTTGCCTCCAAAAATAAATCAGTATATCAGTTTTATAAATTTTTTTAAAAAGTCAATCCACAAAGTAAGTATAAATCTACTCCAAAATGTCACTTTTTATTCTTTGTGCTTTTCTTTTCCAAATTCTCTAAAATGAACTCATATTTCTCTTTTATATTTTTTTTAAAGCTGTATTTTTAAATGGCAATGTCCCAAAACCACACCTACCTAAACTGGTGCTTTTTTTCCTCCTCAAGCACCTTGCTCCATAGGGATGCTTTCAGAAACTCTTGCAATATCTCTAATATTGAGATATGAGCAAATGAGCCTAAGCGCTGTTGCCACAGAGCAACCCTGGGCAAACTGGCTGATGAGAGTTTTATGTTGAGTTTAGATTCCTACCGCAACAACTTCACAGCATCCCCAAATGGTTCTGGGAAGAAGCCTGGCTGCACTTTGGTGCTGAAGGGCACATCTTCTAACACCCAATAAATCAGACTACCGGCTTAGGGATCAGATGTGAGAGGAGTGCATCTAAGCCCACAGAGTAGATACCTGATATACAGCAGCACCCAAATATTCATGGGGAAAACTGGGGGGCAAGGAGGGTGGAGAAAAAGAAAAAAAGGAATTACTGGACAGCACGTTAACAGAATCTCCTGTGGGAAGCTGATAAACAGCTGGAATGCACACAGCTGCTGCTAGAATATAAACTATGCTTCCTGTAGGTATCCCAATGTTAATGGGGTGACCACGGAAGTTACCAAAAAGGATATAAGGGAATAATGTAGACATGTTTTATCTAGATTAAATTTAGAGTGCAAGATAAAAATAAGGGGATTCTAAACAGGCTGAATGGCCAACTATATACTAAGAATTGTTCAATCAAGAGAATGATTTCTAGCAGCAAGCTGTAAGGTTCTAGGAATTTAATATTTTTTGAGTAGCCACTAAAAATGATGAAATTAGCAAAAATAATTTGCTGGGGTTTTCTTTCTTCCTTCCTTTCTTCCTTTCTCTCTCTCTTTTTTTAAGATTTTATTTTATTTGAGAGAGAGAAAATGAGACTGAGCAAGGGAGCCTGCACGGGACTCAATCCTAGGACCCTGTGATCATGACCTGAGCCAAAGGCAGACATTTAGCTGACTGAGCCACCCAGGTGCCCCTAATTTGCAGTTTTTTAATCCCAAAATATTACATTTTAACATGTAATCAACATAAAAAGCTAATGAGATATTGGACATTCTTTTTCCATACCATATCTTCGAAATCAGGTATGGGTTTATAACTGACAGCTCCTCTCAATTCACATGTGCACAGCAGTAAAAAAGAGAGGAAGTTCCAGAGAAGGAGACTGTGGCTCCCCTTTCCTGACAACCAGAGAACCCAGCAAAGTCCCCCTACAGAAGCAGTCCAGGAAAAGATAAGTAACAATACATGGATGTTACAAAGAAGGGGGATTTAGATATCAGAATGAAAATCTATGATTCTACAAGAAAAAAACCATTCACTGTGGTGTGAAGAGATGGACCCAATTCCTGAAGAACAGAAAACCTAGCTCCCAGGGGGGAGAACCTCCAGGGAAAAGAACAATGCAAGAAGAACCAAATAAGAGAAATAGTAAGTCACTGGGTAAATGGCCACAAACAGGATGCAGTAAAGCTGCAGAAAACAAACACCAGCCCTGTCTTACCTCTTCTATTCTACATGGCTTTATGGCAGTATGGCCATCTACCTGAAAA
The DNA here is from genome assembly GCF_054177405.1 of Leptonychotes weddellii. Taxonomy (NCBI): domain Eukaryota; kingdom Metazoa; phylum Chordata; class Mammalia; order Carnivora; family Phocidae; genus Leptonychotes; species Leptonychotes weddellii. Next base: position 111,652,966 of record NC_138375.1, read on the forward strand.
CTAGGCATTCCACATTCCTTCAAGACGGGGAGGTGTTTCCTGGAAGGCAACTTCCATACCCAAGACTGCTTCAGTTAATGATAAGAGTGTCTTTGTTATTCATCACTGGCCCTGACAGTTTATGCTAATGAGGTAACTCCTGGTGGGCCCCTAAGTACACACTCTCCTGAGTTCTAGGAGTTGTTCTAGCACATTATCAGACCTCAAGAGGGTCATGGGAAGCCCCCAAATTTGTAGCCAGTTGGTCAGAAGTGTGGGCAGCCTGGGGACCCTCCAAACTTGCAGGAAGTGCAGCAGTCATGTGAGGGGGGGTCATGAGGACTCCTAAATGTAAAGTCACTTAGGTCAGAAGAGCATGTGGCAGGTTCCATCTACAGTGAGAGCAATCTTGCTGGGGATCATGCCCTTTATCTGTGGGGTCTGTGCTAACTGCAGATGGTTAGCAAAGAGTTTTACTTCAGTATTTCATCTTACTTATTTTTTACTGCACTATTTTAAAAAGTCAAACCTATCTGGTAGAATTCTCAGGGGCTGCAGAATCTGCGCCCCTCCTTTCCTGCTAGCGCCACTAGCCCTACTCAACTTTCCCAAGTTCTCTTACTTCCCTAAACCCTGAGGAAAAACTGCAAAAGGCCACAAAAACCAAAGGCAGCTGACATTTACTCCAATTTAAGAAGGAACTAATGCAACAAAAAAAGTAAAGAGATTGGGCGCCTGGGTGGCTCAGTTGGTTAGGCGACTGCCTTCGGCTCAGGTCATGATCCTGGAGGCCCGGGATCGAGTACCGCATTGGGCTCCCTGCTCGGCAGGGAGTCTGCTTCGTCCTCTGACCCTATCCCCTCTCATGTGTTCTCTCTCTCTCATTCTCTCTCTCAAATAAATAAATAAAATCTTTAAAAAAAAAAAAAAGTAAAGAGATTAACAAAACAATCAAAATGAAGTATTTTGGGGCGCGGCTCAGTCGTTAAGCGTCTGCCTTCGGCTCAGGTCATGATCCCAGGGTCCTGGGATCGAGCCCCGCATCGGGCTCCCTGCTCCACGGGAAGCCTGCTTCTCCCTCTCCCACTCCCCCTGCTTGTGTTCCCTCTCTCGCTGTGTCTGTCAAATAAATAAATAAAATCTTAAAAAAACAACAACAACAACAAAATGAAGTATTTCACCTTTGTTTAAAACAAGTCCCTCACTAGTTCAGTGCTCATCATAATACATAAGCAGTGCGGGGTAGAGAAGCCTTGTCACTGAAGGATAAAGTTCTGCCTTGAGTCAAGAATTTTACACTTCTACAACACTTTAAAAACTCATTTCCTTTTCAAGCACATATGCAATTATATATCCTAGTATCTCTATTACCATAAATGCAATTCAACTGTTTGCAGAGTTGTACTAAAAAGCCTTTAGTTATGCCTCAGGCAATAAAAAGGATGTCATTTAATACATATCTATGATAAGTACGAGTGTGTGTGTGTGTGTGTGTGTGTGTGTGTGTGTGTGTGTGTGACAGGGGCGAGAAAGAGGTCAGAACTGAGCTGTGATAGGGAACACCAAACCCTAAACTCAAAAGGTTAGTAAAGTTCAGAATGAAATAAAAAAGTGGAAGCATGGACAATGCTCCTGAAGCAAGATCTCCAGAGCCACCAGGTCCACATAATGCTGTCCACTACACTAGCAAGCTCAAAAGGCAGAGCCCTCACTGCTGGAGGACGTTAGGTAAGTTACTTAACCTCCCGAAGCCACAGTTTCCTTACCAAGAAATGCTGTTGTGGAAAAGGCACGGTATCTGCATACACCTGGTTGCACAGCAGATGCGCAGCAACAGCAAGTGTCAACTGTGTTGGATGAGGATGACAGAGCAGAGCCCTTCAGCACTAGAGACAAGGGCTCGCTCTCTGAGGTTCAGGGACCACAATGAGCTGGTTCCCATGCCACTACCGGTACCTGTTACCCTATGCCTTGGGCTGACAGTGTCCTTGCTTTCTGCTTTACAGGCATACTTTCTAATATGCAGGCTACTTAGAGGAGGTTGGCTTCCTAAAGACAATCTTTGTGTATCTGGAGGTTACACCTCATGCTGTCATTGACTACGGTGAATGATTATGCTTAAACACAGACACAAAATGATATTCTTCTGATTTTAATTCCAAATGAATCATTAACTTGAATAGAAGACTGACCTATGACCCACAACTATATGGTCAACTAATCTTTGACAAAGCAGGGAAGAATGTCCAATGGAAAGTCTCTTCAACAAATGGTGTTGGGAAAACTGGACAACAACACACAGAAGAATGAAACTGGACCACTTTCTTACACCAGACACAAAAATAAATTCAGAATGGATGAAACACCTAAATATGAGACAGGAAACCATCAAAATCCTAGAGGAGAACACAGGGCAGCAAACTCTTTGACCTCGGCTGCAGCAACTTCTTACTAGACACGTCGCAGGAAGCAAAGGAAACAAAAGCAAAAATGAACTACTGGTACTTCATCAAGATAAAAAAGCTTCTGGACAGCAAAGGAATCAATCAACAAAACCAAAAGGCAGCCTATGCAATGAGAGAAGATATCTGCAAATGATATAGCTGATAAAGGGTTAGTATCCAAAATCTTGAAGAGCTTATCAAACTCAACACCCCAAAAACAAATAATCCAGTTAAATGGGGAGAAGACATGAATAGACACTTTTCCAAAGAAGACATCCAGATGGCTGGGGCGCCTGGGTGGTTCAGTCAGCTAAGCATCTGACTTCGGCTCAGGTCATGATTTTTGGGGTCCTGGGATTGGGCCCATGTTGGGCTCCACGCTCGGCTTCTGCTCTCCCTCTGCTTCTCTCTCTCCCTCTGCTACTCCCCCTGCTCTCTCTCTCAAATAAATAAAAAATCTTTAAAAATAATAAATCACATTATGTACATGGTTTAAAAATAATAAATTACATTACTAATGTGCATGTGCATGCCCACACTTCTGACCAACTGGCTACAAATTTGGGGGCTTCCCATGGCCCTCTTGAGGTGGCTCAGCTGGTTAAGCAGCTGCCTTCAGCTCAGAGATCATGATTCCAGAGTTCCAGGATCGAGCCCTGCATGGATCAAGCCCAAGCTCAGCAGGGGGTCTTGCTTCTCCCACTGCCCCTCGCCCCACCTGTGCTTTCTCTCTCAATAAATAAAATCTTTAAAATAATAACAGAAAGAAGACATCGAGATGGCTAACAGACACATGAAAAGATGCTCAACATCACTCATCATCAGGGAAATACAAATCAAAACCATGAGATAGCACTTCACACCTGTCAGAATGGCTAAAATTAACAACAAAAGAAACAAAAGTGTTGGTGAGGATGCAGAGAAAAGGGAACCCTCTTGAATCATTGGTGGGAATGCAAGCTGGTGCAGCCACTCTGGAAAACAATATGGAGCTTCCTTAAAAAGTTAAAAATAGGACTACTGTACAACCCAGCAACTACACTCCTAGATATTTACCCAAAGGATACAAAAACACAGAAAAGGTACATGTACCCTGATGTTATAGCAGCATTATCAACAATAGCCAAAGTATGGAAAGAGCCCAAATGTTCATCGACTGAGAAATGGATAAAGATGTGGTGTATAGAATATTACTCAGCCAAAAAAACGAATGAAATCTTACCATTTGCAACACGAGGATGTATTATGCTAAATGAAGTCAGTCAGAGAAAAACAAATACCATATGATTTCAATCATATGTGGAATTTAGGAAACAAAACAGATATTATTAGGAGGCTGCACGGGAGGGGGCAAAAGAGATTCTTTTTTTTTTTAAAGATTTTATTTATTTATTTGACAGAGAGACAGCGAGAGAGGGAACACAAGCAGGGGGAGTGGGAGAGGGAGAAGCAGGCCTCCCGCCGAGCGGGAAGCCCGATGCGGGGCTCGATCCCAGGACCCTGGGATCATGACCTGAGCCGAAGGCAGATGCTTAACAACTGAGGCACCCAGGCGCCCGCAAAAGAGATTCTTAAAGATAGAAAACAAACTGAGGGTTGGTGGAGGGAGGTGGGTAGGGGATAGGCTAGATGGGTGATTGGTACTGACGAGAGTACTTGTTATGATGAGCAATGCATGTTTTATGTAAATGATGAGTCACTGAATTCTACTCCTGAAACCAATACTGACTGCACTGTATGTTAACTAACTAGAATTAAAAAAAAAAGACTGACCTATGTATTGTGTACATAATTCAGGTCAAACTACATTTAATGGTCAAAGAAAACATGATGTAAAATTAGTAATGCATTTAATGTGATTACTGATGTTTTCCCTGGAATATTTTTATGGCATTAACCTGGACTACGTCACTATAAATCCAAATGTACAAGACACATATTTTACATAAAAGGCCCATTTTCTATTCTTACATAATGACCAACTTACCAAATGATCTATGTAATATCTTTTCCAAATATTAGATACTTTACATTGAGGTTATAAAATCAAATAACTTGAGAACGTGCTTTCTATGTGTCAGTTTTTAAAAATAAAATAATAGTTAAATAATATAATTTCACATATTAAAAGGTAGTAGCAAGCCTAACTTACCTGGAAATTAAGTAGCAATTCACTTCTCTTTTTTCTTGTCACCTTACTAAACAATCACTTACATAAAGATTTCTATTGTTCAAACATATCTAATTAACAGCATGTTTCTTCATTTTAAAACATGATGACTGGACTAAGTCTATGTCTCAGGCAAAGAATTAAGCACCTGACAGAGACCATCTCTTTCAGATCTCAAAATATTCCTGAGACAGGTATCATTAGTATCCTCATTCTACAAAAAAGAAATGGAAATTTAGAAAGGTTATTTTGCCAGGATGCAGCCCAGGATGTAAGCCATGCAGTTTCTCCAATTTCTAGACACTACTCCCTTCTATAGTATCTTTTAAGTTCAGATATGTCACAATCTATCTTTATTTGCATTAACGTTAAGTGGAGATGTTAAGTTTCTAGGACAGGGACTATCTATATTTAATCATGCACATAATTAATGTAAACTGACCAAAATTGGTAGTTTGGCATAGATGTAAAGTAATGGCCAAAGACTTTCATCTCATACATATTGTATATTAGGTGAGCCCCTAAAATTTTTAGCTGATTAAATAATGTGATTAAAAAATCACCAGTCCTCCAAGTTACCTAGAGTTAATAAAACTGCTAACACACTTACCTCAATTAATTTGTTGGCATGTTCACGGAAAACCTGGGCATATTCCTTAACTTCTTTCTCATTTCCATTCTTTGCAGCTTCAATCAATACTAGAAGTGGAACGTTGGTTTCCAGGAATGAATCTGAAACATGGTCCATGACGGCTTTGCGGAGCTAATAAATGAATTGTAAAAAATCTGATTTTATTTCTATCAAGAAACTAGACTGCTTTTTTTCTCTTGTACTTTTAAATCTTAATGGAAGCTCATGATAGCCTGGCTGCACTTACATGAGGATCCCTCATGTAAGCTGTTGCAGTTATATAATGTGCAACATAAGAAACATGATCCTGAAGATAATGGTTATGCTATAGTTACAGCATTTCAGCAATAAAATCTCAGGTTTCATGATAACATCCTTTTTTTTTCTTGGGAATTACAAAACTAAAGCTTATATCTTAAAGGAATAATACAAAGCTGAAGAGAAAGCAGCTCTGGGCTGAATTGACACATAGCCTTGGAATATATGTAATTAGCCTAACTGGCTAACTAAAAATGAAAAGACAGGATTAAGTACTTTCTGGTTTATCTGAAGAGGGTTAGCACACCGTGAACCTTAAACCTAAAAGGTTATCTTTATAACCATTTCTGATATGATTTCACCAGAAGGAAAACGAATAAAAGCATATTCTGACATTAACTTTGCTTTTTATCAAACATAATCAATAAAATATCTCTCTACTAAGTCTGGAAACTATTTTACTACAACTTTGTTTTAAGTCTTAATACACTGTTTTGTAAATTCAACCATAGTTTTTTAAAGACTAGACTCAATTGGGACTCTGAAATGTTAATGGGACTATTTAACAAATGAAGAGATTCTTTCCTGTGTATTTACTAACTTGGAAAACTGAGCAAATGAAATCTCTCTATGCCCACATATTTGTACTGGAAAAACATCTCCACCAAGGATCTAAGGGAACTTCAAGTGTGCAATCAGAATGGGGCAAGTCAAATAAGTAACTGCAATTTCTGTTTCTCCTGTATGTAACCTAGTATCACAAGATCCTTCAGGGTTTTGTCACAGGTCCCCCAAGTCATTTTACATTGATTTTCTTACCTGTACATACTTTTCACACTAGAGCTAATTCATTCAGTCCATCCCAGTGGGACTGTATTATTCTAAGCCCCCAAGAGATTTTATTAGCCATTTAGAACCTTACTAGCAATCAGAGATAGGCAATTTCCTCTGAAAACTCCATCCTTCACCCCAATAAAATATATGGGCCCAGTATTTACCGGAATTTTAACCCAAACTACAAAACTGAGAACTTGGGAATGCAATCGACAATTTTTCCAGTTTACCTGTCTACGCAAGTCCCTAGTCTTCTTGGTCATTTTATCTATTGCAGAATTGAGCGCATCGCTTCTTTCTTTACGTCCAGCCTGGAAAATAAGAAAAGAGATGCACATTTTAGGGATTCACAAGGAAATGTAATTATAAATGTATAATTATTCACAAGGAAATGTAATTATAAATGTAACAGCCAACAGCTATTTTTTGTTCAAATCAACGTGTTTTTTTTTTTTTTTAATTAAAGCCCAAAGTTGGAAAATAAATGGGGGTAGGGTAGGAGAGAACCATGTGGCTTTGTTTATAAAAACCTAATCTTACAATGCTTAGTCTCCACATTATCCGATGGCAAGAATTGACGGAGTTTTACCAAAATAAGAGAAGTTGAGACATGACTTTCATTTAAAAGGTTCTGCTTGAAAAATGAAAGTCTTGACTGACTTCATTTAGCATAATATATCCACGTTGCTGCAAATGGTAAGATTTCATTCGTTTTATTGGCTGAGTAATATTCCTGTGTGTGTGTGTGTGTGTGTGTGTGTGTACACACAATTTTTTTTTTAGATCTTATTTGAGAGAGAGAGCCAGAGCACCGGGGGGGGGGAAGCAGGCTCCCTGTTGAGCAGGGAGCAAGACACAGGGCTCATGACCTGAGCAGAGGGCAGACGCTTAACTGACTGAGCCACCCAGGCCCCTAAACTTGTATTTTATTTCAAGGTTCAGGATACATCAATTTCTCCTTGAACTGCAAAGCAAGAACAGGTTACACCTGATTTTGATAAACTCTGAGATGTGAAGAATGTCAAACTATGAAAGATGGTACCTGGCACTAAAACAATGTGAAAACAATGAATTTTAAAGTTAAGATGTACCATGATGGGTCAGAGTTAATAATGTATATTATGCAGCTCCAATAAGAATGCTCTGTAAGATTACTTCAGCCATATATTTTTAAGTTCTAGGCTAAGCTTAATCCAATTGTACTGCACAGAAAAGAACATATTAGTCACTCTGAGAGAGTTATATAAATGGGCATTGCTTCAGAGGTCAGGAAGTTCAGATTTGCATCAGGGAACATTTTAACCAGAACCAAAATCGATGGTAGCTGAAAGAAAAGGGGACAACGCTAAGTTACCCAGGTAGAACTAGCCATGTGCTTGGAATACGTTGGTAAGATTTTAGGTAGGTTAGTCTATCAAGTACTTTACAAGTTTTTCCTTACAAAACGCCCAGCCAACAAATGTAAAATAAAACATGTAGTAATCACAGGAGAGATACAAGTGGACAAGGGAATTTAACCCAGTGTTCTACTTTTCGGTGCCCTCGGGACATTCTGGTATAGCTATGCCTTCAGTATACAAGCCAGCACAGCACATGAATAGTTGGGTGAGGAGACGTATTTCCATGTTTTCTCAGTGCCTTGGACGTCCATTTGTTACTCATTTTCTCTCTTATCCCCCACTGGTTAAATGGGAACAATGACTTCTGTCCCTCTGCCCCCATCTCTATGGATTGTTACAGGAGAAAAGAAGAAATATTGAAGCAGAGGACAGAGAGGAGACAAGAGGGGATTTTAGGAATACAAGTGCTAAAATAATACGATCACTCTCAAATCTGTTTAGGGTCACATCCATTACCTTTCCCCCTAATAATCCTGCACCACCAGTAAAATTAAGTAGTCCAGTAATATTAGTGGGCTAAGGGGAATCTGGGTGGTGCAGTCGGTTGAGCGTCCGACTTTTGGTTTTGGCTCAGGTTGTGATCTCTGGGTCCTGAGATCGAGCCCTGAATCGGGTTCTGTGGTCAGTGCAGAGTCTGCTTGGGACTCTCTCTGCCCATCCCTCCCTACTCTTCTCTCTCAAAAAATAAAATAAAATAAGTAAATCTTAAAAAAAAAAAATGGGTTTAGAGGCGCCTGGGTGACTCAGTTGGTTAAGCATCTGCCTTTGGCTTGGGTCATGATCCCAGAATCCTGGGATCAAGCCCCATGTCAGGCTCCCTGCTCAGCAGGGGAGTCTGGTTCTCCCTCTCTCTCTGCCCCTCCCCCTGCTTGTGCTCCTTCCTTCTCTGTCAAATAAATAAAATAAATTCTTAAAAAAAAAAAAAGGGGTTTAAAAAAGAGTCTCAACAAAACTGATTCAGGAATGAGAATTTCTACCTGAGGAATAAATGGTGACTTACTCATGGCCATCAGTGAGAAAAGAACTTGACAAGTATATAATCAGTTACTGACAATCTTAAAGATCAAAATAATAGAATCTAAGGCAAAGGTGACTAAAATGGAATTTTAAAATAATCAAACTAATGCCTTCATTAAGAAAGTCTCAGTACATCCCTTAGACACACAGGCGCACACTTCAAGAAAATTCCTCTAAATGAACCTAGTATAATTTATCATTGTTCCTAGCCATGTTTATAGGATGTGTCTAGTTGATCATTTATCCCAGAAAATATCACTCTCTGAAAATCAAAGGTTGGGCACAATGACCTCATGAGAACCCAATCCCTTATAACCTCGAGTGCCCAGAAATTTTCTCAATTTGTGTAGAAGGAATTACTTTGCAAATTATATAAAAGCAAATCCTCAAGCTTGATTTTGAGGGAATCAGAGCCACACAGCAAAATTTACTTTAAGATGCAACCCATACCACAAATCTGTTCATTCTGTATTTGTGAAACTACCCTAAAAATCAATTTGTCTTTCTTATTACTTTAAGGAAATAAAAGTCTATGTCTCCCTGATCAAGAAGAGACAGTTCAGAAGCAGTCATTTGCTGAAGCTTGTAGGTTATACTAGACAGACCACCTTTTAAATGAAAGCATCCCTTTAAAATATGTACATACACACACACACACACGCACGCACCCACCCACGCTCAGTGGGGAGCCTGCTTCCCCCTGCTTGTGCTCTCTCAATCTCTGTCAAACAAACAAATAAATAAATCTAAAAAAATAAAATATAATAGGGTAAGCACACAGGCATATACACACAACCTTAACAATGAGCTTGATGAAAGTGGAAAGGTTGCTGATCTGTATAACAAGATTTTACTTCTCTTTGAAATAAAAGTTGTTAGGATTTTTTATTTCTAGTTTTAGTTATGCAAAAGGAAAGTTGCTCATTTAACCTTTAAAATAAATGACTCACAGCTCCTACCTAATTGAGAGACTCTATTCCATCTAAGCAGAGAGACCACGTAGGTTCACTCACATTTGGTATGTCCTGCTAAGCAGTGACAAAAGGGCTAAGAAAAAGATAGGGCATATTTGGGATTTCAACATATAGTTTCCCCTCAGTGAGTAAATACCAGCCGAACTGAGGGGAGGCAAAGGTTATTAGCTAGATGGCCTCTAGCAACACAGTCCTAGCTGGCTGTGAAAGGGCTTTCAAAACCCATCTTCAACAGAAGCATGAAGAAGTCACTCTTTCTCCTGTGTGGCCTGACTTCTATTTATTTAGACATGCTCTTTACTGAGCACCTACTCTGCATTCACTGAAATAGGCAGGACTAGCCAAAATCCTTCTTTCAGAGAGTTTATACTCTGAGATAAAATAATTCAGAGCAACACAAAACTTGGCAATACTCTACTGTGCCGGGCCTGATAGTTCTGAATGACCTAAGAGAGACGGTAGGAAGGGAAAGTTAAACACAAGGTTACATTTAAGTTAGGCACTGATTTTTAAAAGTATTAAAAACTGGGGGGGGGGGGGGGGGGCGCGCCTGGGTGGCTCAGTCGTTAAGCGTCTGCCTTCGGCTCAGGTCATGATCCTAGGGTCCTGGGATCGAGCCCCGCATCGGGCTCCCTGCTCCAAGGGAAGGCTGCTTCTCCCTCTCCCACCTCCCCTGCTTGTGTTCCCTCTCTCACTGTATTTCTGTCAAATAAATAAATAAATAAATAAATAAAAACTAGGGGGTATGTGGGTGACTCATTTAGTGGGGCGTTCAGCTCTTCGTTGCAGCTCAGGTCCTGATCTCAGGGTTGTGGGATCAGGCTCTGTGCCAGGCTGGGCGCTTGGTGCAAAGTCAGCTTGAGATTCTCTCCCTCTCCCTTCCCCTCTGCCCCTCCCCCTGCTCGCTCACACATAAACACACACACTCTAATAAATTAAAACCTTTTTTAAAAAAAGTATTAAAAACTAAACCTTCTTGGAGGATTTTACCCACTTTGGTGGTAACCTGTGAAAGAAGCAGCATTCCCCCCTCCCCAAAAGACCTGACCCTTGCCTCAGAAAGAGTAATCTTTCTCCTATAACAAATTCAGAATTCCCCCCAAACCACTCCTACCTTTGCCACAGATGAGACCGGTCTCACTGCTGTGACTGGTGCATATGTCCACCAATTAATTCACCCGTACCCTCCAACCTCTCAACTCCATGGCTCTAGTCTAACCCTTCCAAGTTGGGAAAGAATGAAATATGTCCCTGGCACAGCTGGTGGCATCTCAAGGTGCATTTTAATTCCTAGAGATAATGTGATGAAGGCTCCCAGGTGAGCCTACAAAAGACTACTCAACCCTAAAGGTAACAGTACAAAATAAACACAGTGCTTCCAGAAAAGAAACACAAAGTGAAAACTTCCACAGCACTTCCAGTGAATGAATTTGTGGCATCTTTTTGCCAAATCCTGGGAGATCAGAACGAGCATGTGAACTACTCCTTTATCTTTCTGGGGGAGAAATATGACAAAATCCAGGATGGGGAAAAGTTAGAGAGCTAATACTAACAAGGGTCCCAGCACTGAAGTGTGTAGCTGAGATATTCTAATCTCTTTTTGAGACACCAGGTTTCTTTTCCTTAAAACAGATAGTAATCATCTACTTATTAAACAGCTGCTTTGTAAGTTGGGAAGTTATCAGAAGCACAAACAGGTATTTAAAGCAAATAGGTATAAACATTGGGGTGCAGGTGCCCCTTCAGACCACTACATTTGGATCTTTGGGGTAAATACCTAATAGTGTAATTGCTGGGTCGTAGGGCAGCTCTATTTTTTTTTTTTTTTTTTAAAGATCTGATTTATTTATTTGAGAGAGCAAAAGAGGGAGCAAGCACGAGCTGGAAAAGGAGCAGAGAGAGAGGGAAAAGCAGACTCCCTGCTGAACAGGGAGCCCGATGCAGGGCTCTATCCCAGGACCCTGGGATCATGACCTGAGCCGAAGGCAGACACCCAATGGACTGAGCCACCCAGGAGCCCCAGGATAGCTCTATTTTTAACTTCTTGAGGAACCTCCATACTGTTTTCCAGCGTGGCTGTACCAGCTTGCATTCCTACCAATAGTGTAAAAGGGTTCCCAACAGCCAAACTATGGAAAGAGCCCAGATGTCCATCAACAGAGGAATGGATAAAGAAAATGTGGTGTAAGCAGAATGGAGTATTATTTAGCCATCAGAAAGGATGAAAATCTCACCATTTACACTGATGTGAATGGAACTGGAGGGTATTATGCTGAGCAAAATAAGTCAATCAGAGAAAGACAATTATCATATGGTTTCACTCATACGTGGAATATAAGAAATAGCACAGATGATCATAGGGGAAGGGAGGGAAAACCAGAATGGGAAGAAATCAGAGAGGGAGACAAACCATGAGAGACTCTGAACCATAGGACACAAAAGTGAGGGTTGCTGGAGGGGAGGGGGGTGGGGGAGTGGGTAATTCGGTAATGGGCATTAAGGAGGGCACATGATGTGATGAGCACTGGGTGTTACATGAAACTGATGAATCACTGAACTCTACATCTGAAACTAATGATGTACTCTGTTGGCTAACTGAATTAAAAATAAATAAATGAATAAATAAAGCAAACAGGTATACAAAGTAAGTATATGAAGGTCATAAAAGAAGGCCTCAATTTTGAAACTATTAATAACCCAGGAAAAAAAAGACTTAGGATGACTCAACTGTGAGGATATTTCAGAAGGATTTTTAAATGGTCAGCTGACTAGAAAAATCTGGTTAAGACTGATAAACCAGGGCCTCTTTTGATTTCTATGTTAACAACAACAATAAAGCCCAATGTGGGGCCTGATCCCACAACCATGAGATCATGACCTGAGCCGAAATCAAGGGCCGGACGCTCAACAGACTGAGCCACCCAGGCGCCCCCCAAAATTAATTTCTTTAATTAAAAAAACAGCTTACAAATCTTTAAGAAAATGACCAATTCCACATGGGAATGAGCAAATGAAATACACAGTCCACAGAAAAGAACAAAAATGATAATACACCTACATACAAAATGATGTTCATTGTTACTCGTAAGTAAAGAGAAACAAATAAAAGAAAGCATTTTTCAACTATTAGATTCCCAGATATTGTTAAATATGGTGTGGGGGTGGGGAGGGGCGTGGTGGGATGGTTAGTGAATACTTATGGACTTCTGGGGAAGTAGGAAATGGTTTAAAACTTTTTGGAAGGCTATGTGGCAATGTCTATCAATTTTAAATATACACACTCTGTAACCCAGTGATTTTATGGTTAGGAATTTATATATAAACTTGCCTAAGAATGCAAAGATATTAAAAGGATATTCATTTTACACTGTCTGCAAAAGCCAAGATCCTCAAAACAAACTACATGTCCATAAATTACGGTATAGCCATACAAGGGAAAAACTATGAAGCCATTAAACAGAAAGACCTCCCCCCACCGCCATATACACATACACAAAAGAAACAGCAATTCAGAATCAGCTCCCACAGGATGTCAAGCCTTAGCAGTACTGTGTCAGCAATATGGGTTCATCTCAAGCCCAGCTATAATGTTGACATGCTGCTATAAAGCCTTTCATAATATAATAAGAAATGACTTTTTTCTCTCTGGGCCAAATTTTTGTTACTGATTTTCTTTGCATTGATGACAGCACATGTTCAAATTTTTTGCTTGTCTCAGCACATGTCACTGTCCTTCTACCCCAGATTTTTGAGGGAATGACATTTCTAAGGTTCAGCAATGAAAACTGCTAGCATCTAGCCAATATACATGCAAATTCACCCCTTTAAGTTTAACCAACTGGGTCAAAGGCCTCTAACACTGAAAGGGATTCTTCAAGAAAATATGAATGGGTACCTTAACTCTTAATTCTGTTCTGTGCAAATGGCTTTATATACCTGTGGGCCACCTATGTTGGCAGGAAGAAACACGTCTGAAGAGGAAGCTACTTGGAAATGGAGAGGGAGAAGTAGGAAGGACAAAGCCAAACTTGGCTGTATTTCAGAATAAAAAAATGAAGCCTGCCACACACACAGGATGGGGGAAACATGAACATGATGAAGCCACTGTGCAAACAGTAAAAAAAAAAAAAAAAAGGGGCTTGGCAATACAAATTTCAATCAATCTGTGCATTAATCAAGACTTTAAGATAGTTCGATTTGGTTTGGAGTCTATGGTAGGCCAAATAAAAGATCTTCATGGCTGAAATGTACCTCTGCCCAAACTTCTATGAAAGATTTTCCCTCACCTAATGTCTGACTCAAGTGCATCACCCCAAGATTTACTGCTGAATTACCTAGTCCTGGACACAGAATACAACACTGCACAAAAAAATTAGGCTGTTACCTGATCCTAGCCCTGCCACCGCCACTAGCAACAACTACCAAAAAGCAGATGCCTCCAAAGCTAGAAGAAATCCTGAAGTCTATAAGTTACAACATCAAAAGGAACACAGTTCACCATCACTGTGGAACCATTACTCCTTCTTTCTGCTTTCTCAGTCATGTTTACTAACAAGAGATTTTTTATTTAAAAATCAAAATCAATGGAGGGTAGGGATAGGGACAAAGATCTAGTAAAAATGGGGATTCTTGGCCTTATGTGGACAGCTTACCTTTAAAAAGGCACTTGAAAACAAAGATTCCCAACCACACACCTATTTATTTACACGCAACAGTGGTCTAGTGAAGACCAAGACTCCAGGAACCCAGTGTTCTGAATGCTCTCAGATCCTCCAGCTCCACCTGGGACTATCAATCACTCTTTAGTCCATCCCAACATGATAAACTGGTAAAACCACCAATCCTTATGCATTCTATCTGCCTCTGTCATGTATGTTTTGCTTCTTGGGAAGATAACAAGCTAATGTTCATCATGAACCTCACTGGTTTTTCCTTTTTTCTAAATAGCATATCAAATAATTTAAAAGAACAGTCTTATCTTTGCCCCCAAATACATGCAGTATGAAAGCAGTGAACAACTCTAGAATTTACCATAATCTTCTCTCATCTTCCTTCCTTCTTCCCTCTGAAAGAAACTCACTTACTCTAATACAGGCCCAAATATGAGGTTGCCAACTAAAAACCCTAAAAGGTTCTTAGCAGGGGATATACTCAGACCCACAAAATCTAGGACCTCCACCCAAAAAATGACTATAACTTTTTGAGAAGCGTGAGGAAATCCTCCAAGTAGCGATCAAGACTGACGGCAACGAGGTTTATTTAACATACTTCTCCAGAGCACCTACGGGCAACACCACTGGTGCCAGAGTTATTGTAATCTTTGGATTTGGGAATGATTAAAGAAACATTTGACTTTTTAGCATAATGCAAAATCAAGCTCCAGCTCTACCACAAATGAACAGAAAATTCCACGTATCTGTACATCTGCCGCTCCAAGCAGGGAAATAACTCTCCCTACTCAGCAATACGTATTAAAAGCAAACTTTCATGTAGAGTAATGCACGTAACTACAGCACCTAAGCCCTGCCGCTTGATTCATTTACTTTTGCTTAAAACCATTCACAGAGGGGAGAGATGAGTTAGATTTTGTTTCTCCTTTGCTTTGTCACAAACGACAAAGCAGTGAAAACTTAAAGAGATGATATGGATAGTGCTTTCTGGAGGCTGTACTGCCACTTTAATTAAGTCAAAGGCATATGTATGGAGAGTGAAGCTGCTTAAAATGAAACCAAAGATTAAGTTTATTTCAGAAAGAACATGGATCTCTGTTTAGTCCTTTGAGCTAAAGAAAGATAAAGATCAAAAAATGATACAAAATCCCATCAACGGGAACCGTGTACTCCACCAACTTTAAGACAAAACCGTATCTTCTTTGGTTCCAAAGACTGAACCTTTTGAACCCAAAGAGAAGGCAAGTGAGCAAGATGACTGGTGACTTAGAAGGAACTCTCTGGGTACTGTGTATTACTGCCTACTTCTCCAGTGCATTACTGCCCGCTTCTCCAAATGCGTCAAAAAAAAAATTACTCTTGATTGCACTGGTACTTCTCTGGGCAATTCCCCTTGCCCACAAATCTGGTCTAATAGTGCTGGGATAATATAATTTAAGCATTCTCCATTTGTTAATATATCAGAAGTAGGCAAGCAGACTAGAGAGCAGAAAGGAACCAAGGGTCTATGGGGAAGGAGATGCTTTTCCTTTTAAATTTTCACATACAACTCATTCCTAATTGTGGTTGCTCTAATCCAATTGACTCTAATGCTTTTCTCCACATGGAACTAAAGTGGTTACTTCAGGGAAGAATTTAATCCAGTTCCTCCTGCGTGGCAAAGGTTTTTTTTTTTTTTAATCAGGGAGTAGCTGATTTCATTCAATAAGGCATTTACAGTATCCCAAGGGCTGCTTTTCCTTAAAGAAAAAAATTTTTAGGGGCGCCTGGGTGGCTCAGTCATTAAGCGTCTGCCTTCAGCTCAGGTCATGATCCCAGGGTCCTGGGATCGAGCCCCGCATCAGGCTCCCTGCTCGGCAGAAGCCTGCTTCTCCCTCTTCCACTCCCCCTGCTTGTGTTCCCTCTCTCGCTCTCTCTCTCTTTGTCAAATAAATAAATAAAATCTTTAAAAAATAAAAAGAAAAAAATTTTTAAAGAGACAACCCTTAATCAGACTCCCAAAAGGAGAAAGTTCCTGTAGAGCAGGAACTCTGTCACCCAGGATCACAGGCCCTGTAAGAATCAGATTAAAACTTATTCACTAAAAATGCACAATCAACAAAATTCTGCAAACCAATCTATGGACTCAGGTTAACAACTTCTGGCCTATGGGCAGATAAGACTTTGGAAAAGATGAAGGTCAGTGTGGGGAGTGGCATCCTTTAGGCCTAAAACAAGACCTCCCCCTTCCTTAACCAGCAAGTAGGAAAATGGTGGGAGCACTATTGCAGGCTCATTCTTAAGAATGCGGGATTCCACTCATGGGCAGTTTTGGCTTGGGAGTTTGGCTCTGGCCTGAGGATGCACTGCAGTCTATGACTGCCAAATCTTTCCTTCCTCTTTTCTTTTGGAATATCAGACCTGCCTGTGGCCTGAAGACTCCAGTGGCCCTCAGAGTATTCCTACTGTCTTCTCTCTCCTTTTATACCTCCCATGCGTTTTCCAAATAAAACTCTAATACTTCTAATCCATCTTGGGGTCTGCTTCTAAGAGGACTCAGACTATACACCTGCAGTTATTGATGTTTTCATAGCACCTTCACAGGACCTTGGATTCTTTCAATTCTCACTCCAGTACCACCCTTCAACACGGGAACTACACCTCTTAAGAGGATGACTTCTTGCCCAGTGGCAAGGCCACTGAACAAGAGGCCAATGATGTTCTGGTTTCACAGACACCATGGGTAGTTTTGAAATTTTTGCCTCCAGGTTAAGCATAAAGGGTGTGACAGAAATTGGCATGGAAGGCCAAATTAATGTAAGATGTGTGAAAGGCCTTAGACTTGTCAGGCCTGAATATATGGCCCTGACTAATGCTAGAGAAATCCTTCACATTTACACTATATTAAACATGGAATTGGGGCGCCTGGGTGGCTCAGTGGGTTAAGCGTCTGCCTTTGGCTCAGGTCATGATCCCAGGGTGCTGGGATTGAGCCTCACGTTGGGGCTCCCTGCTCAGCAGGAAGCCTGCTTCTCCTTCTCTCTCTGCCCCCCCCCACTCGTGCTTGCTCTCTCTCTCTCTCAAATTAAATCTTAAAAAAAATAAATAAACATGGAACTGTACGTTCATAAACAAGTTCTGAAAAGTGATGGCACTATTCGACAGGGAGAAGACACAGTTAAGTAAAAACAGCCAAAGCAAAAATCCTATTCCAAAGTATGAGTGACCTTCTGTATTCACCAGAGATTCCAACAAAAGTGAGTATTAGACTCAAAGTCAGTTCTTAAGTGTGTCGGTAAGAGCTATTAAGTATGCAAATGCTCTGTTACATGGGTGCCACAATGTCCCAAATCATGCTCAGTTGGTCAGCTGAGCGACTCCTTTCAGTTGAAGGAGTAGGTGAGAGTCTGAGGTAAATATGAGGGACTATACCAGAATCCAACCATGCTCTATTACTTGTCCTAAATCACTTCCATTCCACTGTTTATGTTTATTTAGGGCATGCAGTATTAAATGATAGTATCACCCTAACCTTTTCTCCTAGTAAGACATCTAAAGATCAAATCAGCATTATTTTTCAATCAGCACTATAATTAAAACATTGTTATAAAATGAGACAGAAAAGGAGACATCTTTTAACTCACGTTCCCCTTCAATTCTCAAGAAGCAAAGTAACGAAATACTTTGTGTTGAAAGGTTTTTCCCCCCTGTTTATTCTTGGTTTAGGATGTCAAGCTCTTAATGACTAAGAAGCCAAGCCCACCTGGCTAGTTTCCCAACACATCTAAAGCAAATCACAGTCATACTTCTATTTTAACCAAGCCTGACAACAAGGTGACTGAGTAGCTTTCCAAACTACTGGAGCAGCAGGTACTACCCTGCATAGGCTGGCATTAAATCTGCACTTCATAAATCGCGCAGGCTCCTGCCCATTTAGATGATCTCTCTCTGCAGAATCGGCAGTCTAACACTGGCTCTTCCAAGCATTAAAAATCATCACTCTGCTATCCCAACTCACTGTTCAGATGGGTCTCCCTGAATGCAGCCTTTATTATAACCTCACTGCTGCTGCCTACACTGAAGGAATACCATGTTTTTAAGTCAGGGATTCTCTTTCTCGCTTTATTATAATCAAGGGGTCTCACAGCGACCCGATACTGTTACAAAGCACGGTGCTTTATAACAGTAAAGCTTCTGGAAAACCCAAACAAAAGACACGTCACCCAGTGACGTCAGCCTATATACAGTTCTGTGTGGTCGCAGCACATAAGCAATTCCATTCTTGTGCCGTTTCTCGGAAAAGCTTTTCAGTAAATGCACTCATGCTGCTCCAGGAGCTCTTCTCTGCAACAAGCCGCCCATCTGCCATCAACAAGTTAAGACCGAGAGAACTAACGGCTGCGGAAAGGAGAGACGGAAGCTTTGATTAACCAGCTGAGCAGCTAAAGGAGGACAAAATTAATAACTTACATTCGAAACTGATTTGGGGAAGCGGAGAGGACAGAGAAAATGAAACCAATGCTTTCGAGAGGAATATCCTAAGGAAAAAATAACTCACCCTGGTGGATTCAATTTTCCTCAGAAAGCCTGGGACACAGAAAACAGGAAACTGGTCAAAGGCTCCTGCATGTTAGAGCCTTTTACAGACTCACTGCGTTGAGTCTAACAACCGCGACTGAATGCAGCCTCCAATGTGCTCAGAAGAATGGGTAAGTCCATGCATTTATGTGTCTTGTACAGTCAGCAAGGAATCATGCTTTTTAAAACAAGCCACTGAATTCATGTTTTATGAGGGAAATCACTGTCAAATTTTTGGATTTTGAGGTTTAGGTAAAAGCATATATTGCTAATGACAGAACATGCTCTTTTTTCTTAATGGTTTAAGTTTTGTTCTAGTCATACGAACAAGGTTAGTTTTCCTGCAGCAAATGACAAATAAGTTACATGCAGTGAAATCTTTCGCCATAATGTTGTTGTTGTTGTTTAATAGCTCATACATTCTGCTGAAAAATATCCTATCTTCTTGTTTTCCTTAAATTATATTCTGCAGGCTTACATTTCAAGTGGCCATTAGGGGCCCCTATGCTGGCAGCAGTATATGCAATGAGTATGGTTTTAAAAATGCTGCCTGCCCTGGGTATGGCGTGTCCACCCAAATGCCGCTGCGAGAAGCTGCTCTTCTACTGCGACTCCCAGGGCTTCCGCTCAGTGCCAAACGCCACAGACAAGGGCTCTCTGGGCCTGTCCCTGAGGCACAATCACATCACAGAGCTCGAAAGGGATCAATTTGCCAGCTTCAGTCAACTTACCTGGCTCCACTTAGACCACAATCAAATTTCAACAGTAAGAGAAGATGCTTTTCAAGGACTATATAAACTTAAGGAATTAATCTTAAGTTCCAACAAAATATTTTACTTGCCAAACACAACTTTTACTCAACTGATTAACCTGCAAAATTTGGACCTGTCTTTTAATCAGCTGTCATCTCTGCACCCAGAGCTCTTCTACGGCCTTCGGAAGCTGCAGACCTTGCATTTACGGTCCAACTCCCTGCGGACTATCCCAGTACGTCTGTTCTGGGACTGTCGTAGTCTGGAGTTTCTGGATTTGAGCACAAACCGTTTGCGAAGTTTGGCTCGCAATGGATTTGCAGGATTAATCAAACTGAGAGAGCTTCACCTAGAGCACAACCAGCTGACGAAGATTAATTTTGCTCATTTCCTACGGCTAAGCAGTCTGCACACACTCTTCTTACAATGGAACAAAATTAGCAACTTGACATGTGGAATGGAGTGGACCTGGGGCACTTTAGAAAAGCTAGACATGACTGGAAATGAAATCAAAGCCATCGACCTGACAGTGTTTGAAACGATGCCTAATCTTAAAATTCTCCTCATGGATAACAACAAGTTAAACAGCCTTGATTCCAAGATCTTAAACTCCCTGAGATCCCTCACAACCGTCGGCCTCTCTGGCAATCTGTGGGAATGCAGCCCTCGAATATGTGCTTTAGCCTCCTGGCTGGGCAGTTTCCAAGGTCGGTGGGAACATTCCATCCTATGTCACAGCCCTGACCACACCCAAGGAGAGGATATACTAGATGCAGTCCACGGATTTCAGCTCTGCTGGAATTTATCAACCACTGTCACTGCCATGGCTACAACTTACAGAGATCCAACCACTGAATATACAAAAAGAATAAGCTCATCAAGTTACCATGTGGGAGACAAAGAAATCCCAACTACTGCAGGCATAGCAGTTACTACTGAGGAACACTTTCCCGAACCAGACAATGCCATCTTCACTCAGCGGGTAATTACAGGAACAATGGCTTTATTGTTTTCTTTCTTTTTTATTATTTTTATAGTGTTCATCTCCAGGAAGTGCTGCCCTCCCACTTTAAGAAGAATTAGGCAGTGCTCAATGATTCAGAACCATAGGCAGCTCCGATCCCAAACACGACTCCATATGTCAAACATGTCAGACCAAGGACCCTATAATGAATATGAACCCACCCATGAAGGACCCTTCATCATCATTAATGGTTATGGACAGTGCAAGTGTCAGCAGCTGCCATACAAAGAATGTGAAGTATAATATCGACCCGTCATCAAAAATTACATCAGATAAGTAACCTATTTTACATAGTAGGGGCTAAATACATACCTAATTTTTACCAATGGTGACATTAAGCCTAATTTTCCAAACCAAGTGGAGACTTAAGTTTTTGAAGTGTTGAAGTATTTTTAATTTTTTTAATGAAACCATATTTTAAGTGTTATATGATGCAAAGCTCATATTAATTTGCACTCTTGTTGCAAAGTCTAAAAACGCTTACTTCAAAATAAGACATTTCATGTATGTAATTATAAACTGTCATGTGTAAACATTTACACTAAGGTCTCCATATGCTATTTTTTTCTACTGAAAACAGTTTGGAAAGAAGCTACTGAGCAGAAAAAGATATGGATCAATACTTGTTAGATCACTGCTCTCCATCCCAAGTACCACAACTGGCTTGCTGCTTAAAAGGGGGCTTAACAAAGTTCTCTTGTATGATAATTTGGTATTTACTCAAATCTACAATTTACTGCCAGTGTGGGAAGTAGAATTTCATGTATGCTGAAGACTGGTAGATATTAAACACTCTTCTTCCAGAGTTTTTGCCTGGGTTGGTAGATACTATCGAAGTCCACATTATGAAATCGGAACCCTTTATGTAATTCTAATAAGCTGAGTGACTCTTTAATATATTTAAACAATGAATCCAAGTGATTGTGAAAAGGTCTCATTACAATGAAATCAAAAGTAAATAATTACACTGACTTCATGTGATACATCTCTAGTTTGACTTATAATGGAAATGTTGATTTTTGTGGCATTTAGACAATTTTTTAAACTAGTATTAAATCACCATTTTACTAATTAGTTTACTAAATCCTGTATTTACATTTACATGTAAAAAAAAAAGATTTAGAAATTATTTTGGAGAGAAAAGAGATAAACTGAGTCAATTTAACAATCCTGTGACTTGCTCCCTCTAGTTGAAAGCACACAAATTCTCTCCCTCCCTCCATGATCAAAGATGCCTTGACAAAGGGGTTTAAACCTCTTTCTTCTGCCTTTTCCGGATCTTCAAACCTCAAAAAGCCAAATTAAAAATAATTGTCTAGCAACAGGAATAACACTGATTCTTACTGAATATAATATAAAGGAACCAAGAAAAAAATCACTTTCTAAATACTATATGCTAATATTTGTTTAATAAAGATACCTATCCACACTGTAAGAGCAGTTCCTTCTAAGTGAAGGGAACAACGTATTACTGAGGCAATGTATTACTGAGTGTTCTCTCGTGGGAGAACACTCTACATGCCTATGCAGCCACACAGTGGTAAGGCAAAGGTGGCATGGAGGTGAAGGGATGAAAGGGAAAGGCAGCATTTTGAAATGTGACCCACAGAAGCAGTTTAGCTTAAGTTAAAAGGCAGCCAAGAGTGAAGCAAAGGTTAACTACATAATCTGCAACAAACAGGGCAAGGCCCTGGAGCCTGCAGCTGAAAAGGGGAGAGTGTTAATAGAAACATTCCATAATTAACAAATGATAATGATGTCAGACTTTTCATGCAGAAAAGAGCCACAAGTATTTCATTTCTTTGATTATGATTTCTACAAAGAAACTATGGCATATACTGGATTTAGATCCAAGTCACCAATTCATACAGAATTTTTCCATAAACGAGGTTCCATGCACATAGTAGCAAAACCCATTAAATTAGACTGACTTAATTTTAGAAAAATGAGCATTTCTACAACTGACATTGACTGTATGTGAAAAAAGGCGTATATCCTTAGAGAAAACCACTACCATTAAAAAAAAAAAAAAAAAAGGTTATCATTCCCTTAAAATGACCATTAACACGTTATCCTTTTATTCAAGGCATATTTTCTTCCCAGGACTGAACTGCAAACATGCTAAGAATACAGTGTAACCCATGAGATTTAACTGTAATTTTTTTCTTCTTTAATACTAAGAGAGGGGTGTCTACCTACATGTCAAAGAAAACGTGTATCAGTAAAAAAAGCAGATGAGATCAGAAATTAAGGTAAAAATGTGCTCTCTATATTTTTTAGGGTGGGTAGATTAGTTTGGCAAAGTCTCAGCCCAGCTGTGTTCAACTGATCCTGAGCGGTGAGCATTTCATTTCTTATTAAACCAGACCCTGGGCCTGCCCGGGCAAAGACAGAAGCTGATTTTACGGCACAGAGTGCAGCTCACTGCTTCCCTATGGAGGGACTGGATCAGAAGCCCCATTACAAATGAGAGCTCCATGAGCTAAAATTTACCAACCCATTTATCAGGGTAACCATGGCCATTTGTCAGGGTACAGCTCTGTCACAATACAACTGTGCCCTGAACACACAGACTCCACTAGCCCTAAAGGATAGCACTGGAGTATTTTCCATCATTTCATCCACAACCAATATTAAGTGAAACTGTGAAGAGAAGGATGAGAAATACTGGCTGAGAATTCCCACATTCATCTTAAAGATCACCTTTAGTAAAATGGACCATCAACTGACAAAATCCTTAATGTATGTAGAGAAGTAATTGGGAAAGCAAGCCATTCAGTAAATTCTGGGGAACAGCATAGCAAAGCCACTAAGGAATACTTTGCAGTTGAAAACTATAAAATATTTTGCCATCCATTTTTTTGGTAATGCTCTCAGAGAAAAGTAAGTAACAGTGCCAGACAGCATTTTCCCTTTTCATTTAAAGTGCAAACTTCCCTTTTCAAATGCCTGAAGAAGGCAGGATTCCATTTATTTTTGGCCTATTTGTGTCTCGGTACCAGCACAGGTTTGAAGATGAGACTGTTAGTCGTATGTCCTCTCTTTACCGACTGGCTAGGGTTTAAGAGCATCACAGCTACACTGCAGATCCTGGTAACATGATGTTAGGGCTTTTGTTTTATCAGTGTCATCTCATCCTCTTTAGTGCCTATCCCCCTCCTAGCCCCGGTCTTTTTTCACTTTCAAGGTTAGAGGAAAATGACCACTTAATCAAGAACCAGAAAAATAATTAAATCTCTCTGGAAAAAGAAAAGCTAAGCAGGCTATGATACCGTACCCACCTAGTAACCAAGAGCTTGTTTGGAATCGTTTATATTCATTTCTGTAGCTTGCCACGGATTTCAATCACTTTCTTGAAATGAGAGTGGGCTGATAAATCTGCAAATCCACACAGAACTCGGAGAATACCCACTGCCAACATCAAATAGCAAAGATACTAATTTTTTAAGCCAAAAATCTGCACTAACACATGTAATTTCTTAATGTGCCTAAATTAATTTCTATACCAATTCAATGAATGAAATCGATTGAACTTTCCAACTCCACTAATTATTAAAATCCATCTGCTTATTCTAATGCTAGTCACCAAGAGCTAGACTCCATCTTTCCAATAAAAATGAGCCGTCTGTATCGCTAGGTCCAAATCCTAAAATTCAGAACAGGCATATCATTTTCTTAAGGCATGCTTCCTACACATGCTATCAGGGCAAAAATGCTATAAATGCCTGTTCTCTCCCTAAAATGTGGGTATCTATATGAAATTTTAAAAGAATATTTTGAGAAGCTGACTTACATGATCACTTTCCTAATAGAGCAATACAGTGACAGATTTTTCTCAAAAGTCTGTTTGGGACATGATCTTCATATTTTATTGGCTTAAGTGCTTCAACCAGAAAAAGATGAAGATAAAGATGATAAGGTCATCTATAGGTAATTATATATTTCTGTTCTTAACCTAGGGCAAACTCACAGTACTTGAATAAGGCCAAAAACACATAGAAAATGACTTTTCAAGATTTCATACAGCTATTACAAACATTTGGAAACATCTGCTACTCCTTCAACTAACCTATTCTTCCTTGGTAATCTTAAAAAAAAGTCTGATATATGGAATGTTTGGTGAACCTTCCTATCAACACTGAGACTGGACACTAAAAGTACAGTCCAAAACACATTGTGTTCAATCACCTTAAGAGCCATTTTTTTGTTTTGTTTTGTTTTTGCTGGGAGGTGGGCAACTGGGTTGGGGGGTGGGAAGAAAATACTATTATAATGGGGCCGGGGGAGGGGGGTGGTAACAAAGTGCAGTGTACAGGAAAGATTTGTTATTAAAACTGTGTATACTGTAAAAAGTGAATGTCTTTTTTTTTTTTTAAAGCTTTTCCTTGGTAGGCTATCAATTTTGACCTGTGAAACTTGAAAAACCTTAAGAGAAACCTTAAATGGACATTTGTTTTGTACCATATCCTCTACAATGCCAAGTGTGCCAGCTGAGTAAAGGGCACCTAATCAAGTCTCTTCATTGAGATAAAGGTTAAACTAAAGCAAAGAACAAAATAAAGGACAGGGTGGTGGTGGCTGGGTGGGGAGTGGGGTGGGGAAAGCGCTAGCCAAAAAGCTACCATGCAAACAACTAGCAATTACGCAATAAGAAGTTGCTCTGTCACAACCCTTAGGGACTGGACAAACAGCTATCCATGGGGATCAAAGGGCCTAAGGTTGGCTTCGCACCCTCCCCAAAAGCGGACTGCCACTACATCCTGGGGAGCTTCAAAAAGATCGCCTGTACCCAGCAAACAGCAAATTGGCCTTTACCTTGGGGATCCATTGGTGGGGACAGACACCAGTAGCACCTTACACACCATTCCTGGGAGGGATGTCCATAGGTGCTAACCATGCTGGGATCTCTAGGATCCTTACATGACCTACTCTACCCTACTCTGAGACACCAGCTCAGCAAATATGGATAGGGAAAAGGAAGGTTAAGATTTTTAAGTAGTATCCCTTGCTTGGAATAAACATCCCCAGGATAAGATGCTATGCCTAGGCAGCATGTTGGGGCAGGGGGCGGAGTGTGTATGCAAAAAGTGCCCTGGTCTCAAGGAATTGACTCCCAGGAGCTGCCACACTTGACAGGATGCACCTACTACTTCTCTAGGCCCAGAGCAGTGCAGCAGGACCACATGGGCAGGAAGAAACAAGGCCACCCCTTTCACGCACGGATGAGGGGATCAGAGAGGCTAAGAGAGCTATCACACCAGGAATCTCAGCAGTAACAAGGGCAGAGGCAGGAACCACAGCACAAAATTTTACAGTCAAACTCATCATGTATGCACTAGAGGGCACAGGTGATGGTGGCTTCAAATTGCACACAGAACCGAATTCCTATACTTTATCGAGTTAAAAGAGCTTATTAACCTAATTCTAGTACAATTAAATCTTGACAATCCCATGTAAAGCTACATTTCATTTCTTTATCAGTTATTTTAATTAGCTATTTTAATTATTTTGCCAGTATGCCACAGCATTCTCACGTTCCCACTCAAATTTATAATAGATTTCTTCAAGGTCTGTTTCAAGTGGGTTTTTTTTCCCTCTCTTTAAATATATCTAACCAGCTGGATACTCAAATCTCCCTTAGACAAAATGTACTACAAATTGTCTTTCACAAAGAGAGGTGAAAAATCATAGCTATTCCAAACATTGCGCCTCCTCAGCATGAGTCCCTCCTCACTAGCCAAAGTTTTGGGAACACTCTTTAGGGACACATGTTGAACCCCCTTCCCCTATCCACAGGGGACATTAAAGAGGAAGAAATTTCCAAAGGCAAGTACAATGAGGCACCCTATTCGGCACAATGAGGCACCCTATTCGGCAAAGTCTGCAATCTGAACATACATCCCTTTATACATGGAGGCCCAAGAGCAAAGCCCAGCACATGGCCTCCCAACTCAGGACCTCCCACCAAAAATCCAACATGGAGGAGAATCTGTGAACAATTAGCCTGAAGGCAAGGGCCAATAACCCTACCACCACCCTAAGACAGAAGACGACTCTTCCCTCACTTGAGAACCAGTTTTTAAAACTGCAGCCCCAGAGACAAACCCAAAGCAGTTTTACAACTTTCATCAAGACACTTTACCAAAAACTATGGAAGAGAGATGTAAAAATGTCCTAACTTCACTGACTGACTCTCCATTCAAAATTGTGTTCAGAGCACAAGAACTCCATGTTTAGGCTGTGGTATTTGTACCAAAACAAAAACAAACAAACAAAAACGTGCACACGCACATATTTATACACAAATACACATATACATATGTGTATAATTTAAATATATATATGTAAAACCTCTAGGTTGCTTCTTTAAAATTAGACAAAAACTATACAGCCATTGATATTAGCCCACCTGCTTCATCACCATGAGAAGCGAAAAAGTTCCTCTTGAGAAAGACTAAAATATTTCCCATGGCCTAGCTACCAAATACATAGAGGGCAAATGCTCAGCACCTTAAACCTTTGAAAACTATTTATCATTTTATATAACCTACTTCTATGAAGTCAAGGAAAGATAGCATAATACACTCATATGTACTAAATGGTTTAAATAAGGATATGAAAAGATGAGAAGCAGGGATTCTTAACTCTAAGGGTCCAGGATATGTTTCATGGAATGCAAGAACATCTTGAAATTACAATGCAATTATTTTATGTATGTCTAAATATTTCACCAGATTCTAAAGGGTTGTGGTAACTTATATATATATAAAAAAAAAAGCCCTAGTAGAATAATGAAATAGTTATTTCTAGTATACACTAATTTGGCATTGATCTTCCTGGTGGCTAAGACAAAGAACAAAACCAACAGCTTTCATCTGATAAAAGAAGCACCCTGGTTTACTTGGGGGTAGAGACACTTAAGTGCAAAGCCCTGTGAATTACTTATAAAATAGAGCTGGTTGTAGGAACAGTAAGAAAAAATGTCAGACAATATCTCCAAGGTTATGAAGAACAGGCAGACTTGTTCTTCACGTAAATCCTTAAAAAAGTTAAGAGTAAGAAGCCTACGCAAGCAAGTTGCATGCTTTGTGGTGACCCAAGGGTGAAGCCTATAAAGTCAGCAAGATTGAACATGCACCTACTTGGGACAGCAGTTCATGTTTCCTCTTTATCACATCCCTGGGACCAACTACAGTGTTCCATCACCTAAGAGATACCCAGTGAATATGTGCTCCATTACAAGTCTTCTAGATGAGGAGTACAACTTAAAATTTAAAAATCTTCTAACTATATCATGAACGAAAATATATGCATACATTCCATGCATAATCTCTAGTTGTGCTGATGATAATCCTAAATGTTCTCTTTGGGTAAAAATCTTTAAGATGACAACTAATTTTCTAAGAAAGAAAGCGTTTAAAAAGATAAAGCATTCACTGGTCTGATAACTGTCAGAAATTTAACTGTCCCTTTAAAATTTAACTCATTCTATAACTATTAGAACAAACACCTAGATTTCAACAGGAATAAAGAGCACAGTGATTAAGAGACCTACTCCACACTTGAACCTCTGACTGTGGACAAGTCCTTCAACCTCACTGTGCCTTAAGCTTCTCATCCCTAACAGGGAATTAATAGTAGCAAGAACCAAAGGGGAATTTAATCCACGTAAAGTACAGAGAACAGGCTGCAACACCGTAAAGGTTCAATAAATGCTTGCTTTTTTTTAAACTCCAGTATGTGGAGAACTAGATGCAACAGATCCATCAAGTAGAGAATATAATCACATTAAAAACATGTCAGACCTCAGCATTAGTTCATGAAACTCTCTACTTTGTAGACTTAACTTCCCTCACTAAATTAATGTACAGTATCCAAAATGAAGATTGATAATGAGCAACAGCTTTTAATAAGCCAACAGACTGGATACACTTCTTGTATCTAGCATTGATATAAAACTAACCACATTATTTCACAGTCAAGTAATCTGCTTCATAAAATGCATTATAATATTACACATGACATTACTTTGGCTTTATGAATCAAGGCTAAATTTCAAAAGATAAAATCCTTAATTCCAAAATTCCTTCGGAGTAAGGCAGTCACTTAAAATCCAGTGATGTCTTTTTTTCCTTGTTCAATAAAACTATATGTGACAACATATATTACCCATTATCATAAACAGAAACTATTTTTCAAAAGAAATAAATAATCTCATTGATATCTCAGCTTCTGACAATTTTATTTTAGGACAAAATACATGGCTGAGGATTAAAGATCACAATTATGTTTTTGTTTTGTTTTGTTTTGCTTAGAAGATAAATGCACTTTAAGTCTACCACATTTAATTTTGGAAGAGGTCCATCCAACCATGGCAGATTGGGTTTCTAGGCAGATTTGACAGAATTATTGATATGAAAGGAGGTATGAAAATTTAAAAGCACAAAGATAACCTATCAGTTCAGTGCATATATGGAGGTTATGTTTCATGATTGCTAATGATCCTCCACATTACCAAAATATTAAATATAAAGCTTGCTCAGAATTAACCTGTCTGAATGAATACACACATTGAGTCTATCAGAAACTGCAGATCTTACGGCCCAAATTTTTTAAGACAAGAACTTCTTTCGATTGTTTTTCCAAGATCATGGTCCAGTTTATCCAGCAAGGAAAAAGACTTTATGTCCTCCTTCACCCACAACTTTTCTCCATCTTCCCACATCTCTTGACACTGGGCTTGCTTTTTGATCCTCAGTTACCAGCACATTTACAAGCTTTTCCCATACCTGATTCTCCAAGAAATTCCAAGGAAAAGCACTTTACTGAGCAGAAACCATTCAGCTGCGGTATATCCAAAGCTGAGCACAAACCTTCTTTAAAACTACCCATAATTTTTTTTTTTTTTTTTTTTTGAGAGAGCGAGCGAGCATGCACACACATCATGGGGCCAGGGGTATCAAGCAGACTCCATGCTGAGCATGGATCCCAACACAGGGCTTGATCTCATGACCCCGAGATCACAACCTGAGCCAAAACCAAGAGTCAGACAGTTAACTGACTGCGCCACTGAGGTGCCCCAGAAATACTTGTAATTTTAAAGATACTCCTTGACTCCACAAAACTAAGTGACTATCAGCTGCAAAATGATCCCCACAATTAGGGAGACACTAACAGAAACACAATCACTCACCTGAGTTGTCCTCAGTTTACCTTTCCCTTTGTATAAGATTCAAGTATCAAATAATGTTTATTCATTTATCTCACTTTCAAAAGACCAGAAATACAGTCATTTAAGAAAAGTACCATTTTTGCATTAATAATTAGCATTCACTCTAGCTCTCTGACCAAATAAAATCCCCAACACCCTTCACATCTTTAATATGAATAGTTATTTTACT
Source organism: Leptonychotes weddellii (assembly GCF_054177405.1). Classification (NCBI taxonomy): domain Eukaryota; kingdom Metazoa; phylum Chordata; class Mammalia; order Carnivora; family Phocidae; genus Leptonychotes; species Leptonychotes weddellii. The sequence goes on from NC_138375.1 coordinate 111,683,077, forward strand.
GGTTTTATTTGGGGGTGGGGAATGTGCCTTGGGCAAAGAAGATATGGTTACAGAGGACATGGCTGTGAAATTTTCAGAAATGTAGAATTCTTGGGGTAATTAATGATAGGCCGTAATCCTTACTTCCCTCATCTATGCTGTAAAATTTTATACCAGTTTTGTCAGGATTCCATAAAACTGGCCACAAAAATACCGATCTTTCATGTGTAAGTACTTTCTGAGAGTTTTTGCTCTCCATAGGGAAAAAGACCCGAGCATGAGGCACTGGTAATACTAGGACTACTCAGGCTAGGACTGCCGCACGTGGCACACAGTAACAACTGTGCTGACAAGTGACCCTGACGGTGCTACTCCTCTCTCAGCAGCCTAACTTTCCCTGGAAGTTCCCGAGGGAAAAGTAACAGCAGTGGGAAAGCAAGGGAAAAGAATCTACCACCCTCAACACACTCCTGTAGGCATCTAGAACACTGCTGTTATCACCACATCTCCCTCTTCTCTCCTGACAACCCGTTTTAGACCAATGTGTGCAAACTGCTCTCTGACACTTGCCATCATCGTCCAACAACTAGAGCCCATTTTATTACTGTGTTAAAACTGCCAGTCTAACATTTATCTATTACTCTCCATGAAAACCAAACAGCAGGTGGTCAGGCATTCTCTCCCTTTTGAAGCAGTGTTTCTGAGGTGTCAAAAAAATATCACAATGCATAAGTGGTATCACCCATTTTGTGCTCACTTAAAATTAGATGTGAGATGAATTACAGATAAAATGTGAAGAACCAAACAAACCATAGTTTATCTAAAGTCTGCCTAGTTGACATTCCCAAAGGCATCACCGTAAGTTATTACAAAAACTATTAAACAAACGTATTTCCATAAAAAACACAAATCTACTAGCCTCCGAAAACATATAAGTAGTATTTTGAAAATCTCGCCTTTTAAATATTTTATGTCAATTTTTAAACACACACACACATCCCCCTCAGTTTAAACTGAAGGCAGGGTGGCCTGGGGATTAGATAGAACCCATGAAAGGCTAGCTGCTTTATCCTGTTATCAACTAACATTTAAACTAATTGAATTCCAAGCCTTGGTATCAACTGGAATGGACATTATTGGAGAAGGGAAGAGATGGGAAAGATTAAGATTCAGTTTTTGACATACTAAAATCAAAATGTTTATTAGCCTTTCAAGTAAAGATGACAAGTCCAGGGTAGAGATCTAGACTGGAAATATAAATTCTGAAGTCATCATAGTAAACATGGGTATTTAAAGTCACAGAACTGATTGAGATTACCAGGGGAATGAGTGTAGATGGAGAAAAGACTCACAGAAACACACCTTCCTCCTATATCAGTCTATGGCATATTTAAACAATATCTATCAAACGGCAGTCAACAGAAAAAGGACGAGTTTCAAGGGTAGCATCCCCTCAACATCAAAGCCACTTGAGCAAAGAATGTTCTATTGGAAATAAATGGGAATTAGGTCAGCTTAATTCAGGAAAATGATCTTAAACATTACCCATCAAAGAAATTGTTCCAAATAAAGGTCTGCACATACACTGTTCTAGAAGTGAGAATGATTACTACCATAACAAGTTCATCATTCATGGAACCTCTGAGTATGTACTCCATGTCAAGTAGGTGCTAGATATGGCCCTGCCCTCAATAAGGTCAGTGCAGTAAACTAAAGAACCAGTCAAAGACCATGGGACAATCAGGAAAGCAGGTTTTAGGGTCGCCTAGGTGGCTCAGTCGTTAAGCGTCTGCCTTCGGCTCAGGTCATGATCCCAGGGTCCTGGGATCGAGACCCGCATCGAGCCCCGCATCGGGCTCCCTGCTCAGCGGGAAGCCTGCTTCTCCCTCTCCCACTCCCCCTGCTTGTGTTCCCTCTCTCGCTGTGTCTCTCTCTGTCAAATAAATAAATAAAATCTTTAAAAAAAAAAGAAAAGAAAAGAAAAGCAGGTTTTAATTTGGGGCGCAAAGGTACAGCTAGCTCATGTACTTGAACTATAAGACAGTCAAATATTCACTAAAAAGATAACCATATCTATCTCTGATAGTGGTTTGGGTTACATAGTGTGTGTGCTGATAAAAACTCATCAAGTAGTACACTTAAATTCTGTACATTTCATTGTGTGTAAAATTTTCCATAAAAAACTGAACTCCAGTTAATGATAAGCATGCTGCAGTGTTTAGAGGTGAAGTATACAAGCGTCTGCAAACTTATATTAAAATACATCCAAACAATAAGATGGACACAGGGATAGATAAATATGTGATAAAGCATCTAACAAAATGTTAACCACAAAATCTAGGAAATGGTGTGTGTGTGTGTGTGTGCGCGCGTGCGCACATATATACGTATACATACACATATATGAGTGTTCACTGTACAATTCTTCCAGCTTCTATGTATGAAAATTTTCTTTGTTGGGAGGAAAGGAAAATATATACTTACAATTGTAATTTAGGGTATTGATAATCTACACACTATTTCTCTCAATCAGACCAACAGTGTTACATGATGGTTAATACCTTAGACTCTGGAGTCAGACTAGGTTCAGAATATAGCACATCCACTTGCTACCTGTAAGACCTTGAGCAAGTCATTTATGCCTTAATGGTACATAACTCATGCTCTGAAGATTAAATGGGAATATGTGTATAAAAGTTTTAACGCTTCCTGGCATATAGTAATTGCTAAAGCATAAGCTGTACTATGAAGATGATGATGATTACTAAGTATTTTTAAATATTTCAACAAGTACTACTTCAACTTTCACTATAAGATAAAACAATATTCAACGAAGAGCTAATAAAAGAGAATCAGCCCAGAATTGTGAATTGGACAGTGCTACTTAGATTACTGATATTCAGAGAATAGGGCAGGCAATGAAGAATGTAGTGGAAAAGGAGCCTTTAACCTTGCTACAGCAAGTACCCACAGGATTTCAATATGGCTAGGTGCAGGGGTAGCCAGAACCACCAATCTGACAGATACTACCAGTAAGTGCAGCTGAAGTGAACCAAGCGAAGTGACGGGGACTCTGGGACCGGACAGGGTGTATAGATTTAACACGGTCAGCAAAAGCAGCCATTCCAGATCTCTGGAGATGGCTGGGATACGATGATGAAAGCAGTGATTTAGAAAAATGTGTTCTGACAATTCTTCTTGTTTTGCTGAGAAAAACAAAACCCAGAACTTTGACTATCAAAAAGGGCTGCTAAGGAAGAAGGATAAGGGAAAGAGATTTATTTAAAGGACAGGCAAAAGGTAAGAACCAATGGTCAGCGGAGAAAGAACAAATGCCTCTCTCGAAGAGCCTTGCTCAAAAGAACAGGCAGGAGGTTAGGGTAAGAAATCATTTATTCAGTAAGATGCACTAAATAAAAAGAGCCTCTGGGTTCTAATATTAAATCTCAAGGTTTCACAATCTCCAATCTACAACTATTTTCTGAAAAGATAGTTTTCTCCACATTTTCAATTTGCAGCTTTTTTCCCCCCAAGGGTCAATAAGGACCTCCTCTTACAAATTAGACAGAGAAAAGGCAGGACAGGTTTCTGCTTTGTAAGTATGAAGCAAAGCTCTTGCTAGGGTCCCATTCATTCTAGTAAAACCTACCCCTTTCCCACTCTTAATCATGGACTGTTAACATTTTTGCAAGATAAAGTTTTAAACTTTTAGAACCATCATTTCTGACTCCCTAATGTGGTGCAAATACTAAACAGAAACGCAGGAGCACAGTGTAGTGACAACTTGTTAATTTTACTCCCTCCTATACTACAAAAGAATCTTATTATAAGGTTTAATTTGTTACTTTCATATGTAAAGGCTCATTAATGGCTTCACTTCAGTGGAACTGCTGTTTTTGTTAAAAACTAAGTGGTACGGGGCGCCTGGGTGGCTCAGTTGGTTAAGTGATTGCCTTCGGCTCAGGTCATGATCCTGGAGTCCCGGGATCAAGTCCCACATCGGGCTCCCTGCTCAGCAGGGAGTCTGCTTCTCCCTCTGACCCTCCTCCCTCTCATGCTCTCTCTCATTCTCTCTCTCGCAAATAAATAAAAAATCTTAAAAAATAAATAAATAAATAAATAAATAAATAAATAAACTAAGTGGTACGGCTTCCAATACAATCTTAATAAAGGCCCAAACTGTTTTCAACCTCCTATCTTAATAACAGAAATTGAAGATGAAACATGACATCTTAAGGGTTACACTTCACAATAAACAACAAGTTTCAGTATTTCAGAATCCCTTCATTCCCCACCCAGATTTAACTCTACCGTGTTTTTCGTTCCCTCCCCATAATCAAATAGTTTATTCTTCTTTAGAAAATTCTTTCAGGGGCGCCTGGGTGGCTCAGTCGTTAAGCGTCTGCCTTCGGCTCAGGTCATGATCCCAGAGTCCTGGGATCGAGTCCCACATCTGGCTCCCTGCTTGGCAGGAAGCCTGCTTCTCCCTCTCCCACTCCCCCTGCTTGTGTTCCTGCTCTCGCTGTTTCTCTCTCTGTCAAATAAATAAATAAAATCTTTAAAAAAAAAAAAGAAATATTCTTTCAGGGCGCCTGGGTGGCTCAGTTGGTTAAGTGACTGCCTTCGGCTCAGGTCATGATCCTGGAGTCCCTGGATCGAGTCCCACATCGGGCTCCCTGCTCAGCAGGGAGTCTGCTTCTCCCTCTGACCCTCCCCCCTCTCATGTGCTCTCTCTCTCTCTCATTCGCTCTCTCTCAAATAAAAATCTTTAAAAAAAAAAAAATATTCTTTCAGAAATCATAATTATGAAAGCTCTTCAGTATGTCTCAAATATGAACATACACTTCTTTTATTCTCCACACTGATATTATAATCAAGACTGGCTAATAAATTTCTCCACTTGGGCAAACCATGGAAATTACCAGATACGCAGACTTTTTCCAAGACTCAACAGTTCTACATTAATTTTGATTTAACAAAAGTTGGGGAAAACTCAAATGGGGAGAACCTACCAGAAATCAACTCTTGTTGCTTTTTTCCCAGCTCTTGCTTTTTATAAGAAAAGGGACACGCTGTTCTCTCTGCTAAGAGAGTGACAAAATGGAGACCTTGTCTTACCAACCAAACACTATACGGAAGTGTTGATGCTCCGCACACCTCCAGGAAACTGCCCAAAACTAAGAACCACTGCTAAAACAGTATTCTAAGCTTTAAAAAAAGATTAAAACTCAACAACATACAAATCTTTAGGAAACAGGCAGGAAAAAAATGTTTTACCCAGTATGTGTTGGATTTTTCTGTCATTGCTATTACAAAGACATTTACTGGTAAATATTGCAATTTCCTGCATCCACAATAATATTTATATATAGGAACTATATATAAGTGCTGGCTCGTTACCTTCCTTGGTTTAAACATGAAGGTTAAAAAGCTAGTAACAGGTTTGTTCTTTGTAGAGACAAGTTTTGGTCTTCAGATTCAAAAATCCCAATGTATTTTCTCTACGAAACTGAAATTATCTGTCAAGGGTTACAACTGGTACTTAAAACTCCGCAGGAAATAGTGAAAATGCATTGCCAGTACTGTGGAGAAATCAAAGTGTACATCCCACAGGGTAAGAAATCCCTTTCCGTACAGGATGACATTATTAAAAAGCCATTACCTCTTCTAATGAATAGCATCTATACAGTATAAGGAAGGATAAGATGATATCACAATAAATTAGACAAAAACCAAAAAATAAAACTGGAAAAATGTCTACAAAAAGGGTCCGAGGGCATTTTTTTTCCTAATAGAGGGACCTAGTGGATTCAAATCAATTCTGCCCTTAAAAATCCTTAACTGTTTTCACTGTACCCCAAAAGGTCTATATTTTACACTATTGCAGTTGAGGAGTTTGTCCAACCATTCTTTCTTTCTCTTCTTCTCCCACTGAAGTTTCTCTTCAGTGATGCTTGGAAGCCCATTCATTCATCCGTTCACTGTCTTCCCTTACTTGGGAGCTCTCGAGCATTTACACTTTTCACTTAAGTCTATGTAAAAGAGTGTGTGTACAGGCACAAGTACATGTGTTCAGTTAGGGAAAAATGGAAGCAAAAAGACCCGAGATCAAGACAAAACAGCCTCTATTTATTTCACAGAGAAAGCCATTATTTAGCTCATTTCTTGTCAAAGATTTTCTTTTTTAACTTTGGCTCCTCCCTCTAAATTCCAGTCTTGTACCGGCCATTTTTACTTGATTAGAAAAAGAACCTCTCACTTGAATATGTGTAGCGTCACATTCAATGCTCGCATTCAGAAACTTGTATATCTATAAATAAACTGCAGATATCCACACAAATTTTGCAGATGCGGGTAAAAATAAAAACAAAATAAATATTCTTAAAACTATTTACAAGTATAAAAATCCTGCAGATGTGATGTCAATGAGAATTGTGAAAGGCAGGTTTATCATATTTTGCTATAAAAGGAAAGGCTCTGAAAACCATCACACCAGTTCCCTGACTGGTTGTCTTCCATCCATCCAGGTCAAATAAATTTTGATCCTCAACAATTAAAATGGCGTGTATGAAAAGAATTTTTATGAAAATTAAAAGTTCAAAGTCAGGCAATTAATTACTACCTTGTATTCAACCATGAAATTTTTACAAAGGAAGATATGCCGATTTACAGGAAACTCTCATTTGAAATGTGAAAATTCCTTCCTAGAACCACTGAGTTCAACAGTCCTTTCTCCTTTTTTGTACTATTTCTGCATGTGTTTCATACACACACACAGCCACAGCATATTTCTTCTGAGTATTTTTGTTCTGATCTTGGTTTTTTGTTTTTAATTTTAATTTATTTGAGAGAGAGCGCGCACAGGGGAGGGGCAGAGGGAGAGGGAGCAACAGGCTATGCAGGGCTCAATCCCGCCCCTATTTTCTTAAGCAAGAATTGGAAATATGTCTTTGCTGTACAGGTATGTTACACAGGTATGGGATTAAGATTTCTTTACTAAAGAATAACCACTAATGGAAGCTTCTAAGTCTCAAGCAGTGGCTATTAATGTAAAATAATTCCTGATCTAATAAAAGTGATTGAGCACAGGGACACCTGGGTGGCTCAGTCAGTTAAGCATCTCCCTTTAGCTCAGGTCATGATCCCCAGGATCAAGCCCTGCATGGGGCTCCCTGCTCGGCGGGGAGTGAGTGTGCTTCTCCCTCTCCCTCTGCCGCTCCCCCTGCCTGTGTGCTCGCACTCTCTCTCTCAAATAAATAAATAATAATCTTTTTTTTTTTTAAAGATTTTATTTATTTATTTGACAGAGAGAGACACAGTGAGAGAGGGAACACAAGCAGGGGAAGTGAGGGAGGGAGAAGCAGGCTTCACGCGGAGCAGGGAGCCCAATGCGGGGCTCGATCCCAGGACCCCGGGATCATAACCCGAGCCGAAGGCAGACACTTAACGACTGAGCCACCCAGGCGCCCCAATAAATAATAATCTTAAAAAAAAAAAAAAAAAAGTAAGTCCCTCCCTATCCAAATGGAAGAAATACTAAGTTGGAGCACTAACCTCACACCAGGCACATGAAAGATTGTGACGTTATTTGTACTGTGCCAATTTAGCTAATTTGGAACTACATTTCCCTGAAGTCCCTTCCCTACATAGTTCCACGTCAGACTGGACCACATGAGACATCCTTGCATGAGATTTGGAAGGCAAAAATGAAGCAGCAACCATCTTTCTTATGGTGGGAAGGTTGGTGCAGGTACAAGGCACTAACGCTGATCACACACATCGTAGCTTTGCTGGCTCATTTTGCTAGCATAGGGCAACAATCAAAACCACAACTCCTACAGGATTTTCTCCTTCAGCTTTGCTGACTTCTAGGTCAGGTACATATCTAAATTTGTAATAAAGGAAGCCATCTTCTTCAGGAAATCTCTACCATCAGAGTTGGAGGCATAGATGTAATAAGAGGTCAATATGAGTTCCAGACTATCCTCATGAGACCCAGCTCATGTTCCAGAATGACCCAGTTTCACATGTATTATCTCTTCTTACAGACTGCATGCCCTGCTCACCTCTGGCTCCAGCACTAGATACAAAAGCAAAAGCCTCAAACAAACTATTTAATCTGCTCCCATGATTGCATAATGTCAAATCTCTATAAGAAATTCCTTAGGTCTTTCATAGTTGCTCTACTTCTGTGAATGACCCCTAAGTGACACAAAGATATGTGTGTGTGTGTGTGTGTGTGTAATTAATCCAAGGTGGGAAAGGAATCTGTACCCTACAAAATCTCCTAGCCACAAAAGAAAAGATAAACACACATAAATGAGAATAAAAACAAAACTTTGATACGGTAAAAAGGGGGGATAAAACAGGAAGAAAGTCATATGCAATATCAAAAGGTAAATGACAGATTTAGAAAAAATACATGCAATACAGATGGGCAGATATTAAGTTAATACCCATAACATACAAAGAGCTCCACCGAAGAAAAAGACACATAAGTCATTAGAAAAATGAGCATAGGATATGAATAGGCAACTCACAGGAGAGCAAAACTAATGACCTGCAAGGATATTAAAAAAAAAAAATTATTTCAATCCAAAAGTGGTCAGGGAAATGTAAATTAAAGTAATAATGAGCTACAACTTCAAACCCATCAGATTAGAAAAATTACAACACCACCTTCTATTAGAAGATGTAAAGAAAAGGCTATTTTCTTACATTGGTGGTAGACCTACAAATAGTTTAGGCTTTTTTAGAAAATAATCTGCCAACATTTCTTCAAATGAAGATATACATGTACCATGAAACCAGCAATTTCATAGAAATAAAATATATTCTTTTATTCTTCTATTCTCAACAATCTAGAAATAAAGCAGCAAACACAAGGTATTGCAACATTGTTCATGATGCTTAAAAAAATTTAACCAAAAAAAAAAATTTTAACCAAATGCTCACAAGAAGAGAGAAGTTGTCAAATAATTTATGATATATCCATACCATGAAATATTAGTCAGCAATTAAAAAAATGAGAAGTAAACCAGGACAAGTCAAAGGATTTCCACGAGGTATTGTTAACAGTAAGATACCAGTTTGTAAATAATGATCTCACTTTGAACAAGTAAATAACTATGCAAAACCAACCAACCAACCAACCCTGAGGGTAGGGCTGTGGAGATTGGAGATCTACTACATAAGCAAAGACAGGTACAGAGTTGTCTTCTCACCGTTTCTTTGGGAGGGATGAGGGTGACTGCTCTGTGGATGGGAAGGGTGTGTGTGTGTGTGTGTGTGTGTGTGTGTGTGTGTGTGTGTGTGTGTGTGTGTGAGAGAGAGAGAGAGAGAGAGACTGTGTATAAATATTTTCAAAGGATTATCTTTGCATTTATACATTTTTGTACCATGTAGTTACACCGCTAAAAATGAAGTCTAATTTCTTATGATTATAGTATTCTGAAAGGCAATATAGGCTTTAAGAAGGAACTATAAGTGAACTATAGTAGTCATCAGATTCACTGGATCTTGGAAAGGAAGTGACAACCATCTAAAAACAGGAAAAAAGCAGAAAATGAAAGAAGAATGAAGGCAGTGGAAAAAAAGATATACAGTGAAGAAGAGTGTAGAATCACTGTCTTGAAACACCGCCCAAGAAAAAGGAAAGTACCTCCCTGAGCTGAGCTGCACATGGAAGCAGGAAATGTTGATATGAGCTGAGGGGATTTGCCTACTGGCCCACAACCTCACAGGCAAGGCACATATTCATGGGAATACAGAGAGGCACTATTAAAACTACTGAAATATTACAAACCCTTATACACACGCTTACACACATACACACAAACACACGCACACACCGTTACTTAAAAGGTTAATGCCAGGCCCAGAAAAGGCCTACAGAATCCTGCTCCAGCACTGGAGCACTCCTGACTGGGTTCTACAGATGTGCATACGCTGAGTACCTCCCCTGCTGAGAGGCAGACCCCACAATGACATGTTCATAGTCCACCTTTACGGACAAGAAGCGTAGCATTACCTCCCATGATGAACAGCTGCCATGACCAACTGGACATCCTCTGGATGATGGAAGACCAACGGCCCCAGAAACCCTGGGGTCAGAGATCAGGCACAACAGTGACTAGCAGGGCAGGAAGAGAGGCTCAACGAGAAAGAAACCCAATAAAGAAAATAAAGATGGGATTACGGGCTCTCCTCTTCGGAGTATCCAAGACATGCTCTAGACAGAATATGCTGTGGAATCACTTAAACCTAAACTTCCCAAGCACGTGTCAATGGTTAAGATTACATGTTTTCTACTGCTACAAGACAGAGTACTTTTTGTGTTTACTTATTGAACAGTCTTCTTTCATCCTAGAGCACAGCATATCAATTTTTTATCAACCACATATATATTTTTAGGTAATACTCAATATCCCCTAAAATGAATGTAAAAACTCTGTGCATGGCTAAAGTTAGTATTAGTCCAGTATTAAAGTCCAGTATTAGTAAAGAGAAACTACTATCAGTTAACCAAAAGATATTTATTAGACAGTGGTGTTTTGGTTTTGTTTTGAATTTTTTGTAGCAGTAACAGGCAAATTTTAAATATGTAGAGGTATCACCTTTTGGACTCCAAAACCATTACTCAAAGTTAGGAAAGAACAAATGAAGGTTTTCTGGACAAAAGCCAGGGTCAGTAGTTAAAAACCAAAGGAACTGTCAAATATGCGAAAGTGAAAGAGACTATAGTGGAATGACAAAACCTTCAACATTATTATAGTGAATGAAGACTACTTTCAACCATCTGGGATGAGAAGAGGTAATGAATTATAAAGTGTAAAGAGAACTGACATTCTGGAATAAACATTTCAAAGAAGAGAGTAAATACCTACTGACTACACAGATAACAGGCTAAAATGTACTATTATTAACAGTAATTATTTGTTAATAAAAGTAACCTCAATATTACACAAAACAGTCAATAATAGAGCACAGGGGCCCTGGGTGGCTCTGTCGTTAAACGTCTGCCTTTGGCTCAGGTCATGATCCCAGGGTCCTGGGATCGAGCCCCGCATCGGGCTCCCTGCTCCACGGGAAGCCTGCTTCTCCCTCTCCCTCTCCCACTCCCCTGTTTGTGTTCCCTCTCTCACTGTGTCTCTCTCTTGTCAAATAAATAAAAATCTTAAAAAAAAAAAATAATAGAGCACATAGCCAAAAGCCACTCAATCTAACTTGGCTGAAAAACAATTCAGACATGAAATACAACACAATGAATACATTCCAGACATGTAAGGTTTGTAGACTTCATTCCAATAAGGGACTATGAGCTGATGTCACAGTAGAAAGAACAGGAACAGAGGCCTCCAAGTTTAAATATCCAAGAAAGAAGGAAAGCAAAGACAGAAAGAAATAGCTTACTTAGGAGTAAGGAAAAGAATACAGAAGGTTTTGGAGGGGGGTGGGGCGAGATGGATACGGAATGAAATTCAGTGGCCATAAGAGCAAAGTATATAATACATAGAGGGAAAAAAATGAGTATCAGCAGATTATCACAATAAACCCTATTTTTATAATCAAGTAATATAACTCTCAATACAGACACACATACAAACCTTAACTCACGTGTATATGTTTGTATGTTTGTGGTGTACTTTACTGCATCTACGTAAAAGATTTCTGGAAGGAGATAAAAGAAACTATAAGAAGAGAAAGTGGATGGCGAGAGAACAGGAATGAAAAGGAGCTTTATCTACACTACCTCAACACCCTTTTATTTTTAATTTGAACCATGTACATGCATTACCTATCTTAAGAATTAAAAAAACAGGGCGCCTGGGTGGCTCAGTTGGTTAAGCGACTGCCTTCGGCTCAGGTCATGATCCTGGAGTCCCGGGATCGAGTCCCGTATCGGGCTCCCTGCTCGGCAGGGGGTCTGCTTCTCCCTCTGACCCTCCTCCCTCTCATGCTCTCTGTCTTTCATTCTCTCTCTCTCAAATAAATAAAATCTTAAAAAAAAAAAAAAAGAATTAAAAAAACAACTTTTTATTGGGTACAAAGAAATAATGTACCCATAAAGATGTATCAGCTCAACAAGAGATTTACCTTTTTTCAAAACAAACTATGAGAGCCAGTAAATGAACCACTTTCCCATTACTCTGAATTTTAGCATCATTTCTAAAGCAACTAACCATTAATCCATTGAGCAAGTTCACAAATAATGTCTGAAGGCAACTGTTCATATCTCATAAGTGAAGAGTGATGATGCCAACCAGCCCACATGCCTCACTTCTGTCAGCCCAGTTTAAAATAAAGATTTTTCCTAATAAGATTTTTTTGTTCAGCCGTTTTAGAGTCCTAAAGAGAAAGATTATAACATAAAGGGAAAGGAACCTTCTGGACCTCACACTACCTGTTCCAGTCTTTTTATACTATACAGGCAAGGCCTAAAATTATTGTTTCTGGTTAATTATTTAATCAGCTCTACAATATGTAAATTCTCTTAAACAATGAGCTAGTGGGTTTACCAGAGAAAGTCTTATTCATAACACCATTTTCCTCTAGTGCTAGAAAGATGGTTTAATAAACTACAGAGGAAATATAAACACAACTTAAAGAAAATGAACAAGAAACTACATGAATAGTTAAGTATTCAAATAAAAAAATCTATTTCAAACGCAATCACCAAATAAATCTAAAATGAGTGGGAAAGAATAATGAAGAGATTTATACAGAGATGCCTATACAAAACTCAATTCAGAGAACGAACATTGATGATCAGAGCCCCGCTTCCCCATGCCAGATAACTCAGAATTAACTATAAAGAAGTATGCCAGACCCAAGCAAAATATACATTCTAATAGTACAGAGAACATATTATGAATCTGGGAATAAGGCCACAACTTCAGGCAAGACAGTTAAGACAGAGAGCAATAAAATAACCTCTGCAACACAATCAGCGGAACACATTTGGCTAAAAATTAATGCAGTCTTTAGACATTATTACCAGAATGCACATAAAAAAGGGATAATTCTCCAAACGTATTTGACCACTGCTGAAAGAGAAGAGGGGAGAAGGTAGATGGAGGGAAGGAAGGAATTAGCTCCTTTACTCAGCACAATGAGAAATGTAACTATTCTAAAAAAGAAAGAAATTTGACTACTCTAAGAAATCACTGTAAAGTAGTAAAGCAAAACAGGTAAAAGTGAAAAATAGAGAACCTGAAGGTTTAAACCATCCAAAATACTAAAATTTGTTCTTACTAATACTGATAATAGTAGCAGTAGTATTAACACCCTTTCCAATCTTGCTGTGTGTATAGAGAAGATCCTCATCCCCAACTGTGTTTAGGCCACAAACATTTGAGGAATTCAGGTTATTTTTCATACTCACTGCAGCTGTCAAGAACTACAACGTCACTCCACAGAAAAACCTTTGGATAAAAATTCTCTTCGTGCCATAACTAATACATATCAGTAAACATGTAGTTCAAACATCTTTGGAGGGAAAACAAAGCTTCAAATTAGGTAGATTTCATTAAACCAGTAGGAGGACCACTAAACCGCAACTAAGAGAATTTTAAAGATAGAGAAGAGCCATGTGATTTTAACACCAATGTAGTTAACATACAGTGTTATATTAGTTCCAAGTGTACAATATAGTGATTTAAATATGGAGTTCCATATACTACCCTGTACTCATCAAGATAGGTGGACTATTAATTCCCTCACCTATTTCAACCATGCCCCAACCACCTCCCCTCTGGTAACTGACTTCTCTACAGTTAAGACTGTCTTTTGGTTTGTCACTTTGTTCATTCATTTGTTTCTTAAATTACAACAGGAGTGAAATCGTAAGGTATTTGTTGTTCTCTGACTTATTTTGCTTAGCACTATACTCTCTAGATCCATTCCTGTTGTTGCAAATGGCAAAACTTCATTCTTTTTTTCTGGCTGAATAATACCCCATTGCATACCTATATCACTTTTTGTGCATTCATTAATCGATGGACATTTGAGCTGTTACAATAATTTGAGTACTGTAAATAATGCTGCTATATAAACATCAGGGAGCATGTATCCCTTGGAGTTAGTATTTTTGTATTCTTTGGGTAAATACCCAGTAGTGATTGCTGGGTCCTAGGACAGTTCTATTTTTAAATTTTTGAGGAGCCTCCATCCTGTTTTCCAGAGTGGCTGCACCAGTTTGCATTCCCACCAATGGTGTATGAGAGTTCCTTTTAATAGACATCCTCACCAACACCCGCTGTTTCTTGTCTTGTTGAGTTTAGCCATTCTGACAGGTGTGAGGTGATATCTCACTGGGGTTTTGATTTGCATTTCCCTAATGATGAGTGATGCTGAGCCTTTCTCATGTGTATGTTGGTCACCTGTATGTCTTCATTGGAGAAATGTCTGTTCATGTCTTCTGCCCATTTTTTAACTGGATTAATCATTCTGGGGGTGGGGTGTTGAGTTGTTTAAGTTCTTTATATATTTTGAATACTAATACTTTATCAGGTAATGTCACTTGCAAATATCTTCTCCCATTCAGGAGGTTGTCCTTTTCTTTGCTGTGCAGAAGCTTTTTATTTTGAGGTAGTCCTAATAGTTTATTTTTGCTTTTGTTTCCCTTGCCTCAGCAGACATATCTAGAAAGATGTTGCTACAAAGTCAGAGAAATTACTGTCTGTCCTCTCTTCTGGGACTTTGATGGTTTCAGGTTTCACATTTAGGCCCTTAATCCATTTTGAGTTTACTTTTGTGTATGAGGTAAGAAAGCGGTCCAGTTTCATTCATCTGCATACTGCCGTCCAGTTTTCCCAGCATCATTTGTTGAAGAGACTGTCTTTTTCTCGTTGCATATTCTTACCTCCTTTGTCAAGGATTAATTGATCACATAATTATGGGTTTACTTCTGGCTTTCTATTCAGTTCCGTTGATCTACATTTTTGTGCCTGTACCATACCGTTTATTACTACAAGCTTTGTAAGCTAACTTTAAGTCTGGAACTGTGATGTCTCCAGCTTTGCTTTTATTTTCCCCCCCAAGGCTGCTTTGACTATATGGAGTCTTTTGTGGTTCCATACAAATTTAAGATTGTTCTAGTTCTGTGAAAAATGTTGGTATCTTGATGGGGATTACATTAAATGTGTAGATTACTTTGGGTAAGATAGGCACTTTTAACAATATTTGTTCTTCCAACCCATTAGCATGGGATGTCTTTCCTTTTTTGGGGGGGGTCCTCTTCAATTTCTTTCATCAATGTTTCAGAATAAAGGTCTTGGACCTCTTTGGTTAAGTTTATTCCTGGGTATTTTGTTATTTTTGGTTCAACTGTAAACAGGATTGTTTCCTTAATTTCTCTTTCTGCAGCTTCATTATTAGTATACAGAAATGCAATGGATTTCTGCACACTGATTTTGTATCTTGTGACTTTACTGAATTATCAGTTCTAGTAGTTTTTTGGCGCAGTCTTTAGGGTTTTCTACATATAGTATCATGTCATCTGCAAACAGTGAAAGTTTTACTTCTTCCCAATTTGGGTGCCTTTTATTTATTTTCACTGTCTGATTGCTATGGTTAGGACTTCCAGTACTATGTTGAATAAAAGTGGTGAGAGTGGACATCCCTGTCTTTTTCCTCACCTTAGGGGAAAAGCTCTATTTTTCACCAAGTATGATGTTGGCTATGGGTTTTTCATATAAGGCCTTTATTAGGTTATGTTCCCTCTAGACCTATTTTGCAGAGAGTTTTTATCATGAATCAATGTTGTACTTTGTTGAATGCTTTTCCTGTATCTATTGAAATGATCATATGGTTTTCATCCTTTCTCTTATTGATGTGACATATCATGTTGTTTTGCAAATACTGAACCACCCTTGCATCCTAGGAATAAAGTCCACTTGATTGTGGTATATGATTTTGTTAATGTATTGCTGGATTCAGTTTGAGAATGAATATTTTGTTGAGGATTTTTCCATCATATTCATAAGAAATAGTGGCCTATAGTTTTCTTTTCTTGTGGTGTCTTTACCTGGTTTTGGTATCAGGGTGATACTGGTCTCACAGAATGAGTTTGGAAGTTTTCTTTCCTCTTATTGTTATTATTATTATTTTTTTATTTTTTGAAAATTTTGAGAAGAATGGGTATCAACTCTTCTTTAAATGTTTGGTAGAATTCACCTGTGAAGCCGTTTGGACCTGAACTTGTGTTTGTTGGGAGCTCAACTTCATTGCTGGTAATCAGTCCGTTCAAATTTTCTATTTCTTCCTGCTTCAACTTTGGTAGGTTCTCTATTTCTAGGAATTTATTCATTTCTTCTGGTTGTCCAATTTGTTGGCATATCATTTTTCATAACACTGTCTTATAATCCTTTGTATTTCTGTGATATCAATTGTTATTTCTCCTCTTTCGTGATTTTGTTTGAGTCCTTTTTTGTTTTGCCTCCCTTTTATTTTTGAGTCTGGCTATAGACTTACCAATTTTGTTGAGCTTTTGAAAGAAACAGTTCTTTGTTTCATGGATCTGTTCTACTGGTTTCTTTTGTTTCTTTATCATTTATTTCTGCGGCTAATAATAATCTTTATTATTTCCTTCCTTCTGCTGGTTTTGGGTTTCTTCTTTTTCCCGTTCCTTTTTCTTGCTTAAGGTACACCTGTATTGCTATGAACTTCCCTCTTAGAACTGTTTTTGCTGTGGCCCAAAGATTTTGTACCATTGTGTACCATTTTCATTTTTCTCCATATAATTTAGTTCTTCTTTGATTTCTTGGTTGACCCATTCATTGTTTAGTAGGCATGTTATTTAACCTATATATATTTATGCTTTCTTTCCAAGATTTTTTCTGGTGGTTGATTTCCAGTTTCATAGCATCGTGGTCAGAAAAGATGCATGATATGACTTGGATCTTTTTGAATTTGTTGAGGCTTGTTTTGTGGCTTCTTAATACGTGATCTCTTCTGGAGAATGTTCCGTATGCAACTGAAAATATGTGTATTTTGCTGTTTTAGGATGGAATGTTCTGAATTTATCTGTTAAATCCATCTGGTCTAGTATGTCATTCAAAGTCACTGTTTCCTTGTTGATACTCTGTTTGGATGATCTGTCCAATGATGTAAGTGGGGTGTTAAAGATCCCTAGCATTATTGTATTACTATCAATGAGTTCCATTATGTTTGTTATTAACTGATTTATGTATTTGAGTGTTCCCAAGTTGGATGCATAAATATTTACATTGCTGTATCTTCTTGTTGGATGTCCCCTTTATTAATACGCAGTGTCCTTCTTTGTCTCTTCTTACGGTCTTTGTTTTAAAGTCTATTTTGACCAGTAGAAGTATTGCCACCCTGGCTTTCTTTTGACATTCATTTGCATAATAAATATTTCTCCATCCCCTCACTTTTAGTCTGCACGTGTCTTAAGGTCTGAAATGAATCTCTTATAGGCAGCATATAAATGTGTCTTGTTTTTTGTTTATCCATTCCCATCACCCCATACCTTTTGATCGGAGTGTTTAGTCCATTTACATTCCAAGTAACTATTGGTAAGTATTTATTGCCATTTTGTTACTTGTTTTGTGGTTGTTTCTGTAGTCTTCTCTGATCCTTTCTTCTCTTCCTTTCATAGTCTGCGGGCTTTCTTTAGTGATATACTTGGATTCCTTTCTCTTTAATTTCTGGATACCTTAGATTTGTATATAACTTCTACATATAGCAGTCTGTATTAAGTTGATGGTCACTTAACTTTGTACTCATTCCTTACTCCTCTCTCACCCACATATACGGTGTCATACTTTACATCTGTTTAAGTCCCTTGACTGATTTTTACAGGCGTCCTTATGTTTACTGCTTTTGTGCTTCTTACTTTTCTTACTCTCACTTATGGTCTTTTCTTTCCACTCAAAGGCTCCCCTTTAAATTTCGTGTAGAGTTGGTTTAATGGTCATGAAGAGGAGCCACTAGATTTATCTCCAGATACTAGCCTTTATAATCTTTGTCATTTTCAGCTTCTCTCTTTAACTCCTCAGTCCCAGATAAAGAAACACCAAATTCAAAATATTGGTACAGCTCCAAACAGCAGCAACAGAACTGGGAGGTGACCAAATATTTCCTTTCTGTAATTCACTAAAATTTTACTTGGGGCAGCAAAGATATGTTCCATCTCCCAGGACATCAATTTAGGGAGAGTTTACCACCCCCAAAATAGGGTTCACCAACACCTGTCCCAATGACCTGACCATGACCATCTCCATCAAAACACATCTTTCTCACTTCCTGCCCAAGTGCCTGAATTTCCACCATCAGGCTTCTCTTTGAGAATTTACAAAGAAAGGAAAGGAAAGGAAAGAAAAAGGAGGGGCGCCTGGGTGGCTCAGTCAGTTAAGTGACTGCCTTCGGCTCAGGTCATGATCCCAGGGTCCTGGGATTGAGCCTCTGCTGCTCCCCCTGCTTGTGCTCTCTCTCTCTCTCTCTCTCTCTCTCTCTGTCAAATAAATAAATAAATAAATCTTAAGGAAAAGGAAAGGAAGGAAACAAGGAGAGGAGGAGAATGCAAATATCTTCAAATAAAGCAAAAGTAAAAAGTGGGGAAAGGGGGTTCTATTTGACTTTTTCAACTAACATTTTTTTTTCAAGACTTTATTTATTTATTTGAGAGACAGAGAGCACAAGCAGGGGGAGTGGAAGGGAGAAGCAGGCTCCCCGCTGAGCAGGGAGCCCAATGCGGGACTCGACCCCAGGACCCCAAGATCATGACCTGAGCCGAAGGCAGCTGCTTAACCAACTAAGCCACCCAGGCACCCTTTCAACTAACATTATAACTAATAAATTATGACAGCTAAAACGGGAATGTTTTCAGTTTTTTCCCTAGTTGCAGAAAATGCTTAAGAAGAATTGAATTCTTTCCATCATATTAATTTGTTTTTGTTGCCTGTTACAGTTTGGTCTGGTAGCAAGCACCAGTAGATAAAAGGAATGAACCACATAGCAAATTAACGTTAATGGAAAAAACCTGGAATAAGTTCATTACAGTTAACATGACCTCTTGTTAGTAGCAGTAATTTTTTATTACATACACAGAGTGAAGTGAGTTCTTCCTGATTTCAAAATTGTTGCTGGCTTCTATGATAAAAACTGAACAAATTTCTGTGATAAGGCCTCAGGATCACTGAAAGCTGTAAGGAGACTGCTAACTTTGACCTACACTTCATCACAGGAAAGGCCAGCTGCTGGGGTTCACCCAAGTTAGATTCACAGCTTAGTTCTGTTGGGCAGCAGCAACCATACAGAATAAGCCATTCTGGTTTGGTAGGTATACCAGAGAAGTCAGGAAAAGCTTGCATGATACGAACTAAAATACATGATGTTCAGCTACAAGCACTACCCCAAAAAGCAGTAAGAGCAAAAATCTATTATAGGTAAACAAAGTAACTAATGTTGGTTAAAACAGGCCACTTCAATTACAACCTCTGCTACAACTTTTTTGCAATTCCTTCAAGGTCAAGAGGGCCTACACTATAGCTATATGATACTACCATATATTATGAGCACCATTATTTCAACCAAAATCCCTCCCCGTATCCATTACATTCCTCTGCTCACCAGAAAAATCTAAGAAGATTATGTCATTAATAAAAAACGTGATTCATTTTCATAGTTCTTAGAGTTGTATCATCAAATTCTAGGTGATTATATGCAAAATCTTCAAGTGAAAAATCCAAAGTATTTAAAACATGATAATTTAAGGACTAACAATATGCATATTGCACAGATCTACCACTTTTCACAGAGACAAAATAAAAATGAAGAATAGTGAATTGAAGTGATACATGTTCAATCTGGTATCTGAGTTTTTGAACTACTTTTGATTCAAAAACCCTTAAATGAAATAGCCACACAAAACTGCAGGCCATTAGTCTGTTCAATACAGAGCCAGGAGATTTAAAAAGGCCAACTTTGTGCACAGTGTAGGCTTTTAATGTAACCAGTGTCATTCTGATGGCAGTAACAGACACGGACCCCATTTCAAAACATTCTTTACTTCATATAGGATACACAAATTATCTTGGCTCCTATCCCCTATAGGAAATATAATTTAAAATACTGATCACATCATTAGCATGGATACACGTACGTAAACACATATATACGTGTATGAAAAAATATGCAAATGTTTTAAAGAGCTTTAAGATATATATTTATTAGGGTGCATATTAAGATACAATTCATATATAAATCACCCAATTAAAGTATACAATTCCATGTTTGTTTTTTTTTAGTATATTGAGATATTTGCAACCACTACCATTAGAACATTTTCATCACCTGTATCCTCTAGCTATCACTTCCCCCCACATCCTTGCATGTGACTATTTAAGGGTTAAATTTTAAATGTCTAGCATCATGACCACACTTGGTTATAAGCTTAAAAGTTATAAATGTGTTGTCCTTTCCTTACAAGTAATTTTTAGTATTCAGCCTAGATTTGCTCCTTAAGCCTCAAGAATCACAAATTTACCCTTTCTCTTTCAAAAGACTCTTCAGATAATTCCTGTTTTCAATAAAGGGTACAAAAGCAATCAAAACTCCAAAGTATTCTCCCTCATACAAATCCAAAACATTTCAGCCAGCTATCAACAATTAAATAAAAACACATTAAAGCAATGCCCATAAACACATCTCAAAATGTTTCTATCCAGTATTACCTACATGAAAAGTAACTATCCATATTCTATGGCATGTGCCTTTCTTGGGTTTAGCAAAGTAGAAACTGATACCAAGTCCAAGAGTGCCGAACTTAACAGGGCCTTAAAAAATGTTAGACACTCTCTTCCTCCACCCACATTAAATATACACCCCCTAAAACTGTTGATTCACCGGATTCTCAGCTGCCAAAGAAAGTAGACTAGCTTAGCGTTTGACATTTCCTTTTGGCAGTCATTAGTCCTTAATGTGTCACTGTCTAGAGGCTAAATGGAATAGTTTCCTTTCTACTTTAGCAGATCATTCTCTCGGGCCTGAGGAAACCTATCAAAGGCTAAATCCACCCTACAAAAAAGGTGCCAACTGAAGATGTTATAATATGAAAATAACAATATGATCAAAACAGCTCTCTCCAAAAGCCCCTAATCTAGAGTCTGAGCAATAACTTTCTACACAGGAGCAAATTAAAGGGGAAAAGGCAAACATTTCCCAAGACCTCTGACAATGTCAGTGAGCCAGCCACTAACAGGGGAAAACAGGACAGTTTCCAGCCAGTCTTGCTTGTAAAATGATTCTTTAATACCTCTTCATTCCCACCAAGCCCAGAAATTCGCCATCCCCTGCACACTAATTTACTCCTCATTCCAAATCTATTGTTGTTTCTCCCCTCACCCACTCCTCAATGCCAATGTCAACCTTGTCTTTCCGTCTTTGTATATCCTATTTAATATAAATAGTTTTATACTTGCTTCAGTGCTTTATAATAAAACAATTTCATTTGTGTTTTTTAAACTCCACTGTACCAGTATTCTCTCTTCTAAGCCAGATCTCATTCTTATTTTTGCCCACAGAAAGAGTACTAAAAAAGGAAAAACAGAGAAAGATAATAGTAGACAGGATGTTTATATTCAGGTAAGGCTTTCTCTAGCGATAGGCCATGTCTTCATAATCAACAGCAAAAGCAAGGACTCTGAAATCATGTTGACCAACAAAACAGCGTTTAAGCCAACTAAAACTCTGAGGCAACTTCCGATTAATAGGAAATCTCAAGAAGAAAATTATCCCGCCCCCTCCAGAAAGCCATGATTACTACCATTTATTAAATTCCATTCAATCAGGTGAAGAGCAATGTAAACATTACTACTAAATTATACAAGAGTCAAGTACATAATAAAAAAAGTTTCTTACTATACAAAATAGAGCTTTAAGATATGACTCAGGGGAGGGCAATGGCTCTTGGAATGCTTGAGGAACTGGATCACGAATGCCTAAATGATTAAGCAATAACCATTTTTGACCTTCTAATAAAAAGTGCTTACTAAGAATTTAGCCAAGAAAACTGTCATCCAATGACTACACTAGTTCTGCTTTTTTCTTCTCAAAAAAAAAAAAAAAATCAAATTTACTGATAAAGGGGTTACTGCCAAGGACATATGTGTACAAGAACCCAAGCACAGGTAGGCAAATAGCCTTAGGAGTGGCCATACAGGAAGCCTTAGATCCTCTTAGCTGGTTGCACCCTTCTCCAACCTCAAATACCTGACCCATTCTTACCGTCTATGCTGCCTATCTAATTCATAGCTGCTGCTCAACCACAAATTCACCTTGCCATGACCCCGCATGACTCTACCTAATGTCATAATTTCCTGCTTCAGTTCCCATTTACTAATTGCACCATTTTCTCATTATTTTCCCATACAAATTCTTAAGAGAACCTAATTGGCCCAGAAGAAAACATAGGCCAGGCTATGAACTGGAAGATGGAGTCAGGGATGGTTGGGATAAAACAAGGCCTTCTAGAGTTTGCAAGACAGACAAACGCCCTCAGAAGGGCTGTACATATGGTAGGGAATGTGTCCTTAGACATCTAATATCCTGATGAGGTATTATTATCCTGGCCTACTCAAATAACCATAATGATGATGATATGTCTTTCTTTTTTAACTTAATATGGGATGTTCCAAACATATCCAAAAGGATTGAGAATAGTAAATGAACTTCCTTATGCAACATCACCAAGTTTAACAACCATCAACCCTCTGTTTTCTTGTTTCATCTGTGATAGATCCACAACACTGGGTCATTTAATAAGGGATTCTCCTATACGTCCAATTCCCCATAAACCTATATTCATATCTAGATGTTAAAATCTTGTCAACTCTTGAGAGTTAAAAGAACTACCACCTGACCAAAGCCTCAAATCAAAAAACATGTAATTACTGACATTTATCATCATACCCTACAACTAATATAATTCTTGATTCTGAGTGGTTTTAAGAAAATGGATAATTTTGCGCTGCCTTGGGAAACGCTAGTCAAAAAAATTAGTTTGATTTTAGCTTCTATAGTTTGCCAAAATGAAAGAGCTGTAGAAAGCAAAGAAGAACTAGGCAATGGAGTCAGTTTTAAAAAATACTGATTAGAAATTTTCAGTTTTAAAATTGCATTTTTTTCTGAATGCTGTAAAATTTAATACTGTTTTGAAAAAGAAAAACCAACAAATGTCCTCCTAACACTTTGAGTCCGTTTCCTCAATTAAGAAATTTTAAGGGGCACCTGGTGGCTCGGTCAGTTAAGCGTCTGCCTTCGGCTCGGGTCATGATCCCAGGGTCCTGGGATCGAGCCCCACAGGGGCTCCCTGCTCGGTGGGGAATCTCCTTCTCCCTCTCCCTCTGCCTGCTGCTCTGCCTACCTGTGCTCTCTCTCTACCTGTAAAGTAAATAAATAAAATCTTAAAAAAAAAAAAAAAAAGAGCAGGAGGTGGCTTGAAAAAAAGAAAGAAAGAAAAAAATTTTAATAGTCTAGGGATGCCTGGGTGGCTCAGCTGGTTAAGCACCTGTCCTTGGATCAGGTCATGATCCCAGGGTCTTGGGATGGAGTCCCACACTGGGCTCCTTGTTCAGTGGGGAGCCTGCTTCTCCCTCTCCTTGCCACTCCCCCGGCTTGTGCTCTCTCTCTCTCTGACAAGTAAATATATAAAATCTTAAAAAAAAAAAAAAAGGGGGGGGGCGCCTGGGTGGCTCAGTTGGTTAAGCGACTGCCTTCAGCTCAGGTCATGATCCTGGAGTCCCGGAATCGAGTCCCGCATCGGGCTCCCTGCTTGGCAGGGAGTCTGCTTCTCCCTCTGACCCTCCTCCCTCTCATGCTCTCTGTCTCTCATTCTCTCTCTCTCAAATAAATAATAAAAAAAAAAAGAAATTGTAATAGTCTAAGAAAAACCTGTTTTGAAAAAGGGGGCGGGGCGCAAGGGGATCCTTTATTACAACAGAAGTCACTAAGAGTAAGAAGTCAAATAATTTTCCCATATATATAATGTCTTTATCTATTTTTCACAGTAGAGAATCTTAAAAAAAAAAAAAGGCAAGATAAACAAATATGTTCTGCTTCCCAGCAACAACTATATTTATTATTATGAGCTTTAAAGATTGTAATTGGGTATCACTGGTCAAATATTTATGATTTTCCTTATACAGTATTTCAGGTTATTTTATACAAAGGAATAATAAGCAATGTTCATATAGACACAAAACAAGGGCAAGCCAAAACATAAATCTTTTCATTCCTAGAAGAGGAGTTTCATATTTCAATCTACAAAACCAATAATTCTCCCTCAAAGTAGAAAGAAGTAATTCAGGACAAATATGCTCTGGCGTTAAATTTAAAGGACAATTAGCAAGGAAGCCTTGAAATAAGATGCTACGCTGCATTCTATTTGGTAGACAATTACAAAATGCAAATTTTTTATAAAACCAAAAGTCAATCTGTAACTGGAGTAAAACCGAAACAGGAGGCCAATCATTTCAACACATCTGAAAATAACACTTGTAAGACAATTTACTGCCCAGATGTTGTTTTACTATAAATCACTAAATGAAAACATCTTTCTTATAGTATGTCTCCAAATCATGCCAATATGAACAGGTCCCAGTGCCATCTTCAGAGATGACCAAACAAAATCAGCTCTAAGCAATCTTTGGTTCTAAATATCCAATATTGCACTTTAAAGCTATTTAGTGACTGTCAAGCACTTACTTAGCAGTCATCAGATGTGAACACAGATTCAACCCAAAATAAACAAAGAATAAGGACATTCAGTCAGAGACGAAAACATCACATTCTATAGACTTTCACCCTTCTAATTTTATATTATGACTAAGAAACACAAAAACCAAAGTAACTTTCAAGAAAGCAGACCTGAAATGAGAGAAAAGGAAATTTCCTGGCACAAGGCTATACCTGTCTCTGGCAAGGACAGTTTGGAAACTCAAGAGTTTTTATTAACTACCTTAAGTCCTCTAAAATATGTAATCTAAAAACAAATGTTAAGATCAATGGACAGAAAATATTAAGGTAGAAAGTTATGACTGATAAGCTTAATTTTACATGTTTGTCATATATGAGCATTCCAGGTAAAATAAACAGATAACCTCCCAAAACACCTAGTTTGCCACATTTAAACAGTAACAATATTTTATTTTTTTTTTTAAAGATTTTATTTATTTATTCATGAGAGACAGAGAGAGAGAGGCAGAAGGAGAAGCAGGCTCCCAAGGAGCAGAGAGCCCGATGCGGGACTCGATCCCAGGACCCTGGGATCATGACCTGAGCCGAAGGCAGACGCTTAACCACCTGAGCCACCCAGGCGCCCAAACAGTAACAATATTTTAAATGAATTTCTTATTATCAACACATGACATTTTTGCCAAAAGCAAAGCCTACTTTCGGACCAAAAAGAATAAATGAGGAAAAAGGAACAGTATTACAAATGCATCTAAAACAATGCCAATTTTCGGGGCACCTGGGTGGTTCAGTCGGTTAGGTGTCTGCCTTCAGGTCATGATTCTGGGGTCCTGGGATCGAGCCCCGGAACGGGCTCCCTGCTCAGTGGGGAGCCTGCTTCTCCCTCTCTCTCTGCCTGCCATTCCCCCTGCTTGTGTGCTCTTTCTGTCACATAAATAAAAAAAATCTTTAAAAAATAATAAAAAAATATAACAATGCCAATTTTCAAGTGTATAGCACTTTTTTTTTTTTAAAGATTTTATTTATTTATTTGAGAGAGAGACTGAGAGAGAGAGAGCATGAGAGGGGGGAGGGTCGGGAGGGTCAGAGGGAGAAGCAGACTCCCTGCCGAGCAGGGAGCCCGATGCGGGACTCGATCCAGGGACTCCAGGATCATGACCTGAGCCGAAGGCAGTCGCTTAACCAACTGAGCCACCCA
>NC_138375.1:111709067-111750735 GCF_054177405.1 Leptonychotes weddellii
TTATTGCTCTTAGGCATTTTCCTATTTTTTGCAATACCACCAACCATTATCCCATCTTCATCATTTTACTTGGTCTTATTTGATAGGTTCTCTGTGCCTTTAAACAAAATCAGGTGGAGGGGCAGCCATTAATAATCCAGTTTTACCGTTGAGAAAGCAGCTCTAGGGAAGGGAACATTTGATCAAGCTTAGTAAGTCCTATTCTCTGGAAGCATCAGCTTATTGTCCACAGTCCATGGCATCACATGTGAAAAGTACCAGCAGGAGTAGCCCTGGACTAAAACTCAGAAGCCTCAGCTCTAGTCCTAACTGTCTTTACCTGGGTATTATCATGCCCAAGTTATCCCTATTTTCAGGCTGTTCTGAAAATAGGTAGCTGGGTTTTGCTTCTGGTTAAGAAGGAATAAACCCAATCTTCCCTATCACAATGACTGCACCCAAAAACCATGGACAGAATGCACAGAGTAGCAATCTGAGAACTGAAGTGAGAAAGGGCCAAATCCACAATCATAGCTGTAAACTGCAACACTCCTTTCTCAGTAATCATTAAGAGCAAGCTGGCAATAGACAGACAGATAGATAAGCAATATATGGAAGAACTGAACCAAACTGATCAACCAATACCATCAACCAATTGGATCTAATTGACATTTATAAATCACTCTCTCCAACAATAGCACAATTCATATATTCTTTCCAAATGCGGATACAACATTCACAAAAGTAGCACTGGGTGCTCTAATGAACAATTTAAAGAAATGAAATGGGGCGCCTGGGTGGCTCAGTTGTTAACCAACTGCCTTCGGCTCGGGTCATGGTCCCAGGGTCCTGGGATCAAGTCCCATGTCGGGCTCTCTGCTCTGTGGGAAGCCTGCTTCTCCCTCTCCCCCTCCCCCTGCCTGTGTTCCCTCTCTCGCGTCTCTCTCTGTCAAATAAATAAATAAAATCTTTAATAAATAAATAAATAAATGAAATGATGCAAAGTATGATTTTTGGTCACATTAAGTTTTAATTAAACTAGAAATAAAAGAAATATAACAAAAATATTTCCATCTAGTTGGAAATTAAATAACATACTGCCAAATAATCCACTGCCCTGAGGAAGACTCAAGGAAAATTTTTAAAATATTTTGAACTAAACAAAAAAGACAATATATCGAAATTTATGGGATGCAGACAAAGTAGGCCTTATATGAAAATCTACCCTAAATCTTTACCAAAAAAAAAAGGTCTCAAACCGATAACCTGAATTCTCACCTCAAGAAACTAGAGAACAAAATAAACCCAAAGGGGGGACGCCTGGGTGGCTCAGTCGTTGGGCGTCTGCCTTCAGCTCACATCATGATCCCGGGGTCCTGGGATCGAGCCCCACATAGGGCTCCCTGCTCAGCGGGAAGCCTGCTTCTCCCTCTCCCACTCCCCCTGCTTGTGTTCCCTCTCTTGCTATGTCTCTCTTTGTCAAATAAATAAATAAAACCTTTAAAATAAAAAATAAACCCAAAGGAAGCAGGAGAAAAAAAAAGATAAAGTGCAGAAATCAGTAAAATTGAAAATAACAGAAAACTCAGTAAAACCAAAAGTTGGTTATTTCAAAAGATCAATAAAATTGATAAACCTATAGCCAGACTGACCAAAAAAAAAAAGAGCAAATACAAATTACCAACACTAGGAATAAATTAAAGAATATGGCTACAGAATCCCCACAAACATTAACAAGATAGTAAAAAGAATCCTACAAAAAACTCTGCATATAAAATTTGACTAATTGGATAAAATGGACAACTCCTTTAAAGCCATAAACTTCAAAAATTTATGCAAGAAGAAACACAAAACCTAAATAGTCTTATATCCATTAAAGAAATTGAATTGGGAACTCAGAACCTTCAAAAAAAGTACTGGGCTGGACTACATTAAATCTCACCAGACTTCTAGAAAGGGCCAGATAGCAAATATTTCAGGCTTTAGCGGCCATTCGCTTTTAGTTTTAGATGTTTGTCACATACGGACATTCTAGATCACAACTATTCAACTATGCCACTGTAGTGGAAAAACAGCCATAGATGATAAATAAATGGGCAGAGCTGTGTTCAATAAAATTTTATTTACAAAAATAGGAAGCCAGACTTAACCTGAGAACGGTAATTTGTCAAACCCTGCACTAGGTAATTAATGTCACCTTTAAATTCTAAATTTTACAATTCTACACTTCCATGGTCAAAAATCACTTGGATAAACAGTTCAAGAAAAGGATGACGCAAACACTATCACACAGAGGTAAGAGACCATATTTTGACCAACACTTGTTAGAAATATATATTACAGTAAGCAAAACAAAAAAAACACACAACTTATCACTTCAGTCAAACTAGTCTTGAATGAATCATTACCTTAAAAAGATGAATCAAGGCCTTATTAAAGTGAAAAATCTTCAATGTTCCCATATTAACAGTACCTTGGAAATACACACAGTATATAATTATAAACAAAATCTAAGGGGTGCCTGGCTGGCTCCAGTTGGGACCCTTGGTCTTGGGGTTGTGGATTTGACCCCCATGTTGAGTGCAGAGACTACTTAAAAATAAAATCTTTAGGGGCATCTGGGTGGCACAGTCGGTTGAGTGCCCCCGTTCTTGCTTTCAGCTCAGATCATGGTCTCAGGGTCCTGGGATTGAGCCCCACGTCAGGCTCCGTGCTCAGCGCACAGTCTCCTTGGGATTTTCTATCCCTCTCCCTGTCCCTCCCACTAGTGCAGGCATGCTCTTTCTCTAAGATAACTAAACAAATCTTTTTAAAAAATAAATAAATAGGGGCGCCTGGGTGGCTCAGTCAGTTAAGAGGCTGCCTTTGGCTCAGATCATAATCCCAGGGTCCTGGAATCAGCTGCTTGCTCAGCAGGGAGCCTGCCTCTCCCTCTCCCTCTGGCTCCCCCTGCTTGTTCACTCTCTCTCTGCCAGATGAATAAATAAAATCTTTATTAATAAATAAATAAATAAATAAAATCTTAAAAAAAAAAAAACAAAACTAAAAATCCAAGATGCATGAAACTAAGGGGTCTAAGTTTACTTTAAACTTTTTCATTATGACCATAAGAAACACTGTCCAAAAAATGTGGGGCAAAATACAGAAGAAAATTTATACTGCCTACCACCCCACCACCCAGGGACAATTACTAATATTGATATATTTGGAGGTTTAACCTTTTAATCCAAAAACATTTTTTGATATAAAATCTTTTCAAGCCTGCCCAATATCTGAAGAGCATAAAATAATACCAAGGATAGTCTAACAGCCATCTCATGGAGGCTAAAACCTGATCAATCTGCAGCTGACACTGGGCAGGCTTCCATATCTACTCCATCATCCTAATCTCAAGAGACCATTCCACTATTGCTCCATTAGGCGAGCAGCATTCCAGACATGCATCTTTCTGTATATAAAAGGTTAAAAACTTGCCTGTTAAATACCGCAATTTGTAATGCCAGAGTAGCACGCACCAGGAAGAACCTTGAACCTCTCAGAAAGCAACACAAAATATAACTTGAGGAGAGGTCCTCAGAGTTAAGTTTTAAACCTCTTGCCCCCAATGTGAGAAAAATCACACAATCTTTGACAAATAAGATTTCCAAATTAAATAAATGCTGCTCCACCAATAGAAACAAGTCCTACATGTGCTCCAATTTTGCATGCAATGCAACATCTATTTATGTCTAAATTCTCCCGAATATGCTAGGCAGCTCACAGAAAAGCCTACACTAACAAATCAATAAAATCATATGCAAGCACAGCTAGAGAACTATGGCCTAGCAATACAGGCGAGAGTTTATTACAAGAAACCCATAGGTTCAAATAAAGATGGAAATCAAAGCATATTGTATAACAAACCTCAGCCACGTAGCTGCACATCACAGAGCCAACTGAAACATCTATGACACTCAACATCAGAAAGTCTAACTTTGGGAGGACACTGTAAAAACCCTTCCTGTTGGCTCACTTCAAGCAGCTATACCAGACCTGGGTTTATCTTATTTAAGGTGGAGTATTTAATTTCAGAACAGTCATTTATAAAGCAATACAGTGGAAAGCTCCGCAGCCATTAAAGATGATGATGTAAAACCACATTTGCTATAGTAAAGATGCACGATGATAAAGGTATTAAGAGCCAGACTTTCAGGTCAGAGATCTCAGCTGTACGTTTATGTATTTTTGAGCAAATAACTCAATATAGGTTATTATGACAGCAAAACAGGTACAAACATATGTCTTTTAGGACAATGGCTGCCATATGGTACACAGTATGATAGTACAGATAACCCTTATTTTTATTGTTAATAAAAAAAAAGAAATGGTAAGAAAAAAACAGATATGTGTGTGCATACAAACATATGCACAAAGAAGGCTGGAATGTTGGACACCAAAAATAGGTGGTAGGATTACACGTTATATATAATGAACTTAGAATTATAATTAGGGGCGCCTGGGTGGCTCAGTCGTTAAGCGTCTGCCTTCGGCTCAGGTCATGATCACAGTGTCCTGGGATCCAGCCCCGCATCGGGCTCCCTGCTCAGCGGGAAGCCTGCTTATCTCTCTCCCTCTCCCACTCCCCCTGCTTGTGTTCCCTCTCTCTCTGTGTCTCTGTCAAAAAAAATAAAATCTTAAAAAAAAAAATTATCATCAGAAAAAAAGTAAGCTGTTCTAATTTTGAAAATAAGAAATGCAGCTACAAAATAATGTAGTTACAAGCTCTTCGAAAACAACTCCTTCAAAAGCTGGAAGCTCTGGCTATAGTAAAGTGATTCCAGGAAGGCATCTGCAAAACTGAGAAGAGATTAGCATCTAAATTAAGTGCTTCTCTTCACTAAAGTAACAATATATCTTTGAAAGTGAATATTAACTGCATCCTAGTCATACATTCCATATCAAACTATTATCCAAATCAAATAAAAATTTTATGCCTGCTATATTAACATAATCAAACCCCTCAAATATATACCCAGGGCAATCCAAAAAAAAAAAAAAAAAGAAAGCCCAGTTATTGCACTCCTCTTTTAGGATCCTAATTACCACTGCATCCAATGTTTTTGGGCAAGAACAAAGATAAACTTATCTTTAAGCAACATCATCCTCACCAGGTTCTAAGCTATACCAATTTTCTTCTGTCTGAAACTATAGTTTTAGGTATAAAAAATACAAGCTATGATAGCTACCATATATGGATATGGTACCATTTTGGACATTCAATGAGGAGGTTAATGCCAAACTTACCTACTCACCTTAGCTGGCTGGTTACCCAGTAGTCAGAACTACCCAAGAGATATAAAATGTGACCAAGTAACAAAAACTACGTATAATTTTAAATTTTCTAGTAGCTGTAAATAAAAAGAAACAGGTAAAAAGTTTAAGAACAGATTATATTTAACCCAATATACCCAAAATACTGTGAGGTATTGAGATATTTTACATCCTTTTTCTGTGTACTCAGTTTTTCAAATATGGTGAGGAATTTATACTTACAGCACATCTCAGTTTAAACAGTCACATTTCAGGTACTTGAGAGCCACATCCGGCTAGTGGCTACCACACTGGATGGCACACAACTAGAGCTACTCAAGCCCAAAGCCTGAGCTTGTTCTCATCAATTTTAAGTCCTAACTCGTCGGTCAAACATGACCATGAACCACTGACCAAGACTGCTCAGGCCAAAATCAAACGAAATTCATTTCAAAGATTGAGGGCCTTCTATATTTCAGATACTGTGTTAAGTATTTTCAGATCAGGAGGATAAGGGGTAGGGAGGAGTTCTGTTTATCTATTTTTTGAGAGGTCAGGAGGCTTGAAGATGAGTGTGGTAACAGAAACAAACAAGCATGGTCACAGTAAATTCTACTGGGAAAACAACTCAAAGCACATGCTCTAATAAAGGGAGAAAGGAACATATTGACGATCAGCATATTCCTCAGCAGAATGAAGGGTGTGAAATATAGAAATCAACTGCATGAAGTACAAGGCTCTTCAGAATGTTGTTTTTCACTGGCATTGAATAACTTCAGAGAACATTCTAACACACAACTGAGCTCCAAAGTCAGCTATGTATTTAAGAAAGAAAAAATTTAACCCATTAACCTTGCAGCTTGTTTTAACCCATTATCATAATGGTTTGAACCCTAATTATGTATTTTGTTATATGCAGGGAACAATAAAAGGGTTAAAACTATTTTAAAATAAAATTAAAAAAAAAAAACCCACTACATACAAGAAAGGGGAAAAAATTGGAATGCCTATTCCTAATGTTAATAGTAGTGGTTCAGTAATTTAATGTGTATGTATGACTTTCAATTATGAAAAAATAAACAAAGTGGTAACAATTTTTTTCAAATTCAATTCCATTTCATTTTAATTTCAATCCATTTGCTTTTAAGCCTTTTAAGATTAGGACACGCATCCAAGTTGTTTTTCCTTCTCTAGAACCCTCCCAGGAGTAACCTTAAGTTGATAGAGCATGAACAAATTAAACTTAACCACAATAACCACATTTCATTTCAAGGAAACCTGGAAGTCATTTGTGGGACTACAAAGATCTACTGAATGTCAAAAGACCTCTATTGTCATGCATCTGAGGCATTTCCATAATGTTCAGTAAGTAGGGGTCAAATGCATTACTTTTAACATCAATATCTCTTAGCTCTCAGTACAGTAAGTTAGCAATACAGCCAAGAGTAACCTCCAACTCTAAACTGCAATACAAGCAGGAGCATTAAGGCTGTTGGCCTCCTGGCCCTTGAAGCCTTTAAAAGGCAGTTTGGCTCTCACCTGATGAATCAAATTTAACTCTACTGTGACCTAGGACACCACTTTCCCTCACTGCTTATTTCAGAGTACTTGGTTTAATTTTTTCTACAAATGTCATCATATACTGAGATCTACAGGAAGTAGTGGTAAATCACCCATGGCCTCCTTCCCTATAACCTTCTAAAATGTAAGGCCCATAAAGGTAAGGATCTTTTGATTTTTTTTCACTAATATCCCTAGCACCATGAATATGCAAAATTGTCTGTTTCATTCATTCCCCGTCAGCATGAGTTACTCTATAAAGCAATTACTTACTGAATACCTCTTCTAGTATTATACCAGTCCCTGAAAGTATTTTTAAATAGTTCCTGTCGTTCATTCATTCATTCGTTCATTCATTTTAGAGAGGGAGTGGAGAGGGGCAGAGAGAGAGGGAGAGAGAATCTTAAGCAGACTCCAGGCCCAGCCACCCAGGTGCCCCAGTTCCTGTCTTTTACAAGCTTAAACATAGCTGCAGAAATTACATGGATAAAGAAATACAATTAAGCAACAATTCAAGGAAGTCAACAATTACGCACAAAACTCCAAACAGCAAAGAAATAATGTAGGATGGCGCTGTTTTAAAGAGCCTCCAGCAAATAGATGGAGGAAAAAAATGTGGGCCTTGAAGCAAGAGCAGGTTAGGTTTTCAAGAAGTAGGAAGGGAATTTGAAACACAGAATGAACTATGTCCTACTGAAGGGATGAACACAGACTCGCCTAAGGAAGCACAACAGACTAGACAACAAAGAAAGTGAGTAGAGCCTAGAATAAAGCAATGGCAGTGGAGACAGTAGGGACAAATGCAGTAAAGCATCAGGAGTTTCTCCACCTTAACTACACACTGGTATCACCTGAGAAACTTTTAAAAAATACTGCCACCTGGGGACACATGGGTGGCTGAGGTCATGATCCAAAGGTCCTGGGATGAACACCCACATCATTGGGCTCCCTGTTAGCAGGTAGTCTGCACCACCCCCCCCAACTCATGTGCCCTCACCTGAGCTCTCTCTCTCTCAAATAAATAAATAAAATCTTAAAAAAAAAAAATACTGTCACCTGGACCTCAATTCAGTGACCCTGATTTAAATGAGGTACAACCTAGACATCAAGATTTTTTTTAAAGTTCCCCAGGGATTCTAATGTGCATCCAAAGTTCAAAATCACTGCCTTAGGGGAAAACCCAACAGAAACCTGGTAAATGACCACACAGGATGAAGAAGGAAGATTAGAGATGATAGCAAGATTAAGAGTATGTACCTAGAAAAAAAATGACATTACTGAGAGAAGCCAGGAAATGAAAAAAAATAAAAATATATCAGGCGTGCCTGAGTAGCTTAGTTAAGTGGCCAACTCGGTTTTGGCTCAGGTCATGATCTCAGGGTTATGAGAACTGAGCTCTGTGTTGGGCTCTGTGCTAAGCAGGGAGGGAGGCTGCTTCTCCCCCTCCTGGTCTCCCTCTCCCTCTGCCCCTCCCCCACTCACGCACAGGCAGGCACGCACTCTCTCTCTCTAATAAATAAATAAATAAAAATAAAAATACATCAGTCACTCTGTATTTGGCCACTCTGTCAACAAAGTTCCATGTAGTGAACCAGTTTTAATTAAGCCAGATTGTCTTAATTTTCCACATATCATAATTATTTGCCTAATATTTTTAAGAGAAATAATCAAAACTTAAAGTGAGCCATTTTCAAAAAATCAAGGTAGAGCTAAAGAATGTAAAATTAATCCTCCATAAAGACCTCTCAGGTTTCCCAGCCAGAAATAACCTCATCCCTCCTTGCAATCCCCATAGCATTTTAGCAGCACGATGGCACTCCCCATAAATGTTCTGTAGAGACCCTGTATTAGAAGGAAAAGACAGTGCCTCATTCCTCCTCTACCCAGCGCCCAGCACTCGTTTGCTTGTGACACACACTCAGTATGAAGTTAGCAATAGGCAGATACTGCTGGTTAAATTCTGATTGTTACTAAAGGTTCTGAATGCTTTTGAAAGCTTCCGAAATAAGCAAAAATCTCACCTCAATTGCTTCTGCTTCTTGCAGACCCTATGAGGTTTTAAGCTTTCAAGTGTGCTTCATTGCCCTCCCCCAGCTTTATCCTCATTCCATCACCTGCTCAATGTTATGTGAGTCAATACAAGGGAACTAAAAATTTTTTTTTTTTTTAAAGATTTCATTTATTTATTTGACAGAGAAAGACACAGCGAGAGAGGGAACACAAATGGGGAGTGGGAGAGGGAGAAGCAGACTCCCCGCCGAGCAGGGAGCCCGATGTGGGACTCGATCCCGGGACTCCAGGATCATGACCTGAGCCGAAGGCAGTCGCTTAACCAACTGAGCCACCCAGGTGCCCCCAAAATTTTTATCTTTAAGAAAAACATGCCCAGAGTCCATCTTCTAAAATATAATCTGAATCTCAATATAATTTCTTTCAAAACCTCCACCATAATCTTTAAATTTCAGCCAAACAAAGATCATGGTTCTAGCTTTCACTTACATAATAAAATGTTATGTAAGAGTGATGTTACGGTCTCCATGTCTTCAAGCATAAATGAGTGTTTCCTACCTTTACTTACATCTGTGGCACAAACTGAAAATAGTATTTGTATGACACTCTGGAGAGGAACTAGGTTACTCATGACCAGGGACAACTAGGGCAAGATCCAACCAAACCCAAGACTCAAGGGATTGTTAGGAAGCTCTTACATGCAGAATGGTTAAGAAGCTCTCATATGGAGCAATAAGAAGAAATTTATCAAGTATTCTTCCCAGCCAAAGACTGCTTTTAAAGCATTTTCCTAATCATAACTACATTTTATATTTTTGTACTTCAGTACTATATGTGATAGCAGATAACTGATCCACACACATACTGAGTCCTTTGTTTCCCTGTTTAAAATTCTAATATAGTGAACCATTCTTCAAATTATCCATTTTTTTATATTTTGATTTTCAAGCTTAGGTACGGATTTTTAAATGTGCCCCACATTTTCACTGACTTATCAACTGCTTTTTCCATCTGATTTAACTAAGCCTCTAAGCTCATTTTTCTGAGGTAGACTGCATACGATCAAAACATGGCAATGGCTTAAAAAAATTCAATATGGTTCACTAATTTCACAATATGGTAGAAAAAAGATAAACACACTAAGGCATTCATCTTCACCCTAGGAATTCCATTATGACTAAACATTATATGTTCACTTATATAGGCATATAAGTGAACAAGTAAGATATATGGCAAATGAATAAATGAAAAAGTACCAAGATCTTTCCCTGAAAAGCATTAAACAAGCAAAAATCACTAGTGAGAACTAGTTTGTATTGTTCTCTTCTCTTTAAAATGATTTTATATAAATTTTATTTAACTTATTCCTTTTCTGCGGCAGTAAATATTGGGTACAAGGTCTAAATTACAGTAACTCTGAGCATTAAGTAACTGGAATTGCAGAAGTATCATGGAAGGAAAAAGGAAGGTAATGACAACAGAGATAAAAATCAACAAGTACAGTATTATCTATGGGGAAAAAAAATTTTCTAGAGCATTGATTTTTAAACACAAACCTTAAAAATTCAAAACCACTACTCAGTTCATCTAATACTCACCTGTAGTTGGTAATTACCACTTCTTATGACATTCTATATGGTCCATGAAAAAAACTACCAACTATAAATATTTTCAGCATTCCCTTTTGCCCAAAATTAGATGGCGGCCTAGATGTGATAATGGAACTTTAGGGATATTGAAGGTCATTATCCTTAGTACATGGGTGCTAAGGTGTTTAGAGCTGAACCAACACAATACCTGCAACTTACATCCAAATGTTAAATAGAAAAAAAGGTTTTGTGTGTGTGCATATATTTATACAAATAAACCATACATCTGTTCACACAAACATGCACATGTATCTAAGTTTTAACTGATAAATCTAGATAAAGGGTAGATGGGTTCTCACTGTAGGATTTTTATAAGTTAAAAATTTTCAATATAAAAAGTTGGGAGGAAAGGGGAACATAGAAAGCCATTTTTTGATCCATTCCTTGAAAATTTTGCCCATCTCTAAAGGGTCAAGGAACCAAGAGCATACTAGCCATTTTTATAAAACATCTCAGATCCAGCATCTGTTACAAAAACTCTTCACTTCAAAGGAAAAGTTCGGATACTCACATTGCCCATGTACTCTGAGAGCAGGTCCTGCAGGGCCTGGCGGACAGCATTACACTCTGCTACAATTCTCTCACGCCGGTCATCACGTGTGCAGGACGAGTCGGCCATCAGGGCAGCCCCACTAATGATGCTTTCTAGGCGCTCCTCCAGGGAAGGTCTAAAGCGCTCCTCACTGAAGCTCAAGGGGTCCACAATGATTTGTTTCTGCAGAGAAAGTGTTATTGAATCTTAGTGGTAATCTCTCTTCCCTCCATTATTAATGAAGGTGAGCAAAGTGTTGATCAGGAACATCAAGATTTAATATAAAAATTCCAATGCCTAAAAAAAAGTTATACTTCTTGTTAGATGATAGCCATACAAGTTGGCCCATGATAGACCACTTCTCAAAGGCAGCACTGGAAGCAATACTATCCAGCTGAATGGGGCCTCAGTAAGATAACATACCACAAATGCAAACACAAATACATCAGCACAAAAATCATATTCACGCTACTGAACCTGAACATCTACATGCCAGCTTCTACAGTATTAGTGAAGTTACCAAATGAGAATTTCAAGGAAAATAAGTGAGCTCTCTTTTCCTTTTCTATATACAGAGTATAAAACTGCTGTATGACATGAGCAGAACTGTTTCACAGCAAAAAAACAATAAAAACAGACACTGACTTCTGTCCTCAAAGTTTCAGAAAGGAATGCATTTATAATCAATTCCAATCTATTTTCCTCATCTCACACACCTCATCAAATTTTATAAACAATGCAGTCTCATATTCAACCTGTTATGTCTAAATTAGAGACTCTCTTTGCTTAAAGACTTTGAGGTAATCTGTAAGAGATGATAGCAATCCATCCCCAAAAAGCCACTCTGTGAGGTATAACTGCCCCAGTAAGAATAAAACCTTCCTCTGTCTCCTCTTCACTCCCCTGACTCCACTTAAATCCAGCTTTACCAGTGGTGAGTGAGGTCAGGTCACAAGCAAGCTTTAGGTACAAGGTCAAACATCAATACCCCCAGGACAGCAGCTACTGGCCTCCCTCCAACTTTTCCATTTAATACAATTTATCCTCACACTGGTAAATGTCTGTGCAAATATTTTCCCTTTAATTTTTCTTTATGGGGACTATTCTTACCGATTTAAAGTTAAAGGCCAAGTTTTTTCTTTAAAAAAGCTTGCCCTTTCCCAGTAAGTATACATTTCTTCTTTCCATTCCCAAGAACCCTCAGTTTCAAAACTGAACATGTAAGGCCTCCAGTTCATTATTAACCCACATTTTAGCTGACCATTTTTCTTACCAGATTAAGTTATTTCAAGATTTTTCTGGTTGGGGCACCTGGGTGGCTCAGTCAGTTAAGCATCTGCCTTTGGCTCGGGTCATGATCCCAGGGTCCTGGGACTGAGTCCCGCATCAGGCTCCCTGCTCCGCGGGGAGTCTGCTGCTCCCTCTGACCCTCCCCGCTCTCGTGCTCTCTCACTCTCTCTTGCAAATAAATAAAGTCTTTAAAAAAAAAAAGATTTCTCTGGTTAAAACTGAATACACAATGACTTCTGACCAATAAGAATGAGGAATGAGTGGTCATAGAATTTTAAAAGAGTCATTAAGCTGCAATGGGCCTGCAATCACTTCGTCCAACCCCCTCATTTTATGAAGTCTCACTCTAGTCCTAAGAGGTTAAGGAGCCTGTGACATTTACTACTCAAATGAGGGCAAAATGTAATCCTTAGTGCCTTCACAGAGGCCGATACCTAAGACTGCCAAATTTGAGTGGGGTGGAAAAAAGTGTCAATAAATTTTAAGGTGCGTCGTAAGTTTACTATAAAGGCATTTAATAATTAAGGTTCCAGTGTAAAAAGTAATTTCTAACACCATGGTCTGTAGAATTTTATGATTTATGAAGTCTTAAATCAGTCATGCGTTATCAGCAATGTTCAGTTACACAAGCCAAAATAAAGGGTCAGACAAAGGAAGAAAAGATAAAGGCAAGGAAAAACTGTTAAAAACAAAATGCACTCCATTATAGATTCTCTACTTCAAAGCATTCCTACTTATGAAAGGATGCTGGCCACATAGAAGGCAATTTTCTCTTATGTTAATAATAAAAAAAAAGTAATAATAATAATGAAACCCAACAGTGGGTTTAAAAGAAAGAAAAAAAAGCACTTAAAAAAAAAAAATCTTAAACTGCTGCCATCTACTGGAAGCCATGAGGCATTGTGGGTAGAAGTGTTAAAAAAAAAAAAAAACCACCACCACCACCCAAAACCCCACCAAAAAAAGTTGATATATAGGACAGTGTGAACAGAGAACGTATATACAGAACAGATCCAGGACATCAACTATAAAAAGATAACTACATGGAATTATGCTAAGAGTATTTTAAGCCCAAATTTGCTTCCACTTGATTAAATTTTATATATTATTACAATTTAGTTATTGAGAAGTACATCTAGGCTCTAGGCAGACAAGTAAGATTAACATGATAACACTTGTGTCATAATCACTTATGATGTATCTGTTTTTCCCACTAAACTGTGAGCCCCTGGAGGTCAGAGTCTGCATGCACTTTGCCTCTATCTCCCAAAGCTTTACATCTGCCAAAAGGTTACAATCTTGGGTGAAATGAACCAAACTCATATCCTCAACAAATAATGACCCCATAGGAAACGTAAGTTTGATAAAAGAATTTAGAAGTTTAACAAAAAAGAAAAGAGGAGAAAAGAAGAAAAAAGAGAAAGAAAAAGGAAAAAATTTTGTAGGCCAAGTCAAGATCAAGTAGACCAATGATTTCTAAAATTTCTTTTGACAGAGACTGCAAATCTAAGTAGAAAATGAACTTGCATCAGAAACCATGATCACATTTCCCTAGAAACCTCTTAACTTTGGGCAGATAGTCAAGAACCTGAAGTTGCCTCCCAAGTATAACTTACATCAAAATTATTAAGTGCATATGCCAGTTCTCCTCCTCCTCCACCCTGGTGCTGGGAAGCATCGTCTGATGCAGTGGCTTGGGCTGCATTGGAAATGCCTGTGACCGCCTGCTGCAGCTGCTTATATATTAGGTCTCTGTTAGCCTTATACGCTGCAACATCAGGGTGCTGTAGGCATGCCTGGGATGCAGTATAGAGGATTGGAATGTTTTTCTGCAGGATTCCTCTGGCTGCAGCCATCTGATCACGATGGCCCACATCTTTCAGTTCCTATAAAACAAGAAATTGGAACAGTTGTTATATGGGTTCTAGTCATAAAAAAATTTGTCAGTAAATGCTGAAAAGTGAGAAACTCTACTAATTAGACACAATAGTTTCATGAACAGTCTGGCTTCATAACAAAGGAGGCAGCATGGTCTAGTAGGTAAGAGTTCAAACATTTCCAAATCACACAGACCTGGATTTGAATCTCCAGCTGTACTTTTTCTGGCTATTGTGATCTTATTTAAAATCCCCATACTCAAGGCATCTGGCTGGCTCAGTGTAGAGCATGCGACTTTTGATCTCTGGGTTTTAAGTTCGAGCCCCACGTTGGATGTAGAGATTACTTAAATATAAAAATCTCTAAAAAAATAAAATAAAATCCCCATACTTGGTTTCACCTTCTATAAAATAGGAGCAATAATAGGTTTCTCTTTCTAATTGTCCTGAGGATCAAATGGGATAATGCATGTAAAGCACCTAGCAGAACACTAACTGAAAAGCAAAACATAAAACTGACTAGCATCTTCATTACAACTATATAAAGATGTAAGTACCTATTCCAAACAAATTAGAAAAATCATTCAGAGACACATTTAAACAGAGTAAGATTTAGTTTGAGTATTTCTTTTTTACTAAGTTATAAAAGTTCATTATAAGAGTTTTGTGAAATTTGGGATGGGATACCACAAGTGTACATGAACTATGCAAACCAACCAAGTGAGGATGTAGCAGGCTATTCTCTCAAGTATGCCACTCTGCCCCTCACCCTTCCGCCTCCATTCCCCCATCCCAAAAATGGCCTTGGGACACAGATCATTAATACATAAAGGTGAGGCTCAGGTGTTCCATGACTTTTATCCAAAAAGATTTTATTTATTTATTTGACAGAGAAGAGACACAGCGAGAGAGGGAACACAAGCAGGGGGAGTGGGAGAGGGAGAAGCAGGCTTCCCGTGGAGCAGGGAGCCCAATGCAGGACTCGATTCCAGGACCCTGGGATAATGACCTGAGCCAAAGGCAAATGCTTAACCATCTGAGCCACCCAGGTGCCCCTATCCAAAAGGTTTTTATTTCGTTGTAATACTCTATATACATGTGGTCTTAAGTGAAACTGTCCTTTCTCAATTTTCTCTACCTGTAATTATAATCCACAGATAAAAAAAAATTGAGGTTCCTGGCATGATTTCCAATACTGACATCTACTTGGTAGGCTGCATGGATGCACTAAGTGTCAAATAAGTGATATCAAGGGAAGAGGATATTTCTGGTATCCCACTGTTACTGAAAGTGCTGGGGGTGGGGGTGGGGGGACACATATCTTTAGTAAATATAGATTACCACCACAAAAGAGAAACAGAAGTGATAACCCTAACTGACCAACAGATCTGCTCTATGTGTGAACATAGAATTTCAACGTTAATTGCGCCAACTAAACCCTACAGTACAAATTTAAACGTCTTAAAAAAGAGTATCACATGTGTAAACAGTAAGAGAAAAATTAACTAAGAAAGGCCAAAGTCAATAACTCAATTTGAAGTCTGACTTAGCCATTTAATGGCTTATCTTTTTAGATGAATTCCTAATTAAGCATCAGAGACACCTAACTGGCTTCTTTTTTCAGGTACTTCATCTCGCTATGTATTTTAGGTTTGCATCTTCATTCAAACCTTGTATAATATGACAGCTTACTTTTCCTCCTAGAATTCTTTTCTCATTTGGAATCTGAATTTGCAAGTAATAGCTCACAGCACTCCAAATGCCCTGTAGCACAGTACATTAGGCTAAATATTCAGAAACAGGACCCTGTGGATTTAGAGAATCAGTGATCATTTCCAGACCCAAGCTATGACAGGGGGCTAAGGCTAATCATTATGTTTAAACAGATGGTTCGTATGTTTTGTGTGGCATTTTCTAAATGTCTTGCCCTCCACCACCACCTCAGGGACTTAAAGTCTTCTAGGGAGGCATTTGTCTCTAAGTACTTACATGGTCCTCTGTTTTATAAAATGCTTCGCAATTAGCTTTAGAATTCTTCCCTAAGTATCTATCACCTAAATCAGTATAATCTCTTATAAAGGTTACCAAAGAAACTTCTGGTCACCTAAAGCTAATAGGTGCCACAATTACTATTCAACACTTGACTTTCCTAAAGTCACTGCCTGGCTTGGTATGAGAACTTTTACCTTTCTAAAGACTACACTAGAAACAGGACCCCATGGATTTAGAGAATTGATGATCATCTCAAGACTCAAGCTGTGACAAGGGGCAAAGGCTACCCATTATGCTTAAGCAGCTGGTGTACATGTTGTGTGTGCATTTTCTACATGTCTTGCCCTCACCAAAATTTATGTCTGATAGACTCCTACTTACCAAGTATGGGGTCTATATTTCAATCTACAATGAAAATGACAACTAAATATCATCATTTGTCCTAACTGCTAAAGTGTTCTGCCTTCTCTCTTAAGAACTATGTCTGCCATAACATAAATAAACTAGATTTTGTTAAATAAAGATAAGAAAATGGGCACTATCACAAGGCAACACTTGATTTACTATCAGAAGAATAAT
Organism: Leptonychotes weddellii; assembly: GCF_054177405.1. NCBI lineage: Eukaryota > Metazoa > Chordata > Mammalia > Carnivora > Phocidae > Leptonychotes > Leptonychotes weddellii. The sequence goes on from NC_138375.1 coordinate 111,725,825, forward strand.
AATCATAAGTATTATTTTACAAATATGTAGTGGTGATAAGTAATCTGGATTGGTGAAAACATGAGCTATTGAGGAATTTAATAGATTACTTATGAAACTAGAGTCCCTTAATCCACCTTAGCCTTCATGATTCCCAAACTGTATCAATCCAATTGTGTTTTAAGCAGACTCAGGAACGAACAGAGAACATGAAAAAGAAATGACTGCTTTCCACATAATTTGAACTAACCATCACATGCAGGGACCAAGAAATAAAAGCTAAGTTCTAAGTAATCTACATCACTCTCTCTACCCAAGAGGTAGAAAGTCAAGTAAAAGTTTCCTCTCATTTCCTTAACAATATAAAATCGTAGCCATGTGATCAAATATCTTCTCTTGTATTCAAACAAATATACTTAAAGAAAAGGTCCAGGGGCGCCTGGGTGGCACAGTCAGTTGAGCAACTGACTCTTGGTTTCAGCTCAGGTCATGATCTCGGGGTAGTGAGATCAAGCCCTGTGTCAGGCTCCATGCTCAGCATGGAGTCTGCCTGAGATTCTCTCTCCCTCTCGCTCTGTCCCTCCTGCTCATGCTCGAGCTCTCTCTCTCTCTCAAAAAAATAAGTAAATCTTTTTTTTTTTTTTTTAAAGACAGAGAGACACAGCAAGAGAGGGAACACAAGCAGGGGGAGTGGGACGGGGAGAAGCAGGCTTCCCGCAGAGCAGGGAGCCTGATGAGGAACTCGATCCCAAGTACCCTGGGATCATGACCTGAGCCGAAGGCAGAAGCTTCATGACTGAGCCACCCAGGCATCCTTAAATAAATCTTTAAAAAAAAAATTGGTCCGTAGGCAAACCCAGCCAGTCCTGATTATTTACACTTAAAACACATTACTATCCATTACCACAGTGTCTGTTCAGGTTTTCAGAAAACGAAATCATAAGGGACGCCTGGGTGGCTCAGTCGGTTAAGCATCTGCCTTCAGCTCAGGTCATGATCCCTGGGTCCTGGGATCGAGTCCCACATGGGGCTCCCTGCTGAGGGGGGAGCCTGCTTCTCCCTCTGCCTGCCACTTCCCCTGCTTATGTGATCTCTCTTTCTGACAAATAAATCTTTAAATAAAAAATAAAAAAGAAATCGTGAAAGTCAGAGTTCACTATATTTTTAGCAAATATCTCAACAAGCTCTATGTACCCAGGTGGATGGAATGTAAACATCGAAGTATTCCACCTCTAGCAAATTGAAGAGACAGAGCTGACCACAGGAGACACAGCCAGTCCTCCTTATAGGAGGAGAAACAGAGAAAATCTCTGCCCCTGGGGCCTGGGTTTAAAACTGGCTCCACCTGACTAGATGAATGACCTCAGCAAATTATTTAATCTCCCTGCGCTACAGTTCTTTCATCTATAAAAATGAGAATCTGATCAATTATAGTACCTACCTTATACTATTTTGTGAAGATTAAATGAGTCTATATTCACAAAAGGTTTATAACAGTTTAGCACATAGAAAATACCTTTTTAGAGTCATTCATTATTATTTTCGGCAACATCCTCACCACTCCCACCATCACACCATGCCCCAGAAAAACCTTAAGGAGAAACAGATAAATTTCAAAGAGCCTGCAGACCTTATGAGTTTTAGCATTTCCTCAATGGGTGGTTGCTGCTTAAATGATCAAGGGAGGCTTAAGAAGCCAGTATATACATCACACCCAAACACTGCTCTTGAGGAAATACCCCTTTTCTGGACTACGGGCTGTCTGCAAAGATAAGAGGCTCAATGAGAAGGTAAATTATTACATACCATGCCTGAGGAAGGAAGAAAAAGTTAAAGGTGAAAACAATCTAGGGCGCTAAACATACAACAGTATAGGAATTCTGCCAGAAAACACACACTGTGAAAAAAAAATGTTACCAGTTACTGAAGGAGACCAATGGGCAATTCCAAAAGGCAGAATCAAGTTTCCACCAGGCTGGGACCTTAGGATAAAATGAGTAGCAGTTTAATTCCCAAGGAAAGCACTAGTTTATAGGAATACACACCAAGACCCATGTCCTACAAAAGACTATGATCAGGAGGCACAAAGGCGCCCACAGCTAGCCTACTCAGTGGATTCTACTGCAGAAGGCTAAGGCTAAAGGTTTAAGAATTAGGCCCAAGGAACACTATAAATGACCAGGACATACTACAAACGCAAGACAAACTTTAAAATGGGACCATGCATCAATCAAGACACCAGGAGAAAACAAAATCAAACTGAGTAACTCAAACATGGTTCAGGGACTGTGCTAAAAAGGTGTGGGGAAAGTACAGGGAAACCACAAGACTGATACAGCACTTAGGCCTGAAGAGACAAAGAGGCAGCTGTTACCAGAAACCAGGGAGCAAGGTGTGTGGAGTATACCACCTGACAGGGGCTATGACTTTTATCCACCCAGACCAATAAGCAGGGTGGGAGGTAGGGGAATAAATCCCCAGCCTGACCCTTCTATCTCCTCTGATCTCCTACTGATGCTCCCACTGGCCAAACCCAACCAGGACCTAGAGGGCAAAGGAGCCCTGCCTGGATGCAGTCCAGACAGGTCAGGTTCCTGGGGCAGAGAACAAGATGAACAACGGTGAAAATGAGATATGGAGGGGCAAATATAAGATCGTCCACCAAGTAATAACCTCAAGATTTTAATTACATCTTATTTCAGAAATATTTGAAATTTACTGGTTTTTGTCTGTTTTTTAGTGTATCAGTGTTTTTTAGTGTATGTTCAAGGAACTCTTCATATATTCATGGCACACAGAATTAAAAAGTCAGGCAGTATTACTTTTGAGTAAGTTTTTCCAATAGCATACAAAAGTCTGGTCTATCATTGTGTTCTATCTCAAGAACATCATCAATTTACTTCCTCTACCATTTTGCAAAGATAGCCAATATAGTGGCAGTCTAAACGTCCTTACTTTCCTCAAAGTGTAAGTCTTCATAAACCAAGATCAGACTGTTTTAAGACAATGAGACTATTCACCAAACTTAATTTTTAAGTATAACTAACATTTATTTCACGTATTCAAATGAGAATTTAGATAAAAAACATTAAGCAAAATAAACTGTGAACATAACTGGGCCAGTGTGCCATATTTACAGAATTATCATACTATTAAACAAGTTCTTAGAAATGATTAGGCCCAGCAAAAAGAAAAACTTGTGATTTATATGATGGAGACATAAGCCAACACAGGGATAAGTGATAAAAATACACTGAGCCTACAAGAACTAAGTAACTTAGGCAACACATCAAACCTAGCTATATTATCAGGTGTAACATTAAGTAATGGAAATGTAAAACCAGGATCTCATATGTGCAGATCCAGTGTGATCACAACCTAAGCTTGAAATATGGTCAATAACCTTATTAAATACTTTACATACATTATTTAATTTAATCTTCTCAATCCTGTGGGGTAGTTTTTATACTGTTATAATATAACCGAATGAAAGTTACTAAGAAGACTCCAAAGCTGAGGATAGCCTATATTGGACATTTACTATCCTGACTCCATTTTCCTCAAGCAGAGCTCTTGTTGGGTGTCCCTGTCCTCAAGAAGGATACCTCCCCTAATCTCAGTAGAAGGGAGATCTTCATGACTCTGAGTCAGACATACAACCGCTTTCCTCTCACTAATAATTAGTGAAGAATGGGTATGTTACACAATTCAGATTTAGGGCAAATCTGTTAGGGGCTTCTAGATCATTTGCTTATAAAAAAGACATATGGAAGAAACAGTTCTTTTTTTCTTGTTGGACACAGGGATGTGTACAAGTATCATGCCTAAAGCTCCTATAGCCATCCAGTGCCGGGCACACTGAACACAGCAATGCTGGAAAATGTCAAAAACCTGGATCCTTGATGATACCGCAAAACCTTTCATCTTAACCACCTCAAAATCACACCTAATTTCGGACTTCTAATTAGTGAGAAAATAAATACCCCACTGTTCAAGCAGTTTTGGAGCTGGCTTTTCTGGTAACTATAGCATGAAATATCCTAACTGATACAGGTATCAGCAAACAAGAATAAGAATTATCTTTTCAGGGCTTTGTTTTGAAAAAGCCACAAGCATGATCAGAACTATGGAAGTTTTAAGAAACTGGATGGTGACATGTGCATCTCCCCTCCATCACATACCACATTCAAAGCACCCTAAGTGCCAAAATTCCAAAGGGCTAGCAAAGCCTGGAAAAATAAGAACAATGATCCACATGCCACACAACACAAATTTATAACACTACGGAAACTACTAAGGAATACTTAAAAAGTGGCCAAATGTGAGGGAAGAAGGGGGTTAGTTTCTGATAATCAAGTAATTCCAGTAATTTTTTTTTAGGATTACCAAATGTTTACTCTGCCTAATCAGAATGTTCAAATGTACAATGCCATGATTTCATGAAAAAAATTTAAATATCAAAAATACAGCCATTGTCATAATAATAATAGTAAAATGAAGTTAACATTTATTGAACGCTTATTATGAGTCAAGACACTGTTCAAAGTGTTTTAATATGTATTAATGAATTTAATCTGTACCACAATCCTGGTAGTATGACAACTGTGATAACCGTTTACAGGTACGTACACTGAGGACCAGAAAGCTTGAATAACCTGCTGGATTCATGTAAATGTTGGAATCGGGATTTGAACCTACATAGCCTGACTCCAAAGCCTATGCTGTGATTTTAACCCAGTATGTCATACTGCATCTCAGAAGGTAGAAATTAGTCTTAAATTAAAGGAAGATATTTAGATTAAATAATTCTTCACTTATGAAAATGAAACTAGCACCTTGTTATATTTCTCCTTTGCCAAAGACCATGGCAGGCCCAGCTGTTAGATTACCATGCTGCCTTAAACAATAGAAATCCGAGTGTCTAGAGCTGTACGCCAGTTCAATTAAAAGTAAATAAAATTAAAAATTCACTTTCTCAGTCATGCTAGTCACTCAAGTGCTCATGGGCACATGTGGGCTAAATGGCTACAGTATTGGCATAGATATAACACATTTCCATCACTGGACAGCCCTGGACAAGTATATTTATTATATTAGGGAAAACAAAGCTATTGCAGCAAAAGGAAAAATTGTAACTGGAAATCATTATCTTAAAAATTAAGTAATTCCAATAATTTTCAACTGGTTTAAGGTTTTTAAAAATCTGAATTAAACTCTACCACCAACTCAAGTTAATCCTTCAAGGCACATAACAAAGACCTTCTCACCTCTCCAGACACTACTGCAATTGCCAAGCTATTTAAAGTAAAATTTTCATGAAAATTAAAACAGAAGCACAACACGAATGCAACTTAATTACAGCTTTATTAACAATACAATACTAAAAGGATACTTCATAAGTTAAATGTTTTAGTGGAACTATATTGGCAGAGGGAGGTACTGGTACCTTCAGAAAACTTAAGTAAAATAGATTTTTCGCATTAGATAGTAATATAAACAACTTTAATATATCCCCAAATCATGACTGTACCTGTTGTCTTTTGGCTGCCATAATGTTCAGCTTATCCACTTCAGGTTTTAGGGCTTTATACTGTATTCCTAAGTCTTGTTCAGTGCCAGCATTTCTCAGTTTCAAGATACCTTCTTCCACCTATAAAACATACCCCTAAATAAGAAAAATTCTAAACAAAGCAAATCTGTTTGTAAAAAAGAGCTATACTACTTTATTCCTTTTAACAGCTACTCAGATAGCAATCTAAACTTTTTCTTCAGTTTACGTGGCCCTCAAATATTTGAGCACCTACTACATAGGTGCATTATCCTGACTGCTATCTAAAACGATAGAATTTAACACATCTTGGTTTCTCAACTCTGGAACTCTGGTATAAGGAAATGCTTCATCACTCCTGCAGAGGGAAGGAGTCAAAACAGTACCTTTATTAAAATCAAGACTACACAGGCTCATAGCACAGCCAGTCTGAGGTACACTTAGCGAAGAGCAGAAAATGGAAACTAAAGAAAACATTCCTGGTCCACTTAGGTAACCAAGTTCAAAACCAAAACAAACTCTAAGGAATGCTGAATTAACTGTGGCCAGCAGCAGCCTCACTGTGATGGAAAGAACAAATTACAGACACAGGCCTGTACTTACAACTTTCAGCTGAACAAGTAATTTGTAGACATCTGCCATGTCAGCCAAAATAAGCAGCCGGGTAACAGCAGAGAGCAAAGCTCGAGCTGCCCGAACCATGTTGCCACGCTTTACAGAGGAGCAGGGATCATCTGCAAACTCTCCTGCAGCAGTCTTCATCAAATCACCTGTTTTACAGCATGAAAAAACCAACTCATCAGGAATGAACCAAATAACTGGTCTGTGTTTAAAAAAATAGTAATAATAATGCAAACCTTGTATAGCTCATGCACAGAATTGAATTTAAGGGCTCTCATTTTTATTTTCTGTTTTCTTTCGTTTTACAGCGGTCACTAAGAAAAGCACCCTCCTATATTGCTGGTGAAAACACAGTATCTGGAAAGTGATTTGGTGCTATATATATATAAAGAGTCTTAAAAACACTTCTTTCCAGGGGGTGCCTGGGTGGCTCAGTGGGTTGAGCCTCTGCCTTCGGCTCAGGTCATGATCTCAGGGTCCTGGGATCAGGCGCCACTTGGGGCTCCCCGCTCAGTGGGGAGTCTGTTTCTCCTGCTCCCTCTCCCTCTGCTCCTCCCCACATATGCTCTCTCAAGTAAATAAAATCTTAAAAAAGACACCCTTTTCCCAAAAGGAGCATTACACGTATTGAAGGGGGGGTGGATTTCAGTGGGGGAAAAAATGGATCTAATATGATCTACCCTCACATCCACAGAATGATACAGAAATACAGCAACCATCATGAAGAACCTCCACACTTCATTAACCACCTCAAGAGAGACTTACTGGCATATGAAGACAAACTTGAGTCAATGACTCATTCACTTCCCTCACAGTAAAACAATGACAACAGCTCAAATGCTCAACAATAAGCATCTGGTTAAGTAAATTATGTTATATCCTACAATTGACTATTATGCAAATATTAACATATATATGAAAAAATGTTAACGTTTATGATGAAACCATAAGCATAAACAAAATGATAAATATATGTAATGTGTTTTAAAAAAAGAGAAAAATGACAGGAATGCAAAGGCAAGTAACAGTTATACTAGGTTATAATCTGACTCTACATTATTCTGTACTAATAAAAACATTTCCTGTAACAGGTATTATATCCATAATTTTAAAAATTACACTAAAAACATATACATTTAGTATAGTTATTAGGAATATCTGAGGTTATATTATACGATCCTAAATTCAAAAATACTAAGAATTTCTTTATAACGTTTCTTAGAAACTTGTAAAATAACTTACACTTTTTGTCATTCATTTCTATTAATTATCATTTCAAGTGACTACTCCCCTCTTCTCTTATAACTTAAGAAATGGAGGGCCAGGACTATGTCTGTTCTACCAGTTATATGGACAGTACCTATATGGTGACTATCTTTGGATTCCTGGAAAAGCAATTACTCCCTCCCTTGGCTGAATATGTCCATTCCAGATTAAAGCCTAAAAGGCCATTCACTCAAGCTCCTCCACTAATATAAAAAGTACACTCTCAAGAAGCCTAGTGACTTCTGAAGAGTCCTACCAAATTTCTCCTATCAAATTTAGCTACAGCATATGAGCTTAGGGGGAAAAAAGTTAAATTCAGTCTCAGATTCATATAGTAGTTGGGCTCAGAAGCACCATACAGTATTAAGAATAAAGACAAGCTCTGCCTATGTAAGGTCAGATATAACTCACAATGGAGAATTTCATAGTTAAAAAATTTTCCTAGACCTAAGGTACATAGAAAGATAAAGATATATGACAATGATTATACGGATACATAACATTAAAAATATGTTATCATGATACTTAAATGAGCTCATTCATTCATCTATTTATTCAACAAATATTTGAGCACCCACTATATATCAAAGTCTGATTTAGGTACAGCCCATGTCCTCATGGAAGTCTAAGGAGGGGGGAAAGACAGACAAGCAAACAATTAAAGGCGGATTAAGACAAAGAGCCTGGATTCAAAAGGCTCACAAATCAGGGACTATTACAATGCGATCAGAATTAAATGCTATGGGAAGATGGTAGGAAAGCTATTTACTCATGAAGAAGTTGTCTCAAAAGCCTTGTAGAAAAAGATATGTACCTTAAACAATATTAATATTAAATAAGAGATACTGGTCTTATACAACAAAAAGAATTTCACCTATGTATTGAGAGCTTACTACACACTAAAACCAATCCCCTACTAGGGATACAAAGCTTAACAAGACTATCTCTGCTTTCAAGTGGTTTATAATCCAGAAAAAGAAGAATGTGATCACACAGAAATTATGTGGCATTTTAACACACAGGCTATACGAAAGACACAAAAGTACACAGAGTTTCAAAGGAGAAAGCACTAACAACCAGTCTGAATCAGAAGTGAAATGCCAGCAACAATTTTATGGGGAACATGGTACTCTGAAAGGGACTCTACTCTAAAAGGACAGGACGAATTTTTGGCATTAGAATTAAGGGAGTTAGCATCTCAAGCAGAAGGAACAGCAACATAATAATATCCAACATTTATTAAATGCCCACTCTACGGCACTCTACATATTTTATTTAATCCTATAAATCACCTAGAAAACAGGTGGTATTGGGGCGCCTGGGTGGCTCAGTCGTTAGACGTCTGCCTTCGACTCAGGTCATGATCCCAGGGTCCTGGGATCGAGCCCCGCATCGGGCTCCCGCTTCTCCCTCTCCTATTCCCCCTGCTTGTATTCCCTCTCTCACTGTGTCTCTCTCTGTCAAATAAATAAATAAAATCTTTAAAAAAAAGAAAACAGGTGGTATTGGCCCTTCTTTACAAATGAGACAACTAAAGCTTAGAAAGGTTAACTAACTTAATCTTAGTTACCTGATAGTAAATGGGAGAGCCAGGATTTGTAATGCCAATGTTTATGCTGTTAGAACCACTAATCAAGTTGAGATACACAATAAAAAGGCATATTTGGAGGCGGAGTCCTCCAGTCTAACTGGGAACTGAAGGACGAGTATAGAAAGAGCAGAAGATGGGGATGGAAAAGCCATGGACAGAGTACAAAAAATTCCTGAGCCAAAGAAGGAAGTCAAAGTCATACATACATAGGATTAACCCAACAAAAGCACATAAAATAAACCTGACCAGGCGCCTGTGTGGCTCAGTTGGTTAAGCATCTGCTTCAGCTCAGGTCATGATCCCAGGGTCCTGGGATCAAGTCCAACATTGGGCTCCTTGCTCAGTGGGGAGTCTGCTTCTCCCTCTACTCCTCTCCCCTGCTCATGATCTCTCTCTCTTTCTCTCTCTCGGATAAATAAATAAAATTTTTAAAAAATAAAAATTAAATTTAAATTAAAAATAAAAACAAGAAGTTAAAATAATTTAAAAAATTAAACTAAAATAAAATAAAATAAAACCTGACCAACACAGATGAGTCAGAAAGCCACAGTGAGAGCCCAGGAAAAAATAGTAATAGATTATAAAGACAGGGGTCAAATGATATAACAACCTTTGATTATAAAGAGTGAGGAAAAAGAAAGCATCAAAGGTGACTTAAAGGTTTCAAGCCAGGGTTGTAGTAAAATGGAGAAAAGGGCAAGAGCACTGCATGAAGATTAAAAAAAAAAAAGTGGCCCAAGACTGTGGAATTAGAAGTAGGGGACAAAGACTACTGGACAAGAGAAACAAATCAAATGCATACATACAGATCAACAGAAAAGAATCAAGAATCTAGAAATATAGTCAATTAATTTTCAACAAAGCTGCCAAGACCATTCAATGGGGAAAAAATTGTCTTTCAAACAAATAGTACTGGGACAATGGATATTCACATGCAAAAGAATGAACTTGGACCTCTACTTCACATCATACACTTTCAGAACAGATCTAAACCTAAATCTAAGAACTACAATTATTGACACTTAGAAGAAAACATTAACATAACTCTTTATGACCTCTGACTGGGCAATGGTTTCTAAGCTATGACACCAAAAGGACAAATAATAGAAGAAAAAAGATAAAAGATTCGATGACGCGCCTGGGTGGCATCATCAAAATTTGAAATTTTTGCGCTTCAAAAGACACTATCAAGAAAGTGAAAAGACTGGGGTGCCTTGGTGGCTCAGTCGTTAAGCATCTGCCTTCAGCTTGAGTCATGATCTCAGGGTCCTGGGATCCAGCCCCACATTGGGCTCCCTGATCGGTGGGGAGCCTGCTTCTCCCTCTCCCTCCAGCGCCCACTCATTTTCTCTCTCTCTCAAATAAATAAAATCTTTAAAAAAAGAAAGAAGATGTGATACATCCGTACAATGAGATATTTAACCATAAAAAGGAATGAAGTACTGATACATGCTACATGAATGAATCTTCTAAGTATACACTATGTGAAAGAAGCCCCACAAAAGGCCACATATTGTATTATTCCATTTAATGTGTAATGTCCACAATAAGTAAATCCAGAGACAAAAGCCAGATTAGTGGTTGCCAGCAGGTGGGGCAGAAAGAAAGAGTGAGGACTAACTGTTAATAGGTATGGGGTTTCTTTCTGGAGTAATGAAAATGTTCTGGAATTGGGACGCCTGGGTGGCTCAGATGGTTAAGCGTCTGCCTTCGGCTCAGGTCATGATCCCAGGGTCCTGGGGTCGAGTCCCGCATCGGGCTCCCTGCTGCGCGGGGAGCCTGCTTCTCCCTCTGCCTCTGTCTCTCTCTCTGTCTCTCATGAATAAATAAATAAAATCTTTAAAGAAAGAAAATGTTCTGGAATTATACAGTGGTAATGGCTGCACAACCTTGTAAATATACTAAAACCAATGAACTGTACACTTTAAAAGAGTGAATATTACGGAATGTGAATTATGGCTCAATAAATAAAGAGATAAAGAATATCAAATGCAGTGACCTGAAAGAGAGCACAGGCCTTGAAGTTGGATGGAGATAAGCCTATGCTTTGGCTTCCTCACTGATCAGCTATGTGACTGGACTGCACTGCCTCTTTTCTCTTCTCCAAAGTATAGACAATACTTTGCTGTGAGGGACAACTAAGATAAGCTATCTAAAATGTCTCATTTGTTACCTTGCACTAGGAAACAATACAGGGTTGGCAGAATTATTATTATTAAGTAAAACTAGATGAAAAGACAGAGAAATGGGTCTTCATCGTGTTTCAAGAGCATCCATTTGTTCAACAACCACCTTTAAGAGCATTAATTAATGCCTTCTTGTAACAAATGTTTACTGAACACCTTCTAGGAGCCAGGCACCTTTCTAACCACTTAGGATAGAAATTAACTAACCAGGGGGCTCCTGGGTGGCTCAGTGAGTTGAGTGTCTGACTCTTGATTCGGGCTCAGGTCATGATCACAGGGTTCTGAGACTGAGTCCTGCATCAAGCCCCACATTGAGCTCTGTGCTCAGTGGAGTCTGCTTGTCCCTCTCCTTCTGCTCCTCTCCCCTGTGCACACACACTATCTTTCTCTCTCTAAAATAAATAAAATAAAATCTTTTAAAAAATAATAAATTAATTAACCAGACAAAAAAACCTTGCCTGCAGAGAGCTTACATTCTAATGGGAGGGGAAGATGATAAACATAATCAAGTCAATTATATAGTTGGTGAACCAAAAGTACTTGTGAGAGGGAAAAAAGGACAAGGAGAGTGGGGATATAATACATAATTTACAATAGGGGCATCAAGGCAGGCCTCACTGAAAAGGCACCACTTGAGGAGAGTCTTAAAAAAGGAAGCAAAGGAACAATGTGGCTATCTTAAGAAATCATTCCAAGCAGAGGGAACACCAACTCAAAGGACCTAGGACAGATATACACTAAAATGATCCTGGAAAGCCAAGGAAGCCAGTACATCTGTCAAGGAGGGAATGAGGAGGAGCAACTTTGTAGGAGGTGCAAAACGCAGATTTCAAGGGTAACAGAACAAGACTGCTCTTTCAAGAATCTGGTCTGCAGGGGCGCCTGGGTGGCTCAGTCGTGAAGCGTCGGCCTTCGGCTCAGGTCACGTTCCCAGAGTCCTGGGATCCAGCCCCGCATCGGGCTCCCTGCTGGGCGAGAAGCTTGCTTCTCCCTCTCCCACTCCCCCTGCTTGTGTTCCCTGTCTCGCTGTCTCTCTGTCAAATAAATAAATAAAATCTTTAAAAAAAAAAAAAAAAATCGGGGCGCCTGGGTGGCTCGGTCATTAGGCGTCTGCCTTCAGCTCGGGTATCGAGCCCCACATCAGGCTCCGTCCTCGGTGGAGAGCCTGCTTCTCCCTCTCCCACTCCCCCTGCTTGTGTTCCCTCTCTCGCTGTCTCTGTCAAATAAATAAAATCAATCTTAAAAAAAAAAAAAAATCTGGTCTGCAACCAGGAAGAGAAGTCAAGGTCGTTTTTTTTTTTTTTTTTTAAAGATTTTATTTATTTTCAAGAGAGAGAATGAGAGACAGAGAGCATGAGAGGGAGGAGGGTCAGAGGGAGAAGCAGACTCCCTGCCGAGCAGGGAGCCCGATGCGGGACTCGATCCCGGGACTCCAGGATCGTGACCTGAGCCGAAGGTAGTCGCTTAACCAACTGAGTCACCCAGGCGCTCACTCAAGGTCCTATTAAAGAGAGAGAGAGAGAGTGTGTGTGTGTGTGTGTGTAGCAGTATAATGGGAAAGAATAGGATTGTTAGTCACACAGACAGAAACTGTAGCTTCACCACTAAACAGGTCTCACTTTCCACAACTATAAAACAGAGATAATACAGGTGATCCTCACTTTGCACAGTAGTAGAGTCCATAAAAATAACCATGCAAGCTGTAACGCTGCAAAATAATCTTAAATCAATGGGAAAATGATTATCCTGTGACCTTAAACATTTTTTGACAAAATGTTAAAAGCTCCTTTACTACTAATCATAAATGTCCAGGGAAATGAAAAAAAAAATAGTACAATTAATATTTATTTAATACATTGTAACTTAAAACATTATGAACGATGAAAATTAGTGTTTTTTCTTTGTAAGAGAGCTACTCAAAAGTAATTTTCTTTTCTTTTCTTTTTTTTAAGATTTTATTTATTTATTTGAGAGAGGGAGAAGCAGTCTCACCACTGAGCAGGGAGTCCTACACAGGGCTCAATCCCAGGACCCTGAGATCATGACCTGAGCGAAAGGCAACCGCTTAACTGACTGAGCCACCCAGGCGCCCTTTTTTTTTGTTGTTAGATTTTTCTATTTATTTATATGGAAGAGAGAGGGCACGTGGGAGTGTGCAAGTGGGGGGTGGGGGAGGAGGGCAGAGGGAAAGAATCTCAAGCAGACTCTGTGCTGAGCCCCACACAGGCCTCAATCTCACGACCCTGAGATCAGGGCCTGAGCTGAAACCAAGAATCGCCTACTTAATGGACTACACCACTCAGGCACCCCTAGAGTCTCTTTAAACAGCAGTGGTGTCAACATATCTAGTCAGCTATTTCTTCTTTAACTTAATTTACATTCTATTCAAATTTAAATTCCAGGTTTATCACTTTCTGTTTCTTTGCTGCACTTCCATTTTGTTAGCAAATTTGTTCTTTCAATGATCCCTTTTTGTAAAAGGGTTCATGTTGGGTTTATCACTGGGAGATAAGGAGGCAACACAACCACACACAGAACGAACTAAACAGTTGCACGGTGACCAATTACTAAGAGAACTTGAAAGAAGGGATATGACTGCTCAGTGATCATAATGCACATTTTTATGTAGTGGTTTGTACCCTTAAGAGCTAGCAACCAAGTCCATATTCCATGCATTCACTCACAGTTAATGTATTCACTCACAGTTTAGTTACCATGGTAACTAAAATTGGAACCATGTTGGTGGGGGACTGTTTTTTTTTTTTTTTTAAGATTTTATTTATGGGCGCCTGGGTGGCTCAGTTGGTTAAGCAACTGCCTTTGGCTCAGGTCATGATCCTGGAGTCCCGGGATCGAGTCCTGCATTGGACTCCCTGCTGGGCAGGGAGTCTGCTTCTCCCTCTGACCCTCCCCCCTCTCATGCTCTCTCTCTCTCATTCTCTCTCTCAAATAAATAAATAAAATCTTAAAAAAAAAAAAAAAGATTTTATTTATTTAGAGAGAGAGAGTACAAGCAGGGGGAAGGGCAGAAGGAGAGGGAGAGAGAATCCCAAGTAGACTCCACGCTGAGCGCAGAGCCCCATGTGAGGCTCGATCTTGCGACCCCCTCATAGATCATGACCTGAGCCAATATCAAGAGTCGGATGCCAACTGAATGAGCCACCAAGGCATTCCGAATGACTGGTGTTATTTAACTCAACTGTCTAAGTGAAATTTGTACCTATTGGAACCTTGCAAAAGTGAGGATTGTCTGTATCTACTTCCTAGGGTTGCTGCAGAGATAAAGACAAATGTTTAGTAAAGTGCTTATAACAGTGCCTGCACTCCCATACTATCTATTATTGCTACTGGAATTATAGATAGATGAAGGAGGAAAGGAAGGCAAAAAGGCATGAAAGATACATAAGTGAAGAATGAAGATTCTGGATCACAGACAGAACACACATAGCCATGAAAGGGGGGAAAAGAGGTTCTTGGACCCTCAGATGATAAGTGAAAGCAGAGGTAGCAAGAGTTCGGCTTCCAGGCAGTACGAAGCTCAGCACTGTTGGATAATCTCATTTGCTCAGAAGCAGTAAGTAAGGCTATCCTAAAAATTGAGCAGGGTGGAAAAGGAAGTGAGGGCTGGCGGGAGAGTGGAATAAACTCGGAATCAGCTGCTACTGGAAATGAAAAAGAGAGTTAACCTAGGGTAAATAAAACTGTAGGCGGAAGAAAAGGCCCAGATTAGGCCAAACAGGATGAACTTAAAGTAGAGTCTTAAAATTACAGTCTGTGTAAGATGAATCAAAATTCTTTAATAATTAGGTTACATTCAAATGGACAGATCTGGTAGATAATTTTAAATATAATTTTAATCACTTATCCTCACTGTATTAATCCCAAGTTTTCACCAACTCTAATCTCTTTCACCAAAACCTCCTCCTTCTAAATTCTCACTCCCACACAAGTTCCTCTTCAATAGCCTCAAGCCTTCTACAGCTAGCATATAATTCCAAACTAAAATCAGGCGAAATGACAACAAATAAGTGGAAAGAAGAAAGCAAATTAAGTACATATACATCTACCCTAATCTCTTTTAGCTCAAAGCCATAATGACAAATCTTTAACTTCACAGCTAACACTATTAGTAATTAAAAAATACATCACAAATATACTGTATGGTGGAATAAAACCTTCACATTTTCTCTACTCACAGAACTATGAACAAATATGTAAATAAGCCACTAGCTAAAAGCAAGGTCCTCAGGCTTCTGCTGAATGGTCATCTCTCTAAAAGGAACATGACACTAAGATTGATGTGAAATATTTAGTAAGTTTTAAAAAAAATAAAAAGAATCAAGAATTCTTTAAGAATAATAAAATATAACTGTTAATTAGTTTACAGAGCATACTTTTTTTTTTTTTTTTAAGATTTTTGCTTTTTTATTTGACAGAAAGAGAGAAAGAGCACAAGCAGGAGGAGTGGCAGGCAGAGGGAGTAGCAGGTTGCCAGATGAGCAGGGAGCCCGACACGGGACTCGATCCCAGGACCCTGTGATTATGACCTGAGTTGTAGGCAGACACTTAACCCACTGAGCCACCCAGGCGCCCCAACAGAGCACACTTTTTAAGAGTTAACAAAAGCCCTCTTTCTGCACACAACAAGGCAAACTGAGAAAACTGCAGCAGACAGGCAATCTGTCCAAAGTCACACGGTCAGCAGTAAAGGCTGAAAATATAACTGGGTCCTCTGGCCTTGTCCCAATTGTCTCCAGTCAACTCCACACTGCAGGAGGTATTTACTACAATATGAAAGAGATGAAATTTAAGAGAACCACTAGTACTGTTCTATCTGCCATGAAATCAGAACTGTCAACATGCCCATTCCCTGGTGTTTTCCCCCAACTAAGCTGGGGATAGAAGTTAAGTTACTCAGGAGTTCAAAACAAGGACAAAGGGCAATTGTAAAGGAAATAAACCAAAAGCCCCACAATTCTACATTAGAACAGGACAAGATCAAGGCCTTTCGGAAGCCTCAAATAACTTAAGTGAACTCCCTTGAATGCAACCCAACTTTTTATAAAATTACAGGGAAAGAATATGCTTGTAAACAGTGTGGGGCAGCAGGGTGTAGGAGAGAGAAAGACAAAAAATAGAAAGAAAGAAGGATTGGTTTTTCTTCTTTAGAGAGTAGGAAATGAGATACTCTGTTACGTTGCTCTCCTTTAAAATACAGAAGGTTACAAAGTGATGTTAATGAATACACTCTATTCTCCCAGAATACCATATGGTATAGATCAAACAAGGCGCTGGAACTGGGCTTGAATCCCAACTTTGCTACTTGGCACCTGTGTGAATTTGGGTTGCTTTATGTCTACCTGTTTAGTCTTCTGTAAAATGGAGAATACCGCATCTCAGCGCACTGGGTTGTTTTGAAAACAGAAGTAATGAATGGGGAGCTTAACAAATACTTCTCTGTTCCTTCCACTTTCCCATCTACTTTCTCCAATTATTTAACCTATCCGGAACATGATCACTGCTCACACACCGTTTCTTACATTTTTAGAAATAAAGTCATGCTAGCAAGTTTCCTACAGGATAAAAGAAAATTAACTTTTGATTTATAATATGAAGCAATATACGTGGGGGGCATTCCCTCACTTCAAGCTCCATAGTGCAGATGGTAGAAAAAACTGGTCCTTTTGTGGTAATGGCTACAAAGTGTGATTTTGTTCCCCTTATTGCACCTTAGTTTTTCCATCTGTTTAAAAAAAAAAAAAAGAAATTAAGCCAATCTGAGGTTCCTTCCAGTTTTTAGGAACTGGTTATCTCCTCCACCTATCCCATTTACAACTTCACATCCCAGAAAGCTCATGCCATACTACAAGAACAGCTCCCAACCACAATGCCATAGCAAAGGGTCTCAGGTCCTCAGAAATCCAGGTATATAAACATCCAGAGCCTTCAAAAGTCCTCCAAGAGACCCAACAGATAAGGAGCAAAGTTGTATCTTCCCTAAAATAACACTAAGGGTAAGTCTAATATGCTCCTCAGCCAGAACCTTTTCTACTTGTCTAGAAAATGACAAGAACACTTTGCCAGCCCAGCAGAGAAGCATGGCTTACCTTCTATAAATTACATAAACTGCTGACTTCAGTCCCTTTATTAATGGAAAAAATTTTTATATTTCTACTTTAAATAGCTGATATAGGGGCGCCTGGATGGCTCAGTCGGTTAAGCGACTGCCTTCAGCTCAGGTCACTATCCTGGAGTCCCAGGATTGAGTCCCACATCGGGCTTCCTGCCCAGCAGGGAGTCTGCTTCTCCTCTGACCTCTCTCTCTTGAGTTTGCTCTCTATCTTACTTTCTCTCTCTCAAATAAATAAAATCTTTAAAAAAAAATTAAATAGCTGATATATAACAATCCGTACTGCACAATGAAAACTGAAATCACAGGGGCACCTGGCTAGCTCAGTCAGAAGAGCATGTGACTCTAGGTCCCAGGGTTGTGAGTCTGAGCCCCCATGTTGGGTGTAGAGATTACTTTAAAAATAAACAAACAAACAAACTTTACGAAAATAATTTTAAAAAAGAAAATGGAAATCACAATGTGCTTATAACATGAGAATGGGATGGGACAAGATTACATCAACATACACAAAAATATTAACAGAGGTGGTACATCACAAAGTGGTACAGCAGGTTTGTAGATTATCTTCTGCTGTTTGTGTGTTTGTGTGTGTGTGTGTGTGTGTTTTAAACTTTCTATAATGAACATACATACTTTTTTTAAAAAGTTTATTCTTTTAGTAATCTCTACACCCAATGTGGGACTTGAACTCATGCTCTTCCAACTGAGCCAGCCAGATGTCCCTGAACATATGTAGTTTTAAAGAAAAAAAGTTTTTAAATGATCAAAAAATGCAAACTATCTTTAATTCATGTCTGTGATACATAAAACTTTTTTTTAAAAGATTTTATTTATTTATTTGACAGAGAGAGAGAGACAGTGAGAGAGGGAACACAAGTAGGGGGAGTGGGAGAGGGAGAAGCAGGCTTCCCGCTGAGCAGGGAACCCGATGTGGGGCTCGATCCCAGGACCCTGGGATCATGACCTGAGCCGAAGGCAGACACTTCACGACTGAGCCACAAGGGTGCCCATGATACATAAAACTTAAGGTTTCCAAGAAAAGCACTCAAAGTCTATACACAACATTTCTTTTTCTAAGGTATAAAAAACCCACAGCTACTAAGTGCCACTGTAAAAAGAAAAAAGTAAAATTAGCATACAGTAGAAAATATAAAAGCTTTGTGAAATCAGCTGTCTTAAGAAGCTTATCTAAAATATGGGTGAGCCAAGTGATAAAATAAGGGGCCATCTGTAGCTCCAATCTCATTATTATTTTTGTTTAGTTGCTGCAGGAATTCAACTATTATACAAACTTTAAGTAGGTATTTCTTAAATAGAATATTTTATGAGAGCACACTGTTATCAACCACCAAATACAGAGAAAGATTTTAAGACATTCACCTCAATATGCTTTAGAGGACCACAAACACAGCCTGTGTTCAAACGACAGAAGCTTCCAGAAGAGCTGAAAACCATTCACCATCTCAAACATGTTCAAATTCCTTATTCATTTCAGGATCAATTTCAAGGCCGTATGTGGAATTCTGATTCCCCCTCTTCCACTGATTTCCCAAATGGCCTTGGCTCAACTCATTTTGATCTCTACCTCAAAATGATTTTAAATACCTCAATTTTTTTTCTTTTCAATCAACTATCTCATACTATACTTGTCAACAATGGCAGCCTTCAGTCTTCAAAATAAAAAACTGTCCTATTTACTATATCCCTTTCAAACTTTTGAAAAGAGAATAAAACTTCGGCCACAAAAACATTAGTCTTTAGGTTTCTGATTCAAAATAACCCCCTTAAATCATATTACTCTATAGAGGATAATGCAGTCATTAAATATTATGTTGTATCAGAGTACTTAAAAAAAAGTAAATGACTATCGAACACAACATATTTCTACCCACGTAAATCTATTCATAGAAAACAAAGTTTAAGGGTCTACAACCAAAATTTTAACCATTGGTTTCATCTCTGGATAGCAAAATTATAGCTGATTTTTATTTTCTTCTTTTTGCTTTTTTTTTAAACTTTTTTTTTAAGATTTTTTTTTTTTAATTAATTTATTTGAGAGAGAGAATGAGATAGAGAGAGAGAGCATGAGACAGGGGAGGGTCAGAGGGAGAAGCAGACTCCCTGCTGAGCAGGGAGCCCGATGCGGGACTCGATCCTGGGACTCCAGGATCATGACCTGAGCCGAAGGCAGTCGCTTAACCAACTGAGCCACCCAGGCGCCCCTCTTCTTTTTGCTCTTACCATCAAAAACAGTCACTGAAGAAAATTAGCTTTTTTAAAAAAAAGTTTTTAATTCTACCCAAGGAGTAACCAGAGGAGATGGGGGGGGGGGAGGCAAGCAACCAACATCACAAGTAAGTCTGTTATAAATCACCCTCCACTTGATAGTTTGGCATCTTTACAGAGGAAAGTAAAAAACACCCAACCCTGAATTTGAATAGCTAAAAGTCCCCTACCATGGGATTCCTAATTCTTAAAAGTTATTTTTTCAATACTCTAGGTCCACTGATAGGCTTACTTTATACCAAATTCTCTTAAATATATCTGATTAACGGATCTCACCAAAAAGTGATGTAACTGTTCTTATGTCTTTATTATTCCACCAATTTTATTTTTATAAAATAATAAACTGACAGAACCAAGGCTTCATAAAATTATTTGCTAGCTTCAAGATAATCAAGAATTAACACCCATTTCTCAACCTGCCCCACTCCCCCCAGCTCCCAAATTTTTTAATTCTTTTTCCATGACCCGGTAATAAAATATTTTCCTTACTTGTGAATGAAGATGAACTGGCAATACCGTTGCAAAGAATGACGGATTTCATTACATACTCCTTAGGGGAAGGAACCAAATGGCAGTATGTATCAGACATAACCTGTATGTATATATCACTGGTATGTATCACCATACCCTGTGACATGGGGATGAACACTTAACTTAATCCTCTTTCACCTTTCCATTCATCACTGGGGGATATTTGGCAAAAATCAGAGACCTCTAGATAATGCTTCCACAATGAGAGAAAAACTGACAATGATTCAAAGAATTCCTAACAGATGCTTTAATAGAACTTTCCTGGGGGGCCATTTTTAATCCACAAAACTGTTCATCTTTTGAATATCTACCCAGGAAATAAACATTTAATATCATGTTATATAACTACTATAAGCCCCTCGGAATCAGCTCAGAGAGTGCCTAGAAAAACTCTCAACCTACTCGCCCTTTCTCATCCCCTGGGGATAACAGAAAGGAGCTTTGAAATTTCTACTTTTACCAGGCGACAAAATGGATTTTTAAAAAAAGTTAAAATAGAGTACCACACATATTCATGTTCTCATTTTCCTTACTAATTCAAGTGTGCCCTGCTGCTATTCAGAAACACTTCAAAGAGAGGCACTTACTTCCTGATTACACATTCAAATAAATGCATAACATGCATTTCAACTTGGAATCACTTTCTTAAGAAATTAACTAGTAGAAACCACGTTACTGCAACATCATGGTTGAAGTCATGCCAAAGTCAAAATTTTAATACCTAAGATAACTTCCTCAGCTACACCGTACAAATATGTTAAGGCAATACTATTACCCAGTGTAACTTAAAAGTATTATTGTGTTGGTTAGTGTTATCCATTAAACATTTAACAAGACAATTTTAAAAAAAGGAGGAACAATTTCAAAATGAAAGGAAACATCAGAATTTAATAACTTCTTTCTCCTTTCCTCACTTTCAAGCTGGCTACACCAGAAACCAAGTCTCTGCAAAAGCAGCATATGCTCACATAAGGGTAGTGATCCAGAAGCAGACAGCATGCTTGACACATCCCAAGTCAAAGAAAATATAGCCTCCACCCTAGAGACTTACAGTTTAAGTCAGAAAGACAACTTTAAGACATAAAACACCCAGATGACAACCAGTTAATGATTTTTTTTGGAATTTATATTTCACTTTTCCTGCTCAAGTTAAATGAAGAGCAAGAGAAAATGAATTAAATGGTGGGAGTGGAGGAATGGGGGTCAATAATGAACAAGTTTTAAATTAATCACAGACCTCAGGAACATGGGAAGGGAAAGAACTGGAATGGGAGCACTTCCAAAAACAGTCCCAGCCATCAGGGGATCACATGAAAAGAGACATCCACAACAATAAGAGGAGAACACAGGATGCAAAATATAGCAAGATGGCAAGGGGAAAAGTCAGGATAACAGTAAGAAGCCAGAACTCAAAACAAGAATATGAGAAAAATCAGATGATTTCTTGGTAACTTTAATGAAGAAAATGATCATACTAATCTGAAAATCTAATTAACTTAAATCTTTTTCAAAATGTTAAATATTTCTCTGCTATTGCTCTTCCAGAGCATCATTATTAACACTTTTTGAAACCCATAATCAACATTCCAGGGTAGGAATACTTGTTTGTCAATTTTCTCCTGTGAAAAATCGAAGAGCCCATATGTAAGATCAAGCACCTGATTCCAACCTGATTAAAAATCACACTAACAAGACCAAATTAAAATGCAATCTCTCACATACCCACACAAAGCTATCTTTCAAGTCTTCACATCATGAATTACCTAAACCAGATTCCACTGTCTCCTGTCTACCTCTCAAACCCTACTCAAAGAAAGTCTCTTGACAGTTGCTTTGTCCTGATCACATCTGCCTTTTAACATCTATCTTCCAGGCTGCCTATATTAGATGTGGGTACATCAGTCTGAGGCTGTCAACATCTGCACTGGACAGGAGACCAATTTTCACCTCCTTCAATCTGACTCTAGGCAGTTGCCAGGGATAAAATCATGCCTCGAGAACCTGACAGCTTGTGCTCAATATCCTTTTGTCAAGGATAAAATACATCATTATTTTCCTTAAAATTGCCTTGCCACATATGTATATGTAGGTATATACACACATATATATAAAATACATATACACACACATATATATACACATACACTTACATATACAGGTGCACAAATACCTCTCCATACATGTGTATATTTATTTTTCTCCCTATATACAAATGATTCAAGCTGTACCAAGGAAAATGGCACCTATGTCCTCAATTTTACTACACAATTACCGAGATAAAAGAATGTCTCTTAAAAAATTAAAATAAAATAAAAATAAAGTAAGAGAATGTCTCTTAATTATTATCAATTAAAAACCCTCATTGCCTATCCCTTCGTTATGACAATGTCCTAAGAGACCATCAGTTTTATCTGACTGGGTAATTCTGTGCTTTCAACATTTAAAAAAGGTGAGAAGATATCTGTGCAACAAGACCATTAAAGAGTATACTCACAAATAAACTATAGCTACTAAGATCATTCAGGTGCTAACAAACTCAATAGTTTTAACTCTATTGTTTTAGTAGACCAATAAATACTGTTTTTTTGCTCTAAAACTGACAAGGTGGTTCTTGTAACGATTGAGACTTAGTATTGAACAACATTGACTACTCTCAAAGTCTTACTTTCACTCAAAGACAATGCACTTGCACTATAATCAAAGCTTACCTGAAACAGAATACCAATCCAAAAGCCAGAACTTGAAAAGAAAAGCCTCCAAAGAAATCTTATGACAAATACTGCCTAAACATAAATAAACATGAAAAAGGGTACAAGCCAAACATTAAAGTATTTGCTTTCTTTTTTTTTTTTTTTTTAAGATTTTACTTATTTGACAGAGAGAGAGAGACAGGAGAGAGGGAACACAAGCAGGGGGAGTGGGAGAGGGAGAAGCAGGCTTCCTGCTGAGCAGGTAGCCAGACACAGGCCTTGATCCCAGGACTCTGGGATCATGACCTGAGCCAAAGGCAGATGCTTAAGGACTGAGCCACCCAGGTGCCCCAAAGTATTTGCTCTCTATTTACTGGACAAGAATATTCAGTAAAAGAATTTACCCTATTTTCACGAACTTCCATCCATTTGAGAAGAAGGGCTATCTGCTTTCACTATTAAATGTTTTCTCAAGGGCGGCCTAGGTGGCGTAGTTGGTTAAGTACCTGACTCGGTTTCTGCTCAGGTCGTGATCTCAGGATCTCAGGGTTGTCACACGGTCCATGGTCAGCTCTGGGACTCTCTCTCCCTCTCCCTCTGCCCTTCCCCCTACGCACCTCCAAGTCCAGTAAGACATAACTCAATCGTTGAGAATGTGGTAAAATCCCAATCGATAGGAAAAATAACAGGGATTCAACCAATCAACAAAGGAGGATGAAGGTTTACAGATACCTACCACTGCCCTAGGGTCTCTCACAAGCACTATGAAGAATGGTCAACATCAATTCCCACCAAATAGAGCTCGTTTTTTTAAGGAAGTAGCATTTTACATCTATAAAGATAGCAGACAATGTTAACAGACTATCCCATTACTTGTCAAAAAAATTTGCTTCTACTCAATACCACTTTATTATACCCTTATTCCTTTGGAGAACTCTCCCCCATTCCTCATGTCCTAGGGTGAACATGTGATCCAGGCTGGCTAGAAACTGATTCAGTGCTGAGGATCACCCAAGCAAAGCTAACCAGTCCCCTCTATGACTAAAATATAGAGGCAGAGGAAGAAAAGCTCTTTTTCTGCTAGGGTAACAAAACTAGGATCACCACCTCAAACTACATCTTGTCCAATATGTACATATGAAAAGAGAGGTAAGTTCAATGGAATATTATGTAGCCATTAAAAAGGGATGAGATTGTGCCATTTGCAACAACATGGATGGACCTAGAGGGTATAAGCTAAGTGAAGTAAGTCAGACTGAGAAAGACAAATATCTTATGATTTCACTCATATGTGGAATCTAAAAAAAAAGAAGAAGAAGAATTAAAAAAAAACAGAATCAGACCTATAGAGAACAAACTGATGGATGCCGGAGGGCGGGGGGGGGGGGGAGGACAGGCAAATTAAGTGAAGAGGAGTGGGAAATAAAGGCTACCAGTTGTGAAATTGAAAGTCACAGGAATAAAAGGCACAGCATAAGGAATACAGTCAATAATTTTTTAACAGCAATGCATGGTGACAGATGGTAGCTATACCTGTGATGAACAGAGCATAATGTATAAACTTGTCCTATCACTATGTTGTATATCTGAAACTAATGTAACATTGTCTGTCAACTACATTCAAATAAGGAGAGAAGGAAGGAAGGAAGGGAGGGAGGGAGGCCGGCAGGTGGTGGGAAGGAGGGGAGGGGAGGTAAAATGAAATAAATGGAGTCAAGTGATGAAGAAAGCCTTACATCCTTTGAGTCACTCAAAGCTAACTATCCCTGAACTCAAAATCTACTCCTGGAATTCCCAATTACGAAGGCCCATAAACTCCCTTTTTGCTTTAACAGCTCTGAACTAGATGTATTTCTTTTTTTTTTTTTTAAAGATTTTATTTATTTGCGAGAGAGAGAATGAGAGACAGAGAGCATGAGAGGGAGGAGGGTCAGAGGGAGAAGCAGACTCCCTGCTGAGCAGGGAGCGTGATGTGGGACTCCAGGATCATGACCTGAGCCGAAGGCAGTCACTTAACCAACTGAGCCACCCAGGCGCCCTGAACTAGATGTATTTCTGTCGCTTGTAATTAGTGAGGTTA